>NC_073691.1:41542031-42248556 GCF_029784155.1 Uranotaenia lowii
ATCCGCCCCCACCGAATATGATATCTCTGCATGTCCACTGCTGTAGGAATCAACTCGTGAGAAATGCTGTTTTCAAATTCGTAGATATTGGTTATCATTCTGCAGAAAAATAGGCTTCTATTTTGGTATCAATAGTTACTCGAAAACTTAAATCAATTTATCTTAAATTCAACCCACTGCGTAGAATTTTCAAACCACCACAGAAGCGTAGGCCGGCCGATTTATGGTAATGGTAATGTAATGATTAAGTCTTGTATACGATTTTGTTCACATCAACTCAAAAGGCGTATCAATCGTAATCATCAGCATCATCAACTCGAAGATCAATTTTTGGAAACGATGTCCACGCCTTTGAGCGGCCTATTAAAAAACAGTAAAACCTGTCACTTCTTAATCAAGCGGAAGGTGAAAGAGGTCGTCGGATTCATGGTGGGTGTTTCGGATTTTGGGCCTACATTTGTGATGCTAGTTTGGTTGAAAAGAAAACATGGAAACGGCCTACAATCCCATGAGTGTACAACCCAAAAAATGTTTTTTTAAATAAAAAACTGAAATGAAAATCCAATATAAGTATCTAAGTTTTGATCACAATCGTAATTCCGATTTAAAAAAAAAACAATTTTTCACTTGAACAATAAGTTTTTTGAAACTTTATTGAAACGAACGTTAAACCTCAATTTTTAACCTGAAAAGAATGGAAGGATATTGTTTAACCCTTTAATGCATAGTGTTGTTTTAAAACAACACTAATCAAAATCAAAATATCCCGAAAACGCGTGGATATTTTTGAGTAATGTATTCACAAAAAATATTCTAAAGATTAAAAGAAATTAGCCCATGGTATTTTTTTTACAATATTTTAACTTATGTGTGAGATATTGAACAATGTATGCAGAAAAATTGCGAAAATCATATTTATTTATTTTTTTGAAAAAAGTAGTTTTTGGAAAATCGCTGTTATCTCTTCAGACATGCAAATTCTAACATATTTTTTAATCTCAATCAATCACAAACACTTTCCTGAATCCAATCAACAAGGTTTTGAAGAAATTAGCAAAACCGTATTGAAATGAACTAAGCATTTCAAAAATTATTTTTCAACTTTTGGGGGCCATAACTTTTATAATACTCAAAATAACGACTTCAAACCTGTTAAGTTTTTTTATTCGAATTAAAATGTTATCATTTCACTGAATCAATAACTGCAATTCTCATTTTAAAAAAAGTCATGCATCAAAGGGTTAAATCCAATTTTTTTTCAAGTAAATTGCGTCATATTTCGAAATAAACTCCATAAAACGTGATCAACGTTCTATCACACCTCGACGCCACCATTGCCGACCGTCGTAAACAAGCATCCAGTATCTCGATTCAACCAAATTAGGAACTGCGCGCTTGTTAATTTCCTTGTGGGGGCTAACTTAGCTTTGTCCAAGTCAAAGTTTGAATCGGAATCCGGCGTGGGAGCACGCATTTGTTTTAGCTTTCGTTGCCATTACTGGTTCCTGGTTTTGTCCGATAACCGACACAAAATACCGACTACGGTACGGAGAAAAGCTTCTGGATAAAAATAATTTATGTTGTTGCCACTGTGGAGGACAACCGTATGAGTTTGTCCCCAGTTTGCTTCCGTTTTTGCTATAATTTGTGTGATGGTTTGTTTCGAGGCGATAAGTTGGTCTTTTTATTCCGGATCTTAGTCACGCATTGCTGGTCGTTAGTGCTGTTAATTTTTTTCGCGTTGGGAGATCGTGACGTTAGCTTTTTGTAACCAACTTAGTCTTATTCGTGCGTTTCGAGTTAAACGTGGTGAAGCATTGCATAAGGGTAGGCGCTTATGTTATTGCATGCAAGAAGAATTCTGTTCATAGACGTGTGATTCGAGGTGATCGAAATATAAGCTCCAACATCGAATATGTAGACGAATATTCATTTAGACATTGTTAACGAAATAATCAAAAATTGGAATCTTAGGGATCCAGAATCAAGTAGGATCAGAAATAAAATTTTAGAACCCTTGATTTATTTTTTCTAAATTTTAAATAAAAATTTTAACTTTTTAAATCAACTGTTTTGGAAATTCGAAAAAAAAATCCATAACCTAAATTTAATTAAAATCTTAACAATTAAAACTTGAACCGTGAGCAATATTTGTTTTAAATCATGTGGAAATTCAATTTCAATGTTTTCGAAAATATGTTTCAACAGCCTGGATTTTAAATTCAGATCAACGTCTGGAAAATTATCTTATGAATAGAATCTTTTATATATAAGGGTGTGTCGTTTTGCAACTTATCTCTATTTTCAAAAAATCTGAAATCTAAAAAGTTTCCTTTTTGGTCAAAACGAACGACAGAATTTTTGTAAATTTTTTGGAGATTTATGTACTTGGGTTTTGATTTAAAATTTTGTATGAAAGAAGGCGAAAATTTGTTCAAATAATGTCACGTTTTTGGGTTTTCTTAAATATGTTGTTCTCACGCAATGCAATTGAAATTTCAGTAAATGGAGCTTATCGGAAATGTTTCTGGCTACAATTTTGAGCAAGAAGGCAAAGCGGTAGGAGTAGCGTGAAAATAGTCATAACGCCCCAGAGCGTTCTTGTTTCATGAAAAGACATTATAGCAACACTGACAGATAGAGTGTCCATTTCCCTATTTTAGCGTTTCCGGGAATCAAGAAATCTGACGATCCTTTTCCTGGGAGTTCCCGGGATCTCGGGAAAAATTTGAAATTTAGATTTCAACTTTCAACTGCATACGAAATCTTATCTGTAGGGGAGAGTGGGGATACTTGATCCCTTTTTCTTATTTTCACCATATCTTTTTGGAAAAATTTAGCAACTCGCACTCTGTTACATTTTCTGACAGCGTGTTACTTCAAGTTTCTATGCTCCTTAAATTAGAACGATACTTGAACCCGTAGATGAACAAGAAGCATTGTCATGGGAGTAAAAAAAATTTCGATATTTTTGAAGCTAGGGGAGACTTGATCCTTTATTCAGGAAGCCCTAATCCATGGAAAAAATCAAACAAAACCCCAAGATAAAATGTTAATTGACTATTTTGGTCATGTTTGTTCTCATTTCACAATCTATAATTGTCAGAAAAAGAATTCTATAGCTTATTCTCAACCATTTTCTTCAGATAATTGATGGATGAATATTAGCTATTGGATAAATATTAGTAATCTTGTAATCAGCAATGATCACGATCCATTGAGAAGAAGAATATACCGGGATCATTTGAACCCATATATCAGGGATCAATTGTACTCAAAATCAACATTTTAGAAAACATTTTCTGAAAAAAGTTGGGAGTTTTCCATCGCTTTGAAAATATTGTATTTTGAAGTTCATTTTACACTTGAAAGATTGATGTATTGGAATAAATATTTTTGTTATAATATTTCCATGTTAGGAACATTTTAAAATGATGAAAAAAGATCTTCAAGTCACATTTTGTGAAATTTTTCAAACAAAGTTCAATAACCCAAAAACTTATTTTGTTAAAAATTTTTGAGCTTCAACCATGCATTGCTTGCTGTTTTGTTCCATTTGGCACATTTTTCTAGAACATTTGATCTTTGTACGACATTCCAGTTTGGAGATATAGCTAAGGAATCAAGTATCCCAAGGGATCAAGTATCCTCATTCTCCCCTATGGTATTTTTAAATTTCAAGGTAGTAATATTGCAAACAGTTCATACTTTTTATTGCCTTCAAAAATTCAATAAGCAGTCATGAAACCCAAGACGCTAAAACTAAGTACTTAAGTTCATTCATTTTATCATGACGAAACTTTTTCTCAGAAACTCAGAAACGGGATTTTCCTAGAAAAAGTCGAAAATGTTCTAAAACATTGGGATTTTTTACTCAGCGCATACATTTGTGGTGCATAGAAATATCCAGTCGTAGAATAATTTCTCGACCATAAACTGCACTACAACAAATAAACTTTTCATAACTTTGAAGTATGAATACTCTATTTTCATAGCGTTAATTAATCAAAGGATTTTATGTTTTCTACCGTTGTGCATTTTTGTACAAATTTCTGGTAGAAAATGAACCTAAAAAGCTGAAAAAAAAGGATTTTAAAACATTTGGGGATGCTCAAATCCGCATCATAAGATTTTTTTTCAAAACAAACACCTTATGCCGAATTGATACTTTCAGAAGCGGGCAGAAATGTAACAAATATATTTAAAATTGTGGAGTAATTTTGAAAAGCCCTACTAACATATCGAATTTATTTGCTGAACAAATAAAGCTGAAATTTTAATAGAGCGTATAGAGAATGCTATGAATTCAGTAGTTCTTTCATGAAATCCTAATTTCCTAATTCCACCTCAAGGTCAACTTATTTTTTGAAAAGCAAAATTTTACAAAGAATTTTTTAACAAACGTTGTTTTTAAATAAATTAAACTATGACATTATTTTTAGGTGTTTTAAATCGAGTTACCGGTACCTTAATCGAAAAATTAACAATAATCGTAACAATACTCCATGTTTTCATAAAAAAAAAAATTAAAAACATTGAAAATCCTAATAAAATTCAAGTTTTTTGTTTGTGTAATAAGTACCATGCACACTACAAATTGTAAAAAAAACTAGCATAACATCAATTCAAAAATAAAACATCTAATATAACCAAGGTTGCCGAAAAAAATTCTGTATTTTTGCGAAAAAAAATTTCGACTTTCTGTGATCTCACCCAAAAATTCTGTGATGGAAACAGCATAAATTCCTTTGGAAGTCATGAAAAAGTAAGTCTTTTTTACATTTTACTGGAGAAATGTCAATAAACATTACCAATCTTGTCATGTTTTTCCAAAACAGAGTTAAAAATCCAAAATTTATGTTGACCTTAAAAATAAATAATTTTGGAAATACGTACAAATTCCAAAAAAAATCTGTGAATCTGTGTATATTTCCGAAGTTCTGTGTTCTGTGTCACAGAATCTGTGATAAAAATTTGCTCAAAGTTCTGTGAAATTCTAGATTTTTCTGTAATTTCAGCAACTTTGAACATAACCTCGAGGTACTTACTTTTTCATCTTTCAGCTCAATTTCACAAAATTGAAACACACAATTGAAATTATGCGGCCACTATTTTCTAGACATTCTTTGTAGTAACCTCATTCTTTATTTTAAAGAAATATTGAAAATTACAGATTATAAATTATCGAGTTATGGATTTATTGATATTGCGGAATCACAATAATTTAGAATTTATATCAAAAATCAAAATTTAAAAGAAAATTTTACCTAACAATAACTTTCAAAATTTAAGTAGGATTTCAAATTGAAAAATCGAATTAAACATGCATTTTGAAGTTGGACTGAAAATTCAGACTCAGGATTCAGATAAATTTACCAGAAATTAGATAAATAGATTCAGAATCCGTCATCTAGAACTCAGGCTTCAAAAGAGCAATCTGGAAAAATAATTTTGAAGGTTATCCAACAAAAATCTTTATTCAGCATTTTCAATATGAGAACGTAAATGAAATTTCAGATTGCTGCTAAGTAAAAAGATTCAGCGAAATCTGTTTTGAAAACTGCATATGAATAATTAACAATTGAATAATCACTTCCATCTGTACCGTTGAGCCGTCAACACGTACGCCGGAGCATCGTATCGTTGCTGTGTACCTGCAGGAACATTTTACATTATTTATTTTTTCCTTACCTGTTTTTCAATCAGCACTTTTCAGTGCTAAAATTATTTTCATTTATTCATATTTTCTCTTTTCTTTCCAGCATGGGGAAGTCATCGGCTGGCTCAAGGGCTGGTAGAAAGCGTATTGCCGAAACTAATTCAGGTCCATCGCCCAAAAAAGTTGAAATTTCCAACTCATTCGATGTCCTTCATAACATCGGTGATGAGGAAATATTCATATTTAATTCTGATAAGAGTACTAAGAAACCTTCTTCTTCTTATACTCTTAAAAACGAAAAGATTCCACCAATAACGGTCACGATTCCTGACTTCAATGCCTTTCGAAAAGAAATCGTCACTTCCGTAAAGGATGTGAAGATTTCTTTTCAGATTGGTCGAAGGGGAACTGCTCGTATATTGGCGGAATCTTTTAATGATTTTCAAAAAATTTTAAATTATTTGAATAATAAAAAACATCAATTTTTTACTTACGACACTAGAAGTGATCGTCCATTTAAAGTTGTACTTCGTGGTCTCACCGGCGATCAGACACCGGATGAGATCACAGCTGAATTAAATTCTTTGTTAGGTTTTTCTCCAATTCAAGTAATTCAAATGAGGAAAAGAACCAACTCGAATAATACCAGTAGTGTTGGTTTTGCTCCTGAACTTTATTTGATCCATTTTAAAAAGGATCAGGTTAATAATTTGAAAATTTTGGAAAAGGCTCGTCTTATGTTTCATTGTCGAGTAAAATTTGAACCTTTTCGTAAATCCCATACCAATTTTTTACAAAATATTACGCAATGTCGTCGTTGTCAAGCTTTTTGTCATGGCACTAAAAATTGTAGAATGAATGCCAGATGCATGTTTTGCGGCTCATTCGATCATGAAAAATCTAAATGCCTTTTTGGTGGTGATAAGCCAAAAACAGAATTTTTTAAGTGTGCGAATTTCGCAGGTAATCATTCCTCGAATTCTCTAGATTGTCCCGTTAGGGCAAAAATTGTTGCTTCTAGGAAAAACCCCAAAGTTTCCAGAAAAGTTTCTTCTCCTCCTTCCTCTTTTTCGTCTTCACACGTCAGGCCGGCAAACAACCTGCCTGTTCGCAGTCAGCCTCGGCCTACATTGGAATCACGGCTGGGTAATACCCGAAGTGATTTTAATGTTACCTGCGCTGATTCTGCGCCACAGACTCGTTGTTTATCGTTCTCAGAGGTGGTTGAAAATGGGTTGCCCTCTCCAGGCATAACTAATAAAAATGGGAAAAAACCAAGTCTCAACGTTCATGCGAAGGCTTGGGAAAATCCCCGAAATTCAAATACTTTTTCTTCTCCTTCATTTTCTGATCCTAACAATTTTGTTGATTTGGGTGAGATTACTGAGGAAAAATTAAAATTTTTGCATCAAAATTTAATGGAAATGATGCAACTTATGTTGAAAGCAAATTCAATGTTTGAAGCTTTCCAAACTTCTTTTAATTATGCTAACAAAATTATTATGACTTTACGATTCCCTCATGGATCCAAATAGATGTTTAAATATTATGAATTGGAACGCTAGATCTTTGCTGGCTAACCAAGACGAGTTCTTTTTATTTTTGAAAACTCAAAACATACATATTGCTGCCATCACTGAAACTTTTTTAAAGCCGGACAATAACTTGAAAAGCAATGCTTTCTTTAAAATTTTGCGAAATGATCGACAAGGTGGGGGTGTAGCTATTGTCATCAATAGTCGTCTCAAATTTAGACTTCTTCCTTCTTTCAATACAAAAGTCTTAGAAACAATTGGAATTGAATTAGAAACTTCTATGGGGAAAATTATAATTGTTGCCGCATATTTGCCTTTTCAATGTAGCGGTGAACAGAAAAATTTTTTGAAGGGAGATTTTCAAAAACTCACCAGAAATAAATCTAAATTTTTTATTATTGGTGACTTTAATGCAAAACACCGATCTTGGAATAATATTTCATCAAATTCAAATGGGAATATTTTGTTTAATGACTGCTCTGCAGGTTATTATACTGTTGAATATCCTAATGGGCATACTTGTTTTTCTTCAATTAGAAATCCCTCCACAATTGATTTGGTTCTAACGGATTTAGGCGAGCATTGTAGTCAATTAGTTACTCATGCGGACCTCGATTCAGACCACCTTCCTGTAACATTTTCTTTATCCCAAAGTCCCATTGAAAACCCTTTAAAATCAACTTTTAATTTTCAAAAGGCTAACTGGGAGCGATATATGAATTTTATTGAACGTAATTTAGATGTAAACGTTCCACTGAATTCAATAGAAGATATTGATTTGGCTATAGAAAATTTGACAACTTCAATAGTCAATGCTAAAGCCGCTTCAATACCTAAAGTTAAACATAAATTTAATCAACCTTTAATTGATGATGATCTTCAGTTTTTGATACGACTGAAAAACATTCGTCGACGCCAATATCAACGTACTAGGGATCCTTATTTGAAATTAATTTATTGCGACCTTCAAAAAGAGATCAAACGTCGTTTAAATTTCATTCGTAATGAAAATTTTGCTAAAGCAGTAGAGGATATAAAACCCTACTCAAAGCCATTTTGGAAATTAACTAAAAAGCCCCAGAAGCCAATTCCTACTTTGAAAGATGGGGATAAACTTCTTTTAACTAATTCAGAAAAGGCTCAAAAATTAGCCCAACAATTTGAGTCTGCTCATGATTTTAATTTAAACGTTGTAAGTCCAATTGATGCTCAAATTTCCCTAGAATTTGATGATATTCTTTCTAAGCAAAATGTGTTTGAAAGTTCTTGTGAGACAAATATTGATGAACTTAAATTGATTTTCAAAAAATTTAAAAATATGAAAGCTCCAGGGGAAGATGGGATTTTCTATATTCTTATTAAAAAGTTGCCTGAAAGCACTTTAAATTTTTTAGTTGAAATCTTCAACAAATGTTTTCATTTGGCTTATTTTCCCAATAAATGGAAAAATGCCAAAGTAACTCCAATTTTGAAACCTGCGCGCCGAATTTTGGCCCTTTATGAGTTCCTTAAATTGGCCGTCTCTAGGCAAAACTTGCCTCACTAATACAACAACAGCCCCCACGAATTCATTGAAAATATTCCGGAAGGAAGCACATCAATGTTCTGTATTGTTTTCAAAAAGTCGGAAGTACGAAATGTCAATCAATTTTTATAATTGATATTTGCATGTAAAATTATAATCTTACGTCAAAAAGCATTACTAGTTTATTTCAGTTTTTGTGTATTCATAATTTCTATTATAAGTTCCAAACTATGACATAAACATAACATAAATATGTTCATTAATCAAGCAAACAAATCGTTTGCTAAATCTGTAACATGCAATCATGATAGATATGTTTCCAGTGAAGTTAACAGGGTAACATAAGATAGTAAATGTTCATATTTTTTTATTCCGCTCCCATAAAAGGAGGACCGACATTTTAAAAACTATTTTATTATGATCGGGGCAAGAAGCAAGCTAAAGCTAAAACTTAAGCCAGCGAAAGATTCTTTTAAACATACATATTTCAAATGTCGTCCTGAGGAATTTTCTAGCAAACGTTTGCGTACATCGGGAAAGCAAAACAAGACAAACTTTCGCTCACTCCAGCCAGTCTGATTGAAATAGATTGCATCTCACTCATTCGTTTGGAAACTATAGGCAATGGAAGCGAACAGCAAATTCAAAAGCTGGCTGAAATTCGTGCTGCATCCCACTCGCACTCATGCAAAATCACCACCCATACTCGGCAGCGCTTCTTTCGCATATTCCTTTCCAACAGAGAACAAACGTCATCACCTCCTGCTGATGCACAGTGATCTATAATAAAAAACAAACTTGGTCAAAATATTATTTTTGATTTCACATGAAACTGCAAACAATAGAAATTCAAATTCGTTACAACATAGTATTCCAACATTGCAGTGCAATAATTTTTTTTGAATAAACATAATATTTAGGGTGTCATAATTTGAGCTTTATAACAATTTCTTTCAAAGCGACACATATGCAGCAAATCAAATTAAATCAAAATACGTTGCACCATATTTCCAAATGTGGAATTTTTTGGGTATGAATATAGTAACTTCAAAATTGAGATCCAAGATATCAATTCGGATTCGGATCCGGTAAATTAATTTATTGAGAGGTAAATTTTTTTGAGAAGAAAAGTTCTCGAAATTTACCATAAAAAGCAGCTCAAATTGTAGCATTATAATTCCAACTAAGATGCCAAAAAAGCTTGAGTCGACTTGAGAGATAAATGAATTAATTTTAGTCCAAAAAACATTCATGATATTTTAAATTTATTTCAATCATTCATTTTACTTTTGACCGGCTTTTCAATTTCCAGACCACTGTGCACCGTCGGCCGACAAACGGCCGCCGGCTGCCGACTGCCTGCTGATGTCGTTTTCACACATACATACATACTTCTCTTTGTGAAATTGCATGCCAAGATTAGGCAAAAAAAATGTTTATATTTTCTTAAATTCTAGATAAAAATGTACGTAGTTTGGAGTAAATAATAATTTTATATTTTTTGCCATGTTTCGCTGTAACCAACGGTGATTTTTCGTGATTTTTTCGTGAAGAGATGTGTTTTCAAAATCAATCCGAAGTTGGCTGATGCACTAGCAAGGTAGGTTCATTTAAGATTTTTTCCAAAGATCATAATTTTATTTGCAGTTTGTCATGTGAAAAAAATTTATTTCGTTATCATTTGAATTCAATTGTGAACAAATGCTATGCAGAATGTTGCAATATGCGGTTCTCTGTTATGTTTGATTTTTTTTTTCATTTTTTGGCGTATGTTTGATATCAAAAACACAAAAAAGGCATTTTGGCAGGCCAAGATAAGGAGCATGCCAAATTAAGGCTCCCTTGCCCTACACATCAACTTTTGAGTGTAACTAATATGATTAACGCTAGCAAATCTGAAGGTTATTCAACTGGTGTTGCTCTTCTTGATATTGAAAAAGCTTTTGACAGTGTTTGGTACAAAGGTTTAGTAGCTAAATTAGCTCGATTTCATTTTCCTGTATATCTCACCAAAATTATTCAAAATTATTTGACTAGCCGAACCTTACAAGTAAGCTATCAAAATTCATGCTCTGAAAGGACACCCATTAGAGCTGGTGTCCCTCAGGGTAGTATACTTGGGCCAATTTTATATAGTATTTTTACTTCTGATCTTCCTGATGTACCAGAAGGAAAAGGTAGAAGATTATTTGCTGATGATACTTTGCTTTCAGCAAAAGGTCGAAATTTACGGGTGGTACGCAGTAGATTGCAACAAAATTTAAATTCCTTTTTGAATTACTTGAAAATGTGGAAAATTTCTCCTAACGCTTCCAAAACTCAACTTATTTTATTTCCCCATAAGCCAAGAGCAAATTTTTTAAAACCTAATGAAAATCATTCCATAACTTTTAATGGGGTTTCATTAGAATGGTCTGATCACGTGAAGTACTTGGGACTTACACTTGATCGGAATCTTACTTTTAAAAATCACATTGAAGATATTCAATCTAAATGTAATAAATACACTAAATCTCTTTATTCTCTCATCAACAGGAAATCCAGGTTGTGTCTGCGAAATAAGATGCTCATCTACAAACAAGTTTTCCGACCAGCGATCATGTATGCAGTTCCGATTTGGTCTAGCTGCTGCGCGACGAGGAAGAAAGCCATCCAGAGGATTCAGAACAAAGTTCTGAAAATGATTTTGCGGCTTCCACCTTGGCACAGCACCGAAGATCTTCATCGGATGGCAGGCATTGAATCTATCGAAGAGATGGCCAACAACATCATCTCCAACTTCAGAGGCAAATCGATGCAGTCTTCCATCGCAGAGATTCGTTCTCTTTATGTTTAGTTTAATTTTAAGATAGTGTTTAGTTTTAAGTATAAAATATTTTTGCTATTACAGGATGTTCTCCTACATTAAAAACTTGATTGCGCTCAGCAAATTTAAATCTTATAAATAAATTTTTATAATCTAGTTACTTATAGGGCTATGAACAGTTCATTATTGAGCTGAACACCTAGTTTAATGCAATAATGTAATATAAGTGTAATGATGATTTGATACAAATAAAGACATATTTAAAAAAAAAAAAAAAACAATTGAATAATAACCTCAAACTTGATTTCTCATTACGAAGATAAGCGTCAGAAATTACAATTAACATTCGAATTATGAATCCAAAATTGAAATAAAGTTAATTTATGGATTCGGTTATCCGAAATTCACCGTTCATGATTATATTTCGAATATAAATAGTTCAGGAGCCAGAGTTCAATAGTAAAATTCATGCATTTAACACTTTTCTTGTTTTGTTTGAAAAGTTCATTATATTTGCTTTATTTGCCATTCTTCATCATTTTTAGTTATCTTATGTCTTTGGTTTGAATTGGTTTTTCAATTTTGAGAAATTTTCATCATTTTTGTCATTTTTGAGTGCTTTATAATTTTTATTGAATTTTTGCTTTTGTTGTTGCATTGTACCGACATTTCAACTTGAAATTTTAAAAATATCATAAAGCACACTCTATCGAAACTATATTTCTCATGCAAATAATAAAAAAAGGATTCTTCCTTATAATAAACGAAGTTTGTGCGAAAGTTTAAAAAAAGATAACAATTTTTGGTTAAGGTTAGGACAACAAGCATTATTTCTTATCGTACTACCATCACCGTAACCTGAATGACCTTTGAATATCAAGAATGAAATACTAAACATTTTCAAGCCCTCTCACACTTTTACGTTCAACTGACGTTCACAAAAATAACTTTTTCTATTGTTAGAAACCCAATGAGCATATTTATTTGCGTATTTTGGAACATGGGAAATCATAAAATCTCAATCTGGAAAACCGGTAATTTGAAAATGGAAACTAGCTGGCCACCCTGAAATAAGAAAAATTTATCACTATCGATAGAAATTAATTAGCTAGTCTTCAGGTTATTCATCAAATCTACTAAATTTTCAGATAACTATCCTTTTTATTTTTCTAAATATGTCATTTCTTTGCCGATGTTTTTAATACTGTCAACAATTTGCGAAACGGGAGTTCTAAATGATGAGTGTTGCAAAATCGAATATTCAGATTCTTTTCGTAGCGTTTCTTTATTAAAATAGTGTTATCTTATTAAAATAGTTTAGTTTTATAGATTCGTTGTCGTGTTTCACTTTTACACTAAGTTTTCGAACCAATATACTTTGTTTATCAAATTCAATGTATTAACCAGGCTTTAGGAGAAAAAAAATGTTGCCATAAATCAAGGTTTAAAAAAAATTAAATTTAGATCGTGTAAATTTTTAGTAATGAGTTAGCGTTTTTTAGCGCTTCCCGGGATTCGGAAATTTCCGATATTTTTTTTTATTCCCGGGAATTCTCGGACGGGAAGCTTGCCAGATTGCCCGGTTTTATCCGTGTTAGCCCGAATATTTAATACAAAATAAAGGAAAAAAAGCGGTCTTTCCCGGTTATCCGGATTTCATTGAAAAAAGCCCGGATTTATTCATTCTATTTGACAAATAAAATTGTAAAAAATTGTAAAAAAAAAGTTATTTTTTTAATGCGTCCAGAACGAATTTTTTTTCACTAGTTTTATAAAAATAAAGTTGAAAGTTTTTTTGAAGCCTCAAATAGGATTAAAAAACCGTACTTAAGTTTCGACGAAAAAAATATTTTTTTTCAAGCTTTTTTTTCTTGATTTTTCTTAAGTAATTTCTTGGTTTTGTGCAAATTACCCTGGATATTGCCCGGACTTTTGGTCGACAGCTTTAAAATCAAATGCTCAGTTTTTGCCGGGTTTCAGATAAAATTAGTTCAGATTTGTCCGGCCCAGAATGTGGCAACCTTATTATAGAGCATTGAGATGTTCTGATGAAATGATCTCTATCATTTTCATACATTTCCAACTGCCGTTTTGTTTCATATCTAAGTTATTTACTCTTCTATTTTATAACGTATTTTTGTATATCTTGAAATGAATTTGTATTTTACGGAAAAATTCTTGTCAACGTTCAACATAAGAAAATGAACCAGTTTTTTTTCCGGAAATTACTGTAATGAAAAAGAAAATTCAACGTATTGAAGTGTTTCATACTGTAAGTTTACAACTTACAACTTTTTAGAGCAAGTTCACTGGTGTTGAGAAAAAGTGGTAGAAATTTTGACACTTACGGCACATTTTGAAAATTTTGCCATGCAAAAACATTTTCAAGATCTGTGGCCTTCTAGTTTTTTTACAACACGTGTTGTATTTTCGCATGCTGTTATGCAAAAATAGCAATATTTCTATCACATACGGCTGAAATAGAAACAGTGTTGCAAAAAAAATACAACGCCCCAAGATCTTGAAAACATTTTTACATGATAAAACTTAAAAAATGTCAAAATTTCTACCACTTTTTCCCAGCACCAGTGAACTTGCTCTTAACAACAAATAGAAAGATTTTCAAAATTCAGCTTCCCGAATTCCAAAAAAAAAAAACACATCCACTAACTGATTGAACCACATTTGTCATTTTCCACCTAGAGGAGTCTCTTAGACGATATAATGCTAAAAATGCATTCATGAATGACGCATAATCGAGATCTATGAAGCTTTACATAAACCATAAAGCCATCATAAGCAAACACAGCTGAAATAACGTCAACGTATGTTTAGTAACATTCCACCCCATGACTCATCCGAATCGGTTTGGTTGCATTAGACCGAACCAAAAACCGAACGACTCCGTAAAGCAACCTGATAAAATGCATAATAATCGGTCACCGGTTGGTGGTCTTTCCTCGAAACCTGATTGTATAGACAGAGGTACCCAAAACAAAACCAAAACTTCCTAATCTGTGTAGGATAGGATACAAGAGGTCTGGAATGGTAGGAGTCATAGGGAGGTCAAAGAAATGCATCACTGGTTTGGAAGGGTCCAAAACGAGTGAGAACAAGTGAAGACAGAGAGACCAAGAGAGAGAAAATTCCAAGAACACAAACAAACCACATAGCGCAGTGAAACCCCCAAAGGAAAAAAAAGAGGTGAAAAAAATTAATCACGACTGTAGCTGCAAGAAATTCCTCAATAGAGTAGGGGAGGGGGCATTCTGCGCAGCGATGCACTTTCTTCTTAATGGCTTCATGAATTCTTCGACCTGGTGAACTTGAACATGAACAACGAACAGGCGGCGGCCCGGACTGCGCGAACCGTCGTCGTTCAAGTTGGGCGAGGGATTAGCTAGCTAGATGCACTTTACATGAGCCCATTGAGCACTTTAATGGAAAGAATGTGAACCTGTCAAGAGAATATTCGTGTAGCATTTTTCTATTACCTTGCTATTTTTGTATTAATGTGACATAAATATAAGGAATCACTTAAAGTAAATAAATCTGTACCAACACGTGAAAAGGATCTATCTCCAAAAGTAAACAAAAACCATTTTCAATACCTCATGATAGGCCAACATTTGCACTACTTAACGGTTAAAAACTTTTGAGAAAATAATATTCCGTTACATTAAAAACTCAATTTGAGTAAGGGATCTATAAACATTCTAAAACCAGAACACCCTTTACTCCGGAAAAATTTTTCGCTACTACTCCGCAAACAAACTTAAAATAATCAATTCGACTCTTTATTCAACATAAAAACATAGTTGCAAATGAATGCGAGCTTATAACTGAAACTAAAAATAAGAAAATAGCAAAGGATGTATGAACAGTTTAAAGTTTAAACAAAATATTACGTGAGCTAGGTTCTATCTACGATAGCGCGTTGTTTTTTTCAAGAAAATTGATATTCCTCTATTCTAGCATATAAGGGATGCTTCTAAAAATCGTTTGTCTTTCATAAAATGCAAACATTTTAGGTGATTTTTAATTAGCGATTTAAAATAGGTTGTATTTTTTTCAAACGCGTTTTTCTCGATTCGCCATATATGGAGATATATCCTTTTCATGTGTTGGTACAGAAATGTTTTTTAGTCTATTTACTTCCAAGGGCCTACTCATGTTCTAGTCACAATGATTTTTCAACGACTATAATCGAAATAAAAAAAACTAAGGCCCAAGTTCGAAAAAAGTGGAAACACCAGGTATTGCACATTTTTTTGAGAAACTACTGAACCGATTTTAGAAAAAAAAATTTTTTGCGGGAACAAATAATAAATCCATATTTTGAAATCTGGAGTTGAGACATCACAAGTGCACCCACAAATCAGACTCTACTCCAATAATGAACTTCCTTGGAGGTGTAATTATCGGTATAAGATTCTATGCCGGACCGGCGCATTAACTAGTTTTTTTTATAACTGGCATTGTCCTCCAAGCGCAACCGCATTGCATATGTCTGAAAAAAAAAAACAAATAAAACATTTTCCATATCCTATCACAAGACAAAGCAGGATGGAAATAATCAGCCAGAAAGGATTTTTTCGAATGATGTACCATGCTGTGTGCATGTAAACCGGCTTTAGAAAAAAAATACTGTTTGTTTCCAACCGACAGCAAAAAACCACTAGCCAAGATAAGCTGTGCGTGCCTGTTATAAAAAGTAAAGCTTGCTCCGTACTCTTACACAAATTTCCATAAGAATAACAGCTAATCGGAGTGAAATTGGAGTGGAGGCTATTGCTTTCTCTGTTTAACACATGAGAAATCGTATACCAGGATCGCGAGCGTGCCCATCGCCTGTAGAAAACAGTTTCAAGCTTCTCAATTCAACCTCATTCCCCTCCCATTTTCATCCCTTTCCCACCAAAGACAAAGAATGATGAACACGAAACAGAAGGACTATGACAATAAACTTTCGTTTGATAACCGACCCGAATGGTGCACTGGGTAAGCTATCGGACTGCCAAGCCAAGATGAGATATTGCAGTGAGTTTGATTCTCACTATTTTTTTTTTTTTGATGAATTATCCAATAGGATGGAAATTCCATAAAATGTTTTCCTTTTTTCGCTTGAATGTATTAGTGTTCATGCATCATTTTGCTTGGGAGCTCGAGTCTTTATGCCAGTCATATCCTCTTTGGTACAGTATACTTTTAAGCGCATTTTCGGAACATATATTTGCCAAATAGGCATTGCGTATAGAGGGCGAACACGAAATTATTGCGACACATTAAACAGAGCATATTTTTTTTGCCGTTGGGTAATAACACTAGTTTACAAAATTTAAAAAAAATCGTGAACTTGATTAACTGACCAACATTTTTAATGTAAAATCGGGCGCTGAATTCGAAAATGAAATTCAAAAAAATCTCAGTAGAACCGTTTTTGAGCTCTGCTCCAAATATGAAATTTCGAAAAAATTAAAAAAGTTCTTGTACTTAGATTAAAATATCTCGGACGGCATAACAGTAATTTGAAATCCCTCTTTTGCATATCGAAGGTGATTAAGTTTTCTATCGATCATCTGAACACTGTTTTTGTGTTTGACCAACAGTATTGTTGATATTAGTGACTTTATGAGAAAAAAAAATATAAAAAACGCATTTTTTTAGAGAAAATTTTGTTTCAACGAAGGTTTTAGACTCGATGGTAGCATTTAAAAAATCTGATTTTTTTTGCGCTTGAATGTCAGTTCAAAACAAAGATTTCTAGTGATTTTTTATTAAAAATCGGTAGAAAATTGAAGAAGTTATGGCTACTTTACCATAACTGAAAATTTTGGAGTTTTTAATAATTTAACGAACCGCAGTACACTTATCATAGTATAGGAAGAATGAAACATGATAAATCTCACTCGCTCCAAGTCAAAATTATTTATTAGCTTACCAGAAGGTCACATGCCAAGTTTCAGGAAGATCTGACCATAGGGAGGGGTTGCTTAAGTCTCAAACGTGAATTAAATTTTGAGGTATTTTGCCCGGAAGGAACGAAAAATACTGGTTTTTCATCAATAACTTTTTTCGTCCCAAGCTGATTGTTTTTTATGGTTGATTTTCTTAAAGCCTAAATTGAGACAAATATTTTACCCGAAGACTGTAACTCGATTGGATTTGAAACAGAAAAGTTATTGCGGTTCAAAGGCCGCAAATTTTGTCCAACACGCAATGAGTACTTTTTACCCATTGCGTTTTATACGACAATTTTTGACCAAAATACATTCTTTGAACCGCATTAACTTTTCTGTTTCAAATCCAATCGAGTTACAGTCTTCAGGTGAAATATTTGTCTCAACTTAGGCTTTAAGAAAATCAACCATAAAAAACAATCAGCTAGGGATGAAAAAAGTTATTGATGAAAAACCAGTATTTTTCGTTCCTTCCGGGCAAAATACCTCAAAATTTAATTCACGTTTGAGACTTAAGCAACCCCTCCCTATGGTCAGATCTTCCTGAAGCTTGGCATGTGACCTTCTGGTAAGCTAATAAATAATTTTGACTTGGAGCGAGTGAGATTTATCATGTTTCATTCTTCCTATACTATGATAAGAGTACTGCGGTTCGTTAAATTATACAAAACTCCAAAATTTTCAGTTATGGTAAAGTAGCCATAACTTCTTCAATTTTCAACCGATTTTGATAAATAACCACTTGAAATCTTTGTTTTAAATTGAAATTCAAGTGCAAAAGAAAATCAGATTTTTTAAATGCTACCATCGAGTCTAAAACCTTCGTTGAAACAAAATTTTCTCTAAAAAAATGCGTTTTTTATAATTTTTTTTCTCATAAAGTCACTAATATCAACAATACTGTTGGTCAAACGCAAAAACAGTGTTCAGATGATCGATAGAAAAATTAATCACCTTCAATATGCAAAAGAGGGATTTCAAATTACTGTTATGCCGTCCGAGATATTTTAATCTAAGTACAAGAACTTTTTTAATTTTTTCGAAATTTCATATTTGGAGCATAGCTCAAAAACGGTTCTACTGAGATTTTTTTGAATTTCATTTTCAAATTCAGCGCCCGATTTTACATTGGAAATGACCTTCAGTTTACTGAGTTCAAAAATGCTGTAAACTAGTGTAATCAACCAAATTTTGCACACTTTCTCATTGATGTGCATTGTTTACATACTGTCAAACTCGAAGTCGTGTTTTTCGATTCAACGAAAACGCGAGTTGAGAGAACAAATTCTTTCCAAACACCTTGAATTTCCTGACCTGTCGCACCGGCAGTTGTGGCAAAAATGTTTAATATTCACCATTCAACCGTCTCCAGAGCGTTGAAGCGGTTCCAGGAGCGGTTGACGGCAAAGGAACAAAAAGACGGAGGAAAAGGTGAAGCGGATGATTAAAGCAAATCCCAATGTCTCAAGCCGTGATTTGACTAAAAAGATCGGAATGTTGCAGAGCTATAGAATACAAAGAAGAGAGCTGGACTACATACATACAAGGTACAGAACTTCTCAAACCGCGATGAGCGACAATATTCGACGGCTAAAACTCGGACACGGAAGCTCTATGAGAAGATGCTGACAAAATATGGCTGCTGTGTGATGGACGACGAAACGTATGTAAAAGCCGATTGAGAAATTCCGGGGTTGGAGTTTTTCACCGGCAAGAGTAAGTTCGATGTGGACGACAAATTTAAGAAGAAGAAAATGTCGAAGTTCGTTTCCAAATATCTCGTTTGGCAGGCCATCTGCTCTTGCGGACTGAAAAGTGAGCCTTTCGTGACAAAGGGTACAGTTAATGGCGAGATTTACAAATCTGAGTGCCTCGAGAAGTACCTTTTGCCGATATTGCAGTAGTACGACGAAGCTACGGTGTTTTGGTCAGATTTGGCATCATGCCACTATTCTAAAAGTGCCCTGGAATGGTATGAGGCCAATTCTGTCCATTTTGTTCCAAAGGACATGAACCTGCCAAAGTGTCCGGAGCTGCGCTCGGTGGAGCAGTATTGGTCAATAATGAAGCGGAACTTCGGAAGAGCAAGAAGACAGAGAAGGACATGTAAAAAATGGAATAAAACTGAGAATCTGGTACCGGATGACACTGTAAAGACTTTGATGGAGGGCATTCAAGCGAAATGCGTTAAATTTTACACTAAAGGCTCCATCGATTAACTTTTCTTTTGATTTTTGAAGTAAATATATTTATAAAACCACCCTAAAATTTTGGTTTGGATCTAAACAAACTTTAAAAAATTGGCATGACATTTTCAGTGTCGCAATAATTTCGTGTTCGCGCTTTACAGCCACTGACGTGTTCGATAAAAATGAAAACTGAAGGTTATTTTCTCGATTTCCTCTTGAATTTTATTCGAATAATCCTATATTCTGCTTGGATTTTGGTTTGGAAAATTCGAAATCAAATGTTCAGATTTTGTTAAAAAAAAAATGCCCTGATTTGTTCAACCCGCTGGAAATGCGGGAGCAATTCTGCAATGTTTATTCTAGTGGAACTATTCGAAATATTGTTTCAGGGGGTCTCCTTTGGTGTTATAATTCCTAGTTTTGTTTTCCTTGATTTCTAGAACTATACGTAGTATGATTAAAGTAATGTTAAACTTTTTTTTGCCTGGGGGTGTGGAACCTCCCGATTATCCCGAAAATTTTTATATAAGGGTTTTTAGGACCGTTAAAAAGTTGAATGATGTTTTGAGATCCCTCCCCTCACAAGAATGGGAGGCTCCCATACAAATTTTACCTGAATATCTGCACAATTCTTGAATAAACATTGAAAATGGATCCAAATTTGTCAAGAGAGAAATGCATGTTATTTTAACGTTAGTTTGAGATCCATCTCTTTTCTGGAAGAAGGATATTTCATAGAAGTGGTACAATTTTTACATTTCTAAAAACTAATCGAGCAACCACAAAAGATCTCACAACAAGTAGGAACTTGACAAGGAACAAATCAAGCAAAATGAACCAAATTTGACCTCTGAGGATTCCAAAATACGACAATTCGCTTATTATGATGGCTTAAAACTCATTCCATCTATGAAACGAATGCTTCCGTACAAATTAAATATAAAATTTATGAATGACTCGAGAATTTAGCAAACAAACCGAACTAAAGTTGAGCATTAAGTGACCAATTTTCTTATAGAAGAAAAAGATTAGATTGCTCCAAAGAACAATTCGCTCGAGAAGATGTTGGAAGAAATATTTCCTTCACAAGGTTGGCTTCTGCTGTTTTTCCTTCTGAACGCAAATTCATTACTGACACCATTGCAAGCTGCTGTGTTGGAACAGATTAACGCAATCCAGTAACTTTTCTACGTTTTGAACGATCTGAAAAATCTTCAAAGTTTACTGAAGATTTTCCTTCTGAAGAATCAATGATTGTATTGCAGGGCTTTTTCTTATATGAAAATAATTGAGAATTTCATATTTACCTTCGTTGATAGCTTTGTCCAAACTAAATTTAGTTTGCAGCCAAAGATTATTTTTCGCAAAAAGAATGTATATGTGCGGTTACAACGTTTCCATTTTTGTTGTATTTTGGAGCATTCTTTTGTTATTATTTTTCTCACAGCTTTTTTTCTTTCACTATAATTACAGATTGCTCCATTTTTTTCAGAATGTAGGTTATTTATTATTCCAGGCCTTGTGACAGCTCTCATTGAGTATTTCAAAAATGCCTCGCCTCCGGAACATTTTGTACCAAACCTCGGGAAACAAACTTCAGAAAAAACCAACCAAACTTTCTTCAAACCAATTCGCTTGAGAAGATGTTGGAAGAAATATTTCCTTCACAAGGTTGGCTTCTGCTGTTTTTCCTTCTGAACGCAAATTCATTTTTGTCACCATTGCAAGCTGCTGTGTTGGAACAGATTCACGCAATCCAGTAACCTTTCTGAGTTTTGAATGATCTGAAAAATCTTCAAAATTTACTGAAGATCTTCCTCCTGAAGAATCAATGATTGTATTGTAGTGCTGTTCCTTATATAAAAATAATTGAGAATTTCATATTTACTTTCATTGATAGCTTCGTCCAAACTTATTTTAGTTTGCAGTCAAAGATTATTTTTCGCAAAAAGGATGTATATGTGCGGTTACAACGTTTCCATTTTTGTTGTATTTTGGAGCATTTTTTTATTATTTTTCTCACAGTTTTTTTTCTTTCACATTCTGTAATCATAGCCTTTAGACTGCTCTCATTGAGCATCTAAAATATGTCTCGTCTTCGGAACATTTTGAACCAAACCTCGGGAAAAACTTCAGAAAAAATCAACCAAACTTTCTTCAAACAAATAAAAAAACACGTGCACGATGTCAGAGCTCAGTAACAAAACAAAGTTCAGATAATTAAGCCATAAACTCATATTGGTACCTTATATAAGTAGCTAATGGATCAAGTAGGCTGTTGCTTAATATGACAGCAATAAATCATGGTTGCTTTTTTTCAATATTCAAACATTCAGTGTGTAAATAATTTCTATTTTATTATTGAGTAAAACTTGAAGATCTAGTTGTTTTTCCTTTTGAACGAATGTTGTAGAGACATTAAAAAAAATTTGAATAAAAAAAATTAAATAAGTTAACAGATACTAAGCATCTGACAGTTTACATTCAACACAATCTTATCTGCTTGTTTGTAGATAAAAACAAACCTTTTAAAAAACCGAAATAGTGTTATCAAATCTATTAAGAGGAAAATAAATTTTCAAAAACACAAATTGAATAAGCTGAGTTAAAGTTTTCCCAAAAGTACTTAAATTGTCCAAAACATGTTTCAATAAAACGTGAATAACTTTTGAACTTTTTGGATAGCTGAGACTTTCAATTAAATGTTTGAGATGGAACGAATGTGGAGTCTCGCAATATTTTTAACGTTATACGTTTGTGCTCGAAAATAAAAATGACGATTTCTTTCAATTCTTCAACCTTCAATAAATCAATTTCATATTATTCTGAGCACATCTATGCTTTTTTTTAGTAGAGTATTGAACATTTTTCACCTACGGAGATAATTGTATAAAACAACGAATATAAATATATGTTTGACAGATTTGAGATCAGTGTAATGTCCATTTTTTGAAAAGCATAAATTTACGATGAATTTTCCAAATTTACAAAAAGGAGTTTTGGTCAAGCTTTCATAGGTTCTGCCCCACTGTGCGGAACCGTCAACCAGGAAATTTACGTGGAAGAGTGTCTTTAAAAGCGTTTGCTGCCTTTCCTCAAGAAACATGACTTGTCTGTGCCAAGTTGGCCGGGTTTGGCATCCATCCATTATGGAAAAAAGTCTGTGGAGTGGTATGTCGCTAACAACATTCAGGTTGTGCCCAAGGATGAAAACCCTCCCAACACACCAAAACTTCACCCAATCTAAAAATATTGGGCGAGAGTTAAGAAGTCCCAACAATTGTTAAGCTGCGAGAAGCAGTTCAAAGCATACTGGCGTTCTGCGGCGAAGAAACAAGATAAGGTAACTGTACAAAATCGGATGGCAGGCGTCAAACGAAAAGCTTGCCAATTTTAATTAGGTCGACAGGAATCAATTGAGTATTTTTTAACAAACAAATAATCGTTTTACACGCAATTTAGTTTGAACACTTCTTGATCCGAACACCACTTAGCCTCTTTCATGAATTAGAAACTATTTCATGAAATCAAGTTTTAGATCGAAGTTCTGATCTCCTGGAGCATTTAATTTTTAATTCTTAACCCTTCATTTAATGATTTTTTATTTTTTCTCGAAAAAATTCACAATAGTGCGCAATGATGAATACATGAAGGGAAAAATAATGAAAAAATATTATTTTCACATATTTCGGTTATTTGGCAAAAATATCAATTGTTGCAAATTTGCAACAACATGAAACGGTTACACCTTTTTTTCTTCACACTCGACAACTGGAAATAAATGCTTATTCCTAATTTCTTTTGCATTAATCATAGTTTTCGCACAGGAACTTTGCAAATCTAGATTTCTGGACAACGAGAAAGTTGGGAATTTAGCTGGGAGTAGTTATGTATGTTGGTTATCCACCATGGGTGCACGGATTCACCGCAGTTTCTGCCTAAGTATGTGCTCACATGCATTATTGGACTGACCCCATGGCTTCGTATGAACTGTTATGGAGTGAAATATTGTGTTGATGTAGGTATATTTTGGAAGAACGAGTCAATCAGGTTACTTAGAGGTATTCCGGCATCCGTGTATATACCTGGCCAGCTGGCAGCTGGATAAACATTCATATAATCAGTTATAAGAGGAAACACATCTTACCTGTCGGCCACTTATGGGATTCGAACCCAAAAGTTTTCTCGCCGATATCGAGAATCGAATCCAGCCTGGCACATCGGAACCAGACTCGCACCAGCTTATCCACTAGACCACAAAGGCTCTCGAAAAATTAGCTAGGAGTAGTTATGCGATAATATACCACCTACTGAGGAAATTATTCCTTACGTTTGCTTGAAGGTGCTAAATGGATAGCTTCTTACCAATACAACTTTTCTGATCATAACCTTGAACAAATCAACACAAATCAATTCCGAAAACGTATTTAAATTGGTTCGGATAAAGATTCTAAATCTTAAATCATACCATAACTATATGCCAGTTTTAATAAACAAACTTGAGTATTGAAGAGCTAAGTCTCAATTTAGTTTTGAAGGAATGATCCAATCACAAATTACATTAAACTATTAAATATCATTTGTTAGCAAAATTAAAGGAACAATAATGATTTCTTCGGAATGAGCATTAGAATATGGAACATTATTCTAAAATTAGAATTCAAACATGAAATCAGTTTAAAAATAAAATAGAAATAAAAATAAAACTTAATTCAATAACAAAAAGTTTCAAATTAAAATCCACTTCCAGAGCTTTTAGGAAAAGGTTGAATTAGTATAAATAAAGAGCATTTTTCGTCGATTCATTATATGAAACGGCTCATACTTTAGTGAAAAATAATGAGCCTTGTAATTTTCAATCAAACCATTCATTCATCTCTAAGAAAGAACAAGCAAAACAATACTTCAAACCTCGGTTATCGAATGTTGGCAGATAGTACTAAATTTTCAAGAGGAAAAATGAAAAAAAGTATACGTTGTTTGTTATTATTTTAAACTCTCTGGATAAAGCCCCGTACTTGAATTTCAATCATGTTCAATATTGCAGAACTTTTGAAAATTGGTGTATACTTATTTTGCAAGTTATGAAGGCATCTGACAATTTTTTTTATTCAGAATATGTATTTGTTATACCAACGAGCCGTGAAAAAAAACCAAAATAATGTGTTTTACATACGCTGAATTACAAATCCTTAATAAGTTAATTATTCGGACCCGTCCTAGTTGAGGATTTGATAAATTTTGAACTTTTAATAATATTTTTCTAGTTTTGATAACGGTTTAGAGAAAAACTTTTTATTTTTTCACCTCGGGGGCCCTCTTTATCCAGGGGGGGGGGGGGTCAATTTCCCCCATTCCCCCCTCCCCTCTCCTAATACAGCCATAACATGATAATAAATCATTAATAACGAAAACACTTTTACTGGGAATCAAATACACTGTTTAAACGATGCAAGTTTCAAAAACACACTATGGAACCCATGTAACTAGCTAGGGTACTACCGTTGCATGGTGTTGCAAATTTGCAACAATTATTGAAAGCCCATTATATCAGAGAAAAAAACAAATTTTGTTTATTATGTGAATTACTTTAGTGAGAATTCGAAAATATTTTTTTTGAGTCGAAAAAAATTCTCAATATGAATTACACTAGGCCAAAAGTTTGAAAAATAAGGCTTTTTCCACATTCCATATTTTTCAGATTCAAATTGGTTTTTTTTGTACCTTTAAACACTGAAAGTAATTTTTTTTTAATTGAAGGTGATCTTGAAGTTAGAAATATTATTCCCATCGAAAAAAAAATTGACTTTTTAGCTAAATGTGAAATTTAGAACAGTTTTAATTAATTGTTGCAAATTTGTAGCTTTATGAAACGAAGGGTTAACAATGGATATGAATTGTAGTTCTGTATTCTGGTTTCCGATTCCAATTTGTGAACCTCACTAACTAAATCTGAGACCGAAACAAATTAAACCTCCACGAATTCTTTTAATTTTTTTTTCTTAAAAGGGAGGATAATTTTCATATTTAGAATTTCAGAACAATCTAACTATTTTTAATTTCTTTTTTTATTCCCAAATTTGATTCAAACTGTTAGTTCTCAGTACGGAATTTGTATATGAGTTACAAGTTGTTCTTACAAGCTCATTAGACTCTGAGGAATTATCGATGAACCAAAGTACAGCATCGGTTTATCAATTACCGTTCTGGGTCCAGAATCCCCCGGTGAATGGAACATTTCCAGAATAAGCAACGGGCAGCCAAACAAATAAACCGTTTCTTTAGCGCGTTTTCGCTGTTGCCCGCCATTATTGTGGAGAGAGTGAGCAGGGCCAGGATGGAAGTCTGGAAGATATTCGATGCACATTCCCGGCAAATAAGCGGCCTAGCTTTGTGCAGCCTTAGCATACGAGCATCCGAAAGGCTCATAAGCCGGGAGAACAGATTAATTTGCTGTACTATTTCTAGGGTTACTAGGAATGTATTTTTTAAATTTATTAAATTATCGGTTAATTTCGGCAGAAGAAATGTCAGTAGATAGGATTCCAAAAGTAATAAAAATCGATGAGCTCACAAATTTAGTAGGTAAGTTCTACTTTGAAAAAAAAAACTGGAAACCCGACCGAAATCCTCCACGGAGCAAGGGCAACAACATTGCTGAAAATCAGCATGCATGAAGGCATTGGCAAAGAAAACAAATTCAAAAGTTCTCCTCGAGGTTCCCGTGAAATGGACCGACTTGAACAACCAGCGCGAAGGCGGTGGAGAATTGAAAGAATTCGGAATCTAGACTTCCATCCATTGAGTAGTAGTAGGTCGGTACGATAATTATGGCGAAACGGATTATTCGGTGGGGCTGGAATTTGAATGTAGGAGAACGTGAGTTCGGCGGAAAAGGGAGTGAATTTCATGCATTTGCCTTGCCCTAGTGTAGGACGTGATGGGATGAATGAATCGGACGGAGAGATAATGAGGAACGAACGGAGCGAACGCTTTTTGCGAATAATCAGCGCTTTTAACTAACAGCAACTTGTAATTGAAATCGGCTGTGGAACAGGTTTGTTAGCAAAAATGTTTCCCACACGGTTTTGATGGATAGTTTCTTCAAGTTTTTTTTTCGAAAAGTTGTCACATATAAACTTAAGTTCAATGATAAACAACTTAAGCTATCCTAAGAAGTTTCCTACGAATGACCTGAACTCTATTATTGTTGTTTATTTTGAATTTTGATCTAGCCAAAATTTAGCACGAATATATACTTAAGGTTGCATAAGAAAAGGCGCAATATTTAGGAAACATACTAAAATTTTTCACACAATGTCTGTATACCGCCTAAAGTTATGCAATATTAGTCTAATTAAAATCCAATTAACTGAACAACTCACTTGAAAAAGTTTCAAGTGCGTTGTTCAGCTGAAAAATTCAGATGAATTTGGGTAATTTCTTTCGGATTTGCTAGTTGATTTTCGTTTCGAAAACCTTTTTGAACAGTGCCGTGTGATACTGTGAGATACTTGAAGCGTCAAACCGTAACATAATTGTTCGTCTGCTAAGTGTATCCAATTTTTGGTGTTGATGAGAGGTGTAGCTCACAAAACATCAAACAAAACAGGAAGTATGTTTGTTTTATTACACCCACAAATTTCAATTCTGATTACGGTTCTTAACTTTCACGCCCCTCCAGGTTTTGAGCTTTCGGTGCAAGTGCAAGTGCGAACGAACACTAATCAGTGAAGAAGCCATAGAGAGAAAAAATCAACTAGCTACTGCATTCATAGCTTCGAATCCAGCTGTTTATGGATCTTCGATGGTGTTTATGCTGCTTAAGTGTGCTCTCAAGCGTCCGTCACGCTCAGTAGGAGAAATGGGATATCCATGTCTACAAACTGTGAGAGGTGTCGGTACTATTAAAAGTTTGCTGTTGTTCTAAGCTGAAGATGTGCCTATACATAGCTGATGGGCCCAACAATCTATCTAAACTTCCAGCAGATTTACTCAATGGCTGAAGATGGTCTCCTCAAGCGTATAGTAAAATGAACAGTGGAGCTACGAATGAGGTCAATGAAAAGTGAATAAAATAAAATAAAATAAAATTGTAAAAAAAAACAACGCTGCAGGAGGGCTCAAGTTTCTGTGGGTGCAATATCGTGCAGTGATCGGAAGCTCTGCCGATGGTGGCCAAAACTAGCTTTTGATAAATTATTTTCGTTCTATTGAATACCTCTCCATGAGGATGGTTAAATAAACCGATTTAGTCCGGATTTGAAACATGGGGGGCTAAAAAAACGACCCACACATGGAGGATCTCAGTAAAACTTCATATTTCTTTGGAGATATCGAAATTCTACTTTCAAGAATACGATGTCTAGCATCTTACATCTGCCAAATGATGACCAATTTTGAATGAACCATGCATACATAAATAATAGTAAAAAAAATGAAGGTTCTATCTAACTATGCAGGTTGGAGTTGTTTTACATTTAAAATAAGGTATTTATTTTAACTTCTTATTTTCGAAAAGAAGTCATAGATGTTGCCTTTTTTTCAAGAAGTTTTGAATAATAAATTAGGGATTTGAAGATGTCTTTTTCAAGAAAAACTTTGTATAAGGAGGTGTTCCTAAATGCGCAAGTGAAGTGAAAAAAATGAAAAAAAGTGAAAAAAAATTTAAAAATTGAAAAAAGATTGTTGACAGTTATGTATGTTAAAAAATATTGAACTTTAATAATCGAACGTATAGAATCTGTAAACAAAAATGTTGATGGTTTTTCTTTCTAATTCATCTAAATCAGAAATAAAACAATTCCAAGCTTTAGCAAAGTTATAAATGATAAGATTTTGGAATAAGAGACAAGTTTAGCATGCCCATCTGATAAAAATTATGATAAGAACTAATTGACCATTGGGCATCCCTAACTATGATTTATTCCAAAAAAAACTAGTGATATCTAATATTTCCCTAAAATTTCAGCTTTGACGTATGTTTGAAATCATTTTCTTCCATTTTCAATTAAATTATACGGAAATATTACAAATAAAACCGAAATATAGTTAAAAACATAAATATGCGCAGTTAGCCCACCTGGTTTTGGAAATCGGCTAGTTTGACTACTTTTATTAGAAAATTAAACTATGAGTGATTTCATCGAAGAAATTGCTCTAACGAGTGTAAAACAGATGTCCGCTAATGTGCGTATAGTTTTCAGACACCCATCTATTGGAAAAAGGGGGGATAATGAGTATTCTCCTTTGTATGCGCATTCAGCCCGCCTCTTCCCTACTTAAATCAGAAAGTAGTAAGGGAATTCTTTTTAACAACAAGCATGACCATTTAGGGTATTGGTAGAATTTTTTTAAATATTTAGAAATAAAAGTAAGAGATTGAGTTTGCGGTTAATATCAGATTTATTTTCTACTCTTGTAAACTCGTTTGAAATTAAAGATTTAAGTTTGAAGCTTTGTTTAGAATCTGCAATATAAAAATGTTAATCAAAAAACCAGTAAAATATGTTTTCAGTTGAATTTTATCTTGAAAGTTAAGTTCAAGTTCTTTGGCCACAAGAAGTTATCATTTAAAATTTATTTCATGATTTGAATCCTGAGAAATAAAAAATAAATGAAATCTTTTCCCAAAAATCAAAATTTAATTTTATATTTGTGATTTCTTTTGTTCTGTATTCCAAACTGACTCTGATTGAATATAGAATTTTAATTTTTAGTCTAGAATCAAAATTATGCTGCGATCGCTTGTTATTTGAATCCTAATGAAATCCTCATACTTATATTTTAATCCCGATTATAAAACTTAACTTCGAGCTGAATCTGATTTTTTAATTTTGATTCCGAATCTGAGTACTGCCTTTGTACCTGAGTTCGAAATCTGAATTTCGAAATCGAAACGATTTTTGAATCTAAGCTTCAGATGATAATTCTTTCTAATTATGAGCCAAAAAGCAAAATTTGGATCTTATTTGAATTCTGAATTATTGGCTTTCATTGTGAATTCTTTCTTCAGTTGTTTATTCGAAATTCAACTTGTGAATCTGAATGAAAATTGCGAATGATGAAACTGTTTCAGATTTTCGAATTCAAGATCACCATTATAAAACTTTCTCTTGTTTCAATTCTGTAGAAGAATAAAGTGTAAATTTTTTTTCATATTCCGAAATGGTGAGTTTCGAATACAGAAGTTTGAAATGCGAAAACGAGTTTAAAATCAGGATTTTTTCCTAATGATGATCGAAACTGAAGTTCAGTAACAATAAACTGGATACAGAATCCGAATTCGTATCACAGACATCGAATTTGAATGTTTATAAGCAAATTTGGAACTACAAAATCCGGAATTATTCTAACCCAAGCTTTCCAGATATTTTTCCGCAAGTATCCGGGCCGTGCAAATCCGGGAAATTTTCACCAATATCCGAAAAACACTTGACTAGAAATACATCAGTTAATTTTAAATCTTATATTAAGGTTTCAAAAAAATTCACAATCATTTTGATAAAATTTACTCAAAAAACATAAGACGCAAATACATCATTTTAATTTCTCAATTTAAATTTTTGTTTGATTTTCCAAATAAAGTGCAAAACTCGAAAAAAAAACTGGGTGATTTGGCTAGCGTATTAAAATTCGATATGCAGAACTAAATTTCCATAAACAAGTAGATTGTTTTTGAAAAACTGTAGAAGAATTATTGATTGACCTTGAATAAGATTTCGAGATTTTGGCTTTAGTTCTAAGTCAAGATTGTTTCGCTTGAGTTATTTTTGTCGTCCATTAAAATAAGATTAGGAATTTGTAATTTGAGTTTAGAGAAGAGCATTTTTCTTGGCATTTTTAGACCCTCATGAGAAGGGAGGGGGATGTTCAACCCCCCAAAAAGTGGCGTAAGAAGCCTATGCGAAGGTTTAAGCGTTAACGCAGGAAGATGCGTGCGAGGTCCAAGTAGAACTGGATTCCAATCCCAATCATGATAACATGATATTAAAAAAACTACACCAATTTGAGCGAGAAACATGAGTACAGTAAAATATTTATTGGGTGAATAACAACACACTATTGTACGGTTACAAACTTGCAACATACATACTTTAAAATAAGGTTGCCAGATGTTTTTTTTCAGCACGACGTATACGGGCGGGATTAATCCGGGCTATATTATTCAAAAATCTGGCAAAATCCGAGCATTTGATTTCGAAATTGCCGACCAAAAATCCGGGCAATATCCGGTCAAATTTGCTCAAAATCCAGGAATTACTCAACAAAAATAAAAAAAAAATCTTTTAAAAAAACTCAACAAAACGCATCAGTATATTTTAAACTGTATTTTAGGCTTCCAAAAAACCTTTCAAGATAACTGTATTAAAAATTGCTAAAATAATTTATAACCCATCTATTTTTTTTTTGTTTGATTTGGCAAGTAAAGTGAATAAATCCGGGCAAAATTTGGGGTATTTTTAATGAAAACCGAAAATGAAAATTCATTTTTATATTTTTCTATGAATCTTGGTAAAAGTTTTTGAAACATTGTAAAGATTTTTGAAATTTTCACTCAGTCCCCAAAAAAGTGTTAAAAACGATGTTTTTCACTACATCTGACGTTTCGGTTTTTTTCAATGAATCTTAAACATGTCCAGAGAATTCTGTTTCTGTTTATGTTTTTGTGTTCTAACATTCTATATAATATTTTTTTTATAGCGAAAAAAAATCAGTGGTGTATAAGTTAATCTTGATATGATAGTTTTAGAAATAAAGACATGTGCCATGTGCCAAAATCGAACGGTTTTTTGAAAAAACATAACCTTTTAGTTTTCGATTCCATGAAGGTAGGGAATATTAGAGGTTTTACCAAGCGGAAACTAAAAAAATCGATTAGGGAAGTGACAAAAAAAAGTTTTTTTTTTTACTAGTTCATCTAGCTGACTAACAAACACGCTTGATTTCATTTCTGCAAAAAAAAAATTCTCCATAACAATTAACAAAATACGGTGGTCAAAATATTGGAACCGCTAGCGGGGAGATATTTTGAAAAATTACGTAAAGGACAGCAAAACGAACTGTTTAATGGGTACCTGGTAGGTTTCCAGCTAGAAATTTTTCGTTAACAAGTCTTGCCTGGATGTTCCGGAGATGAACAAAGAGAGAAAATTGAAAAAAAAAGATTTCTAGCACTTGAGGTAGTTGAAAAATCTATGAAAGCTGCAATAAATGGCTAAATATACAAAGAAGGTTGCCTTCAAATACGAACGACCTTTTTCTCTGAATAACACTTCCATTTTTGGTTGGATTGGAAAATAGGGCAATTACTCGAAAACAGAGGTGAAGTGATTAAAAGTCAAATATCCTGTTTTTGAATCGAAGAAGGACAATCTGCTAAAATTGTCATATTTTCGATCAAATTAAAAGTTTTGAGAAGTTTTGAAAGTCAAGCTTCACGAAACAAATAAAAGTATTAAAAAAGCCTTTGATTTGGAAAAAGGGTGGTTCTTAGTATTTATGTATAATAAATGGCGCACATGGCGCCTAAAAATTAAAGTCGATGAACTTCTTCATTGGACGTTATCTCAAAAACCACTTGTCAGATAGTGAACATTACGTTACTAGGAAGCTTCACTGAAAATTTCTTTCAATCTCCATTCATCAACCAAAAGTTATTCACAAAACAAAGTGTTTTTTTTTCGAATATACTCCTTACGTTTTGACCGGATTTGGCATCAGTTCATTACTCAAAAGTCACAATCACGATGCCAACAAAGTCCAGATCGTACCGAAGGAGATGAATCAGTCAAATTGTCCTCGAGCGAGACCGATTGAAACTTTTTGGGCCCATATCAAATCGCGTTTGGGAAAACATGTAAAGCCGGCAGGTCTTATCGAAAACTTTAAGCAAAAAACTGGAAATAGTGGTCAAAATAATCGCAAATCAATTTGTGCCAAAGCTATGTTATGAGCAGTCTTTTATTTAAAAAAAAATCGACCACTGGACTACGATTGTCTAGAATTTGATAATTTACTGTTTCACTGAAAAAAACAGAGTTGTGTAAGTGTTTATACTATAGTAGGCAAAAGGACTCATTGATAAGGCTTGTAACTCCTATAAAACTTCATCAATCTTCTTTAAACTTTCACATCACATGAAAATGATTCTTAAAAACGATTTTGCTGAGAAATTTTAAGCTCAAATAGATTTAGATTTAATTTTTTATTGTTTGTTTTCTGGGAGGGCAAAAAACACTTTACTTAGATTTTTCCGCTCAAATCTGGCGGCAAACTTGAACTCCTCAGAAATTTTACTTAGGATAATTTTAGAGATGCCCAACTACGTCCTCATGTTTCCGAAGGTAATGATAAAGAATTTAAACGTTTAAAAGAGGAAGTTTACTTATGTATGAGAATATTTTAGAGGAAAAAGAAGAAGGAGGAAAAAGGAGAAAGAGGTTAAAAGAGAAAGAGGTTAAAAGAGAAAGAGGATAAAAGAGAAAGACCAAAAATGAGAAAGATTAAACAGGAAAAGGGTGAGAGATGCAACATTAGTTCACTGCTTTTAAACATTGGACCCATTAAACATCCCAAATTACTTTTATTTCACTTTATCCAAGCTTCACAGCTCCCTAAAACCTATCGCTTCAAGCTGTTTCAAAATCCGAAGCGCTTTCTATGCTTCAGCAAAATTACCTAGCAAAGCTAACATTTGTACTTGTTGGTCACCTATGAAGCTAATTTAGAAGCTTCCATAAAACATGCGATGTTTTATGGGAGCTTATAAACTAGAGCACAGATAAACAGATGTACAAGCTCGAATAAAAGATCTTCAAAAACTTGTATAAAATTTCCAGTGCTTTCTTTTAAAGAAGCCGTTAAAAAATGACGAAAAGCAGTGCCATCTATTGCTTGATTTGTAACTTTTGAGCAACGCAACAGATGGCACTGTTTCTAGATAGCTCTTTTGAAAGTAACAATTTTTCGAAAGGGTGCAATGGTATTTGAACTCATAAATAAATAAATGATAGATGAATTGCTCAATAATTAAATTAAACACGAACAACTTTAAGCTGAGAAAAAAAGCATAATCATTTTTTCACTAGAGAGACTGACAAAATAACAAACAGATGTACAAGCTTGAATTATAAAATTCCAGAAACCAGTGCAAAATTTCAAATGCTATCATTTAAACAAGCCGAATCAACTTTTGAAGTACCTCATTCTTGGAAGAGCGCAATTGCATATGATCTCAAAAATAAATAAACTAACATCGTAGTAGAATGGACGGCTTCAATATTTTTAAATAAGGTAAGTTTATCTGGTTCATTCTGAGCGGGCATTTTCACGCATCATATATGTTTTTATTAAGTGCATCATACTAGTTTGTAACAATTAGTAAATCAGCTTCAAGCTCAAAATTTTGATTACGCAAATCATGAATGTGTTACGAATCTTCAACATCCATTTGCTACAAACTCGTGAAACAGTAATACCACAGGTAATACGACGACCTTTCCATAACTGACTTATAGTTTGTTATTTTGTTTTGTTTACATTGCACTTTCTTCTTGACAGTTCTCTCTGGTGTTCTTGGAGATATCTGGTGGCTCAACCAAAAAGCAAAAAATTGATTCAAAACGGTCGTCGGTAATTTACACACATTTCAAGACTTAGCTTGTACATCTGTTCATTTGTGACTAGAGCTCGCTTAAAACTACGAAATCAATTGTAAAATCAAATTTATTATCTAAGCTTGGATTTGTGATATTATTCCCAAGTAATAAGCAAATGTTGATGCTTTAAGAGTGCATCGAAAGATTTGATAAATAAACTGAACAACATTATCTATTATCATATCTGATGCATCTAATCACCTACCAGTTGCGATTTTTGGCGAAGTATATATGAATTACTAGCTGACCCGGTGTGCTTTGCTACACCTTTCAGAATCAAATGATCTTTTCAGAAATCATTCAAATTTTTATTGTTTTTGGTATTATTTCAAATCAAATTATGACGAAATTTATAAGCAACCACTATAAAATGAGAGCTTCTGCTGGAGTTTCAAATTGCAATACAAACCATAACTTATATTCTCAATCTTGATTTATAAATTTGTTTTAAAGATCTGATAATTTTCATATATTTCCTTAAGTTTCGCTCTAAAAAGAAGGGTCCCAAATTAATCGTTCGCAAATAATCTAACTTATAAAGTATGGTTGTTTTTGCTTGATATGTTCTGGATTTATGCTAAAAAACTGATTAGAGAGCCCCCCCCCCCCTGTCCTTCCCTTCACCCCCTACTGAATGGAGATTGTAATCTTTAATAAACATTTTTTTCGTTCCCAAAAATCCTCTTATATCAAATATAGTTACATTGGTTGATAAGTATTTAAGTTTTACAACAAAAATTGTATGGAGCCCCTTTCTTTCTTTCCTTCTCTAAACTGTAAAGCATAAGAGTCTATAACAATCGTAGAAACATATCTCGTAACCAAGTACCTTTCTATGCCATATTTGTTTCCATTTGTTGGCTTCGTAAGCATAAATTGAGAACATATGCTAACAAAATTGTATTGGGCTCACCTCCCTCCTCCCATGTACCTTCTCACTGAAAGGAGGATGATGTGTCAAATAATCATAGAGTCATACCAAAATGATTTTCCATGTTAAGTATTGTCCATTTCTCGGATTTTGTAAAATAAAAGTTAAATGAAAGCTTCCCTCTTCCCTTCCTATATTCCATGCCATGCCAAATTTGGTTTTATTTAAGTAGTAAATTTTTGAGTTATGTATAAACTTGAAAGGGAGTACCGTCCCCCTTTCCGTTGTCTTCTTTCAATAGAGGGGTGATAACTTAATATTCATAAAAGTATTTTTCGTACTCAAATACTTTTTGATGATTATGATGAAATTTGGTTTCATTTGCTCGATTAATTCTCTAATTATGCAAAAAAAAAAATGGAAACCCCCCCTTCTTCCTTTATATCTTACCGCTTAAAAGGTACGGCTTCAATTTATAATAGAAACATTTCTCGTATCCAAATACACTCACATGTCAAATATGGTTCAATTTGCTTGATCAGCTCTCCAGTTATACTGAAAATTGTAAGGGAGACCTCGCCTCCCCCTTTTCATCCACTTCTTCGAAAGAGTGAGGGATACCAAATACTCATAGAAGCATTTCTCGTTCCCAAATATCGTTCCATGCCAAATTTGGTTCCATTTGCTGTTGTAGTTCTTGAGTTATGCAGTAAAAATTGTATGAAACTCCCCTCCCTCTTTCCTTCCTCACCGCTTTAAGAAGGAAGGGGTCTCAAACAATCATTAGAACATGTCACGTTCCCAAATACCCGCCCATGCCAAGTTTGGTTCCATTTGCTTAATAACTTTCTTAGTTATGTTGAAAACTATAAAAGAAGCCCCTCCCCCCTTTATATCTCCCTACTGAAAAAAGAGGGAGGGGTCTCAAATAATCATAGAAATATTTTTCGTATCCAAATACCCTCCCATGCCAAATTTGGTTCCATTTGCTTTATTAGTTTTTGAACTATATAAAAAAATATGAAAGAGGCCCTTTCAACTCGAAAGAGGGAGGGGTCTCAAATAATCATTGAAATATTTTTCGTATCCAAATACCTTCCCATGCCAAATTTGGATCCAATATCTTGATTAGTTCTCGAGTTATATGAAAAATTGTAAGGTAGCTTCCTCCCCCCTTCCTATCACGCCACTGAAAGGAGGGAGGGGTACCAAATATTCATAGAAATATTCCTCGTTCCCAAATACCACCCCATGCCAAATATGATACCATTTGCTTGATGGGTTCTCGAGTTATGCAAAAAATTGTCTTTTGTTTGGAAGGCCCCTCCCCCCCTTCATGAGAAAGGGAGGGGTCTCAAACCACAATACGAACCTTCCCCTGCCTCCAATAACCCCACCTGCCAAGTTTCACGCAAATCGGTTCAGTAGTTTCCGAGTCTATAGGGAACAGACAGACAGACAGACAGACAGACAGACAGACAGAAATTCATTTTTATATATATACTAGCTGACCCGGTGTGCTTTGCTACACCTTCCAAAATCAAATGATATTTTCAAAAATTATTCAAATTTTTATTGTTTTATTGGCATTATAACATAATTCATAAGCAACCGCTATAAAATGAGAGTTGCAGCTGGAGTTTCAAATTGCAATACAAAGATAACTTAAACTAATATTCTGAATCTTGCTCTATAAATTTGTGTAAAAGATCTGATAATTTTGATCTGTCTGGGGGGTCTCAAATTAATCGTACGCAAACCATCTAAATTATAAAATAGGGTTGTTTTTGCTTGATATGCTCTGGATTTATGCTAAACTGATAAAAGAGCCCCCCTGTCTTTCCCTTCATCCCTTGCTGAATGGAGGTCGTGATCTTTAATAATCATACCCATTTTTTCGTGTCCAAAAATCCTCTTATATCAATTATAACTCAATTGGTTGAAAAGTTTTTAAGCTTTACAACATAATTTAAAAGGAGCCCCCTTCTTTCTTCCCCTCTCTACACTGTAAAGCGTAAGGGTCTATAACATTCGTAGAAACATATCTCGTAACCAAGTACCTTTCCATGCCATATTTATTTCCATTTGTTGGTTTTGTTTGCATAAATTGAGAACTTATGCTAACAAAAGTGTATTGGGCTCAACTCCCTCCTCCTATCCTCCTAACTCACTGAAAGGAGGATGGTGTGTCAGATATTCAGAGAATCATAGCAAAATGATTTTCCATGTTAAGTTTTGTCCATTTCTCGGATTTAATTTAAAAAAATTAAATGTAAGCTTTCTCTTCCCTTCCTATATTCCCAATTCTATCATGCTACTGCAAGAAAGTAATTGCTTCACAAAGAAAAAGTATTTCTCGTACTCAAATTCTTTTTGATGCCAAATTTAGTTTCATTTGCTCAATTAATTCTCGAATTATGCAAAAAAATTGTATGGAAGCCCCCCTCATATCTTTCCGCTGAAAAAAAGTTGGGGCTTAAATTTATAATAGAAACATTTCTCGTATCCAAAAACCCTCACATATCAAATATGGTTCAATTTGCTCCATCAACTCTCCAGTAATAATGAAAACTGTAATAGAGACCCCCCCCCTTTTCATCCACATCTTTGTAGGAGTGAGGGATTCCAAATATTCATAGAAGCATTTCTCGTACCCAAATATCGTTCCATGCCAAATTTGGTTCCATTTGCTGTTGTAGTTCTTGAGCTATGCAGTAAAAATTGTATGAAACTCCCCTCCCTCTTTCCTTTCTCCCCGCTGGAAGAAGGAAGGGGTCTCAAACAATCATTAGAACATGTCACGTTCCCAAATACCCGCCCATGCCAAATTTGGTTCCATTTGCTTAATTAGTTTTTGAGTTTTGTAAAAAATTATAAAAGAGGCCCCCTCCCTCCTTTATATCTCCCTACTGGAAAGAGGGAGGAGTCTCAAATAATCATAGAAATATTTTTCGTATCCAAATACCCTCCCATGCCAAATTTGGTTCCATTAGCTTTAATATTTTTTGAGTTATGGAAAAAATATGAAAGAGGACCCTCCCCCTTTATACTGGAAAGAGGGAGGGGTCTCAAATAATCATTGAAATATTTTTCGTATCCAAATACCTTCCGGTGCCAAATTTGGTTCCAATTACTTGAATAGTTTTCGAGTTATATGAAAAATTGTAAGATAGCCCCCCTCCCCCCTTCCTATCACCCCACTGAGAGGAGGGAGGGGTACCTTGTATTCATAGAAATATTCCTCGTTCCCAAATACCACCCCATGCCAAATTTGATACCATTTGCTTGATGGGTTCTCGAGTTATGCAAAAAATTGGCTTTTGTTTGGGAGGCCCCTCCCCCCCTTCCTGGTAGGGGGAGGGGTCTCAGACCATAATAGGAACCTTCCCCGGCCTCCAATACCCCCACCTGCCAAGTTTCACGCAAATCGGTTCAGTAGTTTCTGAGTCTATAGGGAACAGACAGACAGACAGACAGACAGACAGACAGACAGACAGACAGACAGACAGAAATTCATTTTTATATATATAGATATAGATTAAAAAAAGCGAAAAAATCTAAACTAACGAAACTTTAGGCATAATTTTCAACAAGGAAAATCTGAAGATACATTAGGGCATATAGTCCAAGTCACTGGCCCTCCTATAGGAGCCCTTTCGCTCCAAACCAGAAGAAGAAGAAGAAGAAGATACATCAGGACCTCATGTTTTAAATAGGCTGTAGCAGACTCTGGATAGATCATTGAGGTTACCTAGTAATATTTTGCCCTTCTACGCAAAGCGAAAAGTAAACAATCATCTGTTAGCCTCCATGTATCGCTCAAAACTGATTCATATCAGTTGTGCTGTGATTCTTGGAGATTAAAAATCATCAATGAAGGCAATCATCATTGAGACGCTCGATACCCAGCAAACATGAAATCGTATCAGAAATGATAAGCTAAGTCGTTAACAATGGTATTGCGAATCGCAATTCTAACTGAACAGTGAAAAGATCGTATAAACAGTCGTTTGAAGTCGGTTTAAATCGGATTTGTAAATTTTGAAATAGTTTTGCTCATTTTTTCCTCTCGAGTGGTAAACGACTTTCTTAGACTTACATCTATTCTGTACATAAAAAGCTATTGTTTGTTCGTTTATATTTTATAGGCTGAGCCGTCTCAATACATATAAAGCTGAAAATTGACATGGGTGGCCCAGGAAATAGGCCCAGGAATAATGAAAAATGTTTTTATATTTTCGAATGACCTTTTTTTTAATGGGGTCGTCCATACAAATCAACTCCAGCAATATTGACGATATAAAATATCGGATTGAGTTGAAAATTTGCGCACGGATGTTTTTAAGGACGGCCAATCGCAAAAGGGCAAAAGGGGTCGTCCATTGTATATTTGTTTTTACGATATTTACGTTATCATGCAATGGATTGGTTTAAAAATTAGCACACATTAGTTTCGAGGAAAGGGTAATCGATTTCAGATATCAAAAATTGTAAAAGAAGCCATCAAAAAGGGTTTAATATTTTGACAATATTTGCGTCGTTACGAGTTGAAATTTATTGAGATGTTCAATTGTTTCTGATTTCAATATTTGTATCAAAAGACTAAAAAAGCTAAAAAAGACTAAAAAAGAATAACCTGTTAAATTTGTTTTTGAAATAATTACGTGAGTTTGTATCGCATCGAGCGAGAACGGTTTAAACGGTTTTTGTGTTAGGTCAATAGATTCATGATTACAAATTAAGTAGCAGACGACAGAAAAAGTGATCGCCCATGTTACGTGATGAACATTTTCGCAATTATTACTTAACAAAGCACTTGAAAATGCATCTGAAAAATGCTTGTCAATCGACATTCATTCATGACATATTCAAAGTTGAAAGCGAAACGGAGTTCGTATGGGATCAGCTAGTATGTATATAACGATATCATTTTTAAAAGTTCTTCGGAAGTAAAACAACCTTTTTAATAGAGATAATTGTTCTTTTTAGTTATCATCTCTGTTTTTGAAAAAGAATATTTTGAATGAATCTGACATCGTCTTCTAAATTATTACTTCAGGAAGTAACAAGAAATTTTCATGCGTGTTTCAAGACGCATGATGATTCTAGACCACTTAGTACATGTATTGTACCTCCTTAAAATACTGTCATTTCAAAACAAGTTTTGTTACATTCGGAAAAAGTTTACATCATCTCCCAGGTTTGAAACAAACGATATGATTCATCGACATTTCGCCTCTGCAGTGCCAGACTGGTGCAACCGAATCCGAATCAACCTACACTGCCTGGAACAAATAAGCCTACAATCCAATCTGTGAATGGAAGTACAGGTTCATGTCTTTTGTGCATCGGCCATAGGTCATCTGAACGTCGCCCAGACAATGAATGGAGAGAAATTGCAAAAATATAAGAAAAAAAAACGAATGTTAAGCAGTTGTACCAAACACCGACTCGTCAAAAAACCAACACCTAATTTTATCCAACCATGAGATCACGAAGACGTTTTTGCCAAATTGAGGTTTTTTTAATGCGAAAAAATAAAATAGCGTCCGAGGATAAAAAATAAAACTGAAAAATTAAAATTGAAAGGAGATACAAAAATTCAATAAAAAAAAGTTTGCAGAGGTATAAAAAAAATCAGAAGGCAAACCTGAGGAGCGAACCAACAAAAAAATCCAAATTAGGCAGCGGTTTAAGAGCAATGGAAGTGGAAATTTCGCACGATATAACAGTTGTTGGACTTTTTTTTGTTTCAGCTTTCTTGTTGTTCTCTGTGCTTTTGGGTGATTATTTATCTCGGGGTTGTTGTTTTTATTTCGGTTATTCGGGGCAAATGCGAAGGTGGATTCCCGAAAGAAGGTGGAATCGTCAACAACATATGTCGGTGCGAGGGTGGAGAAGTGAAAGGGTATGGAGGCGGACTGTTTTCGGGTGCTGATCTTGGATTCAGCAAGAAAAAGAAATGCTAAAGAAAAAGAAAACTAATAAACAGCTCTTTAATTATGGTGTTTACCATAAAATAAGGGAACTGTTCTTCAGCTGCTGGTTTTGAATTTTTGGATGATCATTTCCGTTCTCACCTCTTTATGTAGCGCGATCTAGTAGATCTCCAGATGTTCCAACGGGATCGGCTTCGATCTTCTTGGATTTGAAACAAATTCTGCAATGGTTCTCAAACTGCCACCGTATCTATCAGCGATCTTCAAGAAATCACAGCACTTTTGAATATGAATTAAAAGAGACACTGACACAGATAACAGCGACAACAACATCAACAAAAACACTGGGAAAGGCCATAAATTGGTACAACACTCTGTTATCTCGATGGAGGACACGTAAAATTTTCGCTTGTTTTTTTCTCGTTGCTTCCTTGCTATGCGCTTTCTTCCCTTGAGCTGCTCCGTTTCGTGAACGTTACTCTGAGCAGAGTCACATCCACAGCACTATCTTCTTCAAACAACCGGCGGTGTTGTGCAGATCGTGTACCGGATTCATCAGCCCTAGGCTGCAGCAATGCAAATATTTTCCCTCAATCTGGGGACGCTTTCATTCACTGGGATTAGCACCGAGCTTTGATTTTTGCGTTGCAGTTGGAAAGTGCAGTTAGTCTTCAAATAGTTTTGCTGGATTAAATTCAAAGTTCATTTGCAATCAATCAGTTTTGGACTTTTTTGTAAATCAAAAACATTATAGAAATCATCAATCACATGTAAATAATTTCAAAAAAATTTCTCTATATTTTCATGGACCAAATAAATCCTTAAATGTCAAATATCATGAAAACAGATTCAAATCAAAACAAAACAAAATCATCACCCATTCTCGAGAAACGAATGAAAATCGAAACACTAAGGTTGAGTATTTTGAAATTTTAAACTATAAATAGGTACTTATTCTTCTTCTTTCTACTGCTGGACTGCCGGTTGTAGCTCAAGAAACAGTGGTCCAGAAATGAAATTTAGCGGAAAACAATTATTAGCATCTACCCCTGAAGTTTGATGTATTTGATGTCTTAGACAAACTTTCACAACAACTAAAGGCGGTCAATTTGACTGGAAATTTTTTAACGTAGTTCACAAGATTTCTGAAATCCGAAAATTATTTCTCTATTGTGATAAGATGGAGGCTTACATTGCTCTACAATATTGTAGAACAAAACAATTCATTAAACTTTGTCAAAGACACCAAACATCTATCTCTTGAACTGAAAGTTTTATGACAACTTGTTTTCATGAAGTACGGGTGGTCCTATAAAAATCAGTTTTTTCTTGATATTTTTTCAAGGTAATATTTTATCAAAATTATTTGTTCAGCAACATTTTAGATAACTATGATGCGCATTTTTGGTTAAAAACGGATTACCAAAATTTGGTTTTAAGTTATGAGGAAATATGTGTTGAAAAATGACTGACTCTTTTAGAGCTTCAATAACTCCAAATAGAGCGAGTCGAAAATTTTATCGTTGATTGCTTTTGAATGTTCATGTAACGATCTTACAATATCAAAAAACTGGAACATGTTTTTTGATTTATGCGTTTAATTGTTGCATGAAATTAACTAAATATCGTCAAAATCTCTATAAAAATAGGAATATTTTGTACATATGTTCTTAAAGAACTCTGAAATTACTGAACAGATTGATGTAAATGTCGGTAAGAGTAGTTTTTTGAGTAAAGAACGATATCTGTGGAGTTTTGAATCCGTCGCACTAAAGGGAGGGAGGGCTCCCATACAAAATAATCGTAAAATACGACAAAAAGCGGTAAAGTTCAATCTTATGTCTAGTGAATCTCATGAAAAGTTGTGCAAATGCTTAGATTTACATGTTCAGATAATTTTATTACATAAAGCCCCTCCCCCCCCCGTTTAAGAAAAGGGGGGTTATCATTCAATATAAGAAAACAAGAAACAATCCTTATCAGGAAACGCTCAGGGATATTTTTATTAAAGGATTTATCAGTTTAAAGACAAAAATTGTTTTGTGAAGCTCCTCCCCCATTTTATTAAGTAGGAGGGACCATTATATATTATAAATAATTGCTTATTGTTTGTTTGTTATTCGTTTCAAATCATCCTGTGTATTTCCTGATAAGGAAACTTTTCTTTGATAGGAGGGGCCTTTGTGTACTAAAATTATCTGACCATGTAAACCTAAGCATTTTCACAACATTTGATAAGATTGCCTAGTGAATCTTACCGCTTTTTATCGTATTTTACGATTATTTTGTGTGGGAGCCTACCTTCAGAGCGACGGACTCAAAACTCCACAGATACAGTTTTTTCCTCAAAAAACTATTTTTGACAATTTTGACGATTTTAAGTAAATTTTAATCAATATATAATTAAACGCATAAATCGAAAAAAAAACATATTCCAATTTTTTTGATATTGTAAAGATCGTAACATGAACATGAAATCAACGATAAAAATTTCGACTTGCTTCCATTTGAAGTTATTGAAGCTCTAAAAGAGTTATTTTTCAACACATATTGCCTCATATCTTCAATACAAAAACCAATTTTGGTAATCCGTTTTCAACAAAAGTTGCGCATCATAATGATCTAAAATGTTGCTGAACAAATAAGATAAAAAAGTGGATTCAACAGTGGAACTTAAATTCGAAGCCATATTGGATTTTTGACTAAGAATTAGCTAATCAAAATCCTAACTAAAAAATCGAGCATGAAGGTTAGCGTTAAACCCAGAATAAATCTCGCGCTCTGTTGCATGTTTTCATATAAGACATCTGAAGGAATAATGTAAACGGTTTCATTAATTTTGAAAAAAAAAGTTTGTGGCATTGTACCAACACAAATCGGAGAAATAAGAGATGTGGCAGCTTGTCCGGTTCAGGATTTGCTCAAATGTAGGTAATATTATTTGAAACCCGGATAAAAAAATGCTTGAAAATGATTTGAGCAAATTTTTGAGTGCAATCAAATTCAGTTATGGTATCAAATAAAAAAAAAAACAGAATAAAGAATCGGAATCAAAATAAAAAAAAATAGAAAGAAGATGAAACTTTGACTCACATTTCAAGTTTACATGAATTAGAATTCACCAGGAAATCCAAAATTGCAAATTTAAACACCAGGTTCAAAACTCGAATGAATAAGGATAAAAATCATAATTTATATTGAACATTTTTAGATACAAAAATTACCTCGCTTTTGTTGTTTAAAATTATTAGATACCTACATGTATCAGAATGCAGATTAAATCTGAATTTCAAATTTATGTTTTCAGAATACATTTTGAAATTGAAATTCATATCGAGAAGCAGCAATCTGAATGAAAAGATATTTGATATCAGCATATGAATCGAGAATTCAAATTCCTTATCAACAATAAAAAATTTACAAGCAATGACTTTTTTTCAGAATTCAAAACGCAAGAAAAAAAAACCTCTGAGTTTATAATAAATTACTCCAAAAATTTATTTTTAAAATATCAATTAAAAATCTACAATTTATCTTCAAAACTAGATTTCAGATCTCGAAATCAATTAATTTTAACGACTTTATCGGTGAACGCCATGTTCTGTGAACTCAAATAAATGAGAAATTTTTTAAATGCGAAACTTTACGATCAATATAATTTTCTTTGGTGGAAATTCAAATCAGGAATGGAAATCTGCATTTATGTACGTTTATCAAACAATATCAGAACTCTGATAAAATCATTCATAACTAAGAATGAAAATGAGTAATTCCGCTTTTAATAAAACAATCCAGACCCAAAATTTAAATTAATTCTTATACACTATTAAAAAAGTATTTATAATCGAGATATTTAAAAGATGAAAAAATAGATAAAGTTTTAGAAATCAATCAAATTCCTTCAGAAAATAGCCAAAAACCCCTGAGACCGCTGCAAAAATTAGCTTTTGGCTCCCTTAAGTTTTCTCGATGCCTTTTGGGTCGCCAAGTCTATGTAAAATTTGAGATAATTAGATTGATTACTGAATAAGCGGAATGAGTTTAAATTTGGTTTAGAAATTTGTATGGAAGAAGATATTTTCGCATATTAAATCATCTAGGAAATTCCAATAAGCTGGAAATGAAGTTTGTTTTTAAGTATTGGTTCTGTCAATTTTAAAGCTTTTGATTTTTTTTTAATTCTTTTTTCTCAGGGATTTTAAACCAGGTAGGTTTATTCATCCCGAGAATTTCTAAATTTCATTTTCTGCCAACATGAGAAAAATTTGAAGTGTTTAAAAATGACAGGCTTTTCTTGCTACAGCTTTCAATAATTTAATGAAATGTTTTTGCCAAGGTTATATGCATAAACAAACTAATAGGCTATGCGAGGCAGATTTTTTGCGATGGGAAATGTAAAAATTTATAAATTTGAAATTTCCATATATAGCTAGCAGCAGGCTTATAACACCCTAATAAAATTTGTTTGCGATATTTTCCAACATACGTTAAATAATTTCAAGTCGTTGTTAACTTTTTTCAACAAACCTGACTCACTGTTAAAAATTTCATTTACAATTCAACTTTTCTCTTTTGTCAAATTGAAATCACAAGTTGAATTTTGCACATTTTTAGTAGAAGTTTTTTGATGATTAGAATTTAAAATGCAAAATTAAACCGGAGATTTGTATTGTTTTATGCAATTTGTAACATTGTACTGACAACTAATTCTTGCTAAGCTCCAAGTTTTCAAAAAAAATCTGTTTTTTGACACAAACATTTCAGTTACGCTGTACTTTAAATGCAAAATTTTGAGTAAGTTGTCAGCGATGCTATTCTTTGAAATTCATCGTGAAATCGTGTCAGACATTAACAAATTCAGCTATTTTAAAAAGTTTTTGGAGGAAAAATCAACATGCAAATGTAATAATAAGGGAGATAAGGGCATAATGGCCACCTTAAGGAAACGCTTTTTTAACCATAGAAAAACCATATAACCATATATGTGAATTACATCATTGTTTCTTGTTCGAACACTAAAAACGTCTATTTCCTAGTTGGCTGAAATATGAAAAACTAGATAAAAACTTTGAAAAATGCATTTCAAAATATTTTGCCAAAAGCTGAACACCAGTCACTGTAGGGGCATAATGAGAACCTCCCCTGGGGCAGTATAAGCACCATTAATCGGGGCACGATGAGCGTTTTCTGCTGAGGAATCTAGCAGCGAATTCAACTCGATGAAGTCAGGTGAGTTGTAGATTCATCAAACAAAGCAACAACAAAATAATCTAGGTCTGTTTGTAGAATACAAACATTTCACACACGCTCATACATTATGTTTCTGGTGCTGTGTTTGGCGGATGATGCTACTAGCCGTATAATGTAACAATAAAAAAAATCGATCATGAATTGTAAATGGAAAAAAGAATCATGTCAAACAGAAATCGAACTCTAGTCTTTTAATTACCTTTCCGACACCTTCCAATAGGCCATATCGTCAGATGTAAACTCGCCAAGCTGTAGCGCTATACTTCAGTTGACTACATTGAGTTGAATTCGTTGCTAGATTATACGGCAGAAAACGCTTATTGTGCCCCGATTAATAGTGCTCTGTTCGCCCCGAGCCAACAAATTTAAATAAAAAACGTGTTTTAAAATTGATTAAAGTGAAAAATCAAAAATTTAATAGTGGTGAAAATTGAGAAACAATGTGTACATCATGTTGCAGTGCGTACATTATAGATCAAGATGATTTATAGATCATAAGAGCTTATTTCGTGGTGCTCAAAAATTATAATTTTTTCGTCACTTGAGAACATAGATGGTTTATTTTTAATATCTGTAAAGATGATAAGGATATTCCTTTTTTTGTGAAAAATAATACTATAGGAGTACGAAACAAATCCTCATAAAAATTTATTCAAGAAAATACGTACTTTTGTAGAAAAGAGGAGTGCTTATTATGCCCCAGGTGCTCGTTATGCCCTTATCTCCCCTATATTGATGAATTTCTAATGAGAAATCTGTAGTCATCAAAATAAATTTTTTGAATGTTTCAGAAGAAATTGAGAAAACCCGTGAAATCTTTAAGCATTTATAAAAATCTGTGATCTTTGACACAAATTCTATGACAAAAATGTGCTCAAAATTTTGTAAAATTAAAATTATTCTGTGATTTTAGCAACCTTGCGTAGCTTATCATACAATAATAAAATGTTCCTGAATTCTGATTTGCTTATTATTGTGCAATACGGAGTTTGAAAAAAATATTTATGAGAAATTCCGGCGAACTTTATTAAATAAATTTTAACGAGTATCTCCTTTGTGGTTTCGTATCTATTTCTGTATCTTGTTCTGTATTTATTTCTGAATTATTATTATTATTTTTTTATTAAAGACATTTTACCATTTACATGGCATTCGTGTCTGTTACTATAACAACAAAAACATCTACAGCTTATCCGTCAGATTACAGAGTTTTATGAATTTTACAACGTTGGTTTCTTTGCTTGTACAATTCGATAAAATATCATAGATTGAACCTTCCATATCACAGGCTCGTCGGGCTTGATCAAATCCTCTACAATCAACCAGAATATGTTGGACAGTTATTCTTACTCCACAAAAAGAGCATTCAGGAGGTATAGATCGTTCCAAGAGAAAGCTGTGTGTTAAACGAGTGTGTCCGATACGTAACCTAGTTAACAGACGCTGTTCAGATGCGCATTTCCTGTCGGTGTAAGCACATATAGATGGTTTAACACGTCTCAGAAGATTTTGCGACCTATTCCATTCAGATTGCCATGCCTCATTCAACCTAGTTTTGACCAATCGAATTGCGTCTGCTGCTGGAATGGGTAACTCCATCGGTGAACTCTTCCGTCCTTCGTTTGCCCAACGATCCGCTAACTCGTTACCAGGGATGTTACAGTGTCCAGGGATCCATGCAACAACAACATTGTTCTCGACTAACGCCTTTTCTGCCTCTTGGATCCATGGGTGTCTTGAGTGTCCTTTCGAAAGTGCATCAATACAGCTTGCCGAGTCAGTAAAGATGATCGAATGTTGCAGGTATTTCGCTTTTTCAGCTGCAATTTTAAGCGCATAAGCTTCAGCAGAGAAGATGCTTCCGGATTTTGGTAGCGAACAGCAAAGTTCTATCTGTCGACCAATGATGACAGCTGCACCAGTTTCCTCGCCAAGCTTCGATCCGTCGGTATAGAGATGGGAATAGTTCAAATATTTGGTTTGTATAATATCATTGAAAAAAGTAAGAACTTTGTAACTTGGATCGCCCGCTTTTACTTTTCGACGCATCCAGTTGTCTACACGAGGTGGTTTCCGGTACCATTCGCGGTCCGTTAATCTCAAAGGTGTGCATATTTTTGGAATCGATAAGTTGGTAATTGCTTTAAATAAGTCATCTGAACGTTTTGCCATAGGGCACTCTGAACTGCTCGGGTTTCTCTCCGTCATCCGTATTGCCATAACAGTCAAACGTTCAACTATCTTGTATCGAAAAGTAAACCGGCTAGATTCTACCATGATCGATTCGATAGGACTTGTGCAGAATGCACCAGAAGATAATCTGACCATTTGATTGTACACCGGGCTGAGGATTCTTTCAATATTGTCCACACGCATGCTAGTAAGACCTAATCCAAAGAGTAATTTAGAGACAATGATAGATTCTCCGACGCTGATAAGAGTTTTACGGTTGCTTTTTTTAATATGGCTCCCTAGGATTTTAAAAACATTAAGCCTTTTTAAGCAGCTCTCTTTTACAGCATTGAGATGCTGGAGAAAATTTAGTTGCTGATCAATAATAACTCCTAGTATTTTTACCTTTCGAACTCTTGGTATAGCGATGCTGTTAATCGTGATCGGTCGGCCGCGTTTTCGGTGATTAATGTCACAAATGTGCATGAGCTTACATTTCTGGGGAGCAGTACTGAAACCAATGTTAGCTGCCCAGCCATTCACTGCTTTTACAGCGTTTCTAAGTACCTTACGTATATCGCCGGAGTTGTGGCCTTTTGCCACCAAAAGAACATCGTCAGCATACAATAAAATATTTACATTTCTGGGAACCGCAGAAAAGATCGGCTGCATAGCAATCAAAAACATAGTTACCGATAAAATCGAGCCCTGGGGGACACCATTTTGAGCAATTCTTAGATTGGATGATGCACCGTTGGCTGCAACACGGAATGTTCTATTGTTCATAAAACTTATTAATATGTTGAGCATTCGGCCAGAGATCTTCCATTTTTTTAACGTTTGGATGATCGAAAATCTGCAGGTAGTATCGTACGCTTTAGAAATGTCAAGAGTAATCATTTCAACATGCTCATCGGGATTATGGGATAAGAAAACTTCCAACTGAGAAAAATATGTGTCGATTCCATAACCTGCTCTAAAAGCATGTTGCCTTCTGTCTAAGCGATTAGATTCTTCTAGCTCTGTCATGAGGCGTCGGTTAACAAGTCGCTCGAAAAGTTTTCCTAAACAACTTAGTAAAGTGATAGGACGATAGCCTTCTGGTTTACTCAGGTTACCGTCAGCTTTAGGAATGGGAATGATCATACCTTCTTTCCAGTCATCCGGAAATTCGCCATTTTGCCACACCCTGTTAAACATATTCAATAAACTTACTTTAGATAATGCTGGAAGATGTTGCAGTAAAGGGTAGCCTATGTTGTCAAATCCTGTAGATTTACCACACTTACGGTTCAAAGCAAATTGGAGTTCATCTAAAGTAAAGTCAGTGTTATATCGCGATGTTGAATTTATAGAAGTATTATGGTAGTTTGTATTCATTAACCTACTTCTTTTTTTCAGGAATGAACTTGTATAGCTAGCGTCAGAGAACCTTTTCTCGTATTCGTCCGCAAGAGCATTGGCAACAGAGTAGCCATCATTAGTTGGACCATCATCGAGATTGAGAATTATTGTTTTAGTGGTTTTCTTACCTTGTAGCCTGTTTATGTTGTTCCAGATGTTAGCCATTGGTGTTTCAGGGTTGATGTCTTGGACGAATTTTTCCCAGCTACTTTGCTTTGCCTCACGAATTACTTTTCTGCATGCAGATCGAGCCAAGTGAAAAGATTTTAATGCTTCAGCTTTTCTAGGATCAGCGTCATCTAATTTTCGCAATCTTCTGAGCTCCTTTCTCCTCTGTTTGATTGCCTGAGCGATTCCGGGGTTCCACCAAGGCACGTATTTTCTGCTTATGATTCCACTTGAACGAGGGATGCTCTCCGAGGCTATTTGTATCAACTTTTCTGAAAATTCTGCCACAGTGAAAGAATAGTCCGGATTTAGGTGTTCACTGGATAACTGTTCGTATTTCATCCAATCGGCCTGTTCGTATAGCCATTTTTTGCGAGTTGTTATGGTGTTTGTTGGGCCAGTAATGTTTACAAAAGTTGGGAAATGATCACTGTTTGATAGATCTGTGTGAACTTTCCATATAAATTTTGGAGCTATAGATGCGCAGCAAAACGTAACGTCTAATGCCTGAGATTTACCAGTTGCAGGATCGATACGCGTATGTGATCCATTGTTTAGGATTAACATGTTGTTATCGACAACATGTTGGAAAATCGCACTGCCACGTCTGCAGGATTCGTTTGAAGAGTTTGCAGCTACACTTCCCCACGCTGGGTGATGGGCATTTAGATCGCCGAGTAGAATCAAAGGTCTAGGTAGTTCTTCAAGTAGCTTCCCCAACTTGGCTGCTGCCCCTTCAATATTTGGTGGGAGGTAAACGGAAACCACAGTGGATTCCAGCGGTGCGTATACTCGGACAGCAACTGCTTGTATGTCTGTATGGATTTGCAACCTTTCGAAAGGAACACCTTCTTTCACAGCAACACCGACCCCTTGTCTACCGTGGGTAGAGCATGGTCCGAGAAGCAAATGGTAACTATTTCCGATAAAGTTTGATGCTGTTGAGTGTTCGAAGAGGTTCGTTTCTTGGAGACACACAATGGTTGGTTGGAATTCTGCCAGTAACAGTTGTAGGTCGCTACGGTGCGAGCGTAGTCCACTGATGTTCCATTGCATGGCAAAGGTGCTGAATGATGTTTGCGATGCATTGTGGTGGGAATCTGCTAAGTCGGGAGAAACGGCAGAATACTGGTTGGTTACAGATCTACTTAATGTACTTGCCTGAGAGATTGTCAGGCTTCCTGTGCCAGCATCCGTCCAAAGATCATCGGATTGAGCCGGAACATTTCGGATCGGGGCTGACACAGGAAAAGGCCTGGTGGCTGGATCCCTGCTGTTGCAAATGTCGGTTCGGCTATGGTTTTGCAATTCGTCTTCGATGTTCGATGAGATTCGTCTTACGATGGCACAGTTATCTGTTAGGTTGGAGGACTGAGGGGAGTACAGATTCACAGCAATATTGTTGGAAGTACTTGCCTGAGAAAAAGGCAGACTCCCTGTGTCAGCAGCTGTCCAAAGCTCTTCGGCTTGAGCCGGTACATTTCGAGACAGGGCTGACACAGGGAAATGCCTGTTTGCTGGAACTCTGCTAATGGGGCTGTTTAGCTGGTTGGTACGAGTTGTTGTGGCTTCAGTGTTCAACGGTTGATCCAATAGATATTGTCCAGTTTCGTAGCGTTGGTCGTTAATAAGGTGTTGTTTGGTTGTTTTGTTTGACATTATGAGAACTTTAGAATGTCCGGGGCCGTTGCGAGTGTTGGTATCAGAGCATAACGTGATCATTCAGCTAGTATCGATTTCCTCATCCGTTTCAGAAACGTTTATTTCCTGATATGCAGTTTTGGATTGGTTTTGTATTTTAATTCTGTCATTAGGGTTTTGGGGATTGTTTAAAGTTCGCTTTCGGCTTACACTTCTTCGTATTTCGGGTCGATTTTGTTTTGGAGAAAGTTGGTGGGATTGTGACGTCGTGCTTGATTCGTAGTTGTATCTGCTGTGATTTTTACCAGAGTCTACACGTGATAGTCGTGGCTTAGCATTTCCGATTTGATTTGGTTTGGTCGCTGAGCGTTCACTGACCGAAGATTCTTGAGTGATCGTTTTATTATGTTGTTGCTGTTTCAGGGCTTCAAGTTCTTTTTTAACTGCTATATAGTCCGACATCTGTTCTTTGATCATCTTGAGTTCATCCCGTAAAAGCTGAATCTCTCTATCTTTATCCGAATTATTATCTAACCGTTGCTGCAGTTTACTAGAGTAGGTGGGTTTCGACGTAGATTGCTCATATTCTAGCTTAGCTTCCTGGTACGTTACACCCCTGTCTACTCTGAGCCGAATCACCGCCTCTTCCTTTCGGAAAACTGGACAGCCTTTGCTGACCGGTGAGTGGGCACCACAGCAGTGACAACAAAAGGCTGGGTTGGGACAAGGTTGGTCTTTTTCGTGTTGTTTTTTTGAGCAGTTCAAACAAACCGCTGAACTGGTGCAACGCTTGCTGGAGTGACCGTAAGCTGCGCAGTTGCGGCATAGCAGTACGTTAGGGTAATATGGGCGGACGTTCACTCTTAGCATTCCGAAACGAACGTGCTCCGGTCGTTGCGTTCCTCGGAAGGTCAAAATAATTAAAGGGGTATTCTTAGTTGAACCATTTTCTAGTTTTTTAGTGATTCTTCGGACAGAGGTAACACCTTCAGACTTAAGCTCTTCTAGTAAAATCGCATCGTCGAGGTCTACCGTATCGTGATCGAAAACCACACCTTGGGTGAAGTTTAGCGTTGGATGATCTATAACTTCTACTTCGGTTTTAATGTCGTCAGTCAAGTGTGTCATTTTTAATAATTCCCGGTATGCCAATGGTGATTGAGTGCGTAGCACGTAGCGAGACCCACGAGCTTCCCGATTTGCTGACACCAGCATTCTGTTATTATAACCTATAACAGCCTCAATCGAACGAGCGATCAAAAACGGATTATGTGGTAGGTCGGGTTGTTTAGCTTCAGGATCCTCTAGTGGTTTAGCTCGTAGCAATAGAACTCTTGTTATTCCGTCGTTTTTTGTGTTTGTCATAAACGGCGGAAGTCTGCTTCCTACCGCGTATGGTAATTCGCCAGGAGATCTACTCGCCATGGCCGAGTTGGATTGTGAGGATTTAATCCACCGTTGCCGTTAGAAAGTAACCAGTACTTGTGAGAAAGAGATTAATCCTCCAGATAAAAGAAGAAACCAACGAAAGCAAATAAAAACTATTGTATCGGGTTCTGGTCTATTTCGCTAATCCCAACAATGGTGCCGCTCTCCTATAATCGCAAACAATAACTTGACCTTGAAAAACTATACTAAAGGAAATCTATCGCACTCCACAAAAAAGCGTCTGTCTAGCTTGACTGTTGCTATAGGACTGTATTTCTGAATTGAAAAATTAACTTTACTCCAAATACACGAAAATATAAGAAAAAACAACCTGATTCTCAGGTATCAAGAAAATACCAGTTCTCGAGCCCTAGAAAAAAGCTTTTAGGATCAATTGATCAATTTAGCTTGGAATCTGCCATATTCAACATGATATTGATGCATTCTTCTTCAAGTTCTCTCTTAATTGAAGTTTTTAATTCGCTTTACTTTGTTATAAACGCGGTGTTTACTAAAACCTACTGATTACGGGCGAAAACAGCACCTTCAGGTGGGGCATGCTGGGCACCCTCTGCCGCATAGTCTATCAGCAGATTTATCTCGGAGAGCTTTTTGCGCTTCGTTAGGCCGGAACAAATTTCAAATCCTTCTTTTGTCACTCGGAGTTGGAACATCGCGAGGGGGGGGGGGGGACAATAAAAAATAATGTGAAAAACAAATAAATTGGAATAAATTTCACGAAAGCTTATATGCAACAAAGTTGCATACAATATCATTGCACAAAACCTAAAAAAACAAGTAATTTTTTATCGAAAAATTTAATAAAATCAAGAATACAAAAGGTGAAATAATTTCCATCTTCCAAAATTTGTTTTTTCGTCTTGTAATCTTTTGGATTCTTGAATTTTTATCGAAATTTACATTAAATACTTCAAACTTTATTTATTTCCCCCTTCGGGTTTTTGGAAATTTCGAAGGGGGGGAGGGGGGTTGACAAAAGAAGAAATTGATATTTGTTCTAGCCTTATTTTGTTTGGTTCCAACAAGAAAAGTACATCCAAGAGGTAGAAATGGTGCAAAAATGCCTCGGAAATTACTTTTGCTAGTTACATAGTATAATCCACTAAGCAAAGCACCAGGAAAATTGTTTTTGTGTGTGTAAAAAGTATGTGTATTTATGAATAGAAGCATGGATTATGTGGATGTATGTTTGTTTGTTTTTAACGGTTGTACTCTATTTTCCCGAAAACCATTGCCCAGAATGAAAAATCACCAGAAATCCACTTTCCCAGATTTTTTTTCCCCAGAATGCACCATTTACCAGAAATTTGTTCCACAGAATGAACCATTTCCCAGAAATTTTTTTACCAGCATGAAACATATCCCAGAAAAAATTGACCAGGATAGACCGTTTCTCTTGGGTTCACATAATACTATAGAAAAATTTCAAATAGATGGTGCATTTTGGGGATTTTTTTTCTGAGAAATGGTTCATTCTGGAGTTTGATTTCGGGTCATTCTGGGCAAATGTTTTCGGGTAAATGGGATACAATCATTTTTAATTTCTTTTTTTCTTTTTCTCGGGATTTTAATTCCGAAGGATTCATCCCTTTTTAATTTCTATACAACACGTAAGCTTTTGAAACACAAATATAAAATGCATTTTTCAACGTTATTGTCTGCTTCTCAAATTTCCAGGCTGTTTAGAAATTTTCCTTTTGATTATCTGAACACGCCAAATTAACGGAACTTATATATTAAAACGGTTTAGTACACATTTTTATATTAAAATATTGATATGAAAAACTGAAGATTCAACGACTCAAAAGCTATCCAAAACTGATTGATTTCATGAATTTGTTTAATTGTATTTCATTGAGACTTTACTTACAAAAGACAGTGGAAACTCTTATACACTGCTTCAAATTAACCTTTCCTCAGTTAATGTCACTTTTGTTGATCGTTCACTGTTCCACCTGTTATCGCAGGTTTTGATCCGTTTTCTTCTGCTTTTGTTTGGCACTAGATAAATATATTTGATACATTAATAAAAGAACTTCCCAGCCCACCATAAATCTTGTTCACTAAAATAGAACCCAAATGAGGTTCGTTTCTTCTGCTTCGACTAAATCTCCCCGAATTTAGTCGTCCCCTTAATCAGGGCACCGAAAGAAACAGGTCAACCAAATTGCCAAGACCGTCGACCTGCTGTGCTGTTGTTTCGCAAAACTCTCTTCCCTTGTACTGTCCTACCATCGAACGAATCATAGAGGTCGGATCACGAAAGTTCAACCGATATGAACGAAGGAATGACCTGTGGCCATCCAGCCAGCAATCAGCAACCAGCACCAAGAACCGTGCTAAGGTCAAAAACAAGAGCACTCGTTTGTTCAATTGGAGAAACACACACCTCGGAAGCACACTTCAGGATAAATCGTCTCCCGTACGGGTTCGAAGAGAGTTGGGTCGATCGGATCGAGAAAAAACGTTCTTAACCGGTTCGCGACTGGAATCAAACTAAAGGCAGCACCGTCAGGCCAGGTCGAAAACCCACCGGAAAGTTTCGAGTGTACATGACCGGAAAAAGTAACGTACAACACACGGTAGAGAAGAGGCAGCAAGAAAAAAAAATCTGTCTGGCTGCAGGGTATCTCACTGACTGAGCTGGACTCAGCCAGCAGCAAAAGATATCTCTACGGCGATCATCCACCGACAGCCGGGGTGTTCGTCGAATATGGTCCGCCAAGATTCTCGTGAGTTACCCGCCCGTCACCCGGATTGTGTGTGGGATTGAATGAATTAAACCTTTGAAAGAAACTTAGCAGCAAAAACAAAATAAAAAAGACAACAAAAACAGACACACTCAGCTCAAAGCCAGACGCCTCCAGATCTCCAGCCAGATGATGGACACGCCAGAGTGCCGACCGACACCGGCAGCAGCTTTAGGACTTGGATCCGTCGTTTCGTGGAACGGTTGGCTGCAGGCTGACTGCACTGAATTCTCCCCTCTTGGGGGTCTCCTCAAGCTCCGTTCACTTCCACCAATTTCCAAGACTGGACGATCTTGGCTGGCTTGAGTAAAGTGCGGGGGCAGAAGCGAACCTGGTTGAGTTGGAGAATTGGAATCGAGCTGTGAGTTTGGTGGTCCAGTCTGTTATGCTACCATAGGCTTATGGCTCTACACTCTACAGTTATCTCTCTTGGTTTCGATGAGTCACCGGTACAGGACCGGCTTATCAGTGCATTTTTCTTTAGCCGGACGGTTAGGGCGGCTTTCTCGGGATTGTTTGTAAACATTTGGGGTTGAATGAAGTGAAGTTGGTTCGAATCTGTGAACATTGAACAACAGCAGGGGCTCGGAAAAAAATAGACGAAGAATAAACCCTTTTTGTTTAACTCTTTATCACTCTGTAATAGAACTCTTTTTTTTTATTTTTAAAAAATGTTGAAAACATAAAACAAACGCCTTTGCTGGTTCAAATTTACGAAATTATGAGGTGCAAAAACTATAACTTTTTGATCAGGAATATCTCAAGGCTGACGATGTTTTAATTTCTCTCAATAAAAATATATTAAAAATTTTCTTTTATGTTTTTTTAATCTTTTAATTAAAATGGCAGATTGAATCATCTTTGCCTACGTAACAATATGAACGAAAAACAGAACAGTTTCCTATTTGTATTACTTGATACCATTTTTCAATCGAATGATAGTGTTATTCAGCGTTCCAATCTAAATAGAGCCAAAAAACAAAATAACTTTTCCAATCCTTGGAACTGTCATGAAAACGAATTATAAATTAAACATTTTGAATTTTTTTTAACTTAAAGCTTAGTTCTTTTAGAAATGGGACACTTCCTTTTGGTAACAGCTCGTTTATTAGTAATCGAACATTCAAAATTTTGACAGCATTTTTCTGCATGTGAAAAGTAGGTACTATCCTACATTTTTTTTTGATATTTTAAATTTACGTTTTTCGAAATATTTACGATTCAAGTGAAAAAAAATTGCACCGTTTCCTTCAAAATCCGCCATTATCATATTGATAGCTGACAAATCCGTTGATTATTCAAAGAATTACTGTGTGTGAGTTGTAGAAAAGTATGCAAACACTGTCAACAATGTCCACAAAGTTCCAATGAAGCATTGGAGTGAAGCACATGATCGTCAACTACGGTTAAGAATCATCAGGGAATTCAAGTCTCATACCAGCGTTTTTAATTTTCAATAAGCGAAAAACTAAAGATAGATCGCTGAAAAGTCCAAAAAAAATTTCTGAGATAAGCTGAAAGTGTTGACTAGTAATGAGTCATTCAAACCTAATCTTAAACAACAATTTTTTGCTAGTTACAGAGCTCGTAAGCTGTATAGCCGGTACCAAGGCTATGGGACAGATGATTTCTGATGAACGACAAAACTTATGAAATACCCTTACTCAAACAAATTTCAGCGTTTGAATCCTATAACATGTCTGCTCGTGGTAAGGTCCCGAGCATATTAAAGTGAGTACTTGCTGGTTGTTTTGTATAAAATATAATGGTTTGTCAAAATTCTGCTCCTGTGAAAAAAAAATAACAATTTTCAAAATGGAAACTTTAGTTTTTCCTTTTTGGCAAAGCCTTAAAAGAATTATCCTGTTTGTACCTTTCGCAACCTACGATCTATACTAAACGATTATATGTACTTTAAGTTCAATCTCATGATGGTTTAACTTCGTTATTGTCAGATTTTACCAGCAGAAATTCAATTAAAAACGCTTTAAAGTGGCTTAAAAATAATCAAGTTTTGTAATTTTGAAACAGCTGTACTGCTGCTATTCGCTAGACTGTCCCATATGCTGTTTCTGATTAAACATTAATTTAATTTGTAGGTATTTATTGTCTATCTAAAAAAATTATCGACCGAAAAACTTTCCAAAAGATGGAGGTACAGGTTGTTTTATTAGTGGAACGTTGTTATTCATTTTATTTTAGACCTACTCAATTCTTACAGTAAACTTACGTTATTTTTATCTGAATATGTCATACACATCATTTCAAACTTATTTTCATCAGTGAACAACCAGTAAAGTGAATAATACAGCGCAGAAATAGAGAATCAAATGATCAACTGACAAAAGAAAAGCCAAATATGGGACAGCTTTGCGGGTATATTTAATACGCATGCGAAATATACTCGCAAGGCTGTCCCATCATTATTTTCTCCTCTTCATCAACAAATTCCAAAGCAAAAAAACATTTGACGAAATTCTACAACAACTATCTTAATATCTGTGAAGAAAAAAATAGAAAAGGTAAAGTTTCAACCGAGAAATCCACGAAAGTTTATAAAAACCTTTAAAACCGTTTTTCTCGGTTCGTTGTTTTTGCATATGGGACAGACTTGCCGGCAGCGGCAGTGTATCCACTAAATTGGCCTCAGTTTTTTTAAAGAGAAGTATTGGACCGAAAAGTAGCAGAAATTGAAGGAGAAGAATGTAGTCACCGAAAATACAGTTTAGACGAAGTATAAGTTTAAAAACCTGATCAACATAATGACTGAAAAAAGTGTGCGCTGGGCGATGGGAGATTCCAAGAATAAAGTAAACAGATTTCAAACAAAAAACAATATTTTTTTATTAATTATCATAAGATCACCTTCATTTCCTTCATAAAATGTATTTCGATCAAACGTATAGTTTTTTCGATAGACGCATTCTTCACTGTCCCATTTCTAAATGAACTAAGCTTTAGGAACCAGTATCGTAGAAGGACTGTTTCAAAAGGGTAAGTGAACGTTTATGGTAAATTAATATTTCATTCCGAATTTTTACTTAAACTGTACAAATGTAGCAAACCAGAAAATGTTTTGTGGATATCTGTGGAAACGGACAGACAAAAGTTATCATTCAGAACTGAGACCCGGTTTTTCGTTCTATGCAAAATTACATTTTTTTTTCTTATAAAGAATTAGCATGAAGCAGAAAACTGATCCCTTAGCCAATACAGTACGAGGAATGTTTTTTGATAATATAAAACCACTCTCACTTTCTCTTTGGGAGACAGGAAGAGGGGTTTGGCTCTTATAAATTGGAATGGGAGGGTATTTCGAAATGCCTTTCTTTTACATCAATTTCCCCTTTTTATTGTTCAATACTTTCGTAATAAGACGAACAACTGATAATTTGGTGTATTCAGCTGCTTCGAGATTTACTAAACTTGGTTATTTTTGTGCCACTTGAATATGTTTTTCCGAGAATTTCTACTGAAGAAATCTGAAAAAAAAAAACAATACACCAGGGTGGACAGGCCCTAACTATCTTAGAAAAAATTGAAGTAAACTTTTATTAAAATTTTGACATAGATACACGTTAATTGTATTTCTGTAATAAAAATACGAAATGGGAAAATTTTATGCGTATTTCCATTCTTCAATGTGAAATGTAAGATATTTCAAATTAAGATTCTTAATACAGATTTGATTCAGAACTCAGAATTAAGAAGGTTGAATTAAGTTTTCTATGTTAAGATTTAAATCATGCATTCAGAAGTTGGACTGAAAATACAGATGATTTTTTTAAAAGATCTTGGTATAAGTGTGAGATTTCAAGTTTTGAAATCGAACTTAAAATTAAATTTCGAAATGTAAAAGAATAACTAAGATTGAGATTCCAAATTCAGACTAATGATTGGGGTTAAACATACTCATTTTAGATCAGAAATTAAAACAAAACTAAGAAACTAGTATTCTAAATCCATAATTCCGTAATCAGTAATCAGTACACAGGACTAGGATTTCCGAAATAATTATTCATATTCAAAAATCACATATCTATATTCAAAATTAATAATTAATTATTGAGTTAATTAAAAAAAATCTACCGTTATGCACTTTCTCTACGAATACTTGAAAAAATTGACCTTAAAAATCTGGATGAAGAATAAGGTGAGAGGAATTCTAAATGCTGAGACTTTATAGTTCAATTTAATTGAATCCCTGTTCGCTTTCGGATACGCAGCAGTTCGGACGTATTTTTGATTTGCTAAGCGTATTGGTTTTGTGAAAACAAAAGGTTTCATTCAAGGTCAAGGTTTTGAAGATAAGTGCTGGAAAAATAAAAATGGAGCCCAGACGAGAAAAAACCATCAAACTTCGTTTTGGTCATCAGTCGCGGAATCCTACGAATGTTGAGGTGTTCAACTTTTTCCGGAAAAACGGTTGGAAAAATGAGAATCTATGTGCTATGTACCGTGAAGATTTTTCTCTTTTTATAAAATTTCAAACGGATGATTTAATGAAGATGGCGTTGGAACAACTCGGTGGTCAAGTTGATTTCGAATATGGTGATGGGAATAAAATCAGTGTTGTGGTGTCTGAGGCCAGTGGGTCTTATAAGTATGTGAGGGTTTTTGGGCTTCCACCAGAGGTAGAAGATAAACAGATAGCGACTGTTTTATCGAAGTACGGACAGATTCAGCAGCTGGTGCGAGAGCGCTACCCAGTGGATAGTGGATTCCCTATTTGGAGTGGTATTAGAGGTGTCCACATGGAAGTGGAGAGGGAGATACCAGCTCAGCTCCAAATTCAACATGTGAGGGCGAGGGTTTATTATGAAGGATTAATAAGTGTTTTATTTGTGGGGCTTTGGACCATGTAAAGGTGGACTGTCCTAAGAGGGTAAACATTAACGATAGATTGGTGTTGAACAGGGGGAAAGATTCATTTGCCAGTATTGTGACGAACGGACCTAAGGCTCAGAGTGCATCGTCTAGTGGTATGGTGCCGCTCTTCAAAAAACCAATGGATCCAACTGCGTTCGCAGCGGTGAAATTGGTACCTAAGAGTAGCGTTTCAAACGATAAAGGTAACATCAACAAAGATGTGGAATCTCACTCTCTGAGTGGCGATCCCAGTGTAATGAGCATTGATAAAGATCACGACCGGGCAAAAGATGTCGATAGTGAAATGATGGAAGTATCGGAGGTACACAAACCAACCGAAAGCATAGGTGAAGGATGGCGTGAGGTGAGCAAGGAGAAATCTAAGAAAAGGGATAGAAAATGTTTGAGAGAGGGGGATGACGATACATCTGGAAGTGAAATGTCAGAACGGAAGCAGATAATCGTTCCAGCGAGTGGAGCTGATTTTCTCCGAGCTCAAGCTCGGCAATCACGCACACGTGAAACGAGAAGTTCGTCACTTGATATAACTTTACGTAAGAAATAATAATTATGTGTAATACTAACCCTACTAACCATGTGATCACGATAGCAACAGTCAATTTAAACAGTACTAACACTACTAACAACAAGAATTCGCTTAAAGATTTTTTTTATTGTGAAGATGTTGACATTTTGTTTTTGCAAGAGGTTTGTTATGAAGATTTTTCGTTTGTGTACACTCACAATGCTCTTGTGAACATAAGTAACGACAAAAAAGGAACAGCAATACTCATTCGAAAAACGTTTATCTACTCAGATACGGTTTTTGACCCTTCGGGAAGAATTGTTTCGGTGGTGGTTAATGGTATAAATTTTATAAACATCTATGCTCATTCAGGGACTAACATGAAGAAGGAGCGCGATAAACTTTTTACGAATAGTTTAGCTGTACATTTGAATAAACTTAATATTTCTAGTACCATTTTTGGAGGGGACTTTAACTGCATATTGGAGAGTAGCGACTCCACAAGTAATACTGTAAACTCATGCAATGGTTTAAAAAATTTAGTTTGTCTTTTCAATTTGGTTGATGTTTCAGTTCATTTAAAAAAAAAAGAATTTACTTTTCGTAGAGCAGGATATGCTTCCAGATTAGACAGATTTTATGTTTTCAAGGATTTTTTACCACAAGTTTCGCAATGTTCTACAGTACCAGTAGCATTTTCTGATCACCACTCTGTTCTTCTTAAAATGAATACGAAAAATAATTACTTTCTTACCCACGGAAGAGGATATTGGAAAATAAATCCTTTCTTTTTGTCACAAAATGAAGTAATGGAGCGTTTTAAGGCTGAGTATGAAAGGATTAAATTATCCAATCTATACTGGCAGGATCGATGTGCTTGGTGGACTTACTCTTTTAAAACCAAAGTAAAAAGTTTCTACAAAACTCAAAGTTGGAAAATGAATCAAACAAATAGAGCTGCAAAATCAACACTAATGAATGAATTGTATAATTTATCTAGAAGGCAATCTGAGGGAGAAATTCTTAATGACGAAATAGCAATTGTGAAATCTAAATTGTTAGACTTCGAACAGAATCGTTTGAAAAATATCGGAGAGAAAAGATCATCGAATACTTTAGCTGAGGGGGAGAAAATAACTATCTTTCAACTATCAAAAACAATACACCGGGGTGATTCCTTTGGTTTACGTATTTCGCAAAATGGAAATATTATCACTGAAAATAAGAAAATTGGGGTGATCATTTATAATTACTTTTCAAAACAATTTAAAAAAGTTGAGGATAATCAAAATAATGAAAGTTTTCCATTAGATTCTATTCGAAAAGCATTAAATGAAGAAGAAAAATCTGATTTACTTCAGCCAATAACAGAGGGAGAAATTTTTTCCACATTAAAGGCATGTAATAAGAAAAAATCGCCAGGTCCGGACGGATTGACGTACGAGTTCTATATAAGCCATTTTGAAATGTTGAAATTTGACTTGCAATATGTTTTTAATCGATACCTCAATGGAACTTCTACTCCTCCTAAAGAATTTACTGATGGTATTATTACCTTGATTCCTAAAAAAGAAAAATCTTTTGATATAAATAATTTTAGACCTATAAGTTTACTTAATACAGATTATAAACTTTTCACTAGAATTCTAGCAAATCGCATTCAACTATTAATAGATAAATTAATTGATAGAGGACAAAGCGCTTGTGTGCCAGGACGATTGTGTACTAGTAATTTGAAGGACATCCGTCGACTAATGACAAAAGCAATGGAAAATAAAAAGTTTCAAGGTATTTTGCTCAGTTTGGACCTTGCCAAAGCTTTTGATTCTGTAGATCATAGTTTTCTTTGGAAAGTACTTGTAAAATTTGGTTTTCCTGACTTGTTCATATCCTGTATTCAACGACTTTATTGCCAAGCTTCCTCCAAGGTTCAATACAACGGATTTTTTACTCGGGAAATACGAATTCAATCTTCTGTACGACAAGGGGACCTCAGTATGTTTTTATTTGCCCTGTACATAGAGCCACTTATTCGGAAAATTGATGAGAACATACTCGGGGTACTTACTTTTGATAAGTTCCTTAGAGTAATAGCTTTCGCCGATGACATTAATATGTTTCTTAGAAACTCTGAGGAGTTTGATGTTGTTTTAACAATAATCAATTCTTTCTCAAAGTATTCTAAAATACAGCTTAATTTACAAAAATCTCGTTTTCTTCGAATTAATAATTGCCCTGGTGACCCTTTTCTTATACCAGAAACAAATGAATTAAAAGTACTTGGAGTTGATTTTAAAAAAACTTGGGACGAAAGTGTTGACCGAAATTATGGAAAGCTGATTGCTGACATTGCTCATAGGACATCTCTAAACAATTTTAGGGTTTTGAGTTTATTGGAAAGAGTTTGGTATATTAATACGTTTGTCCTGTCCAAGCTTTGGTACATAGCACAGATTTACCCTCCAAAAAATAAACACCTTGCTAAAATTAAATCAATAGTTGGACAATTTGTTTGGAAAAATAATATGTTTAGAGTAGAAAGGAAGCAACTATATTTGGACATAGATCGAGGAGGATTGGGATTGATTGATCCAGAAGAAAAATGCAAAGCATTGTTCGTAAGAAACATACTAGTTCCTCCTTCAAATGAAGATTATTTGCTGAAATTTAACCATCTTGGAAGACTGACGAGAAATGGTAAAGAATAGATTTTGAAAGCGCAGCATCTCAAAAACAGCCCTGAAATTGAAACTACTAAACGATTATATAGATCCCTTGTCTTTGGCGATACGATCAAACCCAAAATTGAAGAAGTTTTTCCTCTCGTAACATGGAGTTCATTTTGGAAAATCATTGGTTATTCTTTCTTAATGTCCACTGATCGATCAAGTTTATATTTATTGTTCAATAATCTAATACCCAACAAAAAGAAACTCTCTGAATACAATATTGGAAATCTGGATAGTGAATTGTGCGATATTTGTTGTCAAATTGATACGAATGAACATCGATTGAGGTTGTGTTTTGCAAACGAAGCTGTAAGATTATGGATAGAAAGAATATTACGAACGAAGTACAGAATTGTATTTGTCAATATAGAAGATATATTAAGTATAGATTGCGTAGAACCTCTCCAAAAAACGGCATTGTGGTTAGTAGTACGCTATATAGCTTATTGCGTGGAAAATTTTCCAAATTTAAATTTGTATTTGTTTCAAAAAAGTATCCGCGAATTTAGATGGAACAATAGAAAAATTGTAAAGAATTTGTTTGATTGTAACTTAAATATTTGTTAAAATAATGAAAATAAGTGTAATGATTTTGTAAATGTAGGTTAAGTTTTTTTTTGTTCAATAAAAAAAAAATGTGAATTCATACGCTGAGTTCTGACAGTTTTCTATTGAATCCACAACTCGAAAACTAAGATAAATAAAACTAAGATTTAAGCTTAACGTCTATCTTATACTTTACTGGAATTATAAGTAATGTAGCTAACACATTTCAACTGGGGGAGTAATTTTGAAAAGTCCGACAAAAAAAAATGGAATTAATTTAGTGAAAAAAAATGTTAATAAAACGCTTAAAGAGAGACATGAATTCAATTATTCATCCTAACTCGGTCAATTAATTTTCAAAAAAGCCTATTTTTACAAAGATCTTTTGATCAAAGATTATTTTTAAATAAATTAACAATAAGAATTATTTGGCGTGACTACTTATTTTCAGCTGTTTTTAAATGAGTTTACGATACTTTCATCAAAATTCAAAAATAATCGTAACCATACTTCAAGTTTTCATTTAATTGATAAAATATTTAAAAAAAAACCAAAATAAAATCAAATTTCTTTGTTTGTGTTATATGTACAGACACACTACAAATTTTTAAAAATTACCAAAATTTAAGTTCAAAAATCAAACATCACATTTCTAACAATCGACATAACCTCGAACTACTTATATTATTTGTATTTGAAATTATTTTCTTCTAATTTAGTGCAATTTTAACTTTTCAGAGTCGGCCATTTTTCCACGCGGGAAAAATTACAGAAACAAAAACAATGAAATAAGATGTCGCCATTTTATTTGGTTTAATAGTAAACGCACAGAAGCCGAAGGTGTAACAAACTACCAAGTTTTTGTGTAATTCCGGTATACATTTTTCAATTAAATCAATAGGATTTCAAATCGAGTAAAACGTGTAATTTTGAGATAGGACTTAAAATTCAGAATAAAAATTTAGATAAATTCTCCAGAATTTAGATAAATATATAGATTGAGGCATCTTGAACTCAGCGAATTCTAAAATTAAATTTTAAGGTGTACAGTAAAAACATGATTCAGTATTCAATATGAGAACCGAAATAAAATTTCAGATTGCTTAGCATGAAAAAGTTTAATAGGAATCAGTTTTGAGGACTTGAGAAGAAAAAAATTAAGATATCAAGCTATAAAATAAAACTTGATTTCTTATTCCAAAAATAAAATAAGCGTCATAAATCAAAATTGAAATTTGTATAATGAATCCCAACTTAAAATTAAGTTGATTTCGAATTATTCAATACGGTATTCATCGCGCATGATCATGTTTCAAATTTCAGAATTCAGAAGAAGTAATTCAGAAGAAGCAGTAAAATTCAGCATTTCAACTTGAATTTTTAAAAGTATTACATACATGGCATCATATCAAAACTGCAATTTATCTCATACAAATAATCAAAATAAAGCATTTTCCCTTGTAATAGGCGAAGATGGTGTGAAATACTGAAAGGAAGGTAAAAATTTTCGGTTGAGGTTAGACTAGAATTATTTTCTTATCGTATTACTGGCATTACCACCACCATATTCTGAATAAGCTTCGAGTTTCAAGATTAAACTAAAAAAAAATTAAGTCCTCTTACACTTTTATGTTCAACTTGCATAAAAATATCTTATTTTATGGTCAAAAAACCTGATTTGCGCATTTTGAAACATGGAAAACCATAAAATCTCAATCGGGAAAACCGGGAAAAAACGGGAAATTGAAAATGGAAACTCGCTGGCCAGCCTGAGATATTAAAAAATACATTTGATTTTTTTTCAAGAAGATTGGTGAGGATTCAATGGTTGATTGATTTGATTCGGATATGCTTAGGAAGCGCAGTTTTTTAAGGCTGCTGCTGATTGCTTCCGATGGAAAAGTCGGAATAGGCTTAGAAGGCGCGATTTTTAAGGCTGCTGCTGATTGATTGATTTGATTCAGCCTTCCGGTAGATAAATACGAAAAATGGACGTGAAGCGCACTTTTTTTAAGGCTGTTGATTGTTCGTTGTGATTTGGCCTTCCGGTTGAATGCTACGGATTGGCTTAGAAAACGCAGATTTTTAAGGCTGCTGCTGATTGTTTGTTTTGATTTGGTCTTTCGGTGAAAAAGACGCTGATTGTTTGTTTTGACTTGGTTTTCCGGTGGAAAAAGATGGATTGGATTAGGAAGCGCGATTTTTCAGGCTAACTGATTGTTTATTTTTATTTGGTCTTCCGGTGGAAAAATACAGATTGGATTAGGAAGCGCAGATTTTTAAAGCTGCTGCTGCTTGATTGATTTGATTTGGACTCCCAGTGGATAAAAACGAAATTGGCTTAGGAAGCACAGATTTTTAAGGCTATTGCTGATGATTATTTGTTGTGATTTGGCCTTCCGGTGGAAGAAGACGAATTGGTTGATTGATTTGATTTGGACTTCCGGTGGATAAAGACGGAATTGGCTTAGGAAGCACAGATTTTTAGGCTACTGCTGTTGATTGTTTGTTGTGATTTGGTCTTCCGGTGGAAAAAGACGGATTGGCTTAGGAAGGGCAGATTTAAAGGCTACTGCTGATTGATTGATTTAATTTGGACTTCCGGTGGATAAAGACGGAATTGGCTTAGGAAGCGCAGATTTTCCAGGCTTTTTTAAGGCTGTTGATTGATTGTTGTGATTTGGTCTTCCGGTGGAATGCTACGAATTGGCTTAGGAAGCGCAGATTCTTAAGGCTGCTGCTGATTGTATGTTTTGATTTGGTCTTCCGGTGGAAAAAGACGGATTGGCTTAGAAAGCGCAGATTTTTAAGGCTGCTGCTGATTGATTGATTTGAATTGGACTTCCGGTTGATAAAGACGGAATCGGCTTAGGAAGCGCAGATTTTTTAGGCTGCTGCTGCTGATTGTTCGTTGTGATTTGACTTTCCGGTGGATAAGAAGGAATAGGCTTAAGGAGCGTGATTTTTTAGGCTGCTACTGATTGATTGATTTGGTTCAGCTTTCCGGTGGATAAAACCGGAATTGGCTTGGGAAGCGCAGCTGCTGCTGCTGATTGTTTGTTTGGCTGCTGCTGATTGTTTGTTTTGATTTGGTCTTTCGGTGAAAAAGACGGATTGGCTTAGGAAGCGCAGATTTTTAAAGCTACTGCTGATTGTTTGTTTTGATTTGGTCTTCCGGTGGAAAAAGACGAATTGGCATAGGAAGTGCAGAATTTTAAGGCTGCTGTTGCTGATTGTTTGTTGTGATTTGGCCTTCCAGTGGAAAGCTATGGATTGGCCTGGGAAGCGCAGATTTTATGGCTGCCTCTGCTGATTGTTTGATTTGATTTGCTTTTCTGGTGGAAAAATACGGATTGGTTTAGAGAGCGCAGATTTTTGAAGATGCTACTTTTGATTGTCTATTTCGATTTGGCCTTCCAGCGTTTAAAGACGGAATTGGCTTAGGAAGCAAAGAATTTCAAGACTGCTGCTGCTGATTGTTTGTTGTGATTTGGCCTTCCGATGGAAAACTACGGATTGGCTTAGGAAATAGTTTTGCTTGCATAGCGAAATCAATGATGTTTTTTTTTTGCATGGTGACTATGGTAACCTTATTAAAAAATCCAAAAAAAGAGGATTCTAGAGCTTCTCATTGAAGGAAAAGTCAGAAAATTTTATGTGTTTGGTTTGCTTTAACTATCTCATATAAACTTTGGTTTTGTAGGTCTCTCCTGTTATTTGTCTCGATTATATTTAGTCGTTTAAATTTTGCTTAAGGATCGATAAAACAATCCGATACAACCGTGTTAGTTGTTTACACTTGAGCTTAAACATGTCTCCACCAGAGTAGAAGGCAAATGTTCTACTTCTCCAATCAGTCCAGTTTTAGTGTCATATACTTTTGAAACAAGTCATGAAATGCTAAAATTTTAAATAAGGTTTTTAGCCATTTCATTGTACATGCATTGAACTTTAAAAATCACATGACCTTCCGGTCCAAAGTTTTGTCCACCGGAATCAGTTTCCACCCAGATCTTTTTTTTGTCAAGAATTTGTTCATAATTTTTTTGCGCTTTTCTGGGGAAAAGCCAACCATTATGAAAACTAGGCCGCATTCGACATTCATTATGCCTTAAAAATGCTTTCGTGTTGCTCTGGAGAAATTCAGTGCAAGGCCTGGTGACTTTCGGCGAACTGTTCGAACCCAACTATTTTATTAGAAGAAATTACATAGGCACACTTCAACTTATTTTTAAACGGCTAGCTTCTCCACAAATCAACTAATTATCCTAAATTGGTGATCCATAACTGTCACCTATATATTTCAACCGAGTATGACTCAAACCGAACTCTCAGGTGAGTTCAGCTTGCGACTTTATGGAACTTGACGTAATTGGTTTAAAATAACTACCTCCTGCCGATCGACCTGTATTTAACTCAATTCGGATGACGACGAGTCTGGAGGCTGGAGGCAGTTAGATGTCAACGATCATGAACCGACTTGACTCTTTACCGCGGGCTAAGTAGATCGGGGGTGTTGCTGCACCGTCTAGCGAAATCGCCACCCACGCAATGCCACAGAGTAGGATCTGCAACTTGGGGAATTATTCAAATCGAAATTCGCCAGAACAACCTGCCTGAGAGCAAGGGGGATTTCATTTGCTTTTTAAGGCAAAAGGTACCATGTACTAGTTGTGACATGAGGCACAAAATGGAAAGCTCAAGTTGTAGTTCGAAGAATATATATTTTACAGCAGACGTTCAGTGTTCAGGTGGACGTGGTTGGCAAAAACGGATATCTGGTCAAGGAAAGGTGGGTCGTTTGAATTCAGGTTTCTTAGAAAATGTATCCAAAACATTAAAATTATTCCACCTAAGGTAAGTTGTATTTTTCTAAATATTTTTTTCCCTTTAAGAGGAGTCAAGAAAAACTCAATCTATAATTTCTGTACTTACTCATCTTTTTTTTTTTTTTGTTATAAAGAATTTACCTGAAATTAAAAGAATAAAAAAACATCAGTTGGATTGAATATAATAAATTTAAAAATTTATTAAAATTGTCAAAAAATGTATCAAAACCAAATTTGTTCATATATTGTGAGTATCTTACATTTACAACTCGTTTTAAATATTCATAAGCAAAAACAGGAACAATAAATGGGACTTGAACCCCCAGTTGCCGACGGTTTAAAAATAAATCCCATTAATCATCGCCAAATGAGTCGCGGCACAACTTAAAAGTCCGCTGTCATCTTTCTGTTTTATTTTCGTCGACAGATGTAGGTATTGTATCAATTTGGCCTAAATCGGTACACAACAACACATTACAATAATCTCGCGGCGCGGCGAAAATCAAGGTGTGGTCCCCAAACTTCAGCCACTTCAATCCGGATTCCCGATCCTTTCTCGAAGAGGGAAAAAAACCCGCCCCGGAGTGTGTCAAATTTGTCAAAGATTTTATACTCCCGGTTTCAGCGTTTTGACATGTTTTTCGAATTACGCTATCCTCGCGAATCGCGACTTAAATTGTGATCTAATAATTTTGCCTATCGCCCTGGATCGATTTTAGCGCTAGAAATTTATTGTTCAACCCGTTCAAAAGAATATCGCTCTCAACTTTTTGACTGACCTTTTCGAATTAGAAATTTATTCGATCAGCACTGTTTCGTTCTGAATTGTTTGGCTACCAATTTTTTTTTTTCTTTGTGCTCCTAAGACATCCCACGAGATGAGTGGGAATACTGGAAGTTTTATTGCTCACTCAACGCAGCATCAGCTTTCGATGCGGGCCATAAAAGCATCTCTCTGTGGTGACCATACTGGGGATACCCAAAAATCTTTGTCGTGGCCATTTTGGCAATCGTTTCCTATTTTAGTTTTTCGCGGACGATGAGATGTTGTTGCAGCACTCAAAGAGTTATGGTGGAGAACTATTTTGGCAGTGTTTTTTTTTAATTTATTTAAACTCTGAAAAATTTACAAGATTTACCAGACCAGTTGTCATCCGCGTGGCATGAAATGTGATCCTGAACATGGTTTCAAGATTATTTTAAGGAAAACATTGGTCGATTTTACAGAATTCTTCCTAAACAGTTCAAACGATAATCCTATTCGCCTAATATTTACTTCAGACTCAGATAATAACTTATTCGACTAGAAAAAAAAATCGGTGAAAAATATTACGTCTTTTATTTTGAATAACAATGGCTCATAAATAACTTATAGACTAGGCGAAATTTGGTACTGATCGGGTGGTACGATTTTTGTGAAAACGGATGAAAAATTTCTTCAGAAAACCTATATTTTTTAATTATTTTTTAAACATTTTATTTCCTTGTTGTTTTGCTACCTTTCACAGTTCATGAAGTATAAGAAAAAGTTTTATCGATCAGTGATTCGATTCTCCATTGCTCTGTATTTTGATTTTTCTCTTTCCATGGCGACCGTCAAAAATCTAACCGAAAATGGGATTCAAGGTTTGAGATCTTTACAGATACCAGTTTTGTCATTGAAAATTATAGACATTTTCTTGTGGTGGATGTATAAAAATATTCACGTCTATAAATAGTTTCGCAGCTTCGATAAATAGTATAGAGTTGTGATGATAGATGTTCTAATTAATACAGAATTTAGTCTAATCACGACCTCATTTTAGGAATTTGTTTATTTCATAATTTACAGTTTACAGACACATAACTACAGATTTATTTTGGTTAAAACTTGAGGTTATTTTGGAAATTTTAGTTATAGCTAGTATGAAAGAGTAAATGAAGGATTAATCGGGCATGTATAACGAATTTATTTCGTTACTAAATTGAATGTTAAAAAAATATATAGGTAATCTATTCTGACTCAAAAAAAGATCAAAGACACATATGCTTAAAGTTAAATCTGATAGTTTTCATCAATTGTCTGCGCATAATTTGTGAAGGAGAAATTTTTCGACTACATAAACTTCAAATGGTTAGTTGAAATTAAGAAGATGTTATATTCATTGAAAAAAAGTTATTTTGGATGACGTTTTTGGCTGGCCCAAAAAATATATAAATATTCTACTAATGTCAATATTTCCATATCTTTAACTTTTTCAAATCAAGTAACAACAATATAAGTATTGAGCAGGGCCGTTGGAAGAACTGCCTCATAGGAGAATGAGAGATCACGAAGGCTTTATTTGAATAAAAAAAATTTGTTCGGGGTTTAAATCAGATTTATATTTAATTCTTGTAAACTTGATACATTCAGATATTAGTTTAGTTTTTTTTAGAATCTACAATATAAATAATGTTAATCAACAAACCAATAAAATATATTTCCTGAACCCGAAGATGAAGTACAAGTTAATTTATCAAGAATAAATTATCATTAATTATTTATTTCAGGATTTAAATCCTGTGAAAAATTGAAACTAAGATTTTTCAAGAAACGAAATTTTGAAAATGTAAACGCAAAACAAAACAAACTGTCCAAAACCTAAATAGTTTAGACGATGGCCAGTTAATTGTAAGTTTAAATTAAAATTTAGATTTAATGTGAAATTTTAAAACGTAAAATATAATTTTAGTGTCCACTGAAGAGGAGCGAATGCCATAGTAGCTCGAAACGTATGGACAACTGGGAATTTGTTTTGATTATTTTTAAAACTTACCGAAAACGTCGATAACTTCGAAGAAAATGAGTAAAGATCATATTTTATTACAGTGGTTTTTACCTGTTTTGTGTTTTGTCCTGAGCAATTTCGAATTTTTATTCTAAATATGAATTCTGCATTTTGAACCTAAATACAATTTAGATTTCTGAATATAAAGTCCTTACAAAAATTCCCAATAACTATGAACAGAACAGACAGAATTCTTAACCAGAAATCTCTTTTTCGAATTTTGATTCTTTGATTTTCTATATGAATTTTTACATCAATCATTTATTCGTAATTCAACTATTGTATCGGACTTTAAATTCCGAATGATGAAACTCATATTTCATTACTGTAGCACCATTATGGAACTCAAGAGTTAAGAGTAAAAATTCAAATCCAAATTTTAAAAATGGTTTGTTATTTTAAATATATTTTTTTTAATATTCCGCAATGATGAGTTTCGAACATGTAAAATGAATCTAATTTTAGTTTTAAAAGCAAAACCAAGATTCGGATCAGAATTTTGTTCCAATTAACTGGGTACAAATTCTTCAATCCGGTCACAGGCAACAAATTTAGATTGTTGAAAAAACCAGAAAATCGAAAATTACTCAAACCCAAGCTCACCAGATATTTTTCCGCACTTATCCGGGCAGGGAAAATCTGGACTTTTTTTTTATCTAAAAACCTTGCAAAATCCGGGCATTCGATTTCCAAGTTTACTACCAAAAATCTGGGCAATATGCAGGCAAATTTTGGAATTCTTCAATTAAAATCAAGGATAAGAAACTCGAAAAGTAGTTTGTTTTCATCGAAACACATCAAACAGTTTATTTGGATAAATTTTGTTAAAAAAATTGGTTTTGGACAAAAAAACCAAAATTATGATCACGCAATTTTGTTTTGAATTTGCAAATAAGTAAAAACATTCGGGCAAAATCCAGGAAATCAGACAAGTGAGTCTTATTGAAAATTCGATATTTGAGACTAAGGACTGTACCCAGAATTCATGTACCAACTTTTTTGTGAATAATTAATTATTGATAGCGTTTTTCGAGTACAGTCCTTAAGTTTCTAACAACAAGTGAGAACATTTTTTAAAATGTATAGTAGAATTTTGGACCTAGGTCAGATTTCGAGATTTTGATCTTAGTTCTGAGATTGCTACTCTTGATTAACTTTAGTCGTTCATCAAAATTTTATTATGAATTTGATATTTTGAGTTTAGAAAAGAACATTTCGCTTGACATATTTTGGACCTTCATGGGACTTTCACACCAAGGTTGCCGAAAAAAATTCTGTGTTTATGAGAAAAATAATTCTGACTTTCTGTGAATTTTCTCAAAAATTCTGTGATGAATTTCTGTGATGCTATTCCTTTGAATTTTATAGAAAATTAATGATAAATTGGGATTTTTTCACATTTTTGTTGTGCAAAATCAATTACCATTACTAATGTCATCATACTTTTCCAATTCAAAGTAAGAAATCAAAAATTGATACTTAAAAAAATTATAATTTCAGAAATCCATTTAAAAATTGAAAATTCTGTGAAATCTGTGAAAATTTCAAAATTCCGTGTTCTGTGACACAGATTCTGTGATGAAAATTTGCTCAAAATTCTGTGAAATTACAGATTTGTCTGTGATTTCGGCAACCTTGACACCCCCCGTGCCTACGGTCATGGTATTGAGGATCACTTAATTTTGCCGACTCACTCAGTTCTGTCGAAAAAACAATAATGGGGCTCTCTCAAACTTTGAAACTTTTAAAAAATTTATGTTTTGGCTCTTCGTACTCAAAAGGTTGCCGACCACTGCACAGACCAAATAACTCTAAGTCTTTGGAAAGTTCATGTTTTTATATTTAAAATCTTAATAAGTAGGTAAGTGCCTATTTTGTTATGCTACAATGTTGTTAAAATATGCATCTCCATTTATTATCAAATAAATTATTACCTTCTTTAAAATTTAAACACTGTATCTGCTTATTTTCGTTTGATGATTATAAAGTTAAGCTTTCGGTTTTGAGCTTTTTTTTTTATCTTTTCCTGATGAAATCAAAGCGTTTAAAAGCAAACAGTGAGAGTTAAATTTTTCTTCCTTAGTAAAACTATACGTTTACTAAGGAAGAAAAATTTAACTCTCACTGTTTGCTTTTAAACGCTTTGATTTGATTGGTGTAGTTTTTTATATTAAAAAAAAAGGGACATTTGCCAAGAGTAAGTCGGTCTAGGAAAAAAGGCTAGAAACCCTATCAAATGGTAAAGTTTGAAGAAAAAAATAAAAGGGAAATAGTGCCAAGGCCTAGGGAATTGAAGAAGGCAAAATTGCGTTTGTTTTTATTGTTAAAATGGTCTTAGAAATGTTAAAAAATTTAACCCCTTAATTTATGCAGCATCATTGTCCATCTTTCGATTTTAATTGTTGTTCGGTGTTGTTTTTTTTTTTTGGACCGCGAAATAATGTAATCCAAGACATTGAAATTTACAAATTACAAAAGTTTCAAATTTAGTATCCTCACTCACGGAAAACTTGGTGTTTGAACCAAAACAAAATTGATTTTGATTCAAAAAAATATTCTATTCATACAAATTCCTTTTTATTTAAAACAATGTATTATGAGTTTGATTCTAAAGAAAAAAAATTGGAAATAAAAGATTTATTCTTTGATTTAAAAAAATACTTTGAATCGAAGAATTTGTTTTCATTTCAAAGGTGGAAAACTCTTTGAAACAAAGGAAAACAGTTTAGAAACAAAAGAATTTTTATGTGTCCCTGAATCAAAGTAATTTTTCTTTGTTTGGCGACTAAATAAAGGAAAATACCTTTGTCCTAAAAAATTTTTCGCTGCGAGTTTGAGCCACCGAAAGTGTTGTGTTCAATTTCTTATACTTGGTCCGCAGTTTGTTAATAAAAAGCGTTTTCGATTATAAGCAGTAGCAATCCAGTTCTTCTCGAGTTTTGCTGCTGTTTATTTTAGTTATTTTATTTGTTTATTTATTAATTTTATTTTTTTCATTTGGTTGAAAATGTTCTAAATGTGCCGAACTGCCTTTGCAATTGATAAACTAGCATTTGTAAATATTATGAAGGTGTTTTGTATCCTTTATGATCAAGAAAACTCGTTAAAACCGTCAAAATAGAGACTGATCAATGTTACCCCAAAGTATCAAATTCTAAACAGAGACGAAATCGATTTTTAATCAAATTTAAAGCAAGTCTAATAAATTTCTGCAACCATGTTTTACGTTCGTATGAGTCCAGTACTGGTTTTAAAAATATGAAACATGCCACTTTCCCCTTAACAGAGAAAAAAATCGAAAAATATTGAAAAACGTGATTTATCTTACCCCGGATTACGGTACTTATCACCAAATGAATAAGCAAAATTATTCTGTCTCATTTCAGGTTTGATTTTGGAAACAATTTCAGTATCCAGGCTCCGTAACTAACCAAAGGTAAAAACTTCTATTTCGAATACAAACAAAAATTGGAATTTGCGATTATGTATCTGTGTTCATAATTCTAGAAGAAAAGTAAAATTTGAGACTTTTTTCTAAATATACTTGGATATTCAGATATTTACATTTTTGCAAAGCAAATTAATTCGGTCGTCGAATTAATTCGAAGAAATTTTAATTAAAATTCATAAAGTGGATTCAGACAATCCGAAGATTCCTTTCCAGAATAAGATTTAAAATTCTAAATTGAGAAAAAACAGAACTTTGAATCAAGTTTTGTAATAAAAATAAAATTCACATTAAAGTATATGATTACTGCAAGTCAAAGATTGCAAACTCAGATTATTTGTAGTCAAATTCAAAATCCTGACTCAGAAGGCCGCTTAGAAAGTAAAAGTAAACCCCGATTTTATCCGGGTTTGTCCGAATATTTAATATAATATTTGAGAAAAATCCGGTCCGGTTCGGTTGCCCGGATTGTATTGGAAAAACCCGGATTTTTATCGGGTTTATTCCCATTCTCATCCCCAATCAAACTAAAAAATAAAACAAATTGTGTTGTAAAATATTTTTATTTATGCGTCCAAAAACAATATTTTTTGAGCAAGTTTCATAAAAATTATCATGGAAGGTTTTTTGAAAGCCTTAAATACAATTTGAAATCTGCTAAAAATTTGATTAAAAAAAATTTTTCAAGTTGTTTTTTCTTGAACTTTGATGTGTAATTCCTTGGTTTTGACCGAATTTGCCGGATATTTCCCAAATTTTGGTCGACAATTTTTAAATAAAATGCCCGGGTTTTGTCAGGTTTTGAGATAAAATTTCTCGGATTTGTCCGGTCCGGAAACGTACTGAAAAAATTCTGTCAACCTTAATATAGACTGTTCGATAATTATAAATTGTGTATAAATTTTTATTTTAGGAAAAACATAATTTTAAAAATCGTGTAGTGTTTAACGAATTTTGGCTGCGTATTAGAGTGCCCCAAATGACCCGACATTTGAAAAAGTTATGCGCTGCAGGCTTAAATTGATCCTAGGCCTAGTACAAGGACTCATGCCAAATTTGGGCCAGATCGGATCACGGGAAGGGGTCGCTCAAAGAGCCTAAAGTTTGTATGGGATTTTGGGACATTTTGTTCGGGAGAAACACGAAAATCCAGTTTTTCATGAATAACTTTGGTCCCCTTCATCCGATTTCTTTTGAAAACGGGTTTTCTTAAAGCCTAAACTATGACAAATATTTCATCCGAAGACTACATTTAACAAGCTTGAAAAATCTCATACAAAATTGAGGCAGTCTACTGCGTATGCTTTAAAAAAATAAATTATAAAATTCTTAGAAATCTGAATCGATAACATTACACTTATATCTGATATAACTTAAGAAAGTCTTTGAGTGCTTGATATTGAAAATGTCAATAAGTTGTTGATTGCAAAACGATTTGATTAAGAAAAATCGAGGATTAAATTTTTTTATAAATTTCCTTAAAATTTTGAAAAAAAAATCCTGTACGTTCCAGAATTGGGAAAAATTTACCAGAATTGTGTAATCCTCACGTAGTTAAGTCACTGGCATACTTAGTTTTCCCAAAGAGATCTAGACTAACATTTGAAAAGGGCCAAACTTTTCCGGTCAATTTTTGATGAAAATTTTTAGCTCTAGAATTACAATTCCTACACAAATGTGTTCTATGAAAATTGACAAAAATATTTTAAAATACTACACTGAGAAAATGTATTTCTAGAACTAAAACTCAATATCCCAAAAAAAAATGCCATCTCAGTATTCAATGCCTTTTTTTCTAAGACGGGTAGTATAATAATGCCTACAAGTCGTCCATGTTTAAGGGAAAAAAGTATTTCTAACAAAAACTTTAAAGTTTAAAATTATGAATTTAGATCGCCGCGTTTTGTTTTTCGTTGTTCATACAAAAAACATGAAAAAGTTTTTGTTAGAAACACATTTTCCCTTAAGAGTGCCCACTTTGCGATGTTCAGAAGAACTGTAGACCACATTATTCCCCATCACCAAAAAAAAATCATCAAATTCGGAGATGGCCATTTTTTTAAATTGACTTTAAGTTATTAGTTTGCTTATTTTTCAGTGTAGGATTTCTACTTACTTTTACCGTAAATTATTACAATCGAAGCTCTTATTTAATCGAAATCAATACAATCAATTCAACGAAGTAGATTTGGAAATCTACACTGAAAAAATAAAATACATGATTTAAAAAAAAATGATGAAAAAGTTTTTTAAGAAACATTATTTCCCTTTAAATATGCACAATTTGCAATGTTGCTTTGTATGCTTTATTATAATCACGGCTTACAAAAAAAAATCATCAAATTCTTAGATGGTATTTTTAAGGAAATCGGGTTTTAGTTTTTAAATGCATTTTTCTCAGTGTAGGATTTCAAAATAAATCTTTTTTTAATATAAAAATGCAATCAATTTTCCGAAACTCCCTCATGAACAACATTTTTGTAGGAATTGTAAATTTCAAGCTCAAAATGTTTATAAAATTTTTGCCTGAAAAGTTTCGCCCTTTCTAAATGTTAGTCTACATAATTTTTGAAAAATCTGAATATGCCAAGTTGCTTTATTAGGTAAGATCTTTATATCTACAAAGTTTCTTTGCATTCTTAGAGGGTCATGCCATCTTCATATCAATTTGGCGTGTTTTATAACTTTTTTTTCCGAAGTTCAAAAAATCAGCCTCGACAAAGTTGATCATTGAATTGGAATTTTTATTTCCAAAATCTTTGTAATGTCCTATAGTTTTGCTAAAAATTAGTAAAAGTTTCTTAAATGATTTTTTACATACAATAGCTGATAGACAAAAAACTTATTGCATAGTTTTAATCCATCTTCTTCACAATTTGGCTTGCCAAATGATCAACTTGCAGGCAAATTTATCCCGAAAACAAATTTGAACCTTTCTGGATCATCTCCCTTTGATTTTGGAGTTTTAACTAGACTAAAAAAAATCAAATTGGTGAAGTTTTTTTTTAAATTGTTGATACTCACGGTTTTTCGGATCCTCTTAATAAATTCGTCCTCCTGGCCTGGGACGATTAAATTCCGGATCGCTGCCTACTGCTCCTGGACGAAGAACCAAAACCACATTGTTTTGTTATGATTTCGTCTTCCTTTGGTCGGTCAATTCGCATATTGAGAACAATAGCGGTTGACAGTTAATGATGATGACAACAATAGGTCAATTCACGCACTGCCTGGCCTCACTGTTTTTGACATTTCGCGATTCCTGTTTTGATTCCTTATTTTCCAATTCTACACGCTAAGGCAACAAAGCAAACATCACACGTTTTTAGCAAAAGTTCTCTGCTCAATTTTGGGATAAATAAAATTAAAAAGAAAATTAGATGTTTGAAGTATCAAATAATGAAAAATCAATCATTTTCAAGTCCATTTATTAACTTAAAAGTTGAACCACTGACCACTGACTAGACACTCGATTTCGACTTTTGGCGCTGCTCGAAAGTTAACGGAAATGTCGATACCAGTAAAATTTTCATGCTCGAATTGCTGCCGCGCAATGTCGACAATAGGAGGCTTCTAGCCAAAAACTGAAAGGAATTTTGTACTATAAGTCTCTTGTCAGTGTGATTAGTGATTTATCTGACGTTATTTTTATTCCTCGAAAATATCATATCGTACATAATTATAATAGGGAAGCCTTTTCTTTCGGAATGTTTTCCGGAGAATTTACCTATATTATATTTTTCTGTCCCTGAATAGTGTTGTCGTATAAGTATGTGCATTTGTTTTACAGCTTCCTGTCAAAATAACACAAGAAATTTCTGGACAATCGATTCGGCACATTCGTATTCTTTAGAAGTTTCCACATTTGGACATTTGATGGGATTTTTTGTTCAAGTAGACGCGCTTTCCCAGAATATTCAAGGCAAAGTGGGTTGGTCCAGAACAAATTTGTTGAAGAAGGGTTTTGAAAACATGTTGAAACATTTTAATAAACAAACCTCCTTATCGATTTTTTTTACGAATTTTCAACTTTCTGTTCATTTTCAAAGAGATTAACATGAGAAACCAAAAAATGCGCTAAATTTAATTCACAAAATGGAACTTGGTTTTTTGCTTTTCTTAAACTGAGTTTTGAGTTAAATTTCTTGATCGTGCAGCTACACGAAAAATTTCGCCGCACCCCATTTCTCGTTCGTTAAATTTTGTAAACAGGACGTGCGAACTGTCACCACAAAAGGGAGAATACGTCATCGTGAATCGACCCATATAAATGTTGTCATCATGCACGCTAAACTCAGCCAACACAGCAAGTGGTTATGAGTTACCCTGCAGTGTTGGCAGTTTATTCTGGGTGGTTAGCCCAGAATATGATAGAAATTAAGGAATGATTCTGAGTTGAGAATCACCTAGGTTAAGCGACAAGATTGTTATCGCTATAGGTCTAAGTTAGCTTATAAGGACTTGACGAAGGAAATAAACAATGTTTAACTCAATTCCAACACAAACCTGCGTTATTCTCTCATACTTTAACAAAAATCTAGCATTTCTATTCTAAAGTAATTTCATCATTTGTCGAAATCATCGAAAAAATCGCAATCCGGCATAGAATGTGGTTAAACCGTTATTAGTGTATTACGCACCAATTCCTGCCTGACGTCTTGATCACCCAACAACGCTGCTGCTGTCGAGTAGGAGGAGGACGCAATTTTGGCGAAATGAGGTTATAAATCACCTAAACCGGGCGCGCGATCGATCCAAGTGGAAAACTTAAGCCTACCGAAAATCGTGTTCGACTTCGAGAACACAAAATAAAACTTTTATAGTGCCCCAATCGATCAGCTTTTATAATGCACTTTAATGTTGCCAACCTGTCGGATTAATTGAATCCATCATTCGTATAGGTGCTGCTGATTTTGACCGATATCTTGTGAGATTTTAACCAATTTTGAATTTTCTGAAAAAGCATATAACCTTGATTGGGTTCGATAAATTAGCAGTCCCTTATAAGGGTCAAGTTCCGAAGAAAAAAATTCCACCCAACCGTACTCACTAGTTGAGTTAGGCATAAATTCCGGGTTTCAATTTAAAAAAAAATAACAAAACATCACAATTTGGCATCATCAGCATCATTCCAACCCGAGGTTAAGATCGCCCGCACCCTCGTAAAAGTGCTTTGCAGTTTATAATTCAATATTTATTGACAGAAGGCGATTGCCTTTTTTGGTCCACTTCGGTTGATGTTATTGTTATTGTTGTTGATTTGTGTTGTTATTGATGTTAAAACTGGTATATTTGGAGTCTCAAATTGTGCTGGTTTGGCTGCTGGTGTTTCATATTTGTGCTGGATTTTGTGTGTTTTTTTTTGCTGTTGATGTTACACCTACGCGCTGGTCGTTTATTATTATTGTTATACCTACTATACGGTAAGCGTTTTCTCAACTTTGCTGATGTTTGCCGGATGGCATAGATACAAAAATATGGCTTTTTAATACCTCAGTGGAACTCAGCTAAACACATTAGCAATTTGGTTGTACGATCTGAGAGGCATTCATTAGTTTTACAGGTTTAAATTGGCGTTAATACCCTATAGATCAGAGTAGGTTCTCATTGGCCACTTTTGGATACAAAGGAGTTTCGTGAGAACCTGAATATTTCATTACTGAGTTACACACCTAAGTATTTAACTTTCTTGAATGTAGCATACAAAGATCATAGTAAATCGTAGGAATACAATTTGAAAAAGTAAATTTGGTACAAACTAATCATTTAGCAACTGGCAGTAATTCAAAAAATGCCAGACATATTGTCCTTGTGACTTCTTGCCAATTGCAAAACGATTACACTCGACTAAAAGAGAATGCACAAACGAACGAAAAAACCTGTCGTAATCCACATGTTCAAATGTGCGTAAGCGCCATCAAGCTTCAGCGTATAAATCTCGGATTACGAATGCGGATTAAGAACTGAACTGTTGTAGTAGGTAAAACGCGGCAAGGGAAAAAGGTCGTCGTCAACTCAACTCTACGATGATCACCTTGGGGTGGAGAGTTTGCGGAACTACATTATTGCCAGCTTCTAGCTACTTGGCTCAACTTAATCGACGAAACATTTCCTTTTTGGGAAATACCTACTGCTTCGCCTTCTACCATACAACAACGACATGTTCGATCTCGAACCAGTCAGTAGAGACAGCAATTCAGTTTGGATTGGGTTTAGTACTGTGCCACAGGACCGTACTCAGAGTATAGAGCTGTGGGGTTCTGCTGATGTGAATAGTTTAGTAGAACGGATGTTAACAAAAAATAAGTTCATCCTGCATGCAATGGATAATCTATGTCTTTTACAAAAAAACCTCTCATTTTTTTTTTATTACACGCAACGGAAACCTGCTAGAAGAGGTTGCAAAAATCCAATGCCTATCTAGCGAATCTCTGTGCCGAAAATGCGCTGAAAAGTGTACTGTACCAAAGATGATATGATTGAAAAATACTTTACTGGCATAAAAACTCGAACTCCCAAGCAAAATGATGCATGGCCACTACATTCAAGCGAAACAAGATTAACATTTTATGAAATTTTCATCCTATTAGATAATTCATTCCAAAAAAAAGTGGGAATCGAACTCATCGCCACATCTCATCTCGGCTTGGCAGTCTTACCCAGTGCACCATCTGAGTCGGTTAGTAAACGGAAATTTATTGGCATTCATTGGCCGTCTGCTGTTTGACCGGTGTTATTTTTTTCATCCTTCTTTGTCTTTGATGGCTGATCCTTTGCTGGCTGATTATTTCCATCCTGCTTTGTCTTGTGATAGGATATGGGAAATGTTTTATTTGATTTTTTTTTTTCAGACACATGCAACGCGGTTGGGCTAGCAGGACAATGCCAGTTATTAGAAAGCTTGTTAATGCCGGTCCAGCATAGAATCTTATACCGATAATTCCACCTCCAAGGAAGTTCTTCATTAAAGTAGAGTCTTGGTCATAAAATAAGACCAGCTCATCGGTTCGACTGTTCCGGCATTTTCAGCGCTCTAGATTTGAAGAAAAGGTGTTGTTTTCGGTGTTGCTTGTCCATTTTCGTGTCCTGGTAAGTATTTCCCGTCAAATTAATCATGTAAATCATGAAAACAAACACAAAATATAGATTTCCTTCCTCCTACTCTGTTTTCAGCGAAAAAGCGATGGGTCCGGCACAGCACTGCACGGAGGTCCGGCGAGCGATCATCCGGAATCTGTACAAGGCTTCCAAAATCCAACGCGAGATTGCCGACTACTTAGGAAGGTCGAAAACTTTCGTTTTCAACGCTCTTCACAGCACCGGCAAACGGGAACTGACCGGCCGCCCCCGCAAAACGACGCCGAAGGACGATTCGGCAATCAAGCGGGCCTCGCAAAAGGACCCTTTCAAAGCGTCCAAGCAGATCAGAGACGAGTTGAACTTATCTGTGAGTTCCTGGACGGTTCAGCGACAGTTGGCGGAGAAGGGACTAGAAGGAAAAAGTCCCCGGAAGGTGCCGATGCTGACGCCGAAGCACTTGAAAGCGCGGCTGAAGTATGCGAAGAACCACTTCGATTGGGTCGGTCCGGAAAAGGAGAAACTATGGAGAAATGTGCTGTAGTCGGATGAGACCAAAGTGAACCTCATCGGCTCGGACAAAAAGAGATGGGTCCATCGCCCACTCGGCTGTGCGTATATGCCCCAGTATACAAATAAAACATTCAAACATGGAGAAGGTAGCATCATGATGTGGGGGTGCTTTTCTTGGTAAGGGGTGGGTCCCTTGTACTGGATCGACCGGATTATGGACCAGCATCTCTACGCCCAGATACTTCGGGAAGTAATGCAGCCACACGCCGAGTGGGAGATGCCCCTAAAGTGGCTGTTCCAGCAGGACAACGACCCCAAACATACCGCTATAACGGTTAAAATGTGGTTCCAGGATAATAAGGTAGACGTTATGTTGTGGCCAGCACAGTCCCCTGATCTCAATCCCATAGAGAACCTATGGGAAATAGTTAAACGTAAGGCGTACACCGAAAAATCAAAAAAAAAAGCAGCAGCTGTGGGAGAGAATCCAGGCGGTGTGGTACGCTATCCCGGTGAGAACGTGCCAAAAGCTGGTGGAGTCGATGCCGAACCGTGCGAGAAGTGATGCGTAATAAGGGTTATACCATGAATTCTAGAGCGGTCCTATTTTATGTCGCGTTATTTTAGTCAGTAAGTATGCTTAAAACGCATTTTTAAATAAAGGACAATTGTTTTAACTACGGATGATTTTAATTTCTTCGAAGAATGGAATTTACAATTTGTAAATGGTTTGATGCACTTAAATTGAAATTTTTTTCTCAAATTTTTGTCACTTTCTGTTTTGGATTGAGCTGTGGTCCTATTCTATTGTGAGACACTGTATCACTTCAACTATCTTTATCACAGTTCAAAGTTGCTTCTGGATTTAAACACCTTTTAGGTAATTAATAAATTTTGGTTAGAAATATATTATTTGAAATATTGAGAGCACAAAAATGGGATCAACAGTGAAATAAAATTAAAAAAAAAATATTGATTTTTCCAATATTTTCAACTGATGAGTTTTTTTGTAATTGGTGCACATTTCGAAGCAGATTTCTGGGTATTTTTTTTTGTTTTGAATAATCAGTAAAGATTTGAATGAGGAAACGCAGACAGCGGGGATGAAATTATTGTTATTTGTTGTATGTTGTGTGGAGGGAGTCGAAATACTTTTTCTCCATTTGTACTGAGGTGTGGAGGAGATAACTCAAGTTACACAGATCGCCAACAGGCTTTTTTTAGTTTAATTATTGTTTTATGAAGACTTTTCCATGCCATCCAATTTTTGAAACTGTTTTATTATAACATGACAAATGCTTCATTAATCATGTGTTTTAAAAGAGCCCTGAAAGTTTTGCTAAAACTCGAATAAAACATGATCTTAAGAGTGTTGTAAAAAAGTTGCAAAAGTATTGCTCAACGCTTTTGTAAAACTAGCGTTCAAGCCAAGTTGAAAGCTGTTTTATTGGTGCAGTTGATGCAGGCAAGATGAAACTAAGTGACAGATGATTTGACAATTGAGAAGAACGTATCTATACACGCTTAAACTTTTTTACATCTTTTTGAGATAGCATAACCTGTTTTGAAAGGATTTTGAGTGATGGCTTTGAGAAAAACGGACTCTCAAAATGATATAAATAAACACAGCTAAATTCATCTGAAAAATGAAAACAACTTTGTTGCATCCACATTCAAATTTCAAAAGAATCGCAAATCAGTCCACATCATTAATCGCTGAATTCTTAGGGTTAGGATAAAAGCACACTGTGAATAAACGTTTTTTTTTTTGTGATTCGATAAGAATAAATGTGTTATGCAACATTTGCAATGCAACAAGTATTGCAGCATTCTGAATATCAATTCTAATGGTCAAAATAAATTAAAGTTATGTGTGTATAAAAATCGAAAATACGTTATAAGTTTTTTTAATTTAATTATTTCACTACAACCTCTTGTTGAAATTAAAAACATTACAAAAAAGCCATCGTCTTTATTTCATTAAACGAATATAAAAATATAAGTGCGGTTGAGGTGCTACTGCTTTGTAAGGTTAGTCTATTACAAAAGCGATAGAAATCTCAGTTGATATATGCTCAGAAAATTGAGTATTGTTCTGTACAACTTATACTGATTGAGTTTTTTTTTTTGGTTCAAATAAATTATAGGCTTGGATTGGATACATTTTATGTTAAAAACATTTTATATCTGACTTGTTTCGAATCAAGGAAAAAAATCACTTACAATAAACTTTGACTTTTAAACCAGCAACTTTCAGAAACAGTTAATCAAACAAGACCCATTCTCAATTATTACCCACTTGATTGAAAACCAAAAACAAAAATAAACTGATAGATTATTTGGTCTATGGATCGCTAGTTTCCACAAAAAAAAACATTAAAACCAAATAGGTACTAACACTGACTCAGGTAAATCTCCTCAAAACGATTAAAATACGAATCCTTATTATTTAGCTTTGAGGCCATGCTTTCCATGACAGAAAATGGTATTTGGTAACAATACCTACTCATACCATCCTCATAGTCAAAAGAAAACAAAACAATTAAATGCTTGAATGCCTTTTACCAAGCAACAATTTATTGAAATTGTTTTATTACAACATTTTTCTAGCTGGGATAAAACAATTTCGAAACTTCTCTAAATACACTGAGTTTTTTTTTACGCGGTATTCCGTTCCGCGTAAAAAAACCGCGTTAATTCGAAAATCCGCTTATAAAACCGCGTTTATTCGAAAATCCGCGTAAAAAAACCGCGTTAATTCTAAAATCCGCGTTAAAAAACCTCTTTAATACGAAAATCCACGTAAAAAAACCCGAAATTCGAAAATCCACGGAAAAATCCATTTTAATTAAAAAATTCGCGCAAAAAACCACGTTACTAAAAACTCATGTCTCATGTCTCATGTCTCAGGTCTCATGTCTCATGTCTCATGGGTCATGTCTCATGTCTCATGTCACATGTCTTAGGTCTCATGTCTCATGTGCAGGAAGCCGATCAAATAAAAGACTTGTTCTTAATTTGATGACTTTATTCTTGGACGTCTTGGATGAATCTGACATTATCGTTATAGCTTCCTGATCTAAGCTAACTAGATCCATACAACTCGGCCATTCTGACATAAACCTCGCCCTCGATGTTTAACAACAAAAATATTATTTACAAAATATTAGCTTATCAGATGACAACTTCTCTATAACAGTACAATCAAATTTAACAAAAAAAAAAACATTTTAAACTAAACATTAGATCAACCATGCCTTCGAAACAACCTTCTTCTGTAGAAAACTTTATTGAATTCTAGTGTTCAGAGTCAATCCGTATTCAACCTCTCATATGCACCTCGATTCGTCGACCTGAAGAGAAAACGAGCTCCGCGATCCATGGCTCCAGCATTATCTATCATCTTGATAGCCGTAGCGCGTGGATAACCCAACCTATCGGTTCTTACCACGGCATCCGGTTCGTTTCTAACTTCTTTGACGTCAGAGGATTTCTTCAAAACCATCCTCCAACGATTTACTGAAACAACATCACACACCGCCCAACTGAAAATTAAACTTCCGGCATCTCTAATTCCAGTACATCCCATCACCTCGACAGTGTTAGTGTCTGGGACAGCTGTGGCTTTTTTTGGCTTCCGAAAAAATGCATTCCATTCTTGAACCTTCTTCACGATTGGCCACCACTTCTGGATCCGTTACCTGACCTGGGATGCTCCTTGCATCGTCTGGCTGAAGAGCGTACATCCGCGATCTCTGACTCCACCACTGCCTGCCGTCCTGACAGCGTCAGTGCCTGGAAAACTACCAGAGCATCCGGATTGCTTCAAATCTTTCCAGAGTTTTCAATTCAGGTAGCTTCCAACAGGTGTTTCAGCCGCTTCCAAATTGGTTCGAAGGTTCTTGGAATAAAATTTTCAGATTTTAATGTAAGGCAGCGCCCGGTTATCCCACTTCTGAAATCTGCAGGAAGCCGATCAAATAAAGGACTTGTTCTTAATTTGATGACTTTATTCTTGGACGTCTTGGATGAATCTGGACGGAATTATCGTGATAGCTTCCTGATCTAAGCTAACTAGATCCCTACACATGTATCATGTCTTAGGTCTCATGTCTCAGGTCTCATTTCTCATGTCTCATGTCTCAGGTCTCAAGTCTCAGGTCTCATGTCTCGTGTCCCAGATCTCGAGTCTCATATTTCAGGTCTCAAGACTCAGGTCTCATGTCTCATGTCTCGTGTCTCAGATCTCGAGTCTCATATTTCAGGTCTCAAATCTCAGGTCTCATGTCTCAGGTCTCAGGTCTCAAGTTTCAGGTCTCAGGTCTTAGATCTCATGTATCACGTTCTTAGTCTCAGAGCTAAGATTTTCCCAACTACAAAAAGATTCTAAGTGTTTTCCTTTGAAAAAGTCTTAGAATATTTTCTCTGAAAAACCGCGTTAATTCGAAAATCCGCATAAAAAAAGCCGCGTACAAAATACCGTGTAAAAAACACCGCGTAAAAAAACCTCAGTGTAAATCCATCATGAGCGTATATTCCATTCAGAAAAACGTCAAGCGAAGCTGTGATTCTAGTTCTCTTAAACTGTTTATTGAAATTGATTTATTACAACATTTTTTTAACTGGGATAAAACAATTTTAAAACTGTTTTACAACTGCTTTAAGATTTTCAATATTAACTTTATAAACGCCATGTTGATTTTGAAACTCAATCGAAATTACTGACGCCAGCTTGCTGGAAATAATACTAAAAACTAGACATTTTTTAACAAATTCATCAATGTTTGCGGAACTATTTGTTGTATAACTAATAAATTTTAATGCAAGAACAAATTGCATAATTTGTGCACATTCCCATGTTCCTTAAATTATTATTTTTTAATTAAAAAAAACTTGATTTTCTTTAAGCCGCGCTTTTGTTTCGATGCTATTTTGTATAGATTTCGCCAGAAATCTTAGGTTTTATGAGTTTCATGCTAAGATAAAAATAAATGAAAATATTTTTAAAATTATTTAAATGCAACCTTCACCAATCACCAATGATTACACGAGGAAAAAAAACACAGAACAGAAAGCTCCCACAATAAAATTCCTATCAAATTCCATGACTATGACGTAGTTTTAAAAGAGCTCTCTTAAGACTACCTTTAAGAGAGCTCTGAAGGATTTCTTAAAGCTATGTCTATAAGGTCGAATAAAACTATTCTGTTGGATGTTTTTCATAGCTTTAAGACGTTGTCAAAACAGAGCCAAATTGTCCATATGTTAGCTTTAAAGTAGTTGTGCTAAAGCACATGGTTGCGTTTTGGCTTATAAAGTAGCTTTAGGAAATAGTCTTTAGCGAGCTGTGAAAGTTGGCATAAAACATAAATTGTTACTTGGGAAGGGCATACGCACTCTCAAATTAATTTTCACGAGAAACAGTTTTGTAGTTCCTATAGTATTGATTTTTCAGCAAAAAAGAAAGCTTCTTTTCATCTTTATAGAAATATTTAAAGAAAAATAACTAGATTCTCAAGTGACGAAAATATTATTATTTTTGAGCACCAGAAAATAAGTTCGCATGATCGTTAAATCACCTTGATCTATAAAATACGCACTGCAACATGATGTACATATTGTTCCTCCATCGTTAAATCTTTGGTTTTTTTTTCACTATAATCAATTTTAAAACTCGTTTTTCCTTTAACTTGTTGACACGGGGCGAACAGAGCACCATTGATCGGTGCACGATGAGCATTTTTTGCCGTAGAATCTAGCAACGAATTCAACTGAGTTATAAATCTACAGCTTGACTGACGAATCATCCTATTGGTAAGATATCGGAGAGGTCCCCCCAAGGTCCCGGTCAAGGCGATAATTTCAAGATAATTCTTAAATTAAAATTTTTATTTTTTAATTTTTCCTTAACTCTATAGCGATCATTTTACTGTATTCCATACTTTACGAGTTTGACATAAAAAATCCACCATGTGTTTAATTCGTAAAAATGGTAAAACAAATAACCATTAGTTTATATGATCTTTATTAGTCTTGATGATTTACTGACCACGCTTTACCTACTTTTTGTAAGGTTTTGGTGATATTTCAAGGGTAAAGGGGTCCAAACCCCAAAACAGTAATATATTCTTTTTTTTTAACCTTAATGTAATTTTTGTTATTTTTGTTAAACTTTTTGTTCAAAAAATGTCCAAAAACTCCCAATAGAAAGCATTTTGAAGCTAGGGATGGCCACACCATTTTTGGTTTGGCCATGTACATAGATTAGAAGATTAGTACTGCTATTTTCTTCGCTTTTTGGTTCGGGTCATTATTTTTCTAAAGAATGTATTTGTCCTTAGAGGACGAATGGCTGAAATAGTTAAAATCCTCTATAAATAGATAAAGAAAATAAGATTGAAAATTAGAATTTGTCCTCGTGTTGCGTATTTAGCATGGATTCTTCCGGGTTCTCGCTCAGCAATCACATTGTCGTTGAATTTCATTAAAAAAATTACTCTCACCCTCTTCAGACCTCATCAATTATCACCACATTCACCATGTACTTCCACTTCCAGTAGTGCTTTAAATTCGATTCAATATGACAGTATCAGATGTCTGGAGACGCTTTTCCACCTCACTATATAAGAGTAACTTTTTCTCATTAAATATCTAAAAATTGAAGCAATCGTAAAGGATAATGGCCCAAACCAAAAAGCGTATAAAACAGCAATATTCTTCTGATCTACATGGTCGAACCCAATCGTGTGGCCATCTTTAGATCAAAAATGATATCTATTGGGAGTTTGTAGACGTTTTTGAACAAAAAGGTAAACAAAAATTATGTGTAGATTACAAAAGAAAAGAAATATTTTACGGTTTTGGGGTCTGGCTGAACCCCTCGCCCCCGAAACATCACCAAAACCTTTCAAAATAGTATGCAAAGCGTGGTCAGTTAATTTCCAAACGCAATAAAGGTCATTTTAACTTATGGTTATTTGTTTTTATCATTTTTATCAAATAAATCATAAAGTGGATTTTTACTGCCATACTCGTAGAGTGTGGAATCCAGTAAACTAATTGCTACTCTGTTAGGAAAAAAAAAACTAAAAAAAAAAATATTTTAATTTTAAAATTATCTTGAAATTAACAGCTTTCAAAAAAACTAATTAAAATTTTATAAGATTTTGAGACACTGGAAACATCGGTATTTTAAGATTAAAACGATGTTTGAATTTTCATTTGTGCCGGTCACTGTACTTTTTCACGTTTCAACTGAAGACACCCCGGTGAGTTGCCCCCTAAATGCGTTCCTCTTGGCATGAACAAACATACGGCTATGAACTGATATGTTAAGCGACGGACGTCTCGAAGTCGTTATTGTTGTTGCAGTGAGACTCGGAAATGGCGCTAAAGCTAATAGCGCCAGTAGCCAGCATCCTCTATGTACCATATTCTCGGCACCATATTGGGAGAGCTGACCTTCTCCCAGCACCAAGGCAAGGTTCCGGTCCAGGGAGACTCAACTCAGACTCGGACTCGGAAGCTGCTGCATTTCCATTGACAAACCAATTCTGCGCCGTTTACTTGATTTGCACACAGGATGATTTATCTACGAAGAGTCGTCGTCGTCTGAAGGAAACGCGGCACTTTTCACGTTCCAGCTATTATAATTTGCAGCAGTCATTTACGGGCGAGGGTCCCACAATTTATGTTTATTGGTTAAATGTGGTGACGAACCAGCGTCATTATCTCGTTGCCGCCATTATCTGACGCACGTTTAATCACTTCTTACATATTTAGGCGCATCTTCGAAACCATTCACTCGTCTCGACAAAACCGCCATTAAGCCGATCTCGACACGCTGATCTTCACAGCTTTCAAGGGAATGCCGACATCTCGCCCAGTATTTAGAGAATGGGCTTATTGTTGTTAGATAATCCTGTTTGGGTTATTAGGCTCGGGTTCATTTTTTTCGCGACAAGCTTCGAACGAAGGTCAACAAGGGATAATCGCGGACCGGTTGAGGGTTGTTTCTTCTGTATCATTGGAAAGTTAATCATGTGCTTTTCCTTTTTTGGACTGATCGTACTTATTTTTTAGTATTGTTTTACTTTACTGATTGATTTATGTGCAAACTTGCGAAACATTTGGTCACTTTCCAGTTTTAGCCTTGTTTGGGCGATAGTATGACAATACTTCGTAGGTCATAAATATTTATATAATGCTGTCTTTTTAGGAACGATTTCAATAACAAAAATTCGGGTTATCTTGAAATTTGCCACATTCTTAATATAGACAAGAGTTTGTTCTGAAATTTTTCAAATTTAAAGTTTTCTTGAAGTTGAAAATTTTGAATTCAAATTCAAGCTGTTTGACTTTGAAATGTATTTACTTTTGAGAAAAAAATGTTTTGAAGCACTTCACATTTCTGATCCTAATTATGATCTTAATTATGAAATCTTTATTTATATCGTATTCCGTCTCACGACATAACTTGACGAACAAAATTTTTAAAATTCACTCGGTCCATGGCAACCGTTCTTCAATTTCTCACCCACGTTCGCCAGATCACGCTCCACTTGGTCTCACCACCTCGCTCGTTGCGCCCCTGCTCGTCTTGTTCCTACCGGATTCGTAAAATCCGGCCAATCTTATGTAAAATCCTTGCATGTATAAAATCAGACAAATTTTATTTCGAAATTGACTATCAAGAATCTGGGCAATATCCGGGCAAATTTCGTCAAAACCAAGCACTTTATCAAAAAAAATTAAAAAAAAAAATCATCATAAGATATTGACAGACTATAAATCGTGTTTTAAACTTCCAAAAAACCTTTGATGATTATTTTCATTAAACTTTCTAAAAAATTAAATCGTTTTGGAGGATTAAATTTAAAAAAATTACAACACAAATCGTTTTTTTTTTTTGTTTGACTTGACAAATAATGTGAATAAATCCGGGCAAAATCCGGGAATTTTGCAATGAAATGTGGACAATCGGGCCGGGCCGGACTGTTCCCAAATTTTGTATTAAATATTCGGCCAATTCCGGACAAAACCGGCTAATCTGGCAACCTTAAAGTCATGGATAAAAAGAATTTATATCGGTCGATTTTTTATATTTTTCTTCACAAATCTTCGCATAATTTCAACATTTGCGATTGAAACAATCAAGATACTTATCTCAATTCCCTTGAAAAATTTTTAGTCTCTATTCTCATTTAAATCAATTAAAAAAATTATTTCAAGAATCGGTCTTTTTTGGTGAATATAATTTGATTTTTTGCTGATTTTCAAATCAAGTTTATCACAATCTTATCCTAGAATAATTTTTAATAACTTTTCATATAGTAAAAAGCTTTGCACATTGAATCAAAGCAATCGAAAGATTCCTTTTAATTCAACCACGGTAAATGAAAAGTCCATATTCCGGTATTTCGATAGCAACTTACTACCTTCTTCAGTGAGCGTTTTCGATTGATCAATCGAAAACGCTCACTGAAGAAGGTAGTAAGTTGCTATCGAAATACCGGTATATGAACCTTTCATTTACCGTGGTTGAATTAAAAGGAATCTTTCAATTGTTTTATGATGGTATCTAAAGCCCGCTTTTCCAACGCTTTAGTATCAACAAACGTTGCTAATAACACCCTGCTCGACTCCTTGAAAGAATCTCTTAAAAATGAGATCCGTGAGAGTATTCTTCAAGAAGTTCGAAATGAACTCCGAACAAATCCTCTTCCGGTGAACGTTTGCGCAACTCCAATCCTCAATCCGAAAAATAGGTCATCTGTGAGTTCAGCCGTTGTTTCATCTGCCCATCTTAAGCGTCGCCGTGAAAAAAACATAGTTGTGGACAACTTTACTGAACGACAACAAAAATTGTTATGTGCTGTAGGTACCGGTGCAGCCAATAATGAAATCGCCACCAACAACAATCTTTATTCAACACCTCCGTCATTTTGGTTGTATCTTTCTGGCATTCTTCCTAACGCGCCCGATGATAGTGTTCTGCAATTCGTTCGTTCTCAACTTGGAACTGATGAAGTCCAGCTCAAAAAGTTGGTTCCTAGGGGCAGAGAAATCAGCACGCTTTCGTTTGTATCGTTCAAAGTTGGTGTTTCGCTCGATTTGAAGGACAAGGCGTTGTCATCCGAAACTTGGCCAGCAGGAATCCGTTTCCGACAGTTTGTCGATAATTCGCCTGAGAGTTTTTTACCCATTCCGAAGCAGCCACGACTCGATTTCAAACCGAACCAACAGACACCCTTTGCGACGCCAATTTGAATGGTCAACTGAACGTTGACAACCGTCACTTTGCCGAATTAGAATCCGCCGTCACTACCTTGCCTTCATCAGTACCACCTCCTCCTGCAACATCCGCTAACTCATCTTTGCAAAATCGCTCTACCGTTAGCCGTCAATTAACCGTATACTATCAGAATGCAGGTGGTATGCGTACAAAAACCAATCAATTTCTACTCGCACTGTCCTCATGTGAATACGACATTGTCATGATCACAGAAACTTGGTTGAAAGATGACATAGCAAGCTCTGAATTAGCTTTGAACTACAGTATTTACCGCAATGATAGAAATTCGAACACAAGTCAGCTGAGACGAGGTGGAGGCGTATTGATTGCAGTAAGGCATGGCATCGATGCAGTCTCTGTAGCAGTACCTGAATGTGATCATTTAGAGCAAATCGTTGTGCGAATCAAGCATCAATGCCGTTACGTCTACTTGTGCTGTGTTTACTTTAGACCTAATAGCGAAACTACTCTTTTTTTTTTTTTTGTTTCGATTATAGTCGTTTTACCATCTTTATGGCATTCGCGACTTTATCAACGTTACAGTTGGCGGATCGTTATTGAGAAACTATCCGGTACAACTATGTTCGATGTTTACTCTTGGGCTCGAACTCGCGGACATCGGCTCAGGAGACAACAGACTTGCCAACTGAGCTATATCACAAGCCCAGAAACTACTCTATATTCGTCCCATATGTCAGCAATTGATCGATTAACGAGTTCGGCAACTAGTCAAGATATTATCGTCGTAGCCGGGGATTATAACCTACCGAACTTAAACTGGAGTTTTGACGAGGATACTAATAGTTTCCTGCCGGTAAACGCCTCAACTGAACAGGAACTGGCTGTAATTGAGTGCACTATTGCATCTGGTTTAGCTCAGATGTGCTCTCTCGTTAACGCTAATGGCAGAATTCTCGACTTAATATTCTTGAATAGACCAGATCTTGCAGAAATTGTAAACCCACCACACGCCATTTTAAAAACTGATCGACATCATCACCCTTCAATTTTATTAATTGACAATCCTAACGGAGCATGCAGTATGGAAATAGTTCACCCCGTATCTTGTGAATTAGATTTTATGCACTGTGATACCGATCGTGCGATAGAATCGTTAGCAGAAACAAATTGGATCTCTACTTTTGCCAATCTGGATATCGACAGTGCTCTTTTCATATTCTATGACCACCTTTGGGGTATACTTCGTGAGTGCACCCCTCCCAGACGACCAAACCGACATAAGCCGTTTAAGCTCCCTTGGTGGAACTCAGAACTTCGTAGAAGCCGCAACTTAGTTCGGAAAGCCCGGAATCGTTACTTTAAGGATAAATCTGATCATAACAAGACTATCCTATCTGGTTTAGAAGTTGAGTACTCAACCCTGCGAAACACTGCCTTTAAACAATACATTTTAAACATCGAACGCAACGTAAAGCAAGATCCATCGAGTTTTTGGAAATTTATGAACAGCCGCCGCCTCAAAAATACGATTTCATTTTCTGTATCGTTTCATGGACGCATCTCGAGTAGCATCAGGGAATCCGCTGATTTATTTTCGGAATTCCTCAGCAGTGTTTATAGCTCGTCTAATCCTGATTGCGCTGATACCTATTTTGGAACTCTACCGAACTATGACGTCAGGCTCCCACAACCTCTATTTACCGATCAGGAAGTGTTAAACGTACTCAGTTCGCTCGATCCATCGAAAGGTCCAGGTCCAGATGGCATTCCATCGTCATTGGTTTCGAGATTAGCTGTATCTCTTGCAACACCGCTTCGTTTAATTTTCAACCGATCAATCTCAGAAGGTGTTTTTCCTAGCCATTGGAAAATCGCTTCTATATCGCCGATTCATAAGTCTGGGAATGCGCATCGTGTGGAGAACTACCGGCCAATTTCAATCCTCTGCTGTTTTTCAAAGGTGCTTGAAGTTTTGATGTACGAAAGGCTCTATTCAGCAGCTACTCCGATACTTGCCGAAGTCCAGCACGGTTTTATCCGGAAGAGATCAACGTTGACCAACTTGATGTGCTATGCCAGTGACTTGCATACTGCTACTGATAAAAAACTGCAAGTGGACTCAAATATACGTCGACTTTGCCAAGGCCTTCGACAAAGTACCTCATATGGCCGTGATGGAGAAAATAAAACGCTATGGTTTCCCTGAATGGGTAAGCAAATGGTTGCACTCTTACCTGCTTAATCGTCAAGGCTTCGTAAATATCCGTGGAGTTCTCTCCACTATGTTTACTATGCCGTCTGGTGTTCCGCAAGGTAGTCACTTAGGACCACTTATTTCCGTGATTTTCATAAACGACTTAGCAACCGTCCTTCAATCGCCAAAACTACTGGCTGTTCGCAGATGATTTGAAAATCTACCGGATCGTTGACTCAAGAGTGGACTGCGCTGCCCTCCAAGATAATGTCTTCTCAGACTTCTCGCATGGTGTGGAAAACATGGAATGGAAGTAAACGCTGATAAGTGCAAGTGCATCAGCTTTTTTAGAACCAGAAATTCTTTGGTCTTCGATTACGCTTTTTGTGACACTCCGCTCGAAAGAGTTGTCACAATTAAGGATCTTGGAGTAACCTTTGATCAGAAACTCTCGTTTAATCAGCATATCGCAACAAAAACAGCTAAAGCCTTCGCTCTGTTTGGATTCCTGCGACGAAATACTTTGAGCTTTGAGGACCCATACGCTCTCAAGACAGTGTTCTGCTCTTTGGTGCGAAGTGTCTTGGAGTATGCGGCACCAGTTTGGGCACCCTACCACTCTGTCCATATCGAACGAATCGAACGAATTCAGAGAAAATTTCTTCGTTATGCGTTGCGTCAACTGCCATGGAAAGACCCTGTAAGGCTACCACCCTACCCACAAAGGTGTGCTCTTTTGTCTATACCGTCCCTAGGCCAAAGAAGAACATATTTGCAGCGAATGTTTGTATACGACATCCTGACAAACGCTATAGACTGTCCACAATTGCTCCAAAGCTTGAGTTTGCACGCCCCAGCCCGCCGTTTGCGTAATCAAACCACCCTTTGGCTACCTAGAAACAGAACAGTTTTTGGACAAAACCACCCGCTGAATCGATGTTGTCAAGTCTTCAACGATGTTTCACACTTGTTTGACTTCAATGTATCGAAATCAATGTTTAAATGTGCAATACGTAACGTTCCCTAGTTTTAACATAGTTTTAATTTAAACATAAGTTAATTTTAATATTCGGTCTGTATGGCAGCAGTCAAAGACTTAAATAAATAAATAAATAAATAGTTTGAGATCAAAACTTCAAAACGCATTTTCAGGTCTCAAAAACATTTTTTCGAGATTCTGACCTTAATTTGGGATCCAAACATTAAAAAGGACTTTATATAGAAGCGTGTTTTTTTCGAGATTCTGAAATCAATTTGGGATATTCTTCTAAAGGCCAGAAAATATATTTTTAAGTTTTGGTCCAAAATTAATTCCAAAGTCTCAAAAAAAACGCTTTTAAAGGCCGGAAAATACATTTTTAAGTTTTGATCCAAAATTAAACTCAGAATCCCGAAAAAACGCTTTTATAGGGCAGAAACTGCATTTCAAAGTTTTGATTCCAAATTAAGCTCCGAATGCTGAAAAAAATGCTTCTACAGGCCTGAAAAGTTTTGATCTCAAATTAAACTCAGATTCCTCGAAAACGCTTTAAAATCCATTTTCTGGCCTTTGGAGCCGTTGTTTTAGATTGTGAGCTTAGTTTGGGATCAAAACTTTAAAATGCATTTTCTGGCCTTCAAAAGCGTTTTTTTTTAGATTCTGAGCTTAATTTAGGTTCAAAACTTTAAAATGCATTTTCTGGCCTTTAGAAGAAAATCACAAATTAAGTTAAGAATCCCCAAAAACGCTTCTAAAGGTCAGAAAATACATTTTTACGTGTTGATCCAAAATTAAGCCCAAACCAAAAAAAAAACGCTGCTTAAAGCCATAAAATGAAATTCAAAGTTTTGATCCTAAATTATGCTCACATTCCTCAAAAAACGCTTCGAAATGCTTTTTCTGGCCTTTATAAGCGTTTTTTTTATCGAGATTCTGAGCTTAATTTGGGTTGAAAACTTTAAAATGCATTTATGGCCTTTAAAAGCGTTTTTTTTTTAGATTCGGGGCTTAGTTTGGGATCAAAACTTAAAAATGTATTTTCTGGCCTTTGGAAACGTTTTTGGGGATTCTGAACTTAATTTGGGATTTTTTTTTCTAAAGGCCAGAAAATGCATTTTGTAATGTTTTTTCCCAAATTAAGCTCAAAATCTAAAAAAAAACGCTTCTAAAGTCCTGAAAATGCGTTTTTGAGTTTTGACCCAAATTAAGCTCAGAATCACCAAAAAAAGCTACTAAAAGCCTGAAAATGCAATTCAAAGTTTTTATCCCAAATTGAGCTCAGATTTCTCAAAAAACGCTTTGAAATGCATTTTATGGCCTTTAGAGTTGTTTTTTTTATGATTCTGAGCTTAATTTGGGATCGAAACTTTGAAATGCATTTTATGGCCTTTAGAAGCGTTTTTTCGGAATGCTGAACTTAATTTGTGATTCATTTCTGAAGGCCAGAAATGCATTTTAAAATTTTGATCTTAAATTAAGCTAAGATTCCCCAAAAATGCTTTCAAATGCATTTTCTGGCCTTTAGAAGCGTTTTTTTTTTAGATTCTGAACTTAATTTAGGATCAAAACTTAGAAGTGCATTTTTTTGGGATTCTGAGATTAATGAAAGCATTTTTAAAATTTAACGCAGTCTTACACGTCCAAATTTGGGAGAGCGCAATTATTAGTTGTTTCGAGTTTGAATTTTAGAAAACTGAAATTGTCAAGTTTTTCTGCTTTCATCTTAATGTTCAGAGTTAAAATTGATCATTTTTTTTTTATTTTAACATCCGATCATCTTTTGCATTTTTTTATAACCCGTTAATTGGTGTCATAAGTTCAGACATTTGTTAAAAAATGTTAATAGATTCTCAATTCTTATTTAGGAAACTGATACTCTACTGTGATTGAAAACATTGAATTCAAACCTTGATTCTGAATTGAGTTTTTTTTTGTGTGGACTTCTTAGTATAATTTTTACGATTTGAAATTCCTATTACGAAATTGTCTTCTCATTTTATACATTTATTCTGATTTCATTTTCTGAAATTCTCATATTTTTTGTGTTATATATTTTTCTGCTTTTGCATTCTAACAACAAAGTTGGATCATTGATGATGAATTTTTATTTTGATCACAAATATGCATTATTTGATGTAAATCCGGATTTCATATTGCAATTCTGAGATATTTAAATTTAAATTCCGATAAACGGTTTTTCACATCATTCAAAAGTAAGATCAATAGAAGGAAGTAGATTCAAATTACATGAAATGGGGTTGTAAATTTGTGATTTAAAAAAGTTTTTCGCAAAAGTGGAATTATATAACTTTTCATAATTTATATCTTTGCCCTTAACAACACTACCAATCAATTTAAAATACAAAAATGTATCATCAAGATTCCGCATCTTTATTCTGGTCTTAATTCCGAATTTGGTTTCAACTCTGATCCCAAACATAATTCTGAAAACTGATCCGAAACTAGATTATTCTGATATTAATCCTAAAGCCCAATTCAGATCTTAGATCTAGGATTCCGGCTGCTGATACTACACTCAAATTTTTGTTGATATGATGGATCATGATTCCGTATCTTGATATTGAATCCCGATCCTAATTCAGGATCGTGGATCATCATTCCGGTTCCTGGTTCTGGATTATGAATCGTTTCCTGATCCTTTATATTGATCCCGATCATGAATTCATATTTGGGTCCTGATCCTGAATCTTGATAAGAGTGTCCCACCCGGGATTTCCCGAGAATTAAAAAATAGGGAATCCCGGGAAACGCTAAATTACTAAAAAATTCATACGACCTAAATTGGAGAAATGGATCAGATTAAGTAAGGAAAACGATAGTTCTTTTTCGATATATGACTAAGTCTTAAACATTGTTTTCTAAAAACTAGTTAATACCTACATATATTTGATAAAAAATGTTTTTTCGTTTGAAAACTTAGTGTAAAAGTAAACATCGACAAAGGACCTATGAAACCAAAACATTTCGATAAAGAAGCGCTACGAAAAGAATTTGAATGTTCTATTTTGCTACACTCATCATTTAGAACAAGAACAGTAGCAAAATCAGCGGCAATGAAATGACATATTTTGAAACAAAAGGACAGTTTTCTGAAAATTTACGAAATTTGATTATTAACCAGAAGTCTAGCAAACCAACTATCGGTAGTCCGAATAGAGAGAAAAACATTTCTCAATTATGTTTGTATCAAGAATCAGTCAAGTTTGTTGGTTTAAGTACTTAGTTTTTGGGTCTTCGGTTTTAAAATTGCTTATTGAATTTTTTAAACAATAAAAAGTTTGAAATGTTTTGCAATATTACTTCCTAAACATTTAGAAATACCATATAGATAAGGTTTCGTATGCAGTAGTGTAAAACTTTTCATTTTCAGTTTTTCCCGGAATCCCGATAACTTCTGGGAAAAGGAAAGTCAGATTTCCCGATTCCCGGGAACGCTAAAATGGCCGGGAAATGGACACTCTAATCTTGATCCTGGATTTTCAAGCTGGAACTTCAAACGTAAGCCTTAAACCAGGTTTTTGATAGCGGATCCTCATCCCTGATGTTGATTCTAAAGGCAGAAACACAATACAGCGTCGGTCGTCGCGTCACGTCAGCGGTCAATGCTGTCGATAAGTACTAAAACGCGGACGCGACGCACCCGACGATTTTTGCATCACAATTCAGCGTCATGAAACATCTTAGATGTCTCATGACGCTGAATTGTGATGCAAAAATCGTCGGGTGCGTCGCGTCCGCGTTTTAGTACTTATTGACAGCGTTGATCGCTGACGTGACGCGACGACCGACGCTGTATTGTGTTTCTGCCTTAATTCTAATGCTGGATTCTTATCCCGCATTCTGATCCGGATCCCAAATTCGTACTATCCCAGATTCTGATCACATGCTTATCACATGTTCTCATGCTGATCTCGAATCCTGTATATCCTATTAAAGGAAGAACATAGCAGTAATTTTCATGAGTTTCTCGAAAAAGATAAAACGGTGGTCATCATGGGGATTTGAACCCGCAATCTCTGTTCCAACCTTAATTTATTCTATACATAAAAGGTTAAAACCACTTTCACCGGTTTAATTCCTATCTCTACAATAACTAATATTGGGATATTGTCAGCGCAGCTGGCAGCCCTGCAGTAGGAGCATTGAATTGAGCTGATCATCAGTGATTAACGTCAGTATAGAAACAAACAAAAACGAAAATACGTAACTTCCTGTTCGATTACAATAGGGCACTTTAGTTAAGCAGTCAGTTTTCTCGTGCATCCGCACATTTTCTGTATATCAGTGAGGAGTGGCTAATTTAGTTTCTCGGTCGATATATATCTATATTCCAATACCCATTCGGTTGGCAGTGATAAGTTGTGCCACAGCTGGCGTTTGATATATTCTGTTTGCTCGATAAAGTAACTAACATTGCTTTCATCTATAATGCATTAAATAATGTGAAATTAGTTTGCTAGGGCTAAGGTGATTTTGAAACGAAGATCGCAGTACCGCGAGGCAAAGATTGTAGAATCCTGCACTAATTTGTAAGTTTATCGAGATCTTCGATCATACAGCTATCCATACGGTTATCCTAACCTCGAAATCTATTCTAGCTTTGAAGCGTAATAAAACACGATCTACAAACATAGTGCTGCGAATCATTTGCCTCAACAAACTTCAAAGAAATTACACGAGATGGTCCCGATTACTAATCCCGATGGTGAAAATAGCGCCCCGGCAGCCGAGGAGCGACTAGACAGAACGGCGAACTGCCAATCTTGTAACCAAAACGACTCCTTCGACGATATGGTTCAATGTGATAAGTGTGATACTTGGTGGCACTACCGGTGTGTGGGAGTAAGTGAGTCGATTAAAAGTCGTGATTGGATTTGCCCGAAATGCGTCGATGCTTCTAACAATCCCCGACCAGCATCCAACTCCAGCTCTGCACTCAAGCGTCTAAAGGAGCGACAGGAGCTTGAACGACAACGCATCGACATTGAACTACGCCAGAAGTTCCTCGATGAACAGAACGCACTCATCAATGGCAATGGCGAAGAATTTCAGAGTTTTCAAAGTCGAGCCAGTATTGCTGCAGCTGAAAAACGCACGAAGGAATGGGTAGAGAGTATCCACAGTGACAATGGCACCCGCGAGAAGGCACCAGCCGCCTCAGCTACGAAGTCCAAAGAACCACTGCGAGCTGCCGCCAACAATGAATTGGCGGAACCCAACAACCAGCGCGGAATGTACCCAGGGAGAATCATAACAGATGATCGGTTAGTCGAGTTTCAACGACAGCTGCAGCAATGCCAAGAAATGCTTGCTGCCCTTTCACCAATTGAACACAACGCCGAATCAACCAGGATGATTCCTTCTGACAACCACGGTGTAAATCGTTCTGGTGCTATTCCCAAGACGGTCAAAGTCGGAAATGCGCTGGTCAACACGGAAGGATTTTCGAACTGGAAACCGACATCAGCGGATCAGGCTCAAACCGGTGAGGAACATTTAGAGCCCTCAGGTAAGTGTCAAGCCTATCCAACATTGAAACGTTTTGCCCAAATTAATCGCCCCACAATCAATAATATGCATGTAACTGGGCAGCTGCGCCAAGAATCTGCGCGCCCGTCATACCCTTCGTCTTATCCAAATTATTATGAAGCCCAACCCTCGCTATATCCCGAAGATCCACTAATAATACCTTCGGCCCCGGCTAATCAAACTGCGCCTGCAACTTTCATGCGCGATTCAAGGAAACCCACGTCGTCATTTCCTAGGGCGATGTCTGAAATTGAATACTATAGATCCAATCTGCCCATAAATCATTCGCAACTTCCACAGTCCACTCCGCGTGTCAGGATGCGTACAAACCCACACGAAAATGTTACCCCAAGTGAATTTCTGAACCCAGTGCATCTCACGGCCCAACAGTTAGCAGCAAGGCAATCATTCGCACGTGAGCTGCCAATTTTTACCGGTGATCCTGCAGAATGGCCCGTTTTTATCGGGAACTATGAATACACGACTGCCGTGTGCGGATATACGAATGGAGAGAACATGCTGCGGTTGCAACGAAGCCTCAAAGGATATGCTTTGGAATCGGTGAGAAGTCGACTGGTCCTCCCTGCTGCCATTCCGCAAGTTATTGAAGCCCTACGATCAAAGTTCGGTAGACCAGACTTCCTCATCAATTCCCTTCTACAAAAAGTGCGAGCAATACCAGTTCAAAGATCTGGCAAATTAGAAAGTCTCATCGAATATGGGGAAGCCGTTCAGGAGTTGTGCGACCACATCGAAGCTGCCAATGAACATGCCAACTTAGCCAATCCTCAACTTCTTCAGGAATTAATCGAAAAGCTACCGGATGAACAAAAAATGAAGTGGGCTGAGTATCGCCGCGACTTGAAAGACGTTGACTTACGAATTTTCGGGGACTACATGACAATTATTGCTCGAGATGCCTCAAGCGTCGTCAGCTTCAAACCACAACCGAGAAGCTTCAATAGAGAGAAGCCAAAATCGAAGGGATTTTTAAACACACATACAGAATCAGTCGAATTTTCTGATCCATCCGACTTACAAGATCAACAAAGGCCGACAATAGTAGTTTGTATATTCTGCAACAAGTCTGGTCACCGATTGAAAAATTGCTACAAGTTCAAAGATTTGTCCGTCGAAGAAAGGTGGCAACAGGTCCGTTTATTCAAAGCGTGTTTCTCCTGCCTGGGCAGTCACGGAAGACGTGCTTGTAGAAGTGGAATAAAATGCAACATCGAAGGTTGTGACTCTCGTCATCATCCTCTTCTTCATTCCTACGACAATCTGCAGAAGAATACATTGCATGTGGCAGAAGTATACGCACATCATACCATTGATTCAGCCACGATCTTTCGAATCATCCCAGTAACCTTGCACGGCCCTAGCTGCTCATTGGAAACGTATGCCTTTATAGACGAAGGATCCGACTTGACGTTAGTCGAACATGATCTCGTAGCGCAATTAGGCCTTAAAGGAAGCCTTCATCCTCTCTGTCTTCGATGGACTGCCAATACGACTCGAGTGGAAAATAAATCCATGATTGTTAACCTTGAAATTTCCGGTATAAGACAAAAAAGACGATCCACCATAACGAATGCCAGAACTGTTCAAAGTCTGAATCTCCCAGCACAAAACTTTAACGCAGAGCGTGCCGCGGATCAGAACGAGCATTTGCGAGGTATTCCTATTAAGAGCTATAGCAACGCAAAACCACAATTGCTGATAGGAATCGACAATCTACGTTTGGCCGTCCCCTTAAAGGTCCGGGAAAGGGTCGGATCGGGCGTTATTGCTGCAAAAACCAGATTGGGATGGTGCGTTTATGGAAAGTCCTCACAAGAAAACAATGTGTTCCACAGTTTTCATATCTGTGAAAGCACAACAGACGAACTTCATGAACTAGTTAAACTTAGCTTCAATGTTGACAACATCAGTACAACACCCACCATACCTTTATCTCAGCAAGATCAACGAGCCATGTCAATACTTGAGCATACCACAAGACGGGTAGGGGATCACTTTGAGACCGGCCTATTGTGGATCGACGACGAGGTTATTCTTCCAGATGCCTTTAACATGGCCCTTAGGAGGCTCGAATGTCTCGAGCGTAGAATGAATCGTAATCCAAAGCTGAAGGAAAATTTGCACCGACAGATTGAAGAGTATGTTTCAAAAAAGTACGTTCATAAAGCAACAAACGATGAACTAGAACATGCGAATACTAAACGAACATGGTACCTTCCGTTGGGGGCTGTTATAAACCCAAAAAAGCCCGAAAAGGTACGCATCATCTGGGATGCCGCGGCAGAAGTTTCTGGAGTTTCTCTCAATAAAAATCTACTTAAGGGACCCGACTTACTTTCATCACTCCCTGGTATCCTGTTTCAATTTCGTCTATTTCACGTAGCTGTGAGTTCTGATGTTCAGGAAATGTTTCATCAGATCCAGATTCGACCGGAAGACCGTAATGCGCAAAGATTCCTGTGGCGATCAGACCCGTCCCACACTCCAGATGTTTACCTGATGGATGTAGCTACATTCGGGTCGACTTGTTCGCCAGCGTCGGCACAGTTCGTTAAGAACCTAAATGCAGAACAACATTCATCGAAGTATCCTGATGCAGCCAAGTCGATCATCCATAGGTATTATGTGGATGACTATTTCGAGAGTTTTGACGACGTGAACGAGGCGAAAAGGATTGTTGGAGATATCCGAACGATACAGAAAAATGCAGGTTTCACTCTTCATAATTGGAGGTCCAATAGCATCGATGTACTAAACCACATACAGGTGCTGCCGAATTCAACCGAGAAAGAACTCAACTTTGCGAACGGTGCGAAATTAGAAAGAGTCTTAGGAATGCTGTGGAATCCAAGCACGGACGAGTTAGGATTTTCTACGCACATGAGTAATGATGTACGAGACCTTCTGCAATCCGGGAACAGGCCAACAAAGAGACAGATCTTGAGATGTGTAATGTCGCTATTTGACCCGCTAGGTCTGTTGGCCCCTTTCATAGTTCATGGGAAAGTAATAATTCAAGACCTCTGGCGGTCAGGAATCAGTTGGGACGAGGAAGTAGGAGATTTGATACACTCACGATGGAACGAGTGGACCAAGATGATTGAACACATTGACACTATACGGATTTCTCGCTGCTATTTTGTGGAAGCCACAAAGTTGACATATTCAAACACCGAATTGCACATTTTTGTAGATGCCTCCGAGATTGCGTACTCTTGCGTAGCTTACATACGTATAATACGTGCTGATGGATCTGCTGATCTCAGCCTAGTTTCAGGAAAATCAAAGGTAGCACCTCTTAAACCCATGTCCATTCCAAGACTGGAGCTTCAGAGCTGTTTCTTAGGAGCACAGCTATCGATTTTTATCAGAAATAATCACGACATCACCTTCTCGAGGACTATACTTTGGACCGATTCGCGGACTGCACTTTCATGGATACACTCAGACCCTCGTAACTATCGTCCCTTTGTTGCACATCGAGTTGGTGAAATTTTAGAGCGCACAACGCCGGCAAACTGGCGATGGGTTCCATCTAAATCAAACCCGGCGGATGAAGCCACTAAATGGGGAAGTGGACCGTACTTTACAAATAATTCGAGCTGGTTTACCGGACCAAATTTCCTTCGGCTGCCCGAATCTAATTGGCCAACCTTAGTGGATCGAATAAAAATTACTGAGGAAGAACTGCGAGCTTCTGTCTTCTTACATGTAGAGCATCAATCCATTATTGAGTACGACAGATTTTCACGTTGGGAGCGACTTTACCGGGCAATAGCCTACGTTTCGCGATTCCTAAAATATTACCCGAAGCACATTACTAAACTGTCAGACCCCTTGGAACAATCAGACCTGGTGACCGCAGTTCGGTTGGTAATTAAACAAGTTCAATTAGAAACTTTTCCCCGAGAAATAACAACTTTGAAGCAAAACCCCGAAGGGGCAATCAACCCAGGCAGCAGCCTTCGAAAGTATGCACCGTTTCTAGCCGAAGATGGACTACTTAGAGAGAATAGTCGCATCCGAAATTCCGAATCAGCAGCATTTGGGACACGTTTTCCGATAATACTACCAACTAAACACCGTGTGACGTTCCTGGTTGTGGATTGGTATCATCGTCGTTATAAGCATGCCAACTTTGAAACAGTCGTGAATGAAGTACGTCAACTCTATACAATCCCGGGGCTTCGATCATTAGCTAAAAAAGTAAGTCGAGGATGCCAAATGTGCAGATTACGAAACGCCAAACCTGTTCCTCCTCCAATGGCACCTTTACCGCTGTGTAGACTAGCCGATCGAGAACGTCCGTTCACCTTCACAGGGCTGGATTACTTCGGCCCCCTTTTTGTCATCGTTGGACGCTCCAGAGTCAAAAGGTGGATAGCACTGTTTACTTGCCTCACTACTAGAGCAATTCACCTAGAGGTAGTTTACTCTCTATCTACAGCATCATGCATATTTGCGGTTCGCAGATTCGTTGCTCGACGAGGGGCTCCGGCAGAGTTTTATTCAGACAACGGCACGAACTTCGTGGGTGCGTCGAACATATTACGGGAACAAATACGCATGGAAATGAAGAACACCTTTACTAACTGTAACACAAAGTGGCACTTCAACCCACCGGGGGCGCCCCATATGGGGGGCGTGTGGGAAAGACTTGTGCGGTCAGTCAAAATGGCTTTGAATGACGGGTACAACGAGGGCAAATTGGATGACGAAGGGCTTATGACTCTGATTGTGGAGGCCGAGGGCATAGTTAACTCGAGGCCTCTGACATACCTTCCTCTAGATTCTGCTGAGTACGAAGCTCTCACTCCCAACCACTTTCTCTTGGGGAGCTCGAATGGAATCAAACAACCACCTGTTCCTATGGGGCAACGTGGGAACTTAAGAGACTCTTGGGATTTGATTCAGCATGAATTAAACATCTTCTGGGACCGATGGATCAAGGAATATCTCCCCGTAATCCGGCGACAAACGAAATGGTTCGAGTCTATCAAGCCAATCAAGGTTGGAGACCTTGTGATGGTGGTGGATAACAAGACCCGCAATGGCTGGATCCGAGGTAGAATCCGAGAAACCATACCAGCACCCGATGGGAATATCCGTAGTGTTATTGTTGATACGGTTAACGGGCCTATTCGTCGAGCGGTTCACTACCTAGCTGCACTTGATGTCACGAACGACAGCGTAGTCTCGGGATCTACCGAGATACACCCGGGGGAGGATGTCAGCGCAGCTGGCAGCCCTGCAGTAGGAGCATTGAATTGAGCTGATCATCAGTGATTAACGTCAGTATAGAAACAAACAAAAACGAAAATACGTAACTTCCTGTTCGATTACAATAGGGCACTTTAGTTAAGCAGTCAGTTTTCTCGTGCATCCGCACATTTTCTGTATATCAGTGAGGAGTGGCTAATTTAGTTTCTCGGTCGATATATATCTATATTCCAATACCCATTCGGTTGGCAGTGATAAGTTGTGCCACAGCTGGCGTTTGATATATTCTGTTTGCTCGATAAGGTAACTAACATTGCTTTCATCTATAATGCATTAAATAATGTGAAATTAGTTTGCTAGGGCTAAGGTGATTTTGAAACGAAGATCGCAGTACCGCGAGGCAAAGATTGTAGAATCCTGCACTAATTTGTAAGTTTATCGAGATCTTCGATCATACAGCTATCCATACGGTTATCCTAACCTCGAAATCTATTCTAGCTTTGAAGCGTAATAAAACACGATCTACAAACATAGTGCTGCGAATCATTTGCCTCAACAGATATAGAGAACAGATTTGGTGAAACTAAATATGCCTGGTTGGTTAGAATGTCTTTTAAGGTGACACTTTTTTTTACCATAAATGAGTTTGGTAATTTCAATTCAACACTTTAATTTCTACTGTCAATAGTTTTCAATATGAATAGATAGAAAAGAAAAGTTCAGTTGGGTCGTTTTTTTCTGGCCCATTTCCCTTTTTTCGGGAATTTTACAGCAAGCTGCCATTTATCCCTACAACGTTCCATTTCCCCTTTTCAAACTATTGTTAATAAAAAGGCGCTATACCAGCAATAAAACCCCTTGGCATAAATCTCACCTGATCGCTTCCTGACAATAATTGACGTGCCCACAATTTGTTATGATTTATACAGATCAAGTACGAATGTGCATCAGGGCCCTCTAGGGTAAAACAGATCAAAGTACCTATGAATATTGTAAAAAAAAACTCGGCTCCTGGCAGCATAACTCATACGCGAAAGAAAACTGCAAAGGTGGGTAAAGCAGGGTGAGGTGCTAATTTTTATAGACAGCATTGAAATTTAAATAACAGTTTGGTTTTTAATTTGATTTTCTAAAAAAAAATTGTATACATTCTTTCACAAATGTATTTTTGAAGTTCTGGTGTCTTTTACCCCATTATTTCCATAAAAATAAACAGAAAAAGAGCACCCAATGTTGGTAGTCGACATCGATTCGATGCACCAGAAGCTGCTCCCTGGCAGAGCCCTCCTATTCATAAGTAGAAACCCTATCTCGGTTGACGGCATCTGGTGTCCAGAGCCCATATAAGCCAGAACAAGCGCTCCCCTACTTGGAGAGTAGTTAGGTATCGTCGTGAGGTCCCACCGATCGATGGAATGCATTCAGATGCTCGATTCAGACCGACCGTAAATCTTGGGCCTACCCACCCCCCATAACCGGATAAATTTGTTTAGTTTACCAACCTTAGGGGCGAAAAAGCGACTCTAATTAAGCACTCAGAGAGCAAATAATCAGTGTTTCCCATGAACAGAAACATGTCGTCTGTTGATGTTGTTGTTCATATTCATACCATACTTAAGTAGAATGATGGGGACTAATAGAGGGAAGGCGTTCAGCAGAGATACCAGCTACAAGTTTACATATTTGCAAAGCAAAGCAACTTGACAACTCCAGTGCATGGTTTAAATGGTTAAGCAAGTTGCATTCACACACGCGTCACGCATTGACAGCTTTTACCCATTATTTGTTGGGCAGCCGATCGAAATCTGAGGGTGGTTCCTGTGTAGGTTCTTAGTGACAGGTGCATAAACAGTAGAATTTAAAGCTTTGTTGGTGGAGAGGAAAAAAACTTCTTTTCGATAATTGTTTAGAACAAAAATGAAAAAAAATACACTAGATGTGTATTTTCAAGATGATACAACGGAGAAACACACTAAATAAGCGTTGTATCGGTTAAAGTAAAAAGAAAAATAACTCCATCGGAACTTGTCGTCGTCTTCCCACACTTGTTTGTGGAGCTAAAAAAAGATCGCGCTTGGTCTGAGGTGGCCTTTTTTCGATATAATTAACAAACTATGATGCGCAAAGGTGGCCATGTTGTTGTTGATAATACTTTTACGACAGTTGTTAGTTAATTTTGAAAAAAATTTGGCTTTTACTCAAATTATTTACGAAAAAAAACGTTTTTCTATTTCATCCGACGTTTCGGCTCAACGTTTTTCGCCTTCTTCAGGATTTTACTGCAATTTCCGAGCGTAACAAAAAAAGATATTGTGTTATATAATTTTTGTTTTATTACTAGGTTGAAAACTTTCTTGAAAAACTTTCTTGAAAAACTTAATAAGCCAAAAAAATTTCAAAATTAACAAACAACAGAATTAACAAATTGATGAAATATTCAATGAAAAAAATACTAAGATTATTTGAAGTTCAGCTTGCTGGTAACAATGTTGAATGTACCCGATGTGCTTACGAGGATTTTTTCTATTATCTGACAATTTGCGCCGGGGGTCTTAAGATCTTCCCTAAAATGGAAAATTTGGTTCATTTTTACGAATCAAAGACACACGGATTTAAAAAAAAAAATTACACACATTTAAATATGATAGAAAAATACAGATTCTCGAAAAATATATGAGAAATGGCGAAACACATCAATTTAAAAGCGTGTTTTCTCGCTTTCTACTTTTATGCACTTAAACCCCTTTGGCTCCAAGGGCCTCATTTCTAACATTTTTATTTTTCGAGTTTGATTCGGTAAGTTTTTTTTTTGTAAATAAAATAAACCCATGCTAAGCTACATAACTCTGTTTTTTAAATCACAAAATAGCACATCAAAACGTATCGAATTTTTATCAGCTTTTTAAATAAAATATTTGGAAAAAAAAGTTAAATAATAAACATCACCGAATATGCTGCAAAAATACCATTGTACAGCTCAATTTATGATGCAACTTTCATTTGAAGACACCAATGTGGGCCAAAAACTCCTTTAAGAGTCGTGAAAAAAGTAATGACCATAAATCTCTTTATTGCATCCAGAACAAACAATGGTAAAAACAAACTTTTGAAGTGCTATTTTATGATTTCCGATGAAAAATAATATTGTTATGTAGCTTTGAAAAATAAAAATGTTAGAAATCTGAAAAAATACATCGTTAAAATGAATCAAATTTTCAATTTTGGAATAGATTCAAAGACCCCCGGCGCAAACCCGTCATATAATAAAAAAAAATCCTCTTACCTGTAGGGTTGCCATCCGTCCCACTTTTTTCTCAAAATGTCCCGCTTTTTTCTGAGAACACTTTTGTGGTAGACTCAACCCTCTCCGATTCTACCACTTCAAAATAGTTGTGTGAAAATGCTTCTTATAAAATCTCTCCTCGATCATTTTCAACTCCTGTCATTTTTTTTCTGAACTTCTTTTATTTATCTATGATTTTCAAAACTAGAAATGTTTTTACTTGAGGAAAATTACATTTACCCGAATTCGAACATTTTTATCTAAAAACCTTGTCAAATCAATCTAAAATCTGGGCAATTTCCGGCATATTTGCTCAAAATGTCGGAATTATTCAATAATAAACAAAAAGAACACACTTGAAATTTTTTTTTTCTTCAAAACACATCAGCAGATTTTTAGTCGTATTTTAGGCTTCCCAAAAACTATTCATGATGATTCAGACAAAACTTGCTTAAAAAGATCGCAAAAATAAAAAAATTATAATAACTCAATCTAAGTTCTTTTTGTTCAATTTCCGAAATAAAGCGAATAAATCTGGGCAAAATCCAGGCTTATTTATACGAATTCCGGGCAGCCGGGCCGGACCGAATTTTTCCTAAATTTTGTGTCAAATATCTGGTCCTGATAAAACTGGGCAATCTGGTAAACTTTTCTGAGCATCACCTCAACAATCTGGTTTAGTCAATCGTTCTTTGAGCACGTTCTAGCGAAGTTCACATTTTTCTTTTGAAGAAATCATGCTTCAAGTTGGTGGCTCCACATGTTTCTCTGGAATCCTAAAAAACAGGACTACCGAGCGAAAATAAACTATTCTCAATCAAACAATGAATAAAAAACTACCTTATCACAAATAATCAAGTTGCCCGATTGGATGTGGAGTGCCCGAATTTTACTCGATTTTATTAGTATTTTTGGCAAATTAATGAGAAAAATGGAGGAATTTTTTAAAAGTTTTTATGCGCAATAACGATATTTTTGAGTGTGAGCAGAAAATTCTCAAAATAAATCTAACACGTCTAACGTGCTTCGAAAAAAAAAATATTGTTTTTATTATTGAAAAAAATATTCTGGATTGTATTTGAATATTTAAGCCCGAATGTTGTGTGGTTTTTTATTTGAATTATTTAATATAATTTGTCCGAGTTTGGCCAGGTGTTTAAAAAAAACTCACGGATTAGCTCAGCCTGGATCAAGGTTGCCGAAATCACAGAAAAATCTGGTTTTCACGGAATTTAGAGCAAAAATTCATCACAGAATCTGTGTCACAGATCAAAGAATTTTGAAAAAAATACAGATTTTAGAGAATTTTTGAATTTTGAATGGATTTCCAAAATAATTATTCTTTTGGCCGATATAAAATTTAGATTTCTTATTTTGAATTTGAAAAAAATGATAAGATTGGTTATGTTGATAGATTTTTCCCAACTAAAATGTTAAAAAGACCCAATTTATCAAGAATATTCAATTAATTAAAAAGAAAAATAGTCCCAGAAATCCGTCACAGAATTTTTGGGTAAAATCACAGAAAGTCAGTTTTTTTTCTCAAAAACACAGATTTTTTTTCGGCAACCTTGGCCTCGATACGTCCTGGAATTTTGGAATGATTAGCCTCCACGATTAGAATTCGCAATACATATTTTCGACTTATTTAGTTTTTATTTATTTTCAAATTTGACCATTTTGGAACAAAACTTGTAGCGGACCTGAGATAATTTCTCATAAAAATACCGTTCTTGTGTGTAATGTTCTCAAGAACTTTAATATGCCGTTGTATTTGGCCGAAATCCTTTGTGTGACTCAGGATTTTTAGATCTTTTTTACGGATCGTTTCTTTCGCCTGGAAAAGATCGCTTGGATCGGATTGTTTTCGATTCGATTTTTCGAGTACAGATTTTGAGTATTGATATCGACAAAGTTCTAACCTGATGGCACGATTGGTATTTTCAAGATATTTTTTTTTATATTCCAAGCAAAACATGAATTCCATTCATTTAGTTGATTTGAAATTTGTTAACATTCCTTTATCCATATTTGTTCTTTAAAAAAACACAGCGCAAATAGTAGAGAATACCGATGGATTGTACTTTCAGTTAAATCGATCTGTTCTACGGAAATATTTTATTAGTTTTGAATATCTATGAACCATCTGATATAAACCATTTGCTGATGATTGATAAAGAAAATATGCCCTTTTAACAACGAAATGTCTCATATCCCATTCCAAAATTTGCAAATTTCAATCAATCCTTTCTTTTTTTATTTGAAAAAAAGACCTCTTCAGACAACACCTCTATGATTCTTTCAAAACTTAATTCCAACTTTGCAACTGATTTCAAAAAGGTTTAAGTGTCATGAAGGAATTTGCTTTCGACATAAACTAATATTGATCTAAATGATCTTCTCTTTTCTCGAAGAATTCGAAAAGACCGATTTTGAAAAAAAAATTAATGCAACTACATATTAGGATTATTAGGTTCGAAATAATAAAAAAAAGGTAAAATAACATAGAATGATACCCTCCGAAAACTTTATTTTTGTTGAAAATTTATCAAAAATCTTCAAATTATTGTGCTACAGCTACAGTAAATAGTTAACATCATAAATTTAAATTTGTCTAAATGAAATTCAACCATACAAGTTAGGAAAACCTATTCAAACATCTCGTTCAGGTGAAGCGCTCAAGCACAGCACGATAAACTGTCCACGGGAGCAAAAAAAAAACAAACATCACATATATAAAAACAGCGAAAAAAGCGGCAAACGAAGAATGGAAAGAAAGACATTCTACAGGTTTTTTTTACCTTTACCTTCGTCCACAATCGTTGTTTGCTTATGCCTCTTTCTTCTCGGTCTTGTTGCTTTTTTTTGCAACATTTAATTCTGTTTACTTTGCATTGATTGTGAGAAAAATCGACAAAAAGGTTGTGTTTGTTGAGAACCAAAAATGCAAAATAAAAAAAACTCTTCGACAATGTTTATCAGGCGCAAATATTTCCATAGCCAACCATTTAAGAGTCAAACTTACCATTTTTCGGAGAAGATCCTCGTCTCGGATGGTGGTGACATCTAGGGTCGTTGCCTCGATTTGCGATGCCATCTTCACTTTTTGATTTTATGATTTTTTTTGCTCTTTTCTCGAAGTGAAGGTGGAACGAGATTGTTTTTTTTTCACTTTCTAAAAACCGGGAGGCTATTTTGGAATTTTGTTGATCACATTTAAGGGAACTTTTTGTTTTTCACTTAGTCTGATGAATTGGTATTTTTATATCAATAGCGGAATAAATAAGGTTAATTATTTTAATTATTATTATTTCTGGGAATGCAAATGTTTGATGTCTTTGAATAAGTTTATTAAAAAAGCTAGAAAATTGTGTTGAGTTTTTTGTACAGGTTTTATTTATGACACTCGTTTGAAATTGCTAAGATTTGTCAGATTCGTTGAGTTCGATATGGCGATAGTCTGCAAACAAAGAGAAAAAAAGCAACAATTAGTTATTTTTCGATAAGAAATCATTTATCAGTTTCCGTATATGAATCAAGAATTAAATTCTAATGATAGAAAATACTTAATGATAGAATTTTAGATTTTTATAAAAAATATTCAAAATATTGTAATATTAGGAAATTTTCGAGCTTTAATCGAGCTTTTTTCGAGCTTTTAAAAAGCTTCTTGAAATTTCTTTCCGTATTCACTCAGAATTAGAACTCACTGATAACATTCAGAGTGAAATCAAAGTTTAGATTAATACTACACTCAAAATTCAAAATTAGTTTCAAGAATTTAAGTCCCCAATGGGTAAGATTTTTAAGTTTAAATATAATCTAGAAACTCGAACTAGAACTAGATCTACAATAACAATCAAATTTAAATTTTCGGAAAAATCTAAAGTAGGAGGGGGGTTGACAAAAGAATAATTTGAAAATTTGTTCCGGCCTTATTTGTTTTCTTAGAGAAATTTTACTACAACAACAGCAAAACTTTTCTCCGATTAGGAAGTTTCAAATTTTCAACATCTGTTTTCCTTCCGATATTATCTAAACAATTTTATAAGAAAATGAGTTGATGATTTGTGCGCAATTTTTTACCATAATCTTCTGCTATTATTGAAAATATATAATGTTTATGAAAAACACCCGAATTAAAAAATATCTTTATAAAATGTATTAGATGTTTTAAAATGAAAACTTTAGTATTTGTAGAAAGAAACATGGTAATTTCGACACTCAAACCAGAACTATCATGTATCTCGAATTAAATGTGTGATGCAATTTAAAAATTAGAAGTTAAACTTTAAAAAAAAAGTTTTTAGCTTTGGATCTCAAATTTAAGATCTTTATGGTCAAATCCGATTTCATCTTCTAACAAAAAAACCACGCATCAAAAATCAATTAAAAAATTTCGAAAAAATATCGATTAATGTTGAAAAATTAGAATCTTTGTTATCTGATCCCATATTTTAAATCTGAAACCAGTTCTGACTTAAATATGGAACTTGAAGTGAAGATGAATAGAATAAGTTTAGAAAACAAGTCATTTTTGAAATCGTATTTTCCCCCAAACTTTTCGCGTTTTGGTAATAAATTCCTGAGTTTTATTTTGTAATTTATGACACTTTTGTATTCAAAGGTTTATTTATCATTGCGATTGGGATGAAACTTTCTAACAAAAGTCAGTTCCTTTTTTTAAGTTTTTAATTTTAGAGATTCTTATAGACAGTTTATACATAGGAAAGAGATGCAAATCTAGAGTTTCAAGTTGTTTCAATGTTCAAAACAATAAGAAAACTATTTGGAAGCTGTAATTGAAATCTTTAAAAAAGAACCTTTTAACTAGTTAATGTTACGAAAACTGAACTCTAAAATCACGATTTTAAATTCAAAATTATGATTTTAAAAAATTGCAAAAATGATTTCTATTTTCGAGGCCTCGATTTCAAAATCTAAGTGTTTCGAAATAAAGTGTATTGACATCTGAGGTTTCGAAGAATGATGTTAAGAACTGTTTTGTGAAACCATTTGCAACAAAAGTTGTTGTTGTTGATTTTTTTTTTAATTTATTAAAATAACAAACATAGTGTACAATTTCCAAGTTACTTTATTTGATAAACGATACCCGATCTGGAGAGCATATCAAAATTGTAACTCAAACTCATCTCAGCGAGATATTATTATCTTATATACACCTTATACGGTCGTTTCGAAAAAAAAGATCATATCTCATTCGATGCAAAGAGTTGTTTTTCTGCCTCAATTTGCCTGCTTCGAAAACTTTAATATCAATTTTGAAATCAATTTTCATTTTTTCAAGAAAAATACTTTTTTTAGATCGATGATTACTTTTTGAACGAATATACTTGATCGAAAGATATACACATAAGACTGGCCCAAATTTTTTAAGGGATGATCTTTGATCAAGTTAGTGTTTACAATCCACCTATGCAGAAAAGTCACACTTTAGGGAATACCTCATCATAATCAACTCTTATTGCGTTATATAGGGTGTCCAATTATGTCTAAGCACGATTTTTATACAACCCTGCTCATTCCGGATGACACTCAAACAGCTGATTTCTCCTGGGTGTTGTTGTTTAAAGTTTCACTTAAAAATTTGTTTATATTTAGTCAGCTTCACTTTTCATAATTATTGTGAAGATGAAAAGAATTTTCCCGGAAATACGCAAAAGTATCATGCACAAATGGTGTACTACCCCCAAGATTTCGCTGAATCAGTTTGCGAAAATGGAATAATTAAGCATTAGAACGGTCTGAACTTCAATTCGAAAGTATGGAGAGGAAGCAGCTTCGTGGACAAAAAAAAAATCTTGGCGGAAAACGGGTCCAGTGGACAAAACTTTGGACCAGAAAGTCATGCATGCGCTTAGAAACATACATATGTTATGTTGTGGGTTATTTGAACATCATAATTACCAAAACGTGGAAAGTGAATTTATAAGTTGATACAGATTTTTTGGTAATTATAAATTATCTGAATTCAAAAATGCTAAAACTGTGAAACTTAACTGAGCTCTTTCAATTGTCACCACAGTTGTTTTAAAACTTTCAATCTTGAAATAAGAGAATCAAAATAGAAAAGTTTTTGCCGAATTATACTTTTTGTTGTTCTATGCTGGTGTTCAATGCAGACTGGTTTTTACATTTACAGCACAAGTTAGAGTTTTTTTTTTGCTTTTTCATCAATTCACAGATCACAAGCATTCATTTATTGAAAATATTAAGAAAACAGAGCTCTTTTTCTCATAAATTGATATAAAAAAGAAATTTTTTTTTAGACTAAATAAAGATCTTTTATTTTATCTAGAGATAAAAAGTACATATTTTTTAAGTCAATATTAGCGCTGTAAGGAAACTCTTTTAACAGATTGTATGTATGTAAATAATGTTACTTAAAACATGTCCAATGGACATGACATGACATTGTCCATACTTTGGTATTTAAGTAAATATCTTAAAAGCACTATTACAAAAACATGTAATGTAAGACTGACGCATAAGAACTTTTTTTTTAATAAACTTAATTAATCAAAGAACTAAAGCTTAATTATAAATTATAAATTAAAATATGAAATCCATTGTTAAATTAAATAACAGATTTAGTTATGAATAGAAAGTATGAAAGGAAAGCCTTTGGCCTTTTTTTTAGAAAAGGTACCGTAAAACGGGGTAACATTGATCACCGGGGTAACTTCGATCAACATGAATTTTTTCCACATAATCGTCAATAACTAAGTCTAAAGTTAAAATATCTCAAAGCTTTTTTCTATGTTTTATAACCTACATGCTGAGTTTCAAATTGGGAAAAAGTTGATTTGTTTTTGAAAATTTCAAATGTAAGTAAAATATAATTTTTAAATCTTGAGATATCTATTTGTTCGAAGGCTCGCAAACAAACACCCATCCTGATGAAATCAAATCGTTTAGAAGCAGAAGGTTGATTTATGTGAGAGTTCAACTTTTTTCCTTATGTAGTTGTTAGTGTAGCTTCGGTGTAGTTTTTTTGTATTTTGAGGTAAATTTTTTATACCTACTTAAAAAATAGGGACATTTTCCAAGAGTAAGCAGTCTAGGACAAGGGGCTAAACACACTATAAAATGCTAAAGATTGAAGGAAAAATTTGATGAGGAATAGTGCAAGGGCCTAGGCAATTGAATGAAGGCAAAATTTCATTTTTTTTGTAGTTAAAATTTTTTAAGAGTAAGTTCACTGGTGTTGGGAAAAAGTGGTAGAAATTTTGACATTTTGAAAATTTTACCATGCAAAAATGTTTTCAAGATCTCAGGGCGTTGTATTTTTTTACAGCACTTTTTCTATTTCAGCCGTATGTGATAGAAATATTGGTATTTTTGCATCACAGCATGCGAACATACAACTCGTGTTGTAGAAATACTTGAAGGCCAGAGATCTTGAAAATGTTTTTGCTGCCAGTTAACTTGCTGTAAGCAATGTTAAAAAAATTTAGCCCCTAATTTATGCAGTATCATTGTCCATCTTTCGATTTTAATTGTTGTTCGGCCTTAACACATGGAGGACCGCAATGTTGTTTTTTCTTTGGATCACGGAGAAATCTAAACCAAGAAACACCGAAATTCAGCTATGATCAGAAATCACTGGACCAAATTTTCAAATTTAGTATCTTTGATCCACCGAAAGAGTTGTGTTCAATTTTGTAGAATTACAATTTACATGATTAATTTGATATCGTTTGAGTTTGCTCAGAACTGCCTTAGCAATTGATAAACTAGCATTTGAAAATATTATGAAGGTGTTTTGTATCCTTTATGATCAATAAAACTCGTTAAAATCGTCAAAATAGAGACTGATCAATGTTACCCCAAAGCATCAAATTCTAAACAAAGACAAAATCGATTTTGAACTCAAATTTAAAGTTGCCTAGCAAATTTCTGCAACCATGTTTTGCGTTCATAAAAGTCCAGTACTGGTTTTAAAAATATGAAACATGTCACATTCCCCCTAAGAAAAAATAATCCAAAAATATAGAAAAAAGTGACCAATCTTACCCCGGATTACGGTACTAATAAATTTCATCCTATCACTTTTGAAATTAAGTCGCGAGTGCCAAAAAGATGGTAAAACGACAATAATCGAACAAAAAAAACTTTTGAAACTATACTTGAATAATTCTTATTCGCTAAAAGTCTTTCCCACGTAATCAGTATCTTACAGAAGCACACGGGCTGTAATCAATTAAATTACGTTTAATTTGATCAATTTCATTATTTTTTAATTGCCATTACCTTGTTGCTGATCCTTGCAGTCTAGAAGTAACTAATCGTTTGCATAAATAAATTAGGAAAAAAAAACTAGCCCCACTAATTAAACATCAAAGTGCAATCACGGTTAACACCTAGGCTTGGCAGTTGTTGCTTATCACACTTTATCATTACCATCACTGGAGTTGCGAGTCAGTCGATCTATGCGTTTCTCTTTTCTTCAAAGATGCAGTATTTTTACTGCAGCACCCAACTATCGCATTTTTAAACTAACTTTTTTTTTCTTCTTTTTTTTTCAAACGACACTAATTCGTGTACCAAATCTTAGACTACACGGCACGGTTGGCTGATTGCTGAACTGTAACGTTAGTGTTACTAACTATCATCCATCACCCATCAAAATGCTTCAGCATCGTTTTTTTCTCTTGTTTTGTTGTAATCACTTCATGTCAGGATATATTTGTAAACTCCCACTCAACCGGCGCCCAACTTGTCAACAGCCAATAGAAATTCCGAAACAAAATTGTACCACCCCCCGGCTTACAGATAGACGATTATTGCAGAAAAAAAAACATTCAAAAAAAATTCGATCGATGATCGGCCACACTTAGCACCAGAGCACAAGCATGAGGATCATCCGCGTGAGGCGCTTCTGTTTGTTATTTATTTTTCGAGGCGGCCCTAAACCGATGATAAATAAACGAAAGGGAGACGCGCGTCTGGTCGGTCCGATTGCAGATTGAACACTGACTGACCACCGAGGCTCCAGACCATAAAGCTCATTCCGTCTGTCTGTTTGTCTGACTTGCCTGGCTGTTGTAGGCTCTCCTCCAGCAGCCAGCCCAACAACCTCGGACGGACCAAAACATCGAAGATCACGACTCGAGACGCAGCAACAGCAACAGCAAACAACATCAACAAGAGCTCGCTTCCAAGTTCCCCGCCGAAATAAGAAATGAAAAACGAAGAGGAAAACATAACAAAACCGTACACACAACGAACAGGCTCGTATACATAAAACCTGTGCGCACGCGAGAATACGACGCAACGCCGTCGCCGCGATGCGATAAGGTGACGCATGGCTTCACAATGTGACACCACCCAACAACACCCTCAACCCGTCAAACTCGGACAACAGCCGCAGGATTCGGTTTGGTGCTGCGTGCCTCGAGAGAAACGACGCGCATAATCGCCTGCAGCAGCTTTGGTCAGCCAGTTAGTAGGAAGGTAGTCGACGATGCGGCGCTCCATCTCCGATGCGATGGGAAACAACGAGACGCTATCGTGTCACCGCCCTGCCCTGCGCGCCCGCTTCGTCTCGGGTAGAGAAGGATTTATGGTTTGGTCCAAGCGCGGGGCTTTCAATTGAGATCTTATGTTTCTAAACGAAAGGAATGCCGGAAGCGAATCTTCTAGAACTTGTCGTAAGGATGAAACTTGATTCATGTACAATAGGCAAGGCAGGAGCTGTAAGAATTTTGATTTATTAACAAGTGAAGCTGTTGATAAATGTACTTTTATCGTATACGATTCCATGGAAGGAATCATGTTAATTACGAGAGAAATTCCCAAGAGTGCATTATAAATACTCAGTATCAAACATAAAATAATTAGAAGGTAATTTAAGGTACGCTTTGCGTAACTTTGAAATGTAAATTGAATTAGAAACCTACATTTGTATTTTTTATTAAAAATTGTGTGCGTTTGGCGATTCTATCTCGAACCCCTCCGAATGCAAGTCGGTGGCGAAAGAAAGAACATAAGCCCCAATTTCTCGAAAAATATACAACGGCTCACCGGCGGGACTTGAACCCAACATTTTCAGTTCAGTATAACGGCGCGTTAGCCAACTAAAGGGTGATATGGTCAAAATTTGGTCAAGGGAAAACGCGTGTAAAACGGTGAAATCGTTTATTTAAAAAATCAAATTAAATTTCAAGTTTAATTAGTATAAAATTCAGGAAAAATATTCAGTTAGGCTTCCGCTTTTCCAAATCCGAATTGCCGGGCCTTACGTTTAACCCCTGCCATCAGATTTTATACAGCCACCTTGTCCACCTTCTTCGCCGCAGAAAGCCAGTTTGCCTTGAACTGCAGCTCGTCCTTAGCAGTTTTTTGGTCTTCTTTAGGTTCCGCTTGACAATAGCCCAGTATTTCTCAATTGCGCGGAGCTCTGGCGTGTTGGGAGAGTTCTTGTCCTGGGGAACCACCTGCACGTTTTTGGCGGCGTACCACTCCATGGCCTTTTTACCGTAATGGCAAGATGCCAAATCCTTCCAAAACAGTACGGAACAACCGTGTTTCTTCAGGAAAGGCAGCAGACGTTTATTCAAACACTCTTTCACGTAAATTTCTTGGTTGACAGTCCCGGAGGCTATGAAAATGCTGCTTTTCAAGCCACCAGGTACAGATGGCTTGCCAAACCAGATATTTCTACGCGAACTTTGACAGTTTCATGTGCTTGAAAATATCTGCTACCTTTCCCCTTCCTTTTGCCGTTTAAAACTCCTGTCCCGGAAGCTGCTTGTAGTCGGCTTTGACGTAGGTTTCGTCGTCCATTACTACGTAGTCAAACTTCGTCAGCATCGTCGTGTACAGCCTCCGGGATCGCGCTTTGGCCGTCGTATTTTGTTTATCATCGCGATTTGGAGTCACTACCTTCTTGTAAGTCGATAGTCCGGCTCGTTTTTTGGCTCGATGCACGGTTGTAGACGATACACCCAGATTATTTGCGGCATCTTGGAGAAAGAGGTTAGGGTTTCGCTTGAAACTACCGGCAACTCTCTTTGTCGTCTCGGCGGCTTTCGGTTTTCGATTTCCCCCTGATCCAGACTTCCTGGCTGTCAACAAACGTTCCCCAAACACTTTAATTACATTTGTAACGGTAGATTAGGCAACTTTTAGCGATTTTGCCAGCTTTGCGTGCGAGTAGCTCGGATTTTCGTGATGCGCGAGTAAAATTTTGATACGCTGCTCTTCTTCCTTGGACGGTATTTTTACAACTGAAGAGTGAATTCCAAAATCAAAATAGGAGTAACATTCTACACACACACACACACCTTCAAAATGAGGGGTGTTCAGGGTTTTGAAATGCAAAATTTAAAGAAATACGTCAAGTTGATATTGACCAAATTTTGACCGCATCACCCTTTAATACAAATTATTGAATATTGTCGTTGAAATTTATTTTTCACATTAAAATTTATTTCACATGATGATGAAATCATAAACAATTGATTATTTTTGTATGATTTTTTTCTGTTCTTATTTATCAGATCAGATCAAATCTTGCCAAGGAATACACTGAATTGGAATTTGATGTTTTATCTAATATAAACGAGCCAGCAGATCGTGGCCTACAGGATAGCATACTTGTCTTCTAAGCCAACGTTCATGAGATCGAATCCCGGTCGTGACATAACCTGGCACACATAGTATGATGAAGGTTGGCGGTTATAGCATTAGTGAAATGCTAGCCGTGTATACCTTGGAATTGTACGCCTCAATAATGCAGCACATGCATGTGGATGGATCTTATCAAGGGAACTTAGATTGCACTTGGAGATCCTACCTTGATATGTGTGTGCTCGTAGTGCTACCGGTAAACAACTGCAACTTCAACCAATAGTGCAGGGGTGTAAAGTAGCATAGCAAAGTAAAAATAGTAACGCGGGGTAATACCACAATAGATCAACTTAATGGTCGCAGTGGACTCTCTCCCCAACAGGAAAAAAAAATATAAACGAGGTGCGAATCTCTTTGTACCTACAACCAACCGATGAAAATGAAGTTGATCTTATCATACTGTCCCTTAAAAAATCTGTGGACCAGATTGTTTCCCCACGAGTGTGTCAATAAATAGTAACGTTCCTTTTTCTCATAATTTAACGAAATATTTCAACTTAATCGTTGAAATAAGCAGCTTTCCGGAATGCCAATTTTCCCGTATGTTTGGATAACGTGCCGATATTAAGCCTACCCCCATTCTGAAAATAGCCTAAGTTACTCCTGATTGATGAAAACAACTACCGGTCAATTTCAACTCTTAGCGTTTTCGGTAAGGTGTTTGAGAAATTACTGGTACACAGAAATAAATTTTGACTGTTACGTGTCACTGAAAACTGCAACCTTTAATATAAATCACCTGTAGTTAACAAAACCTGTAATTTTAAATTGTTTTCCTTGAAAGTTAACGAAGATTAATTTATTATTACAGTAAATGTCCTGTAAAAAAGTTGTACACAAAAAATTAAATGTCACGTAATCATGTTTTCGACCTGTAAAATTACGGTAAATGTCCTGCTCCTTTTTGTTACAGGACATTTGCGTAATTTTACAGGAAATAATTTTTGCTGTGTAGCAAGAATTATAAATTTTCTTGTTCGAAACAATATTCTTAATAAGCTATGTTGTAACTAATTCGTGACGACCGAACGACCGATGTTTGCACCGTGGTGATTATTCTCGACTGACGAACCTTGTGGCAAATGTAAACAATAACAGAGAGTCGCAAGTGAGAGACTAGGGGATGAAGACTGAAATTTGCTGTAGGGGAGAGTGAGGATCCCTGGGGATACTTGATTCACAGACATAAACAGATTTCTTCCCTCTGAATGCTTCCCACCTGCTGGAAGGATAAGGTCGTTTTTATCACTTCTGAAAACCTAGTCCTAACTAAAAGTATAAAACTGATAAAACTTTCTTTAAAAACCTTCTTATTGCAACAGCTTAGTGAAGAAAAATTCCAAACTGCTTGTTTACGTTATCAGTAATGATTTCATGGCTAACTTCAATGGTTTATTCTACCATGTAGATAATGGTAGGCAATGTCGCCAACAGATGGCTTTGTTATCGCTTTGCGAAGAAATGACCACATTTTCTTAAGAGTGTCCTGTCTGTTTGTCTGTGCTTGATTCCTTAGCTATATCTCGAAACGGAAATGTCCTACAACGGTCAAATGTTCTAGAAAAGTGTGCCAAATGGAGCAAAACAACAAAACTTAAAGCTCAAAAACTTTTAACTAAATAATTGTTTGAGTAATTGAACTTTGTTTGAAAAATTCCACGAAATGAGACTTGAAGATCTTTTTTCATCACTTTAAAATGCTCCTTACATGGAAAAATTATAACCAAAATATTCGTTCCAATATATCAATCGTTCGAGCGTAATATAAACTTCATAATACTCTATTTTCAAAGCAATGGAAAACTCTCAACTTTTTTCAGAAAAAGTTTTTTAAAACGTGGATTATGGGTTCAATTGATCCCTAGAGTTAAAAACGGTATATTCTTCTTCTGAATTGATCGTGATCATTGCTGAATGCGAGATTCCTAATATTTATCCAATAACTAATATTTATCCAACAATTGTCTAAAGAAAAGAGCTATTATAATTTATTTTCACTTAATTATAGAAAATTGCCCTTTTAGTATGCACTGTAACTAGGGTTTAGACAAAGTTATAGAATTTTCTTCTTTTGTCAGTTATAAATTGTGAAATGAGAACAAACATGACCAAAATAGTCAATTGACATTCTATCTTGGAGTTTTGTTTGATTTTTTTCAAGGATTAGGCTTCCTGAATAAAGGATCAAGTCTCCTTCAATAGAGGATCAAGTCTCCCTTCACTTCAAAAATATCGCAAGTTTTTTACTCCCACGAAAATGCTTCTAGTTCATCTACGGGTTCAAATAAAGTTCTAATTTTTGGAGCATAGAAACTTGAAGTTACACGCTGTCAGAAAAGTTAAAAGGTGAAATTTGCAATTTTTTTCCGAAAAGGTATGGTGAAAATAAGAAAAGGGATCAAGTATCCCCACTCTCCCCTATCGTTTTCTGTATCGTTTTTTTACTGTTCGGCAAAAGCCAGCAATTTTCGAAAAGATTTGTAATCGTTCAAATTTAAACTTTAGATGATTAGTTTCGTGTAGCGAGCCATTTAACTCAGTTGTTTAGATGCTAAATTTAAGTCTCATGAGTTAATTGCAGCAGATTCAAAAGTAAACATCGAAATTGAATACACCCGCTAGATTATCCAATGCCAGTCTGTCAATACTGACGTAATGAAGTATAAAAATGTTGTTCGGTTTATGGTAGGGTTGATATCCGTCCCGCAAAAGCGGGACATGTCCTGCTTGTTGAAAGTCCCGCTGTCCCGCTTTTTCCTCAAAATGTCCCTCTTTTTTTCTTGGAAAAATTTTACAAAGTTAACTGACTGACACCAAAAAAATCATGCTTTTGTCTCGATTTGAATTCAATGAGGAACACAGAATCTTTCAAATCAACTTTTTCTCAAAATAAGCAGCATTTTTCATAGCTTATATAAGACAATACAGAATAAATCTAAAGCTCTTAGCATTACAGTAAGATTCTGATTCAGTTAAGTGTTCTTGCAGCACGTAAGCCAATGCAATGTATGAAAAAATATATTGTTGAAGTTGCCTCCACATAATTATAAATTAAAGAATTTTAGAGAAAAACTTTTTCGCCGGAATCTTAGTTAAATTTCCAAATATTATACAACACCTTTTTCGACTCAATTGTCCAAAGTATATAAATATGGAAGTTTTGATGTTTTCAAATTTTTGAACAAATTACCAATAATAAATTTTTATAAAAATTACACAATGGTTTTTAACACGGTAATAAATCTGCCGTTCACATGTGGGACTTCAAACATTTTCTCACAAATAACGTGTTAATTTGCGAGAACCATGGAAAAAAAACGGTGCATATGGCAAAAATCACTGTAAATAGAAATCATGTAAGAAAAATTGAGCAAAATCAATCTGCGTCAAAAAAAAACCTGAGTGTACTTTCTATGAACAAATTAGGCTGATGGTAAACGTATCAGTTTAGCTACGCAATTTAGCTTTTTTTTTAAATTTTCTTAAATGTCCCGCTTTTTTCCGCTATGTCCCGCTTTTTTTTTCGTGAAATGTCCCGCTTTTTTCTGAAAGTATCTGGCAAGCCTAGTTTATGGGAACTACCAAAAATCCAATTCTGTCATTTAAGATATTTGCCAGAACAAAAGAAAACCTAGTTAAATAATTGTTTAGTGCAAAACAAGTGCTTTTCAGTATCAAACATGTTTTATTGAAAATCACTAAATTAGAAAGTAAATTTTGGACCTTCGCACTGGTCGGTAGATTGATGAGAGACATTTGATGTTTGAACGTTTTTTTTTTTCTTTTTTTATTCAGTCTTCCTGCCCCAGGTGAGAGAGAACTTTTTTTTTGTTTCGATTATAGTCGTTTTACCATCTTTATGTCATTCGCGACTTTATCAACGTAACAGTTGGCGGATCGTTATTGAAAAACATATCCGGTACAACTGTGTTCGATGTTTACTCTTGGGCTCGAACTCTCGGACATCGGCTCAGGAAACAACAGACTTGCCAACTGAGCTATATCACAAGCCACAGGTGAGAGAGAACGTCAATTCGCTATTGTTCTAGAATCGACGAAGAGTGAAATCGTAGTGTTCACTGAAATTGTTGCCAGTTGAACAAATAGGAAATCATCACGGAAGTGTTGCCAATATGACGGATGGAAAATGCGATATATCAATCACTATTGTAACCTAACATTTTTACAAGACTTTACAAAAATAAATATGATTGTGTTATCATTTTTCCGATACAAATAGTATTGCGTTTGATTTTAATATCACAAAAAACTACAATACGGTTTTAGATCCGGGTGTGCACACTCATTGTAATCCCTGAGTTTGTTGACTCTGTGATCAAGGAAATCAATTCGAAAAATATAGTTGGCGCATTATTTCTCGTTTTAAAAAAATCCTTCGATACGCTAGACGAAGGAACAGAAAATGAATTTAAAAACATTTGCGTTGGCGTGTCTCAAGGCAGCAATATAGGGCCGATTCTTTTCCTTCTATACATCAATGTGTATGTAATATTCCACTACTAGGGACAGTAAGGTTATTCGCTGATGATACCGCTCTTTTCAATATAGGTAAATCTACAATCAGAATTATCGATAATCTAGAACATGACCTTAAATTGATATCCTTGTATTTCAACAGTAATCTTCTATCATTAAACTACAAACAAACTAATGACCCATTCCAGCGTGACGTCACAACGTTTGCAAAACAATTTTTTGGTATATTGTATATAAGTTTTACAGGTCATATCGCACATTGTTGAAAATTGTACATTATAAGGTCAAAATTTAATTCTCTACAATTTGAAACCAAAAGTATTTGTATAGAATAAATAGTTAACAAAATATAAGCAAAAGGAATCGTGACGTCACAACGCGCCTCTTTTTCCACTTTTCAGTTTTTTTTACAACGCCGCATTTTTCTGCTCTTCTATTTGATCAAATTTTATGAAAAATTCAGGAAAGTATCGATTCATTACAACCAACAAATCGCTGTTTTTGATTTTTTCAAATTTTGATTTCAATTTATTTTAAAGCGATTCAGTTTCGTGACGTCACAACGCACCATTTTTTTTAAGCAGGGTTTTGCAAAGCGTTGTGACGTCACGAAATTTTATGGTTAGCTACATGAAATAAATCAAAGTATAATCTTTAAATGAATGCTTAATTTACTTAAAACCCTTAAAAACTTAATAATTAATGTGATTTGGTGATGAAATCGATCCATTTATTCCCAAAAATTAAAAGGATTTAAATCTCAAAGGCCCATATAAGCAGATAAGGTTTGCAACACTGCTCAAATCAATTTTATTCGAAGTTTTTTGTGCGATCATGTGAATATAATTTAGGACAAAACTAAAACTAGGAAATATTTATCCGTAAAAGCGTTGAAATGTATTTCTGAATCTTTTTAATATTTAATTGCAAAGGAAAGGAAAAATAAATGATAATTTCAAAGCCTTCTATCTTTTCAAAGATAGTTAATCGACACTAGAGTGCCTAAATCAGCCATCTAATGTAAATCTTATAAGTTTCAAGCTAAAATAGATCCTAGGCCTAACACAAAGTCCAGAGCCAAATTTGGGGATTGGCTCAAGGAAATAGAGGGCACAATGAGCCTAAAATTTGTATGGAATTATGAGAAATTGGGTTTGGAAGTACATGAAAACCAAGTTATACACCAATTTCTGAAGTCCCTATCGGCTGATTTGTTTTAATTATAGTCATTCACAAAACTTTCATTATGACAAATAGTTTATCTCAAGATCCCATTTCGACAATGGTTTAGTTAAAAAGGTTTTTGAGTTTCAAAAATTAGCTTCTGATGGGTCAAGTACAAAAAATACCTGAATGATCGTTAATCGACGCTGATTTTGACTCTGTTTTGACGCTTTTTTATTATAACTCTAATCAAAACGCGTTCCTCAGATGAAATATTGTTATAATCAAAGCTTTAAAATACTCAAATTAAAAGAAAAATTGGTTGATAAAGATCTAAATTATAGACGAAAAACGGGTTTTTTTTATCATGCCGAACAAAATCTACATAATTCCATACAAACTTCAGGTGCGTTGCGCAACCCCTTTCCTTAGAAAAATCTGACCCAAATTTTGCATGAGACCTTGTGCTAGTACATATTTGAATTTATTTAAATTTGTTATTCAGTTCAAAGTCTTTTTTGTGAGATTTTATGTAAACACGGGGTTCGATTTGGATTTTCTAGTGACATTCTTTGAGGTGGAAATTTCAATAAGGGCAGTTTTTTATTAAAATAATTTAAATAATGTTATTAATTAATTTTTAATAAAAAAGTTAATCTACTAAGTTTACCATGTTCAAAGATTTTTTGAATCTCATTACATTTATTTCATGAAACTTATTTTGTTTGAACAAAGCCAGAAAAAAATAGAAGCTATTAGCGGTGTTTTTCATTCTAACATAAATATATGAAAAACTTGATCTTTTGCAAGATTTTTGTTCAAATCACAGATGACTACCTGCTTTATGATTAACAAATATTCTTTTACAAAAACGATGAGGATTTCATTTGTTTGATAGTTTGTTTATTCTTGAATCAAGCGTTTTTAAGCGCTGTTTCATATGTTTTATTAGAAATGTTAAAAAGCAACTGAGTTAATGCAAAAAAAATATTTTAGTTTCTTTAAAAATTTGATAATAGAATTCGTTTATTGAAGCACATTGTTGTGTTAAACTTCTATTGAAGAAATACTATCATAGTGTTAAAGTAAAAAGTCTTGAACGTTTTCGAAAAAAAGTAAATAAATTTTCGTGACGTCACAACGCATTCTTTACCCGGGTGCAACTCACAACCTGGTAAACCGATTTTCAATCTAAAAATTGCATTAAATTTCACTCAAAAAGTTTGAAGAGACCTCCAATTTTCGACAATATGTGAAATTTCAGTAAATCATAAATTTAAAAACAGTAGAATTTTCGTGACGTCACAACGCTTAAAAATAGATACCTTTATCAACGGTTCTAGAGCGTAAACTTGCAGTGACTGTTATTTATCTTATATCATGCTTAAAAGATGGCTTTTCTACCATCATTTTGCAATAATTTTTTTTGACATAGCCAGATTTTTGACAAAGTTATGTTACAAATAAAGAATATTTGCAAAAATCAATTTAATTTCATACTAAAATTTTTAAATTTCAACGTTAACATACCCAATTCTAAAAAAAGGTAGCTGAAAATCTTTTAATGGAAAATGACACTCAAGAAATAACCTTTCTAACGCTATGTAATTTATTTTTGGATAATGAAAAATAAAAATCGGTTCTCCAGTTGTGGGGTGCTTGGAATGGGTCTAATACATGTTATTTAATTCTATCAGGAAATTTTTACTTCTCAACCGGAACCTACACCTGAACGAGTTTGTGATACTCAAGGTCAAAAACTTTAAATATCTGAAGTTATCTTTAGATCAAACTTTTTCTTGGAATTGCCACATACAAAATTTAGAGAAAAAAAATCTCCCCTCTCTGTGGTGTACTCTGGAGACTAAGAAACTTTGTACCTCATCATGTTCTGCTGAAATTTTACTTTGCATTTATTCACTCTTTGCTAAATTATCTTATAATCGTTTGGGGACGCGCATCTCAATCAAATCTCATAAAACTCAAACCTTACAAAATCGGTGTTTAAAAAATATCAGCAAACTTCCTTTGCTTTATCCAAGTAGGCTCATTTACTCAACAACGCCCCATAGTATTTTACCTCTAGTAGATAGCTTGTGGCTTTTAAACTATAATATGGGTCTTTGACAATCTACACTCAGCAACGATCGTCTGAAATATTCATTTCTCGACTGACACTTAAATCAATTACAACGATCTTCAACTACCTTAGGTCAAAAAAACAATTTCTTTTATTGGTCCTCCTCACCTAACGAATCAAAAGAAACCAATTCTCGATCCACGTTCAAAAACAAATTACTCCAAACATTCAAAACTAAATTAAGTTGTAAAAAAAAGTCGTAACAAAGCTAGTCTTAAGTACCTATTTTATAATTTTTTATAGCAACAATTTATAAATTTTATCGTAACCGCTACGTATTTGATGAGGAAAATTAGTATTAATGGTCTACTAGATGCCTTAGCAGCCTAAAGTAAATTCATCTTAATGCCACAGATTCTGTTGATGTTAAACTTCAATCAATCATGACTTATACCATGACTATATCACAAGATATTCAAAATCCAGATTCAATATGCATCAAACTTATGGGTCGACGAATTACGACTTTCAGCAACATTGTTGTGTACACGCAACAGATCGCTTTGTTCTTTCCGGTTGATTGATCACCGAACTTGCGATTTCATCTGATTGGGAGAAAAACTTTCATCCGAACAGCCAGTTAAATTTTCCCCCTCGTAGGTGGTCCCAAAATGCAACCGATAACCGATCCGCCAATCTTTCTCAGCCAATTGGCCGAAAAATTCTTGCACGCAATCACTTTGGTAAAGCACCTGAAGCCACCCGCTCCGACAACAGACGCCAACTTTTTTTTTTTTATCCCGAGCAAGTAAGCCAGAGAGCGTAAACAAACGAAACCGAAATCCGAAACCTCTTGAGCAAGAGATTGTGCTGCTCCAGCGTGATCAACAAATCTAATTAAAAAGAAAAAGAAAACCCCAGAAAAGTTCGCGGATCTTGCACACCTTCAAAAGGTTCACCGGGCTCCTCCATGGCTGTAACGCCAAATAAGGAGCTGAACATTTCCAAGAACTGCAATAAAAGGCAACGCCAAGTTTCTGCTGCAAAGAAGGTGGCTCGGCACCACAAACACACGATTCCGGGTACCAATCGGGTACGTTAACATTTATGGCAATATTATTAAAATATGTTATGATGAAAAATTTCATCACTCTCGTGTAGAATGATAGAGAATTTCCAAATATTTCGGATTCTGGTTTAAAACTGAAATAAAACCAGAGCTTTTCACATGAAAATCGGATCAATCCATCCTCGATGAGGAACTTCGCAATGTAAATAGATCGGTTAACGACTGAAACTACTTCCAAATCGAAGGATCAAAACAACAAAACCTTGCATGCCGTTTAAAACGATACCACTTGTCAGAGCGATGTTCATCAACAAATTCGATTCCGAAAAAATAAATCAATCAGTTGAGATGTGATCTTGAAAAGTGCTCCGATCCATAGTGAGGTGGATTTTTTTTTTGCTATTCAGAAGTTGTTTTTGCGTTTTTAAGAACAGAAACACTTCATGAATATTAATCCTGATCCTGGGTACTTCTTTTAACGATTCGAAAGACATGTATTTAGCCATCAGTCTCAAAATAGTCATTGCATAAACGAAACCGAGAGTCCTATCGGACATTCCACTCGATTGAACTGATCCAAATTGCAAAAAAAAGTGTTCTACGAGTCTCTTGGACCACCGCTCAGCTCACGCCGATTCAAAATAAAACTCTAGTACGCAGCGTCGTTGTCGCGTCGTCGTCGTTGTCTTCTCCGACGTCGTCACCACCAAAAAGCGTCGTCAACGGCCGTGTAGAGATACATATTTACAATTCAGGCAAACGGCTTCCCTTTTATGGAATTGATACCGTAAATGGGCAAATGGGATCTTTCAATGAGCAACAACCTCTCGACAGTTGCCTGACGTCCTCGCCTGGGCCAATAATACGACTTGCGACCGAGACCGGTCAGTCACTGCTGACTTTGGAGCTAGTATCTACCTTACTTGAAGTCAGCATTTTTCTCGGTTCAACGTGATAAAGTGGAATCGTGCGTGTGATGGGGTTAAAATTGCGCGTTTAAGTGTCCGCCAAGATTTTTGGCGGGCACAGTCAAAAATGGGGTGCCAAAGTAGCAGATTAAATTGTCAGAATTTCGGGAAGGCATCATGGAATCATCACGTCACAAGAAAAACGACTCAATTTTGTGATTTGATCATTTTCAAAAAGGCTAAGGACTTGTCAAACATATTTTTAAAAACTGTTTCGGGTGCTTCTTATAAATCTCCACTCATAAATTCAAAGTATATATGACACACTTCCAATTGTAAAGAGACCCTCTTATTACACAAATTTCATATAAAAACATTTAAGGTATCTTAGAAAACCAGTCCTGTTTCTAGAACAAATTATTGGTAATAATGTCACAGTACAGCTTTGCATTTAAGCCTTGAATAAAATAACATCTTCTCGCATATACAACGACAATCAATTGTCACTTCACTCAGAAAAAGCTTGTGCAAATATTGGATATTTTCTCAGTGTACAATAATGATGCACTTCCTTTAAATCATCTATGAGCGATAAAGGAAGGTACTCTTTCAATTTAACTTGCAATCTGTTTTTCTAAAAGGGCCCAGCGGTTCTAAATAGCTAAATGAATGAAAAAGGATAACAAAAATATCAAAGAACAGCTTGACATAGCTAGTTGAAATAAAATACAGCAAGATGAAACTGATGATGAAGATCAAGATGAAGCATCTTCAATATAAAACGAACATTAACAAGATAAAACATGGCAAAACTAGATGATTGAAAGCGAACAAGAAAAACTGTAGATATAATAAGATAAAGCCATATAAAACACGATGAAACATGGTTTAAACAGAAAAAATATGATAAACAAGAAAAAACAAAATAATCTAATTTTGAACAGTATCAAGCTACATAAAAATAATACAACACAAAACCAAAAGGTTAAACAAGGGAAAATAATTATAAAACAATAATAAATAAGATGAGACAAGGTGAATCATGGTGAAACAACGACATGACATGACATTAAAAATTAATATAAAGCAACCCTAAAAAGAACAAACTTATAATATGAGTCCCTTGGAGCCAATAGGGTATAAGTGCATGAAAGGTTATTTCGAGAAAAAACGCTTTAAAGTTGCTGTGTTTGGACATTTTCCATATATTTTTCAAAAATTTGTATTTTGCTCTCGAACATAAAAGTATGTAAATAAAGTTCTAAAAATCTCAAAATATCACCAATTATAGTTTGAAACATGAAGAATCGTTTGGCATCATTAACTCAAAATCGACCATTTTGTCACTTATACCCCTTTGGCTCTGAGGGCCTCATATAGAAACAAACTAAACCAATATTAAATAGTTAAAAAAGTTAATACAACATTCGAAACATAAAGAATAAACAAGTAAAAAATTTTGAAAAATTTTAGAACTAAACAGAAGCCATCAATTTAGATAAACCTAACTTTTTTTCTTTATCTTTTTGTTATCAACTTTTATCTTGTTTTTTTTTTATATTTTCTATCTTTTTTTTATTGTGTTTTGCCTTTTCAATCATTTAACTATTGTTTTTCCTAGATAAGTTTTGTTAATGTTGTTTTATCTTGCTTTGCATTATTTTATCTTTTTACGAATTTTTAATTTTTTTTTCGTCTACTTTGATAATGTTTTATGAAATTTTATTTTGTTCTATTTATTTTTAGTAATGTCTTGTTTGCTCTTGTTTCTTGTTTTATTTAATATTGTGTTTTTTGTTTGTATTGAGTTTTTTTATTCTGCAATGGAACAATTTTGTAAAATTTTGTTGCATCTTCTAGTTTTATATTGCCTTTTATTCACTTTTTTTCTTTTTTAATCTATTTTTGTCTTGTTTTACCTTGTTTTAGAATATGGTGTTTTGTTTTTTTTTGTCTGGTTAGTCTTTCTAAATTTATGATTTTGCTAATCTGGTTTTGTCTTGTTTTATTTTCTTTGTTTTGTACTCGATCTTATTCTACCTTATTTTATTAAAGTAAGTATAGTTTTATAATTTTTATATATATATATATTTTTTTTTTCATTTTATTTATATTGTCTTATCTTGTTTTGGTTTGATGTATCGTGATGAATCTTGCTTCCAATCTTCTTTTTATTTATTTGATTTTGTTTTTTTTTCGTTTTTCTAGATGGCGACAGGTATCAAAATCAAAACCCAATACCAAAACTGTGGAGTTTTTAAGTAATTTATTGAATTTCAAAGATCAACCCAAGTAACCAAAAGTTCCATAAAACAAGCTCTTAGAAGCTTATTCAGCTTTGTTTAACGAATGAATAGCATTCTACTCAGCCTTAAATTTAAGTTCTTATCGATACTTTCAAATTCCATAGTTGAAGCTGAGTAGAAGGCTACTCAGCCTCCACACGAGACACGAGAATCATATTTTTCCTTGCTTTGGATTGTTATACCTATTTATTCTAATTCAATGTTGCTTTGACTGTGAATGAGTTTTATACATACTTGAAAAATTGGCATGCTTGAAGATTTGAACCTGAACCAACGAGGTGAGAACTGAACACGCTACCTCTGTACCATGGCCAATACGTTGATTGCTGTTATTTTAAACATCAATATAAAAGAAACTTAGAATTATCGCTTTTTCAAAGCAGGCGATATTAAAAAATGTAAACATTCGTATCTATTCACCAGAGGATGTATAAACGGTCTGATAGAAAAATTCGACGTCTACTGGTTAAGCCCTTTCACCCAATACCAATATTGTGAGAGCTTCATGCGATTTTCAGTCGTTTACAGCATTTAAAGTTCAGCGGAAGCCGTCATTTTGAGTTTCAAGATGGCGTCAGATAGTTAAATTCAACTTCTCCTAGTTTAGCCCTTTAGTCCATCTTGGACTTTTTCTAGTTTTGTTATTTCTCTCAATACTCATATCGTGGGGGTTTCATTTGATTTCCAGTGATTAAAAGCATGTCAAAGTTCAGCGGTAGCCGCCATCTTGGATTTCAAGATGGCGTCGGAAAGGAAAAATCGATTTCTTCTAGTTTAGCCCTTTCACCCACTGCCCATAAAATGACGGTTTAATGCGATTTTTTTGTTATTTACAGCATTTAAAGTTAAACGAAAGCCTCCAACGTGGATATCAAGATGGCGTCAGATAGCGAAATTCGACTTTTACTGGCTTGGCCCATTCACTCAATACCAATATTGTTGGGGTTTCATGCGATTTCAAGTCACTTACAAGTCATCTTGAATTTTAAGATGGCGTCAGACAACGAAATTCGACCAATACTAGTACTCGTGATTTTTCGTCATTTACAGTACTTTAAAGTTGAGTGGTAGCCGTCGTCATGGAATTCAAGATGGCGACGGGCAGCGAAACTCGACTACTACTCGTATAAGCCCTTTCACCCTTATTGTGAATGTTTCATGAGATTTTCAGTAATTTACAGCTTTGAAAGTGAAAGCGGATGCTGACATCTTGGATTGATGATGGCGTCAAGAAACATTTTTTCACTACTAGTTGGGGGTTTTCACTAAATACTCAAAGTGTCGAGATACTACTATCGATAATTTGAAGAGTTTCAAAGATTTTTATATGTTTTTTTTCTATTTTGATTCAAAACCAACAAACATAACTTATCAAAAAATGTGTAAAAATGAGAATAACAATTCAAATATGTGCATTGTGCAATCTACACAGTAAACGAAAGTTACCGAGTTCGGTAATTTTTTTACCGAAATCCTAACATGTGTAAATCGTTAAACTGTTCGGTAATTTTTTCGGTAAAAAATAAACGAACATCGGTAAATGAAGAATCGATTTACAGATGTTCGTTTATTTTGTACCGAAAAATTTACCGAACAGTTTAACGATTTACACATGTTAGGATTTCGGTAAAAAAATTACCGGACTCGGTAACTTTCGTTTACTGTGTAACTTGAGCGTGTCCTTTTTTGACATCTTGATCGAGGAACTGTCACTAAGTTTTATGGTGGTTTAATAATCAAGCACTGAGCAAGGTGTGTATATATAGGAGGTGTAACGATATGAGAAACTTCCGATTCAGCCATTTTGATTTGGCTACTATGGAGTTCGTGGAGTTTGTTTACTAACAAAGCCCTCAGCTCGAACAAATTTTCCGATGTTTATAAACAAACTCACTGAACCTCACCGCGCTCTCCTTGCCTACTTACTGACAAAGTCAGAGAACCTTGTGATTTAATAACATTGGCACTGAGTGCTATTATAAACATGCAAAAAAACAATTCATTGAAATTTCCTTATTATAAAGGTTTGACGAGGCGCTCTATTTCGAGATACTTTTCCATACACATTTTACCTAAAATCTTGAGCGGTATTAAAAAAGAGAATATGCTTGCAAAATGACTCTGCTATCGATTTTACCTGATCATTTCTCAATAATGCTATCATCAACCCAAATGGTTGCTTGAAAAAAACTTGGAAAACTAGTGGAATAAAAAAATGATGTTGATTTTTCAGTACAAAATATTCAATTTTCCCATACAAACATGAAAGTTAAAATTTACTCATGTAAACGTTACTTAAAAATTCTGCAAAAAATCATGGATGAGTTTTGAACCAAAATGAAGCTTTCAAGACCCCAGGGTTTGAGAAATTCAAAAATGACCCCAAATCGACTCAGTATAATGATCCAAATGATAACTTAAAATTAAAGTTTAAAACAAAACATTTAAATCTAACTATGGGGTTCCCAAGGCCCTAATCATTTATCTGCGGAAAATATTCCTCGAAACGTCTAAGTCAAAATGCTCCGAAAAACGGTTGAACGGTTGAAAATTTATGTTTTCGTTGTCGTTTATGGTGTAAAATAGTTTTAGGTCATCAGCATAGCGAAGTTTGGGGACGTCGAGGAGTAACAACACGTCGTTGAAATAAATTAGGAAAATAATCGGTCCTAGATTACTACCTTGGGGCACACCGGAGGTTGCAGGGAACTGCTTGAAAAAGGTGTCACCCGTTCGAACAATCAATTTACGACCAGTTAAGTAACTGCGGAACCAGCCGGGTAGAGTACCACAGAATCCTAAGCGTTCGAGTTTTCCGATGGCAATCTCATGATTCACCTTGTCGAATACAGCGGACAGATCGGTATAGATTGCATCGGTTTGAGATTTGGCAGCAAAACTTTCATGCACAAGAGAAGTGAACGTTAGCAAGTGACTTGTCGTAGAGCGTTTGGGCATGAATCCGTGTTGATCATTGGAGATGTTATTTTTGCAGTACGTGAAGAAAGGATCCAAGACCACCAATTCGAATAGTTTGGCAATCGAACATAAGGCGGAGATTCCACGGTAATTGTTAACATCTCTCCTATCTCCTTTTTTATGTACCGGGAACATGTAAGCTTCCTTCCATTGTAGAGGGAAGGTGGCTCTATCTAGCGAAGCTCGAAAAATGAGCCGAATAGCGGTCATCAAAACAGGCATAAAACTTTTTGAAAAAGCAGCTGGTATCCCGTCCGGGCCCGTAGAAAAGGAATTCTTAAGCTTCGCTGGTGCTCTAGAGATGACTGCTTCCTCGATATCAATACCATTTATTGAAAAGCTCAATGGCGAAACGTTCCTGAAAGCGCTAGCTAAATGTTCTGGGGATGTTGAAGCTGAAGTGAAGATACTGGAAAATTTTTGGGCCAAGGGATCGCAGATTCCACGGTCAGAGTTCGCCGTTATGCCGTCCAGAAACATGTTTGAAAGTATACCAGGATCTCTCCGCTGACTATTTACGTGTTTCCAAAACGATTTTGGGCAAGACTTGAGGTTACGTTGTACGCGACGTAGGTAGTTATGGTAACAACGTTCACTGGCTTTTTTTATAAACGGAGTTAAGTTTACGATATATATCCTTAGTGTAGGATGATCTTTGCTTCTTGTAATTTCGAAGAGCACATCTTTTTGCCGTCTTCAGTTGTCGCAGTTCCGTCGTGATCCAGAGGATTCGCATATTTCCGTCGCTAGAGCGTTTTGGAACGTAGCGATCGATGACATAATTCAGAATGTGTGAAAAGTTATCAGCGGCAGCGTTGGGATTTAAAAGGTCAAGCTCAGATACCCAGTCGATAGTGCCCAGAATGTGAGAGATGTCGTCGAAGTTAGCGTTCTTAAAGTCGAGGTAGAAGGTCGCTGGTTTTACTACTGTAGTAGCGTTCAGCCTAGTAACTTCAAGTGATGCCAATAGAGCAGGGTGATGTGGGACTACTTTAACAAGCGGTGCAGGAGCGAATTCGATGATCGGTAAACGAGATCCATCATTGGCAAAGCAGAAGTCCAGCGTACGACCGTATTCGTTCACCACGTCGTTGATCTGGCGCAAGGTCGCTGCCCTCAGGGAGTCCAATATGATGTTTGAAGGCGCCGAAAAAGTAGAGCGTGCTGGGTCCGGGTACAGAAAGTTGCCATGGTTGGAAACCGGGCATTTTGAAGTCGCCAATGAGAAGTTAGTCATCTTCTGAAGCGCAGAAGGAACTAACTTTGAAGATGCAGCGAGAAAACGACTCAGCGAGGGCAATATCTCTTGAGCGATCGGGTGGCAGGTACAGTACACATACGTATTTCCGGTCTACAAGACCAATGCGAATCCATACAAGTTCCAGATCGCACCAGAAATTGTTGTCGATGAACTGCGCTGGGATATTCGACTCCACGGCAAGTAGCACCCCGCCTCCACTGGACTTTTGCTGTTACGGGTACAGCGGAACACTGCGTAATCAGGACCGAAGATCTGACTTGATAGTGTACGGTCATTCAGCCATGTTTCAGTGAAGGCGATAACGTCATAGCAGGAACACGAAGTTGCGAGCAGGTAGATATTTTTAGTCTTGCACTAAATAAACCCATGACACGTTTTTCTCTACAGGTGCTTGTAACATTTTTTAGAAAAATATTCCATACTCTTGAATTTCAGTTTCAAAATTATTTTCTACAACTAAGTGTTTATTGAGCTAATGATATGGTCTAAAAATTTAAAAAAGAAATTTGCCTTGAAAGTGCGTTACTGAGAATTGCTACAGAATTCATTTTACATGTGCTACAAAATTCTAAAACTTCGTTTTTGAGTGTAAATTTCGGTTATTCGACGAAACTAATCCGCCATTTGAATGATTTTTGTACAGTGTGTCAACGAAGGATATTTCTACGAACAGAACAAAACCATCCATTGAATCACGTGTGCTTCAAGCTATCAAGAAATCGAGCAGGAAACTTCTTAGTTATGGCGCTACAACAATCCTTCCCGCTTGGATCGAACAAGTCGACAATAAAATCGAAAAAAATCACAATCTCACAATCGCAATTATGCAGAAGCCATATTTGGAGCATACCTATACCCTAGCTAGACCAGTTCAGGCGAGATGCGTTCATAATTGCAGTTCGTTAAAGTTGAACCTTTAGATAGGTAGACGGACTTCCTTTGATCGCCGCAGATTCTAGAATACAAATCGGGGGAGAATGAAGAAAAAACACATCTCGAAGCCAGCCGCAGGGGCTATTGTCCAATAAAACGTCGCTCAAGGAAAGCGGCTTCCATTTTCTTCCTCCCATAAATCTGATTGGTTTTGCGTTAATTCAACCTATCAGGAGGAAGCTCTTCCTCCTGATATCGGTGGCTTTGATGAAAGGATAAAAAAAAATCCGCATTCTCGCAACTTCCTCTGCCGGAAGTGTCCGCCGCTTTGTTGTTGTGTGAGCTCTCGAAACGAAACGATCTTGGCCTTACCATCAATGGTCCGGTTGTCAGTCAGTCAGTCAGTCAATCGACACAACAATGTTGCTGGACGCATATCTAGCTACTAAGTATAGGGGAGAGTGGGGATACTTGATCCCCTTTTCTTATTTTCACCATATCTTTTTGGAAAAATTTAGCAACTCGCCGTTTTTGACATTTTTTGACAGCTTGTAATTTCAAGTTTCTATGCTCCAAAAATTAGAACGATACTTGAACCCGTTGATGAACTAAAAGCATTTTCGTGGGAGTAAAAAAATTGCGATTTTTCTTAAGTTAGGGGAGACTTGATCCCCTATTGAAGGAGACTTGATCTTTTATTCAGGAAGCCCTAATCCTTGTATAAAAATTAAACAAAACCCCAAGATAGAATGTTAATTGACTATTTTGGTCATGTTTGTTCTCATTTCACAATTTATAGCAGACATAAGAAGAAAATTCTATAACTTTGTCTCAACGCTAATAGCATTGCATACTTAAAGGCGCTATTTTTTATAATTAAGAGAAAATTGATTATTTTTGCTCTTTTCTTCAGACAATTGTTTGATAAATATTAGTTTTCGGATAAATATTAGTAATTTCGCAAATCAGCAATCATAACGATCAATTCAGAAGAAGCATATGCCGTTTGGAAGGGGGATCAATTGAAGCCAACTCTAGGGGATCAATTGTACCCATAATCAACATTTTAGAAAAAAAATTCTGAAAAAAGTTGAGAGTTTTCCATTGCTTTGAAAATCTGGCAATATGAAGTTCATTTTAGGCTCGAACGATTGATACATTGGAACAAAAATTTTTTCATAATTTTCTCATGTAAGGAAGATTTTAAAGTGATGAAAAAAGATCTTCAAGTTACATTTTGTGAAATTTTTCAAACAAAGTTCAATTACTCAAACAATTATTTTGTTAAAATTTTTTAAACTACAAGCATTGTTATTTTGCTCATTTTGGCACATTTTTCTAGAACATTTGATCTTTGTAAGACATTCCAGTTTCGAGATATAGCTAAGGAATCAAGTATCCCCAGGGATCAAGTATCCTCATTCTCCCCTAAGTGTCTAGAAGCATTGTGCATTTTTTTAAATGAAGCACATCTGTGCGAATGATGTGTTTATCTACTAGAAGTGCTCTCGAAACTGTCAGAAAAGGGTGTTATGTTTTTCTAAAACAGAGCAATTTCGGGCAACATAAATTTAAAAAAAGATTTTTAAGACCTGCTTTGAAAAAAAATCGAAGCAGCGCACTCTCTTCCAAATTTGACAAGCTTTCATTTATCTCTCGGTTGAAATTTTTTCATGATATTTTCACACAACCAATCTAGTTCAACTATCTAAAAAATACTCCACAAAATTTGAAGACTGATGATGCGTAAGTCAACAACATATAGAAAAATATGCTAACACAAAGCGACGACTATGACAGTTAGATTGAGATTTTTATCTCAACTCAACACACATCTGAGATATTCAGAGTGGCCCACGTTACCCCACTCTACATATATTGAAAACAGTTTTGATGGATTTGGAAATGAAATTTGTTTTTAAAGTTTCTTAAAAAGGTTTCTTTTTAACCCTCATCCGCATTAGGGTGTCATTTTGACACCATTGCAAGTTTGAAGGCTTGTAACTTTTTTCAGAAGCTTCAAAATACAAAAATTTCTTCGGGGACCCTAAATGAATTCAAAAGTTCTTCAATATTGCATCTTTACTTTTTTTATGGACGAACCCTGGAAGCCTGGACAAAAAAACCCGACTTTTGGTGTCATTTTGACACCACAAAAGTAAAATCTATTTAAGTCGTTTGAATTATTATGAACTTCATATAAAACTTATATCAATAGAAACCTTGTAATGTCAGTAAAATATGCTTAGAACATTATATACAGCTAAAGTTACAAGTTTTCTCGTTATTCAGCATGAAAGAAAAAAAATCCGAAAAAACATGCCTCACGAAAACTGCTGTAGTTCATATGTTACACGTCCAAAAAAATATTTGCCTTATGCATATAAAAGCTGAAGTTAATGCCTACATCATGAATACAAGAAATATTTTTTTAAATTTTTTTTAATGAAATGGTCACAAAAAGTTCAAAAAAGTGGTCTAAAAAACCTACTTTTCATTCGATTGCTAGTAAAAACTGTCTGAGCGATGGTAGAGTTTTGAAAAAAATATGACTACAAAATGTATTGAAATTCCAACATTTTGCTGTCTTTAGATTTTTTATGCAATAAAAATTGAATTTACTGGATTTTTTCAAAGTTCACTACTTTGCGCGATTTTTTTACACATTGAAATTTCATCTGTTTTTGTGGTCCACTGTCAAGTTGTACCCGGATTATCAGTGCTTTTACTTTGTTTGGACCAATCAAGAGTATATTCATTGGAAAGCAAATTTAATCAACATTCTAGTGAGGTGCTACAATTCACGCTGTGAGATTTCACAAAAATATGAAAAATATAAACGTAAAATCATTCCTGAATTTCTAGAACTACAAGCAGCGGTCCAGCAAAACGTGTTTGTTTGCTCTCCCAGTAGGTACGGTGGGTGGTGATTTGGTCAGAGAGCGAAGCCGACAGACCAAGAAATGCACGGCACGCATCGTAATTTCGACTCTCGGCTTCGCTCTCTGCCCAAATCACCACCCACCGTACCTACTGGGAGAGCAAACAAACACGTTTTGCTGGACCGCTGCTTGTAGTTCTAGAAATTCAGGAATGATTTTACGTTTATAATTTTCATATTTTTGTGAAATCTCACAGCGTGAATTGTAGCACCTCACTAGAATTTAGATTAAATTTGCTTTCCAATGAATATACTCTTGATTAGTCCAAACAAAGTAAAAGCACTGATAATCCGGGTACAACCTGACGGTGGACCACAAAAACAGATGAAATTTCAATTTGTAAAAAAATCGCGCAAAGTAGTGAACTTTGAAAAATTCCAGTGAATTCAATTTTTGTTGCATAAAAAATCTAAAGACAGCAAAATGTTGGAATTTTAATACACTTTGTAGTCATATTTTTTAAAACACTCTACCATCGCTCAAACAGTTTTTACTAGCAATCGAATGAAAAGTAGGTTTTTTAGACCACTTTTTTGAACTTTTTGTGACCATTTCATTAAAAAAAATTTAAAAAAATATTTCTTGTATTCATGATGTAGGCATAAACTTCAGCATAAGACAAATATTTTTTTGGACGTGTAACATACGAACTACAGCAGTTTTCGTGAGGCATGTTTTTTCGGATTTTTTTTTTCTTTCATGCTGAATAACGAGAAAACTTGTAACTTTAGCTGTATATAATGTTCTAAGCATATTTTACTGACATTACAAGGTTTCTTTTGATGTAAGTTTTGTTCAAATCGGATTAACACGCCAAAAGTTATAACGATTTGAGCTTGTGGTGTCAAATTGACACCACAAGTGCTGATTAGGGTAATGAAATCTAATGCGGATGAGGGTTAATTCAAACTACAAATCTGATTCTTGTAGGTTTGTTTTGAAAAAGTTTTTAAGTAACGACAACGAATACTCACAACAAAACCTTTTTGATTTTTCTTGACATCTGATAAACTTCTATGAAACGTTTAAATGTGCGATAATTTCTGCTTTCCGAGTGCCGAAAAAAAAGGAACAAACCAAACCTGACGTCACGCACGATCTCCGCAGATTTATTGCCGGCGTCCGATTTATGGCACAGGGTCAAACACGAGTAGGGTTTCGCCGCAACCTGACTCTGACTGGGTTGCAAAATGGAAGTAGTTTTTCGTTTTTTATTTTAATTTTTATTCCCTCTGCTGCCCATATATACATGTGATGATAAACACATCTTTTGTGGTGGCTTACCCATTTCGAGCGATCACGAATGGCACCGATGCAGCAGAAAGGAGCAAATTCGTGGAAGCAAAACAAAAAAAAAAACGCCAAAGCCGGACGCAGTGGCGCTTCTCGGAAAGTTGACCATCTGCTCCGAAATGGACCATTTCTAGCGGATTAGAACCGATTTGTGACAAGCTGATGGAAGCTATTCGGTTCCGGTTGACGGTAGGAATGTTTTTGGTCAACATCTTTGGGACCTCCATTCCGTTTATCGGGTAGCACGGGTTCAAGGCCGGTTGTTGGCACCGATCGGTTTCCTCCTTACCTACTTTATTCATTGTATGTAAAGCAAGCGCTCTCCTTGTTGCTGCAATCGTGAGGCAGTAAGGCAGTGCCACTAGTCAGTCGGATGCAAAAATGTGTCGACAGGGGGTCCGATCGAGGGCTGTCTGTGTAGTTTTATAGGCAGAGTACTATATGGTAATTTGCCGGCTTCAGTGCCAAGTAGGTTTTTATTAAGTGTCACGATCTCCTCCAGTTTTAGGAGGAGAAATAATTAGGCGAAGTGTTATTTTGATTGCCGGTGACTTTTGGAAATGGGAGAAACAATTGTCGATCATGGTCGGATTTGATTTTCGAGATTTGATATTCAGTCACGATAATCAACGGAAGGATATACTTTTAAGACCTTAGTAGCTCAGATTTCTATGACCTAATCATAAAAGAGCTATATTTGTCAATTCCGATTATTTCATATAATAATCTTTAATTGGTGTTAATTCAGGTTTTTTTAAAAGAATGAAAACCGCTTATTTTTGGAAAGTTTATAGTAACACTATGTTGACGAAACACGTCAATTTGACAGGTTTCCTTTTTCCTCCACTCGGGTCCTTTGGAAATTTACACGGCCTAAATTTCTCCAAGCATAGTTCTAAGTATAAAAAAATCGTTTGGCATCACCATTTCAAAATTGATTATTTTTGCACCTAGTGGCCCTTATAAATAATCTTGCCTGAATTTTGTTTTCTAAAAACAGGTTGAAATGTTGAATTTGAACAAAAAATCTTTTCACGAATTTTCGGCACTTTTAGAGAAACTTATGAGTTTTTTATATATACAGTGAGGAGCAAAATAAAATGTCCATATTATTTTTTTATCATTTCTTTTATTTTCATGGTTAAAATTCAACGAAAACACATCGTTGTCATTTTTAAAATATTAGTTATTATGTATTTTTTTTTTTAATTTTTGTTACTGTTGCGCTGGTAAAAAAGAAAGTTTTACTGATAGAAAAAAACAGTTAATATTCCAAAAAAATAATGGGCAAAATAAAGTGTCCAACTCAAAAACCAATATAAATTCGATAAGTTTCCATCTCGAGGCCCCTCGAATTTGTTTGTTCTGTGTATTTTGACGTTTCATAAACAACTGGCTTGGCTCTGGAGTATTCAAACAGGTATCTACATTCGAATAAGTTGTGAAATATGGAGAGCGCAAAAATGTATGGTTCCATTCCGTTGTCCATCCGGAAACTGGTTGTTCGTGATGTCAATAATCAGTAATAAATCAGCAAGACAGCGGTATCAAAAATGGATCGCCCGGGAAGAGGACGGAAGCCCAAGGCAGATGCCAGAACGGACAAGAAAATCATTCTTGAGGTGAAGAAAAACCCAAAAATTACGATCCGGCAGATACAGGAAGAGCTCCAACTTTCGGTATCGCGTCATACTGTCCGTTGCCGCATCCATGCGAAGGAGTATCATAACGAGCTCGAATACTTGAAAACAGTGTTGTGGACCGACGAATCCAAATTCAAGCTATTCAACAGGAAGAAGCGGGATCGTGTTTTTTTTATTAGTTGTTAACCCAGGTGGTAAATCCATTTTACGGATCGCATTCCAAGGCGCGGCAAGCCACCGCGTCCCCCCAGTTTTCTATTCTGGGTCCATGGGTGCAACTGGACGACTCATGATACAATGCTAAGGAACACTATGCCCCCTACGCCATAAAATCCATCTGGGGCCACTGACCTTTGTTCCCACCTCGAACTGTTTGACACACTTTGCTTCAATAGTGGGAGGTCAATTCGCGCTAGTGCGCTCCAAGGCAATACTAGTTTCCGAATTCTCTGTCCTCTGTCAATACATCATCCTAACACAAATCGATGCGCAAGCCCTCCTCTGACGAGTTAGGACCCGACATCTCATCGTGTGAATGAGGTCCCCATGTAGCGCAACTACAAGCTTTGTGGATCTAGTCCAGGAAGTCCAGAAACACAAAGCGAGCTGTCGACGACACTTTCTCTGTTCGAACACGCGGGTCAGGGGGGGTAAGCCTCCTAAGCCACGTGTAGGACTTAGACTCCTCCGAACTCACACCTTCCGCATAAACTGTGCCTCTCTGACACTGACGTGTAAAACACGTCCCTAAGGGATCGGCCCACCATTGCAATGCATTGGCCACCACTTTGCGCATCTACTCGTTTTGCGAGTCGGGTCTATACCCACCTAAGCGCAAAACGAGTTGGCGATCGCTCTCTCTCCGGTCACGTCCGCATTTCAGGGCCATGACCCCCCGAACACGTGTTGAACCCTCACCCTCACACCCGAGTACTGGTACCTAAGTACCCGGGTGCACGGCCTTTAGTGGGTTTAGTGATAGTTCTATTGGCCGTACATCTGCAATACGCCGGACTTGCAGACACGTTTCCGCCCTGGACTACGAGGAGGTGGAACTACCAGCCCAGAGCGGGATCGTGTGTGGCGCAAGTCGGGAGCTCCAAGACCACCATATCCAAGGAATAGTCAAGCACGGAGGAGGTAACCTGATGGTGTGGGGGTGCTTTTCTTGGGGTGGGGTGGGCAGTTTGGCAAAAATTGACGGCATCATGACAGCTGAGTCATACTGCAATATCCTGCGGGAAAACCTCGAGGTGTTCCTCATCAAGACGAGCCTCGAACAACGCTTCGTTTTCCAGCAGGATAACGATCCGAAGCATACGGCCAAGCTGACGAAGTCATTTTTCCGTTCCTGTCGCATCAAAACCCTTGAATGGCCCCACAAAGTTCTGATCTGAACGCCATCGAAAATCTGTGGGCCATCTCGATGCTCGGATTGATAAGACTGGTGTGAAAAATAAAATTACTTATTTTGATGCCCTGGAGCGTGCGTGGGAACAACTCGAACCACAACACTTGCACAACCTTGTTGAAAGTATGCTGAAGCGCTTGCAGGAGGTGTTGAAGGCTAAAGGGAGCCATACCCATTATTAAATTGTTCTTGTTTGGCTTCAGTTTGATTTATTTGAAGCTGTACTGTTCTGGACACCTTATTTTGCCCTTGTTTTTTTTTTTGAATATTAACTTTTTATTCTATCAGAAAAAAATCATTTTAACCAGTGCAACATTAACAAAACTTGAAAAGAACATAATAAATAATATTTTAAAAATTATTACGATGTTTATTCGTTGAATTTTAACCAGAAAAATAAAAGAAATGGAAAAACATAATTTGGACACTTTATTTTGAGACTCACTGTAAAATGTCATGATGAATCTATTTTTTTTAATTGTTATTGTTGCTGTAAAAAAAAATCACATAAGATAAGATTATAGTTTTATTTGCATATCTGTCACTACAAAAAATAATAATAACACAGTTAATAGGATTAAATTGTTGGTAAATGGAATGCAGCGTGTTAACATCCCACCAATTTAAAATCATATCAAAAATCATAACTTAAGTCGTTAACAATGCTGTTGCGAATCTCAATTCCAACTGCATAGTGAAAATATCGTATAAAATGTCGTGTGTAGTCAGTTTAAATCGGATATGATAGGAAATCCGCCATGTTTGTAGCCGGGCCCAAAGAAATTCTCGGAGCGAAAAAGTTAGGAAGGGGAACTTCCGATTTGCATCGTGTGGCTAAACTGAGCGGCTTACTTGAGTAAGAGAGCGACACATGTTTTTGATGTGACGGGTCCTCCCAGGAAATACACCCGTCACCCGAATATGGGTCCCATGCCCATGGCGACGAACGTCTTAAAATGATTTTGCTACTGCGCCGGCTTCAAGTGAGAATATCATCGTCATGTTCTCTCTGCAACCAGCCGTGCATCCAGATGGCTGAAAATCAGATGTGAATTAAGGTTAATATTGACTAATGAGAGAACTGGAAAATATTGTCGCTGGCAACGATTTGAAGGATATGAGAGCAAAATCTGGCGCTCTCTTGCATTCTTCCGATAGGTAAAGAGTCGAATAAGGCCCAATTGGTGTAGTTTTCATCGCTTTAAAAAGAAATGAAATTTTTGTATGTATATTCGGTAGGGATGAATCATCTTATTGGTTAAAAATCCCCAGAAAAAAAAAATGTATGTATATTGCCTCCATTTTTGTAGATAATGGTGTTTTTTCAACTTTCATACGATCATTCTCTAATGCAGGGGTGAGCAACCTTTTGAACCCACGGGCCAATTTAAATTTGAAATTTTGTCGGCGGGCCGCACTTATAATAACTTCTTTTTTTTTTCAATAATAAGCAGAGCTTCGTGGCGTTTTTATAACCGAAAGTTTTTGGGGAAAACAGTTCTGAAAAAGGAAAGATAAATCGAATTCACTTTTTTAACAACAGAAATTCAATACGACTTTTTGAATACCAGATTTTGAGAAAGTGCATCATTTTTCAATTCTCTCAATTTTTTTAAAGTACTTCTAAGTACTAGTAAGTGGCAAACATTCGTTCATGAAACATTCTTGTTAAAACCGATGGTACTATTATTCGTCATCACTTCCATTTAAAAATTTCCTGGAGCCTTCCACAATGATAAATAAGAGTGTGAAAAATATGCATTCAAAGAAATCGCCGTCTTCTTAGCGTTCGACGTTGAACCGCTAATTGACTTTGTGGGATTTTTTTCCACAATTAAAACTTGTCCTCAAAGCCTAGATTTTTTTCTTCAAACGGTAAAAACGCCGTTTCTTAAATTGAAATTGAACAAGGTGGTTGAAATCACAGAAAAATTTTCAATTTCACATATTTTTAAGCAATTATCTAAAAAACTACGTTCTTAATTCTAGAATTTTTATGCAGATTTTTAATTTTTTTCATCTTATTTAGACATTTTATTGGGATAAAATTTCTTTAGTAATATAATGGCTTTGGTAATGGGGAATGCGATTTAAAAGTGAAATAACTCAATTTATCGATGTTTGTTATAAATTTTCTATCAAATTTCTGAAAAAAATCAACACAGATAATTGTCAAAGACCTTTTGGGTCGAATCACAGAATTTCAGACATCTATTGCTTTTATCAAAAACTTTGATTTTTGTCGGCAACTTTGATGCCGGATAATTCAAGTTGATAAAAAATTTCAAAAACGTTCACCCAGTCATTATTTTTAAACTTTCGTAATTTTCGTCAATATTCAGAAATAAAAAATATTTCACAAGGTTTTGGTTTTAATTTTTTCCAGTATTTCAATACTAACCGAACCATCCTTTTTGCCGAATTCGATAGAACAATTTAAAAATATTATCTGCTGAGCATATTTTTTACCATAAAACTTTATTTTTGCTTGAAACGAAAATAATGACTTGACTAACGGACTTCGAAATTCCTTTGATCATGTGTAGCTTCCGATTTTTAGCTGCTCTTCCTCACTTTAATGGATTTTGCTTTTCAAAGTTGTAGGTGTTGAATTATTAGGAAAAATGTATCCTGATTCCTAAATAATAAAATAAAACTCCAATATTACATTATGCCAATAACCAATATTGCAGTAATGTCTTGAACAGAACATAATAAATGCTTTAAAAGCTAGGGAAAAGGTTAACAATCTGAATGATTGTTGGGAAAATGCAGATTAGCGCATATTTGACCATGTCATATTAATTTTCCTAATAATCCATTGTAGAAAAAAGTTTAGGCATGAACATTTGAAAAAAGCTTCGCGGGCCGCTCAGGAGGGTCTTGCGGGCCACATGCGGCCCGCGGGCCGCGGGTTGCTCACCCCTGCTCTAATGTATGTGGAACATATATCAAAACAGCGTAAGAATATAGCTAAAAAAATGTTTGCTGGGATATATGGTTTTCTTTTAAATTTTTTTAGTCCTATATTTTGACATGTTGGTAACCAAAACGCATTTTGGCATGCCACGAAAAGCAACATGCCAAGTTAGTGTTCACTTTCCCTAGTTGTACATAATTTTTTTAATTTTCTATTAATGTTGTTCACTTATACTCTTCTGATAGTAGATTTAATTCGATTGTGTTTTTATTCTATTCTATTTTATTATATTCTATATATTCTATTCTATTTTATTCTCTTTTTTATTTCTCATTTTCACAGTTTCAAAAGCTCAAGGAGTAGCAGGAATCTACTTTTGCAGGGATTTCAACAGATGAGTTAATGTTATTTTTTTAAACAAGATATTAAAAGCGACAAAAAGATCAACAAAATTCATTAATGTACACCGGGGTAAGTGGGGACGGTTTTGCGTATAGTTCAACTTTAAAAAATCATTAAAAAAATTAGCAGTGTGATGCAGAACATATTGTTTACAAATGCTGAAGAAATGAGTTTAATAGACGCAAAGCGAAAAAAGTTATCACGTAAATTGTTATGGACTGCTGGTGTCTTCAGTTATCCCGCTTTATGGGGTAAGTGGGTACGGTAGATTTTCCCTTTGATTTCTCAGGAAATTTTCAACAAATTTGTGTTTTCTTGACTGAATACGTTACTTTTTTGCTCGAACCGTCCAAAATTTTGAAAAAAGTTCATGATACTATTAGTAAGGCATCTTTCAATGATTATTGTGGGTAATGTATGTTGCAATAAACGATCCTATTTAATCGAATGTATATACTCACAATAGTTTTTCGATTTTAACACTGTTCGATTTTTAAATACTAGCTAAATTTACGCTCGATTTGATCACGGTTAGTGTTTCGACTTTATCACATTGTTTTTGGAAATCATTCAGAAATCATCTACCATTTTTCCATTTTCATTTCAAGTTTCGCCAAATTCACGGTTTTGCCATTATCACGGTGAATTAAGCGTGATAAAATCGAAAAATTTCATATCCAAAAAAAACAAGTACTTTTCCCAACTTTTCATGATCCGAATGCTAAATATAGCTATATTGTATTAAATGAAGGAGACAAAATTGATAAAAATGTGTAAACATCAATTGTGATGATAATTTTAATGGCATGTGCGGCGGAATGAAAACTAGAGAGAATTTATTTTATAGAATTTGAAAGAAAGGTGGATAGACAGGCATTAGTGGCCAATAGGAGAAAGCTTGATAGGTGTTGAAATTTTAGGCTAGAGGGCATGTTGATGAAAAGCTCCCATGAATTGCTCCCGCCTTTGCTCTGCATTAGCTAACTATACATGAGAAACCCAGAAAGAGAATTCCCATGTATAGCGAGCCCAATGGTTTGAGAGCGTGTTTTTACGCACACTTCAAACGAGCAAAAACGTAGCAACCCATGGGCCTACTGAGCTTTCCTTATGCGAGAACAGTTCTATCGACGTTGCCATCTTTTCAGATTCGCTGCGAATAGTTGCTACTTGTCGATTGGTTCGCATTTCATATTTTATCTATTCCGCGTTCTAACTTTTTGGCCAAGTGTCAATTTTTGAACCGTATTTTTCTTGTTGTATTTTTTCTTTTTGCCAATGATAACCAATGATATCATATAACAAACATCAAGTATGTATTAAAGTCGCCCCACTTACCCCAGGTAGGGTTTGGAGACAACATTTTAGATTTTTGTAAATAAACTCTTTTTTTGTCATTTTAACCGTCGTTTCTTTTCCTAACTGTTTGTTTCGAATGTAAGGATTGTTTCAATGTAGAGTTTTTCGTCAAGAGCCACCTAGTTTACGAGAAATTTGCAGTTGAAAAAGATGCAATCATCTCGACATCGGAGTTAAAAATAGAAAATTAACAAAAAGTCGCCGTAAACATCCGCTACTGTCGGAATCGTATCTCTTTTACAGTTATTGGAGAGATTACAAATAAATTTAACATTCTGCATCAAAACTTTGAAAAAATAGTTCACAGTATTGTTTTAATAGCCATCGTCCCCACTTACCCCGGTGTATCTTATGTGAATGCACAATTTTAGGGAAGTATTTTACAGTATGACCCAAAAAAATGTAAAATTTTTATCGGTCTGTTTTGGTTGACGTAAAAAATGCAGTACTGCAGTAGTATAGTATAACCACTGATGAACTGATATAAAATTGGACTCACTTTCCATGAACCAGCATCTCAATAGTTAGTTATTATACCTTTGGTAGAGATGGCGCTAGTGGAATAGAAAATGCTCTCTCGTGAGCCGATAGTTCGGGAATGATGAGTTAGATATCGCCCAGAGCTCTGAGTGATAAAATTTTCATTCATTTGCTTAGGGAGTTACATCAGTTCATCAGTGGTACACAAAGGAGATAATGACCAGTTTGCTTCTCGTTCAACGATCTACACGCATTTTAAAAATGGTAAAATTGGTCAAGATGAAAGGGAAGCGGAATCCAGTAAGATCAATTCGAAGGCTGGCTAAGGAAACCAATATCTCTAATTCTTCTGCCTATCGTAAACATCTCGTAAACATCTTTTTTTAAAGCAAATTATACCTAAATTTCCGCGATTTTGTAGCTCCTAATTATGAAACCTCACTCTACCGTTTAACTTTTCATTCGAAATTCTAATTCATAATTCGAATTAAAATAAGAAGAAAAGCATCAAGCAAACGCGACAGAAAATAATACGACCGCACTGGTGCAAGGTCAACTTGGAACTCCTAAAATAAAAATTAAGAAATAAATCAATAAAAAAATCTGCCCACATCGGTAAAATGAACAAAATACGGTGGTCAAACCGTGCGCAAAATATTTGGAGATATTTTGAAAATTTTTGGAATGGACTGCCAAATTAACTCTTTAGTGGGAGCTCCTGGCTGGTTTCCAGTCAGAAAATTTTCGTTGACAAGTCTCGCTTGAATGTTCCGGAGATAAACAAGGAAATTTTTTTTTAAATTATGTCAAGCGCTTTCACTTGGTTGACAATTTGTAAAAGCTACAAATTAGTCAATGTCACATAACGATTAACACAATGAATGAATAAATATTGTGCAAAAAAGACTGCCTCCAAATGCGACCGATTTCCCTGCAAAGCGATTTAGTAGCTCCCACAAAGTTGATAATCTTTAATGATTGGATCTGGAATCGTGTAATTACGCAAAAAATGTGGTGGAGGTATAAAAAGTCATAAATGTCGGTTTGTGTGCCGAACGAGGACAAACTGCACATTTTGCCTAAACTTCGATCAAATTTTAGCTTTTATAGTCAAATATCAACCGTCTGAAATAGTTCTTAAACCAACATCAAATTAGAATTAGTTTGATTAATAATTTTATTCAACTGTCGGATAAATATTGTTAGTCTTATAAAATGATTTTCGAGTTTCCTCGTTTTATTGCAGACCGCTCTTCAAAGCTACACTTAAAACTATTTCAACCCTCGAGGTTAATCAGAATTTAAACACCCTTTTTAGCGCACCAGTTCATCGACGATTAATAAAAAAAAACATGCTTGCAACCGATGACCATTTTCGAACCAGTTTCCATTCCGGGGTGAAATGCCCCGAAGCTACCCGAAGCAGTCATTTTCCAGAAATAGAGAAAATCGGCCATTCTGGTTCTGGGACGCTAATTATCATCCCCGGATTGGGGTTCATTACTGGCTCACACCACACCACACATCATCGGGAAGGGATAATTGAACAGTTCTCAGACAGAGTTTAAATCGATCGTCATCAGTAGCTTGGCGCTGTAGGAGTTTGTTGTGCTCTTCAAGGATAAGCGGATTTTCAGGCTCTCTTGTTCCTGATTGAGTCCAATTGTTTTTTAAATGTATTGATTTGTCTCTTTAGAGTGGTTTATTTCAGAAGTTAGAATCATCAATGCTAAAGTACAGCGAATGACGTTTAAAGCATTTTTTTCTGAGAATAAGGTTTGCATCATCTTGATGTTGTCTTCTGACAAAATTATTCAATGGGTCATGTTCGAGCAGACATTTACCTTAAATAGAATTAAAAACAATTCAGGTGACAAATTGTTCTACAGATACTGGGTTGCATTTAATTTGAATTTGAATTCCAGTCGGAAGAAGGCTGATCTAAATAGGAGCATCGCGTGGGTGGCCCAGATGATCGTACGTGATGACAACGACAGGCTAGGAAGTTTGCAAAGTTATTATTATTATGACTAGCTGATCTAGTTGGGAAAACGTGATCTCACAGATGTGAACCGAGTACAAATGGCCACACGTGGTGACACTATTGAAGCCACTCCCGTTTGTTTACGTTTAATCTGATCTACTGATCGCTTGATAAGCACCTTTTCGAGGCGATTGCAGTTCCGGTATTCTACGGCATTTGAATTTCTCAAATAAAAACACCACCATAAATAATAATCGGCATTTCATAAATCAAGCAAAGTGATGTCACACTGTCATTTTGTCGGTGTCATCCATCCAAATAGGCGGCGACATGCTAATTGCGTTCGGCACCTAGTTTGACTTTATTTTACGAAGTGGAATTCGAAACGAAAAATGACAGAAAATAAAACCGGACAAAGAGAGCAAAACAAAAAATACAGAAAAATAAAACGATCTACAGAAACAACACTTATTTACACCCAGCTGATGCTGAAGGAGGAGTGCGCTAATGTGACCAGGTAATTAAACGGTTAAACACGGCGAGTCATTACGTTGAGCAGCGCGCGCGGTGTCAATTTGTGTGTTGAACAAAGATTTTAGCACTTTTACACCTTAAAAGAGCAGAATGAAATTGTTTGGTTTTATTTTATGAATATTCATTAAAAATCGTGATTACTATTTCAACTGCCGAAAAAGTATTTCTCCTGATATGCAAATCTAAAATGAAATTTCAATATTTACTGTTAACTGTTAACTTTGTCATTTGTATTTGAACGATAATAGACTTATATGTTGTTTAAAGAAAAACAGTTGCAGAGAAGCTATGGATTTTGTTTACACCCCAACTGACTATAACAAACTTCCCATATTTCTTTTGAATGAATGGTCAAACAGCTGCCTACAAACTGAATGACGCGAACCATCGAGAAATAAATAGGACATAACCAAATTAAAGCATTCCCAAAAATCAACCTCCTACCGGTTTTGAGCCTGGCCGACCGGCATAACTTCACGTGAGATGAGCCCATGAAAAATGGTCCCTATACAACCGAAATTCCGTCCCCAGAAACGATCCCATTACGATAAGAAATGGTGTTAAATCATACGGCCGGGCGATTCTCCAAAAAAAAACGGACGAACGATCACAACCTGGAGCAGCTCAGCACCGCCACCAGTTAATAGGATTCATCCCATAAAAGGGGCGACAACGAAGCGATCATGCTTTTCTTGTGGTTTAGTTGACCACCACCCTGTGGTCTCGGTCACATCTAGGCAATTTAAGCTTTCGGAGAGCCCGATGGGGCTCTGACTCATGGCTTTAAAATCTTACCACCGAATGATTGACTTACTGCATTGACGCCGTTTTGTCGTCGTCAGTTGGGCGGCGCAGTTTAAAACCCGGACAATTTGTCAAATATTGGGGCCGCCACAGCTCAGTAAGAGGGATCGATGATGGGGGATCGGTCACAAATCACGTTAACCGGTTTTTGGATAATTTTTTTTAAGAGAATGTTAGCTTGTTAATTTGGGATAGCTTTTCTTTTGGTTTTAGAGGGATTTTTAGAGGGATCTACGTAATATATAAACAATCCCTCGGTTGGAACAACAGCCAACGACGAGATTGTGCTAATGCGTGACTACTCTTATTGCCCATTATCGCCCGGTTAGGTCTTAGACAATTCTAATGTTCGGTGAATGCGGTTCAGAAGTAATGGGAAAATTTCCTTTGAAGCATGACAATTTACAGCTTAATTTCAGATGGATTTTGCTGTCTGATTCTGTGAGTCGTCTCACGTGACCCATCCATCTTCTATAACGCAATTCGCTTAGAAAAATTCACGAAAAAGGTAACATTTGCGGCAAGCAGTTTCTTTACATTAAAAAAATGACTATTATTTTAAGGTTTCATTTCATATTGAATCATCAGGGACTGTATTTATCATTGATTGTGTGATAACTAAAAAAAATACAAAAAAGACAAAAAAGACCAAAAAGACAAAAAAGACAAAAAAGACAAAAAAGACAAAAAAGACAAAAAAGACAAAAAAGACAAAAAAGACAAAAAAGACAAAAAAGACAAAAAAGACAAAAAAGACAAAAAAGACAAAAAAGACAAAAAAGACAAAAAAGACAAAAAAGACAAAAAAGACAAAAAAGACAAAAAAGACAAAAAAGACAAAAAAGACAAAAAAGACAAAAAAGACAAAAAAGACAAAAAAGACAAAAAAGACAAAAAAGACAAAAAAGACAAAAAAGACAAAAAAGACAAAAAAGACAAAAAAGACAAAAAAGACAAAAAAGACAAAAAAGACAAAAAAGACAAAAAAGACAAAAAAGACAAAAAAGACAAAAAAGACAAAAAAGACAAAAAAGACAAAAAAGACAAAAAAGAAAAAAAAGACAAAAAAGACAAAAAAGACAAAAAAGACAAAAAAGACAAAAAAGACAAAAAAGACAAAAAAAAAACAAAAAAGACAAAAAAGACAAAAAAGACAAAAAAGACAAAAAAGACAAAAAAGACAAAAAAGACAAAAAAGACAAAAAAGACAAAAAAGACAAAAAAGACAAAAAAGACAAAAAAGACAAAAAAGACAAAAAAGACAAAAAAGACAAAAAAGACAAAAAAGACAAAAAAGACAAAAAAGACAAAAAAGACAAAAAAGACAAAAAAGACAAAAAAGACAAAAAAGACAAAAAAGACAAAAAAGACAAAAAAGACAAAAAAGACAAAAAAGACAAAAAAGACAAAAAAGACAAAAAAGACAAAAAAGACAAAAAAGACAAAAAAGACAAAAAAGACAAAAAAGACAAAAAAGACAAAAAAGACAAAAAAGACAAAAAAGACAAAAAAGACAAAAAAGACAAAAAAGACAAAAAAGACAAAAAAGACAAAAAAGACAAAAAAGACAAAAAAGACAAAAAAGACAAAAAAGACAAAAAAGACAAAAAAGACAAAAAAGACAAAAAAGACAAAAAAGACAAAAAAGACAAAAAAGACAAAAAAGACAAAAAAGACAAAAAAGACAAAAAAGACAAAAAAGACAAAAAAGACAAAAAAGACAAAAAAGACAAAAAAGACAAAAAAGACAAAAAAGACAAAAAAGACAAAAAAGACAAAAAAGACAAAAAAGACAAAAAAAGACAAAAAACAAAAAGACAAAAAACAAAAAGACAAAAAACAAAAAGACAAAAAAGACAAAAAAGACAAAAAAGACAAAAAAGACAAAAAAGACAAAAAAGACAAAAAAGACAAAAAAGACAAAAAAGACAAAAAAGACAAAAAAGACAAAAAAGACAAAAAAGACAAAAAAGACAAAAAAGACAAAAAAGACAAAAAAGACAAAAAAGACAAAAAAGACAAAAAAGACAAAAAAGACAAAAAAGACAAAAAAGACAAAAAAGACAAAAAAGACAAAAAAGACAAAAAAGACAAAAAAGACAAAAAAGACAAAAAAGACAAAAAAGACAAAAAAGACAAAAAAGACAAAAAAGACAAAAAAGACAAAAAAGACAAAAAAGACAAAAAAGACAAAAAAAACAAAAAAGACAAAAAAGACAAAAAAGACAAAAAAGACAAAAAAGACAAAAAAGACAAAAAAGACAAAAAAGACAAAAAAGACAAAAAAGACAAAAAAGACAAAAAAGACAAAAAAGACAAAAAAGACAAAAAAGACAAAAAGGACAAAAAAGACAAAAAAGACAAAAAAGACAAAAAAGACAAAAAAGACAAAAAAGACAAAAAAGACAAAAAAGACAAAAAAGACAAAAAAGACAAAAAAGACAAAAAAGACAAAAAAGACAAAAAAGACAAAAAAGACAAAAAAGACAAAAAAGACAAAAAAGACAAAAAAGACAAAAAAAGACAAAAAAGACAAAAAAGACAAAAAGACAAAGACAAAAAAGACAAAAAAGACAAAAAAGACAAAAAAGACAAAAAAGACAAAAAAGACAAAAAAGACAAAAAAGACAAAAAAGACAAAAAAGACAAAAAAGACAAAAAAAGACAAAAAAGACAAAAAAGACAAAATAGACAAAACAGACAAAAAAGACAAAAAAGACAGAAAAGACAAAAAAAAACAAAAAAGACAAAAAAGACAAAAAAGACAAAAAAGACAAAAAAGACAGAAAGACAAAAAAAACAAAAAAGACAAAAAAGACAAAAAAGACAAAAAAGACAAAAAAGACAAAAAAGACAAAAAGACAAAAAAGACAAAAAAGACAAAAAAGACAAAAAAGACAAAAAAGACAAAAAAGACAAAAAAGACAAAAAAGACAAAAAAGACAAAAAGACAAAAAAGAAAAAAAAGACAAAAAAGACAAAAAAGACAAAAAAGACAAAAAAGACAAAAAAGACAAAAAAGACAAAAAAGACAAAAAGACAAAAAAGACAAAAAAGACAAAAAAGACAAAAAGACAAAAAAGACAAAAAAGACAAAAAAGACAAAAAAGACAAAAAAGACAAAAAAGACAAAAAAGACAAAAAAGACAAAAAGACAAAAAAGACAAAAAAGACAAAAAAGACAAAAAAGACAAAAAAGACAAAAAAGACAAAAAAGACAAAAAAGACAAAAAAGACAAAAAGACAAAAAAGACAAAAAGACAAAAAAGACAAAAAAGACAAAAAAGACAAAAAAGACAAAAAAGACAAAAAAGACAAAAAAGACAAAAAAGACAAAAAAGACAAAAAAGACAAAAAAGACAAAAAGACAAAAAAGACAAAAAGACAAAAAAGACAAAAAAGACAAAAAAGACAAAAAAGACAAAAAAGACAAAAAAGACAAAAAATACAAAAAAGACAAAAAAGACATAAAAGACAAAAAAGACAAAAAAGACAAAAAAACAAAAAAAAACAAAAAAGACAAAAAAGACAAAAAAGACAAAAAAGACAAAAAAGACAAAAAGACAAAAAAGACAAAAAAGACAAAAAAGACAAAAAAGACAAAAAGACAAAAAGACAAAAAAGACAAAAAAGACAAAAAAGACAAAAAAGACAAAAAAGACAAAAAAGACAAAAAAGACAAAAAAGACAAAAAGACAAAAAAGACAAAAAAGACAAAAAGACAAAAAAGACAAAAAGACAAAAAGACAAAAAAGACAAAAAAGACAAAAAAGACAAAAAAGACAAAAAAGACAAAAAAGACAAAAAAGACAAAAAAGACAAAAAAGACAAAAATGACAAAAAAGACAAAAAAGACAAAAAAGACAAAAAAGACAAAAAAGACAAAAAGACAAAAAAGACAAAAAAGACAAAAAAGACAAAAAGACAAAAAAGACAAAAAAGACAAAAAAGACAAAAAAGACAAAAAAGACAAAAAAGACAAAAAAGACAAAAAAGACAAAAAAGGACAAAAAAGACAAAAAAGACAAAAAGACAAAAAAGACAAAAAAGACAAAAAAGACAAAAAAGACAAAAAAGACAAAAAAGACAAAAAAGACAAAAAAGACAAAAAGACAAAAAAGACAAAAAAGACAAAAAAGACAAAAAAGGCAAAAAAGGCAAAAAAGACAAAAAAGACAAAAAGACAAAAAAGACAAAAAAGACAAAAAAGACAAAAAAGACAAAAAAGACAAAAAAGACAAAAAAGACAAAAAAGACAAAAAAGACAAAAAAGACAAAAAAGACAAAAAAGACAAAAAAGACAAAAAAGACAAAAAAGACTAAAAAGACTAAAAAGACTAAAAAGACAAAAAAAGACAAAAAAGACAAAAAAGACAAAAAAGACAAAAAAGACAAAAAGACAAAAAAGACAAAAAAGACAAAAAAGACAAAAAAGACAAAAAAGACAAAAAAGACCAAAAAGACAAAAGAGACAAAAAAGACAAAAAAGACAAAAAAGACAAAAAAGACAAAAAAGACAAAAAAGACTAAAGAGACAAAAAAGACAAAAAAGACAAAATAGATAAAAAAAGACAAAAAATATAAAAAAGACAAAAAAGGCAAAAAGACAAAAAAGACAAAAAAGACAAAAAAGACAAAAAAGACAAAATAGATAAAAAAAGACAAAAAATATAAAAAAGACAAAAAAGGCAAAAAGACAAAAAAGACAAAAAAGACAAAAAAGACAAAAAAGACAAAAAAGACAAAAAAGACAAAAAAGACAAAAAAGACAAAAAAGACAAAAAAGACAAAAAAGACAAAAAAGACAAAAAAGACAAAAAAGACAAAAAAGACAAAAAAGACAAAAAAGACAAAAAAGACAAAAAAGACAAAAAAGACAAAAAAGACAAAAAAGACAAAAAAGACAAAAAAGACAAAAAAGACAAAAAAGACAAAAAAGACGAACAAGATAAAAAAGACAAGAAAGACAAAAACGACAGAAATGACAAAAACAAACAAAAAATCAGACAACAACAGACTCAAAACGGTCTTATAAAAACCCAAACAAAAACAGACACAAAACATGAAAAAACAGAGAAAAAACATGCGAAAAACAGACAAAGAAATACAAAAAAAGACAAAATAAACAGACAATAAACAAACGAAAACCGACAATAAAAACAGCCGAAAAAGACGAAAAAACAGACAACAGAACCGGCAAAAAACAGACAACAACAGACATAAAACAGACAAAAACAGGCAAAAAACATACAAAAAAAAAACAAACAAAAAACTGAAAAAGAAACTGATAAAAACTGACAAAAACAGAAAAAAAGACAAAAAACAAACAAAAACCGACAATAAAAAAGGACAAAAAAAACACGAAACCAGACAAAAGAACAGACAAAAAACAGACTTACAACATACAAAAAAAAACTGTTGAAAACGCAGGTTTCAGTGGTGGAATAGAGTTAACCTTTATTCGTTTTGTTCGTCAAGTCCTTAAATAACTACTTATAACATAAGCGATAGCTATTTACATAATTCACTGAAGTGATATCCTCACTTATTAGTTTTCTTATTTTCGTGTGATATTCTGAGCTAACTACTCAGAATATCTGGCAACACTGGTGAGTTACCACGAACCTAAATTGAGTTGTTTGGCTTCACAGTAAACATTTGTACCGTGTTTACCATCATCAGCTGTCATCATCAATCATCACCGCTATTGTTTCAATTGCGAATTGACTCAAAGCATGCGGAACCAAAACAAACTGTTTTTGTTCTGCTCGTGGCAGCAGAAGTTGCTGCTTGCTGCTACCAAGGAAAACCGTAAGTTTCAACAAAAACAAACGAAAACATATAAAAAACTGAAAAATACACAAAAAAAACTGACAAAATACGATTTTTCTGTGTTTATTTTTTAAGAGTTTTATTGTTTTATTGTTTTTTTTTTCTTTTTCATACTTTTAATTATTTTGTGTTTTTTGTAACTTTTGTGTTTTTCTACGGAGCTAGGGATTGCTGCTCGAAATTTACGGATCTTAAGCTTTTTCTACAGACTATTGAAAAAAGTATAGGGATTCTGCGGGTACACGAAAATTCTCCCTGACGATCAAAAAAGAGGTCATCAAATTTTGCCAAAATCAGTACATTTTTCGATTTTCGTCAAAACTATGGACTTGAGCGGTTTGCAATCTGGCAACGCTGGTTCTCACGCATCCGTCCGAGCATGGTTGCCACATGTACAGATTTGTCTAGAAAAGTAAAGATTTTTGAACTCATTTTTAGTTCAGAATCAGATTTGTTTAAAAGACTAGAAACGATTTAAATATTTGAAATAGTATCAATTACAAAAACTGGATTTGAAAAAATATAGTTATTTTTGTGATAATTGCTCTGAGTTTTTATATATCGTTAATACAGATTTTGAAACAGATTTTGACACAGATTTTTACAAAAAAAAATACAGATGGAAAAGATTAGAAATGTGCCGAGTATTCGGTCAGCCGAATATTCGGCGCCGAATACCACCAAAAAACTGTTAAGCCTTTCGGCTCACCGAACAGTTGAGCTAGGTATTTGGCCGAGTAGGCCGAATATTTATTTTTTAAATTTATACAATAACAGAATTTTCAAAATTTTCAACTGATATTGGATAGATTATAAAATATTCAAAAGTAATGTGTAGTTTCATATTTTGATTATCGTTATTCCAAATTTTCTAGATATATTCATTAAAGAATTAAAGAAAAGTTAAATCTGACCGAGATAGCCAGATATTTTTGAAACTTTCCGGATTCTACCGGGTTTATTCATATTATTAGCTGGATTAAATTAAAAACTCAAATTTGATTTTGATTGTTTTAAGAGTTTACATCACAAAGCGATTTTTTAGAATAAATTTAAAAATGAACATCGATTTCGTTTAATTCTTCGTGCTGTGATTCAATTAAAAGTTTAAATTTTAAGAAATTTTCAAATTGAAACTCCTCATACATCTAATTCGATATCAAATAAACAATTTCATATAGCTTGGCAACTGGCCTGTGATATAGCTCAGTTGGAAAGTTCGTTGTTTCCTGAGCCGATGTCCGTGAGTTCGTGCCCAAGAGCATCGATCACAGTTGTACCGGATAAGTTTTTCGATGGCTGTCCGCCAACTGCATCGTTGATATTAGTCGCATATGACTTAAAAGATGTTAAAACGACTATAATCAGAACAAATAAATATAGCTTGGCAACTGTTTTGACATGTTTTGTCCCAGATTTCACTGGAACCCAATCTCTTTGTTGATAAACGTCCTAGAAGCCCAAGTCATCTGATGTCCTTTCAGCTAACGGTGACATTTTGAAAATTATAAAAGCGACCAAAGCGACCTCTACTTTAAGAAGATCTTATGAATTATACACCTGATTGGAAATAATCGACTTTAAAACGAAAGAAATAAAAGAAAGAAATAGAAGAAAAAAGAAATTATCGCTTTAGTATTTCTATGGAAAACTGAACGGAATAATCAATCGAATATTCGGCCGGCAACGCTGCGTCCGTGTCGTTTACAGCTCGTGTGAACTCGGATTACGAAATATCAGCGATAGAGGATAACACTCGGAAGCAGAGATGCCAATGTATCTGATTTGTCAGGATTTGCCTGATTTTTTGAGGCTCAGCCTGACAACCTGAAAAACCATTGAATTTTCCTGATTTTTTAAATATGCCTGATTTTGCCTGATTTTTGAGAATGTGATGAAAAATGGGTAGTAAGGAACTGAATTAGGTACCATTGCTGAAGTGAAAAAGTGAAAATTTCCGTTACTTTGACGTAGCCTGATTTTTATTTCACCAGTTTCCTGATTTTCCCTGATAGTCGTTTGAAAATGTTGGCAACCCTGCTCGGATGCCGAACCGAAGACAGTGTTGTTTTCTCCCAACTTTTGGTTGATTGGGAAGAGCAGACCAATCATAACAATAGTATTTTTAGATTCAATATTCTATCAAATAGACCAACTAAATTACAAAGATTCAAGAGATTGGAATGAATGTATTTAAATTAAAGATAGCCGTTTAAGAAAATTTAGAAGATTTCATTCTCAATCTCTGTGATCTTTGCATTCACTTTGCTTAAATGACAACGGAAGTCAGTTTATTTTTCATGACTTCAGAAAAATAACAAATATAAATTGTTATTATTATTACAAATTATTTGAGACCTTTTAACCATCCGGGTCATTCGGGTCTAAAAAAAATTGTGTTTGGATAAAATGTGATGTTACTATATCTAGGAGAAATTGTGATATTCAATATCTTTGTTAAGATTAAACCATTAACTGTCACCAAATTTGGCAATCAATTTCGGAAAGCTACATGAATAATGGAGTCTTCAAAACATTCATCAACCTCCTGAAAAAATCTTTATGATGAATTTCTCTTCCCTCGCCAACCGACTGTCAATCTCTTTTGTTTTGATCGCCAGCCAAATTATTATCAAATTCACTTCCTTCCGCTTGATCACATCTGTCTGTTTATATTTTTTGGTATCTTCAAAAGTAGCTGCTATCACATCAATTAATCTCGACCAGCGATCTTGTAGATAGACTGCTCTCGACGAATCGTTTCTCCAATGTTATTTCTGTTTTGTTGCCATTCGAGTATTAGCCGTTTGTTGATTAATTCCGATTTGTTTTTGCTCGTTAACTTGCCCAAGAGACATCTGCCGTTTTTTTTTGGGCAGTGTGTGTTGTTTTTATTTATTTTTGTTTTAATTTATCATTTTCTCTCAATCCATCATCAACGCTTGACTTATCTCGTAGATATAGAAACTTGGAAATCACAACCCAAGTCATATGGTACCCAAATATCGCTTTCTTTCGCATTGACCGTGACAAATGTGTCAATTATTTTCCTAGGAACTGTATGGCAATGAATGGAATCACATATCACCTGAACGATTCAATGTGTACGTACATCAACGTTTTAATTAACCGCTTAACCGGCCTAAATGAGAGTTGTCAGTTTAAGGTAAAGTTCAATCACTTTAGTCAAAAATATTTTACATAAATTTATTAAGTTTTTTTAATTTATTTCATCAGTATTTTGCCAACGGAGTTCTTGAAGCTGTACATTTTTTACTCAAAACTATTATTGTAATTTAACTTATGACTTGAACATTATGTCATAAAAATGCACCTTCATCTATATAGGACCAAAATGCGCTCATTTTCGTTTGTTATGGTTTGGCACATTGCGGCTCGCCGTGGAAGCATGCGAGAAACTTGCTTTATTTACCTCTGTTGGACGAAGGTTAATCTTTCTGTTCACCGATGAAAGGTTGGCTAGGCTAGGTTTAGGCTTCAGAAATGTAGCATACAGAACTTGTTGGATAATTTGTTTGGTCTGACCCGGCAGTGATGGCACTCAACAACAATTTAAATTATCGGTTGAGTAATGCAGAAACGCATTTTTTGCGCCAAACTGTCTCAGAGGTAGTGAAACGGTTTAAAAAAAAGTCCAATTAAAAATTTAAACTATTAGAGAATCTTCGTATCCAAGTTATGTAAATTTACGAAATTAAACACATCAACTGAAACCCGAAAAACAAAAATTCAGAACTTCATCTGAAGATTCGTATTTTTATAATTCGTACTCAATGAAACAATCCTATTTTCTTAGAATTGAACATAGTCGATGGCCCTCTCAAAATAATCGGTAATTTGAGGTTAATGCCCTGCAAAAAAAGGAGCGTTTCGAGAAATTCCCACGTGGATGGGAAAGAATTGAACTCATAAATTTAATGATTGTTTCTGTTTGGGGTTGTTTCATTGTGTAGTACCCACATTCTACCTTACAACCTGACCGACTAGATGTTTGGTTTGCCGGATTTTTCGATCTGAAGAAGTGATTGGTGGTAATACAGAAGCGCTACCATTGACACCGCAAAGATGAATCAGTATAGGTATTATGTAAATTTCGGAGATGGTCCACAGACCGCAGTGAATCATACTCAAACCCGAAACTCGTATAAACCTTAATCGGATTTCTTTGGTGCCGCTTGGCATTTGCCACTTGGTAGGTTTGTTTAGTGAGTTTAGTATGTTCGGTTGTGATGGGTTTTTCAATGTTTTGGTGTTTGTTTTGTTTTATTGTGATCAGTAACAAAAACTTGCTCGGATTGGAATGGATTAGGTCTACAACAACAAAGCGTTCCCTACTCAGATGACTTTGAAACCGTTTTGAACTCGGATGTGTTATCTCCGGTGACATGCAACTTCCATTTGGTTGATGCGTTCAATTTAGGAGCGAATGCACATCTGGAGTAACGTTTTTCACAAACCATTCCATTAGTTGTATGACGATATGGCAATGCGAATTTCGACTAAAATTGATCCACGAATCCACAAATCCACGAACTTTAACATATGAACAAAATTTGGGGAGCTAAATGGATCAGTAAAATTTCGATCAAATAAGTACTTAAATGACAAAAATTATTTAAAATTTCATTATAACACAAATCTACAAAAGTAACATTTTTTTGGGTAGCCAGGAATTTTAAAGCTGAGTTTGACTTTCATATTTGGGAGCGTTGAATTAAAATATTGAATCAGTTTTGCTCTGGCAGCTGTAATTTTAACACAAAACGTACAGGACGATGTCAAATGCCTTTTTTTTTAAACTTCAAATTTTCTTATTACGATTGTTTTTATCGAAAAAAACTAATTGATGCTATAAAATAATTTGGAACAAAAATAGACCTATCTTGTGTTATAATTTCCGAGGAATCGAAAGAAGGCTGTTTAAGCCTTCAACATTTTGAACCAAATGCGATTATTTTGGGTGATTTTTTCTGAGAAATCGAATGTAATAGCTGTTATATCCTCTATTACCCTTCATTTTTCAAGTATTTCAGAAAAAAGAATGTTGGGATTTGAAAATTTGGAACCAAATGAGACTTATCTTATGTAATTTTTCCGGGGAATCCAACTAAGCCAATTTGAGCCACCGCACGGATTACAAACTGAAGTTAAGGCTGTTCTACCCTCAATTTTCAAACATTTTTCAAAAATTTAAGAAAAAAGCATGTTCGTACTTGAAAATTTTGAACTAAATCACAGAAGTTTTTCTCCAGATGAAATCAATAAATATTTTTCTACTAATTTTACAACTTGTAGTAGCACGTTTATAACTCCATCCAACTCGAATGGTTTTGAATTTAGACCAGTAGAAGAATACGAGATTATTAACTCTGTCTTTTCTATAAAATCCAACGCTACTGGTTTTGATAATATTTCTATTAAATTCATACAAATTATTCTTCCTAATATTCTAATAGTTCTCAAGCACTTATTCAACACTATTATTAATTCTTCTAAATTTCCCGAGGAATGGAAAATAGCTAAAGTTGTACCTATACCAAAGAAAGCAAATTCTCGCGCTATCTCCAATTTTCGACCGGTGAGTATTTTGTGCTTGCTTTCGAAAGTTTTTGAAAAATTAATTAAAGAACAAATATCGGAATACATAAACAATAATGATTTTTTGCACAAGTTTCAGTCTGGTTTCCGCAAAAATCACAGTACCGAGACAGCTCTGATTAAAGTACACGATGATATAGCCAAATGTATTGATAAAAAAGGAGTTGCAATCTTACTTCTTATTGATTTTGCCAAGGCTTTTGATCGGGTGTCACATACTAAATTGTATGAAAAACTTATAAATAATTTTGCTTTTGGCGCATCAGCTGCTAATCTGATAAAATCATATCTAATTTCAAGACAGCAAGCTGTATTTTTTGAAGGTTCTTTGTCGGAGTTTGAATGTATCAAGTCAGGTGTTCCTCAAGGCTCCGTTCTAGGCCCAATTTTATTTTCATTGGTTATAAATGACCTCCCTGGTATTTTGGAACATTGTAGCCTACATCTTTTCGCGGACGATGTTCAGCTATATTTTTGTAATGACGGTCAATATAACCCTGTAGAAGTTGCGCATAGAATCAACAAAGACTTATCCAAACTTCATCGTTGGTCGACTATTAATCAATTACCAATAAATAGTTCAAAAACTCAAGCTTTATTTATAACTAGACCCAAATGTCTTTTTGCACCTCCTGAATTATTTTTAAACAATGAAAAACTTGAGTTCGTAGAAAGAATTGATAGTCTAGGTGTAATTTTTGATAGGAACCTCCATTGGGGCATGCACATCAGACATCAGTGTTCAAAAATATATGCTTCACTGAAACTTATTAATATTAATACGAGACACTTAGATATACCGTGCAAGATCAAACTTTTTAAAACTTTTGTACTCCCTCATTTTATGTACGGTGGTTTTATCACCTCTAATGCCCAAATTAGTTTACAGGATCGACTCAAAGTTGCATTGAATGCCTGCGTTCGGTACGTATTTAGACTTTCGCGTTTTTCAAGAGTAACGTTTCTTCAGAAATTTCTTCTAGGTTGCGAATTTAAAAACTTTTCCCGCTTTCGATCATGTGTGGCTATGCATAACATTATTGTTTGTAAAAAACCTTCTTATTTATATTCAATGCTTGTACCTCTCCGAAGTTCACGTACTAATAGTTTCATCGTACCAAATCACAACTCATCTTACTATAGTAACTCATTTATTGTTAAAGGTATCGTTTATTGGAACCAATTACCTTTAGAAATTAAAAATATTTTGAATAAAAAGGGATTCAGAGAGAGTTTGTTGGCAAAACTTAACAGAACAAATAGTCGAAAAGAACGGTTATTTAAAAACAACACACCTCAGAAACATTGTTAAAAATTATTGATTTATACAAGTGAAATTACCATATTGTAGCGAATTAGAAGATCTGAGATCTTATGTTACATGATTAAACAATAAATAAATAAATAAATAAATAAATAAATAAATAAATAAATAAATAAATAAATAAATAAATAAATAAATAAATAAATAAATAAATAAATAAATAAATAAATAAATAAATAAATAAATAAATAAATAAATAAATGGAACGTTTCTTTTGTGATTTTTTTTTTTCAAATCCAACGAAGCCTGTTTGAGCCACCGCTTGCATTGCAAACTAAAGTTATGGCCTTCAATTCTCCTTAATTTTTCAAATACAGACCCCGTTCGTTTTTGGCAACACGCCCGTAAATTTTATGTTGCCAAAGTCGAATGTTGCCAAAATCGAAAGGTTTTTTTTGTCACTTTTTTATTTCAAATTTTTATTTAAAATTATTCAAAATAGATGTAAAACCTTATATTAGCATAAAAATTTTCAATTTGTCTCAATTATATTAGTTTTAAGCAGTAAAACATGGAAAAATTTGTGTTTTTACAGTTTAAAACTATTATAAATAAGCCAAATTGAAAAATTTCATGCTAATATTACGATTTCCATTTATTTTGATTAATTTGAAATGAAAATAAAAAATAAAAAAGTTACAAAAAAAACGTATTTTTTGGATGTTGCCAAAATCGAACGGTTTTTGCTCGGATGTTGCCAAAATCGAATGTTGCCAAAATCGAACGGGGTCTGTAGTTAAGAAAAAGCATGTTCGGACTTAAAAATTTGGAAATAGATCGGGACGTATCTTTCGTGATATTTTTTTCAAGGAATCTAACGAAGCCTGTTTGAGCCACCGCACGCATTGGAAACTGGAGTAATGACTGTTTTACCCTCAATCCCCGTACATTTTTCAATAAGTCAAGAAAAAGTCTGTTCGGACTTGAAAATTTGGAATCAAATGAAACTTATATAGTGTGTTTTTTTCCGAGGAATTAAATTAAGCCTATTTGAGCCACCGCATTCTTCAGAAAATGGAGTAATCGCTTTTTTACCCTCAATTCCCCTACATTTTTCAACTATTTCAAAACAAAGCATGTTCGGACTTGAAAATTAGGAACCAAATGAGACTCATTCTATGTGATTTTTCCGAGAAATCGAGTGAAGCCACCACACGCTTAAAAAAATGTAGTTATGACTGTTTTTTCCTCAATTCTCCTACATTTTTCTATTATTTCAGAAATAAAACATGTTTGAACTTAAAAATTTTGGAGTAAATGGAACGTATCTTGTGTGATATTTTTTATGATAACGAAGCATATTTGTGCCACCACACGCATTGGAAACTGGAGTTTTGACTGTTTTACTCTCAATTCCCCTACATTTTTCAAAGAGTTAAGAAAAGACATGTTCGGACTTGAAAATTTGGAACCAAATGAGACTTATCTCACGTGATTTTTTTCGAAGAATCGAATGAAGACTGTTTGAGTCACCGCACGCTACCTTAAGTTCCCCAAAATTTCTAAATTATATGGTTCAAAATTTTAAAGTCCGAACATGCTTTTTCTCAACTATTTGAAAAATGTGGGGGAATCGAGGATAAAAACAGCCATAACTCAATTTTTCGAAGCGTGCGGTGGTTCAAAACTTCATTCGATTTCTCGAAAAAAAATGTGTAAGATAAGTTTCATTTGATTCCAATTTTTCCGAACATGCTTTTTCTTTACTTTTTGAAAAAATGTAGAAGAGTTGGGGGTAAAATTGTCATAACTTCAGTTTCCAATGCAAGCGGTGGTTCAAACAGGCTTTGTTGGATTCCTCGAAAAAAATTACAAAAGTTACGTACCATTTAATTCAAAAAAATTAAGTACGAACATGCTTTTTTCTTAATTATTTGAAAAATGTAGGGAAGTTGAGGGTAAAACAGCCTCAACTCCAGTTTCCAATGATTGTGGTGGCTCAAATAGGCTTCGTTCGATTCTTCTGAGATCTGTCCCGTTTGATTCAAAAATTTCAAGTCTTAACATGCTTTTTTCTGTGGGGGAATTGAGTATAAAAACAGACATAACACCTTTTTTCGAAGCTTGCGGTCTCTCAAACAGCCTTCATTCAATTTCTCACTTAAACACACACAAGATACTTCCCGTTTAGTTCAAAGATTTTAAGTCCGAACATGATTTTTTCTTGATTATTTGAAAAATGTAGGGGAATTGAGGGTAAAACAGCAATAAAGATATGTTTTCGTTGTTGTTGTGTATTTTGTTTGAATTGGCGTGAGGAACGAAGCCTCATATCGCAAGTGTTTTGTATTTCTTTCTTCCTTTTCTACTAGGGACTACTAAAGTTATTCGTTGTTTTGTATAGAAACATTTTTTTTTCTAAAACCTATCTTTGGATTTGTACAAAAAAAAATTGCACTCATTAAATAACTAAATATTTTCCTGCAATCTGATGATTTTAAATTTTGTAAAAAAATCCCGTTTTAAGTTGACGAGCTGATTTGATACTATGTTTCAATGCATTTTAAACATATTTCTATACAAATTATTGTTTTTTACAAATCCGTATTAATTCTAGAAAAACTGATTTTTTTACGGAGGCTCAAAAGAATCACATTTCAATTAAAAAAATCAAGTTAATCGAATTTGTATTTGAATATTGTTGAGCATATCAATGAATAGATGCCAATTTCATTGGATTTGTTCTAAAAAAATATGAGAACCTGTCGATTTCATACGAAAAGACATCGAAATTTTTATTCTGACAACAATTGTTAAAAATTTGAAGGCTTCACATTGATTTTTGATTCACCATGATTTTATAATAAAAAAGAAGTATAATAAATACTGGGAAAATCATCATTTTAACCGGGGAAAACCGAGGGAAACCGGGAAAAACTTTGGAATTTCAAAACAAATAATCGCTGGCAACCCATCATAAAGCATGACAGTGCTTTCAACAACAGTATCATAGCATAATTAAATAGTGGCCTTACAACACAATCCAATTTAAATTAAATTTCAATTTAGTTCGTATTTTTCTTGAAAATTTGAGTTATACCTATGTAAACTTTCGACAGCTTGACAATAGTGACTTCACAAAAAAATCCAATATGGCTCTCAGTACTACCTTCTTTTAATACACTTTACTTTAGATAAAAAAAAATCGCCATTTTTTGAAGCTGGAGATGTATTTAGATACAGGCAAATATGTGCATAATCAAAACGTGTGCCAAGCTTTAGAATACACTAAAACATTGCATTGGTTTTGTTAAAAATATGTATGTTAAATTTATTGTATATGAGAGTTTTCATTCATTTAATTGGGAAGCGTCAATCGATACAAAGTATCATCTAATTCTGTAACAAAGTAACAACTTATTTGTCAATTCAATAAATCATCATATTATGTCAGAACGCTTACGTTCATCAATTTTTAACAGAAATCCTTCGAGGATTGTCACAGATTTTTTGACGACTATTCAAAGATAGCTGATTTTCGATCATTTTATCTATCTGCATTTTCTGAGACAATTCTGGCAGAGTTTAAGCAATAAAACTATGTGCCAAAAAAGCAATTTTGTACCGGTTCTATTGAACAAACTTTGTAAAATTCGACTTTGAACTTCTATAGCTTTTTACTCTTATGACATTTTTGTTAAATTTTCTGACAGATCAACTATCACACTATTTTTTTTACAAAATTTGAGTTTTCTAAAGTATGTGTGATAAAGCAATTCTTGGAAAATCGAACTTTTTGGACTTCTACCATTCAAATTGCAATATCTCGAAAACGACACAACGTCCATTATTGAAATTTTGCACAATGATTGTTGAAATATGAAGCTTGCATGTCTGAAGCTTTTGAAAAGTTCTATTGATGGAAAAAAGTTACACGAAGTACATTATTTTAAGGTTACGAAAAATGCGATTTCTCTGATATAGCTTCCCATTTCTATACGATTATAAACGGAACTTTATGTTCAAAGTCTATTCGTAAAGTTTTATAAAATAAACCTTCAAAAAAACTTTTTTTTTTGTTTTTTTCAGCAATGATCACACATTTGGGTGAATTTTGGACTGGTATCTCGGTAAGTATTACCATTACAAAAATCCTTATGCGATTATGATATACACTGCCGGCCAAAAGTTTGGGATCACCCACTAAAAAACATGCAAATTTTGATCGTTCATATCTCAGCCGTCTTAGGACATATTGAAAATCTTCTGATCTCATTTGAAAGATAATGAGCAATAGCTATCTCGGAGGTATTTTGCCCAAATATAATGTTTTAGTTTTGAACTTAAAACTTAACCTAAAGTTATAACATTTTCAAACAATCGCACTCAATATTCAAAGCCGATCATCTCGGGATAGGGTGGACCAAATCTCAAAATTTGAGTGGCATTAGAATTCCTGTTCTTTACTTCTCAAAACACAATAAAAAAAAAATGAGAAAAAATTCAAGAATGTATTTTTAATTAATAAAATAGACACTTGAGTTATCGTCCAAAAGTTTGGGATCACCTCTTTGTATGGTGAGTTTGGGATCATTCTTATAAAAACATGCAAATTTGTTTTATTCATATCTTTCTCATCTAACATCGTATTGCAGAGCTGAAGGGTTCATTTGGAAGCTTAAGAATTGTTGTTTTTTAATAAATTAATTAAAAAATTATATTTTGAAGTTATAACCATAAAAAAATCACCTGAAATTAATTGTTTTTTTGAAAGTTCTCAGATTTTTTTTATAGTTCTCACCTTAAAAAATAATTTTTGAATGAATTTATTAAAAAACTACAATTCCTAAGCTTCCAAATGAACCCTTCAGCTCTGCAATACGATGTTAAATGAGAAAGATATGAATAAAACAAATTTGCATGTTTTTATAAGAATGATCCCAAACTCACCATACAAAGAGGTGATCCCAAACTTTTGGACGATAACTCGATTGTCTATTTTATTAATTAAAAATACATTCTTGAATTTTTTCTCATTTTTTTTTTGATTGTATTTTGAGAAGTAAAGAACAGGAATCCTAATGCCACTCAAATTTTGAGATTTGGTCCACCCTATCCCGAGATGATCGGCTTTGAATATTGAGTGCGACTTTTTGAAAATGTTATAACTTTAGGTTAAGTTTCAAGTTCAAAAATAAAACATTATATTTGGGCAAAATACCTCCGAGATAGCTATTGCTCATTATCTTTCAAATGAGATCAGAAGATTTTCAATATGTCCTAAAACGGCTGAGATATGAACCACTGATAAGCTGATATAACTCTGAACCACATTTCCATCAACCAAAGGTTCGTGTCTTAACTGCTTAGTAAGTGAATAAAACACTGGTTGTGATGGGGCGCTAGCATTCAAAAATTACTCCACGTGTTCTAATGACACGTAGAAAAATATATAGAAATTTTATCATCTACCAAGCATTTTACGCCTGCTTCAATTTTTCTGCGTGCAAAAGTATAAGTTGCTATGGTGTTCAATTTTTGTTATGTTTTCCTCCCAGTGAAAAAAAGTCCCGATGGTTGAAATGTACTAGATTCATTGAGCTTTGAATTTGAGGAACAAAATTTGAAACGTGCCTACAAATGAAAAATAATTCTGCATATTTAAAAAAAGCTATTCCATTTAAAAGGATATTAAAATTTAAAAAATAATTTCGCAATATAATGGAATAAAAGTTTAACAGTTTTTAAGAATTAATTTTAGCAACTGAATAAAAGTTATAGATTAAAAGACTTTCAAAGATAAAATGTTCTTTATATCATTGAAGAAAAATTCGCAGTTCATAAAGAAGGATCTTCTGGCGAACGATTTAGTCTTGGCATTCTATAAGAAAATATACTTTTAAGATCATATGAAATTTCTTCAAATTTCCCCTTTGGATAAAATTGCCAAAAGATCATACACTCTTTTTCAATAAGAATGGAATTGATCCGATACATTGAAACTAAAATTTAAACAAACTGAGTTATATAACTTAAAAAAAAATATTTTCGTATTGTCAAATGACAATTTAATGCTTTACGAAAAAATCGAAATTTAGCTATTGGTATCATTACATGATCGGGAAACGAAGCTTAGGGAATGATGAGCTAGTTGGCGCCAGGAGCTCTGGGCGATGAAAATTTTTCTCCTACGCAGGGGGAATTATATCAGCTTATCAGTGTATGAACGATCAAAATTTGCATGTTTTTTAGTGGGTGATCCCAAACTTTTGGCCGGCAGTGTAGATAAGTAGTTGACTCAATAAGTATCACGTTGTATCAATTATTTTAGTTTTCGAAATAAAATGTTTAACATCACTAATACTCTCTAAAGCATGCTGAAATATCGTATATTTATTATACATCAAACAGCATTATACAAAACTAGTTTCGTTTTTTCAAACTATGCTTTTCGTGTGAGTTTTGTTTTATTCTGCAGTTGATTTTTTTCAAGCTGAAAACAATCACCAAAAAAAGGCAGTACTCACCAGCTTGACGCCACGTCACGTAGCTTTCCTGACAATCGATTTATCGATGATCGTTATTGCATCCACTACCGGTGGGTAGGTAGATAATTGCACTTTTATGCAGTACTGATAAACACAGAAGAACAGACCAACAGCGCCAGAAAAAAAAAACAAACAATCACTTCCACTGTAAAACCGAAACTCACACTCACTGCCACCAAGGGTACAGCAACAGCACTTTCAAATTACCGCACAACCTTTCGGGGGAAGAACTTTTGGAGAGCTGGCGTGGTCCCTGTATACGGTAATTGCGAGGCCACGTAAAAGCGCCGTGTGGCAGCAACGTTCATCTTCCAATTTGTCCTACCAAAACCATCATCAGTAAGTTAAATAATCGTCGCCGACCCGCAAAACGACCATCAACAAGAAACAATACAGTAACAACAATAACAACACTTCAACGACGACAACTGTCACTGTTCCACTCCATCCGGTAAGAATGAATTGGGCGCATTGTATAAGTTACTAGTACCTAGTACATGAATTTTCACAATGTAGGATTCTTCTGTCTGATGAAGCTGCTGGGTGACGAGACGTGACGTGAATTGCGTTGACAAACGACAACGACGACGGCGATCTTGGGCCTGGAAATTGTGTGTGCAAAAATGATGATCTACTACTCTGGGTGGAGATCAACAAGAACAAAAACTAAAGCGATATAAAACAAACCACCGCAGCCATAAAAGCATAATATCGGCTAACTACCTAGTAGGGAGGGAGAAAAGGAGGGTTACTAAGCCAAAACTTCTAGGTCTAGTTGCAGTAACTAGCAAGCTGCTAGAGGGCTGCCTGCAGGTTTAGGTTCTATTTAACCCCGCAAAAAACGGTCTCTAAAAACCGCAAATGTGCATTGGACATTAAGTATAGCTATAGGTAGGCTATATATTAGGGAGGTACGCTTACTAACTAATATGGCATCGGCGGGACATTTGCGGATCTGATCCACCCGAAGATCTTTTGTCGCTTGACGCTTCGCTCAGAGAGAAAGAAAGCAGGGCGTGTTGATTCGTTCCAAGAAGTTATCAGGTCGAATTGATTGATCTCTTGTGTTAACAAGAGTGTAACTAATGATTACCGTCAAACGGGGCATCATGGAACAGCAACATTTGTATACCACAACACTTGTTCAATTTTTATTTAAATATGATGTAACAAAGTTATGATTTAATGATAACGAAATGATGATAACATAGTTTCTCACATCGTGAGATAGTTTTTTTTTAAGTTTTTGATACTCATAGAAAATCTAAATGTCGAACTTGTCTTGTACTTCTCACAAGTGATTTTTAACCGTTAGCGTATCAAAAAATCTCAAACTTATCAATAATTTTGATAATTGAAATCACACAAAACCAACGAAATAAGAGAAAAAATTTTTTTTTCATGTTTTATATAATTTTTTAAATCAAATTTTTGTGGGAAAAAGTGTAAATGTAGACAATTTGTACAAAATAAAATAATTTAGATATATGGATTGACTTTTTTTTGATTTTTTTATACGTTTTAAAGCCAACGAATACTGCTTCATGGTGTAGAAAAAAGATTTTTTTTATATCCAAAAGGGTTGTTTCTAAAAGCGAACAAAATCAGTCGCAAATGAGTGGATTTACGTCACGAAAAAAGAAAACTTTTGCATTTTATGAGAAAACTTAAATTCACATCACAAAATTTAATTTATTGTTAAATTGCTCTGATATGCTCTGAAAGCTGTTTTGATCCTCCAGATGGTCGGATTTTTACAAATCGAACATAATTTAGTCGATTTTTAAATTTGTTCATTATTTTCGAATATTGAAAAAAAAATTTTAAAAAAAATATTGAGGTGTATCTTTAAATAAAGACTGTGAGAAACAGTCATTTTAACGTATGATTCCTCAATATGTTGCTATTCAAGTGCCTGTCAAAATAAGGAAACGTTAGGAGCAGATACTGAAAGTTTATGATTGTACAAGTCGGAATAACAAAATATTACTTTTAAATGTGTACATAAAAATTGAAGGCTCTTAAGAAATTTTCAGAATAAGTTGAAATTCGTAACGTGAATTCAGTACACTACCCTGTTCTGTTTCAACTGAATTCACGTCACGTTCACGTCAACTCACGTCACGTTCAATTTCACGTCACGTTCAAATTCACAACTTTTCAAGAGGCATAACATTGTTCGTTGTTGTTCAATCGAGAAGCGATGAACATAAAATTATGGGTAAATGTTGTTCGAAGTGGTATGTACTAAAGTCAAAAATGGTAAGTTCTAGCGTGAATTCATGTCACAAAAGACATCGTTCACAACCAGGGCCGTAGGAAGAACTGACTCATGGAGTGGGGGGGGGGGTTTGGGGGTTGTTTTGTGATCTATTTTTTTCAATGACATTGTTGCTCAAACAATGCATGAATAGAAAAGATTAAAAATAGGTAGGGGAGAGGGGGGTATCGTGGGCCATGGGGAAACGTGGGCCACTTTTAATATCTCAAATGTGTGTTGAGATAAAAATCTCAAACCAACTGTTATCGTCGTCGCTTTGCGTGAGCATATATTTCTATATGTTGTTGACTTGAACACGCATCATATCATAACAACAACAACAACAACAAGTTTGTATCGGTCGTGTTTTTTACCCGCTGCCAATATTTATTGAATTTCATCGTGATATCCAATTAATTACCTTCTGTAACTATCGCCGGTCCGTTCTCTGTAGTGCATATTACGGAAATATTGTTCAATCCTACTGTTCACCCGTTGAAAATCAGTGAAATTTCTATTTCTTAAGTGCTCGACCGACCGGCGCAACCATTTCGATAGCCGCGCTCTATTCGAAAACTTCGCTTTGTTTATATGCTTGTTTTCGCGCTCACACAGCTTTGTAGAAGCGAACTGTTTCAATTATGCGTGGAAAATGTGATGGTACTCCCTGCTTCGGCTCATCTCGAGGCGGAAAAATCGACTGCTTCAAGTGCCATAAATCATTTCATCCGAAATGTTCTGGCCTCACTAGCGCCCAGCACAAACAACTGAAGGATAGTCCTGGTTCACTCTGGCTGTGCATTTTTTGCCGGAGAATGAACGACTCCCCGGAATTCTCAACTAACTCCACTCCAAGCTCGACCCTAGACCTGATCCTTCAGCGTATTACCTCTATTTTGAAGCTAGTCGGGCTTCAAATCGACGTTTCCCGGTCCATTTGCCGAGCGATCAATAACGACATCCCGCGCCGCAGCTGCCCTGGCCAATTTCTCGAACGTCGGAATCCTACATCCACCAGCGACAATGGGAGAGAATTTCTCGACGAACTCGACCGAATGCAGTTCGAGTTCACTAATGTGTTCCATTCCTTTCTCGGCCCATCCAACCTCGAATCCAACAACAACAACAACAACAAACGAGATAGAACATCCAGCGCCAGCTCCGTTCATCCCAGCGACAAAAGACTGAGAGTTGACGTTTCAGTTGGCACATCTGATCATCCAGACATTACAATACATTCCGTTTCAGATTCCTGTGATGATATTGCCAGCCATGTACCTGCCCCTCCGTCATCTAGCGCACCTGTTTTCGCCACTACCGTTGCCAGCTCATCAGAACTCATCATTGCTCCTATCATCACCAACGCCACCACCACCAATGCCATCACCACCCCCGCTACTTATGCACACCCATTGCCTGCTGCGATGTTTGTACCACGAATGCCTGCCATGCCTTTTGGTTCTCTAGCAGTTCCAGCCCCTACTGCTAATTTCCAACAGCCACCGGAGATAAACGTAGGATTCACTGCCCCGCTCCCCAGCGCCATTCTCCAGCCACCTACGAATGTTTCTCAACCGAATCCGCTGCCTTTTATCAACATCGCTCAAGCAGAGCCCACCTTTACTCCTGCTTCCCTGCCGCGGCTAGGTATGAACGCTAAACTTGGCGCGCCCCTCCCACGCACCACCTCTACCGCCGCTCAGCAGCCGCAGATCATGAACGTGGATTTTATTGCCCCGCTCCCCGCACTACTTCCACTGTTGCCAGCCATATTCCAACCAATCCAAACAGTTGGCCATCTCACAGCGTCACAACCTTGCCACAGCTCCAGTTCACCCCGACCCTTCGCGCCAACACCAACGTAATGCCATCTCTGCTACCTAATCCAACACTCCGAGCAGTCAGCACCAAGCCTCCACCAGCCACCGCAACAACTCCACTTTCCTGCCAGGTAAACTCTGCTAGTGATAATATTACCAATAGTAACTTAGCACCCTACTCATTGAATAATGGTCAGCCAACTTATCAGTTTGTGACACCTCGTACTTTTCATAACAACCCCGAGAATTTAAATACCCAAAGGCAAATAGCAAATGTCACAACTCTCAGAGTAGCTAATCAGGATGTTGACAACTGGTATTATATAAGCCCATTTAACCCCAACGAAACCGAAGAAAATGTTACCGCATACATCAGTGAACAAGCAAGAATTGATCGTTCCTTTATCGAGTGCTGCAAATTAGTTAGAAACAACAATCGATCCAATAGGCCTCTTTCTTTCGTTTCTTTCAAAATACGCGTTCCTAGAAACTTGGAACAAACTATTTGCATCCCCTCCTTTTGGCCAACTGGAATCAACGTAAAACCTTTTTTAGTGGGCCTTCGCAAGCAATATACTCGCATGAAGACACCTCTCGCCAACAGACAATTTGTCTTCCGTCAACAGAACACTCCTCGGGCTATGCCACCCCACCCAATACCATATTACCTCCAACCTACACAAGCACAATTGCAACCGCCGTCAGTACAACAATTGAACCTACAGCACGGGTACCTCCAGCAGTATTGAGTTTCCCTCGGAGTTCTCTCAATACACAGATCTGTCAATTTCTTATGTACTACCAAAACGTGGGTGGTATCAATCAACTGATAAGCAATTACTTTTCTGCCTGTGCCGATGAGTGCTACGACCTCATAGCGTTCACTGAAACTTGGCTCAACACCAACACACTCTCGTCACAAATCTTCGGATCAACTTACTCCACCTTCAGATGCGATCGCAATGCGGCTAACAGCAACAAAGCGCACGGGGGAGGTGTACTTCTAGCGGTGCGGTCCATTTTTAAATCTATACAGATTAACCCCCCTGGATCTGACTCAGCAGAACAAATTTGGGTTTCCATAGCCCTGAATGAGTTCGCTCTCTACGTTTGCGTATTATATATTCCGCCCGATCGTACCAGCGACTTAAGCTTACTCAATTCACATCTAAGCTCCCTCCAGTGGATTACTGAACGCATGAAACCCAAGGATAAACTCTTCATCATCGGCGACTTCAATTTGCCTGGAATCAAATGGACACTATCATCATCAGGGGACTTGTACCCTGATTCCCTTAATTCCAGTACATCTATCAGCTCTTCGCTAATCCTCGATGCGTATAGTACGGCTGATCTCACCCAACGGAATAATGTACTTAACGCTAATGGTCGTATGCTCGACTTATGCTTCGTCAGCTCTGAATTTCTTCCTTCAAATTTACAAGTGCTTGAAGCACCTGATGCTCTGGTGAAACAGTGCCAACACCACCCTCCTCTGCTCATTTCCTTCAAACAGAATATTTATTTATACACACAACCTAGTGCTTCAGCTAAATATGATTTCCGGAAAGCTGATTTCGAATCAATAACTGGTTTCTTATCGACAATCGCCTGGAGTGATATTCTCGACAAACAAGACGTGAACTCAGCCACTCGATCTTTTTCCAATATCATTTCGCACGCCATAAACCAGTTTGTTCCTTTAAAAACTTTGAAACCGCCGAACAATCCACCATGGTCCAACACGGCTCTCAAAAAACTTAAGACCGCGAAACGTGCTGCTTTGAAAAAACTCACTAAACACAGGAACCAGTTTACCAAAAGTCGATATCGCTTTCTCAATGGTAAATACAAACAACTGAACAAAACACTGTTTTCAGCATACCAATCAAAAATTCAAAACCATTTGAAAACTAATCCAAAGGAATTCTGGAGTCATGTCAACAAACAGCGCAATGAATATGGTCTACCTACTACCATGTTCGCATCAGACAACGTAGCCTGCACCACTTCAGATATATGCAACTTGTTTCGTAACCACTTCAAAAATGTCTTCACCGATGAAACCCTAAATGGAGCTGAAATTTCTGCGGCTGTATCTAATGTGCCACTTCGTGATACGATCGCACCTCATCCGCTAATCACCCCTGCTGCTGTTGAATTCGCTTGCTCCAGCCTTAAATGTTCGACTAACCCAGGCCCGGACGGCATTCCATCAATAATACTAAAAAAATGCTCAACAATGATGTCGCCGGCCTTAGCCCACATTTTTAAGCTTTCTCTCCGTAGTGGCGTGTTCCCCGACGTTTGGAAGGAATCCTATGTATTCCCCGTCCACAAGAAAGGAAACAAGTCTGACGTTTCAAACTACCGCGGAATAGCTGCCCTTTGCGCAGCGTCTAAATTGTTTGAACTCGTTGTTCTCGAATACTTCACCCACAACTGCTCGTCATATATATCCGACACTCAACACGGCTTCATGCCAAAGAGATCCACTAGCTCCAATTTAGTAGTTTATTCTACGTACATTTTTAATGCGCTCCAAGCACGCCACCAAGTCGATGCTATCTATACCGATTTATCTGCTGCCTTCGACAAAATCAATCACAGAATAGCAATTGCTAAATTCTCTCGCCTAGGCATCTGTGGGACTATGCTCCGGTGGCTCGAAACCTACCTTTCAGGACGAAGCATGTCAGTTAAAATTGGAGACCATACCTCTAAACCTTTCCGCGTAACATCCGGTGTCCCTCAAGGATCTCACTTAGGGCCCTTCATATTTTTATTGTACCTGAACGACGTAAACTTCGCACTGAGATGTATGCACATTTCCTACGCTGACGATTTTAAACTCTACTTTACCATTCGTACTCCCAAAGATGCAGAGTTTTTACAACTTCAATTGGACGCCTTTTCGAATTGGTGTCGCGAGAACCGTATGGTCCTAAATGCTACAAAATGTTCAATCATATCATTTACAAGGAAGCACTCAACATTTTTCTACGACTACCACATTCAAGAAACACCTCTCACACGTGTCAGCGTAGTTAAAGATCTAGGTGTAATGTTCGACCAACAACTTTCATTCAAAGACCATATCTCATACATTGTTACTAAAGCTTCAAGATGTCTCGGTTGCCTTTTTAGAATAACTAAGCATTTCAGAGACATTCAATGCCTTAAAGTTCTATTCTGTGCATTAGTTCGATCTAACTTAGAGTACTGCTCGGTAGTGTGGAATCCTCGTTACAACAACTCAATCGATCGTATCGAAAAGATTCAACGAAAATTCATACGCTTCGCTCTCCGCAATCTACCATGGAACGATCCTGTCAATCTTCCTGCTTACGAAAACAGATGCAATCTTATTGGTCTACAAACACTGTCTTCCCGTCGAGCTGTGTCTGATGCATCTTTTATATCTGACATAATACTGGGTCATATCGACTGTCCCCAAATTTTAGAACTTGTAAATTTTAACAGTAGGCCCAGAAACCTTCGCTCTCAATCTTTCCTAGTTGTTCCGCATGCTTCTACTAATTATGGTCAAAATGCACCTCTCATAAGAACAATCCGAACGTTCAACCGCGTTTCATCAGAATTTGATTTTCATATCTCCCGAAACACACTCAAATGTAAATTCCGCAGAGCTCTTTCATAATTATAGTTTTAAGAGAAAATTGTACTAATTGTATTGTGTGATAAATTTAAGTACTCGATGTATCATTTAGATTTAAATTGTAATCTGTTGATGCAAAAGATGAGGGTTTTTACGCGCATATGAGACGGATTCAATCTTTTTCATATGGGCTTTTTCCCCTCCAATAAAGATAAAGATAAAGATGCTTCTTTTATTTATCAAGCTAAAAAAAGTTAGAAAAATTTACTTACATAAGTAAAAAAAACCCGCTTATTTCATCGATGGAGAACCTAAAGTGCATAACAAAAATATGCTCATACGCTTATGATCTTGGTTTTTTCATGATCTTTCACGTGGAAAAGGAATTTTTGATAAAATATTAATAAGTCACACAAACGCAACCAATTTGAAAATTATAGCTTGTGGGAAATCGTGGACCACACGTCTTGAACCACCTATATTTTTATATTTTTATACACATTCGGAACTTAAAATACGTTTTTCTTTTCTGTAAAGTTTTCTTATGCCAAATGAAGAGTTATGAAAAATATTTTGTCCATCCTATATAAGTAATTTTGCCAAAACGTTCGCGAGCCAGGTTTTGGAATCTATTCGATCATACACAGCTCTCTTTTTTATTTCATCATGTGAAATTGCCTTAAATTTAAAATAACGAAATGAACTAGGAAATCACAGTTTTGGGTCAACTCATAAATTTTGCATGTGATTTGGTCAATTTGGATTTGGTGGCACACGATTCCCCACCATTTTTCAAAATCCAAAAAATATTGCTTTTTTTTCAAACAGTCAGAATTTGGGAAAAAAATAACTTATTAAAATAAAAAAAAACCTTATGATACCTTGAAAATGTATAAAACCATACCATTTTTTATTTTCATTTTATCTTTTATAATGAATAAGTTATGGAACAACAAAAAAAAAGTGGCCCATGATTCCACACTCTCCCATACTTATCATTTTTAAATACTTTGTATAAAGTATAATTTAAAAAGAATCCTCCAGCACCAAAATTGGAAACTTACTTTCATCGATGGTTGAAATCTTCAATTTGCAACCAAAATCTGATGGATTCAGTTTTGCCAGAAGTTTTCCCGCACGTATCCGGGCCGGGCAAATCCGGGCTATTTTATTCAAAACCTGGCAAAATTTGAGCATTCTATTTCCAAACTTTTAAACCAAAATCCAGTCAATATTCGGGAAAATTTGACAAAAATCCAACTACTTTTCAACAAAAATCGGCGACCGAACCTTTCTCCATTTTTGTTTTATAAAATATCTGGCCAAAACCGGGTAAACTGACGCAATAAGTTAATAAGTTACAATCAGTTTTTTTCAAAGAAAACCTTAAATTTCGAAAGAAAATTCTAAAAATATATCCAATTTTCAAAGGTAAAAGTGAAAGGTTAAAATTTTGCAGTACAAATCGGATTCATGCACACTCGATCCTACACCCAAAATTCAGCCTCTGTGCCAATGGCGTGTAGTCAATTTCATAGCATCATTGGTACAAGAAGATAACGCGACCGGCACTGATTCGATTTGCGCCCACCGGCATTAACCTCCCAGCGCAACCGAATTGCGTATGTCTGAATGAAACAAAATAAAAACGTTTTCGCGTCCCTCCCCATCGCATCACAAGCCGAAGAAGGATGGAAATAAATACCGGCCAACACCAGGCAGCCAGCGAACCGAGCACTGTGCGTGTGAATGTAGCAAAAGCAACAACAAAAACATCCTTCTAATTCAATCAACCGGCAAACACGGCTAAGCTGTGCGTGTGTATGTAGCAAAAGCAACAACAAAAACATTCCTTCAATTCACCGGCAAACAACACCGGCCAAGCTGCCCGGCTTTAGCAGCTGTGTATATGTAGCGTGTGTATGTAATAGCAGGCAGTAAGCAAAGCACAGTTCTCATTCAATGGGTTTCCCGTTCCTTCACTCCCGTTCTCTTTCCCGTTTCCATCTTAAGGCAAAGGAATGCATTGAAAGGAGGCCAAACGCTGGGAAGCCGCTGTTGTACGTTTTTTTGTGATTGATCGGTAACAGAAACCCTATGACAAATATACCTCGTCCTGCATGAAGCTCGAATAGTACACTGGTTATCTTGTCGGACTGGCAAGACGATACAATTGGTGATGTGAGTTCGATTCTCACTACAGCGCTGTGGTTTTAATTTTTATTTTCTTGTTTCTGGGATGAATTATCCAATAGGAAGGAAATCCCATAAAATGTTTTTCTTGTTTCGCTTGAATGTAGTGGTCATCATTTTGGTTGGGAGCCGAGTCCTTATGCCAGTTACGGTTTTTCAAACATACCGTCTTCGGCACATTGCACATTTCAGAGCATTATCGGCACAGAGATTTGCTAAAAAGGCATTGGATTTTTGCAACCTCTTCTATGGGTGTAAATTTAGAAATATGAGCCAAGATTTGAAATCAGTTTCGGTGCCCTCAATCAGGAATCCGCAATAATAATTCTAATGTTTTGAGTTTCAATGATTATTCTTTTTTATCAATTATGTATTTCCAATCCGACTTGCAAATCTATATTAAAAATAAAAATTTAGAATGGTGAATCTATATCGCTATTTTGAAGCTTTGTAATGTTTGAACTAAGAAAAAGAATAAAGTTCATGAAGTTCGAATCTGAATATGACATCAATACTATAATTTTTTTTTTCATGTTCGGAAAAATATTAAACCAATTTAAAAAATGCGTATGAGTTTCGATAATCATGATTCAAAGTTTGAAGGAAATGTAAAACCAAATTTAAACCGCGATTTCAAACACAGCTTTTTATTTCAATTTTTAATATTGATTCGAACCGAAAATCAGGAATCCTAAACTGGATACACAATCCGAAATTTGAAAAGACAAATACAATTTCGATTTTGATTATAAGAAACCAGAATAAAATTAAGTATTGAGATATGAATCCATAAGTGAGAAATTTTTTTAAATCTTTAGCTGAATTATGAACCTGGGATTAGTTTTCGAGGTTTTGACATCAGTTTTGAGTCAAGGTTGTTATTATCAAACAATATTACTCCATCATCGAAATTTGATTAAAAATTATAAATTTTGAGTGCTTGTAGAGTAGAATACATACCCCGCTTGCTTTTGATGGACCATCATGAGGGGTTAACCACCAAACCACCCCCCCCCCCCCCCCTTCCCATTCCTACGGCTATGATCACAACACAAACAACTTAAACTTTTTAATGGCAAATTATATTGATATTGAAGGAAATTGAATTTGCGACCGTATGCTGCTTTTTTTTAATTTTCAATTGGTTAAATTCTAAAATGATACAAAAAATGACAACAAAAACAAATTTCGCGGCGCAAATGTAATTACACCACTAGAATCGGTATGAAATTGACTTTTTGGTGAATATAAATTTATTGCGAAAATTTTGCGTTAGTATACTCAAAATCCAGTGCAAAGTTGAATTTAAGAACAAGAAAATTTGAGAAATTTCAAATTGAAAAATGTTTGAAAAACAGCTACTTTTGAAAATTTGTCAAAAACTCTGTGTTTCGTATCTTGAAAATCTAAAAATACAAAAAATGTGTACCTTCCAATTCTCTTTTGAAAATTTATCTACACTGTTTATATTCTATACACTTGGTCCATGTAAAATTGATACCTACATTTTTTCTTTATGTATGAAGCTGTCAAAAATATGTATATTTCTCACCCTAGGGATATGTGTAAAATTCATTCTGCTTTAGAAACTGACCGAAAACTGGCAAGATGTTTAACCAACAAACTTGGAAATTTAAAGTAAGTTTTCTGTTGTGCTTGCTAAAAGATCTGCAGCAAAATATATCCGGGAGCTAATTTTAAAAGGTAACCTACAGGTTTAATTCAATATTTTATTTACTTGAATTGTTGAATTTCATCTTATCTTTCAGATATTGCCTGGTAGTGAAGAGCTCGGAAGCTCGGAAGCTGTACCGGTGAACCACCGGATCAAGAACCGCCGTGGAAACCACAAACTGCTTGACTTGTTTGCTGACCGGCTGGCATGGACGATCGCTGGGAAAAGTGCAGTAAGATACAATGGTTCATCCGGACCAAATTGTTGTCCTGTTATGAAATGCGCAGAAAATAAACATATCAACAGATTACATTTCCTTTTTATTTTGTTTCATCCGAATTTAATCTGAATTTTTATGTAAACTAAGTATAAAATTCTCCCAAAGAAAACAAAAAATCTGTGTAAAACTTGTGGGACTGCTGTCTGACAAGATGTGTGAAATTCACACTTGAAAGTTTGTTTAACCAGTCTAACATTTTTAAGTGTTCGAGCCTCGCACACTGAAAAAGTGTTGACCCAGTTGAGCTCAAAATGTGTCAAATTTACACAGAAAAGTGTCAATTGCGGTATCAGTGTAGTGTGACTTAAACAATTTTGATGGTCCCTTGATTGAAAAATACGGTTTACACCCCTTTTTAACATTTGTTGTGGTCATGATCTTAAAAAATTTCACAAAAAGGTATATCCTTTGTGCAACGTATAGCTTCTAACTTAAGGTTGCCAGATTGACCGGTTTTATCCGGGTTTTCCCGGAAATTTAATGTAAAATTTTAAAAATATCAGAGAAAAAGCCCGGATTTTGCGCGGTTTTATTCTCATTTTCATCCTCAAATCACACTTTCAAAAACAAAATGAGCTTTTTTTGCGTCCAAAACGAAATTTTCTGAGCAAGTTTAATAAAAATAATCATGGAAGGTTATTTGGGAGACTAAAATACGATTCAAAATCCTTTGATACAGATTGATGAAAAAAAACTTTTCCAATTTTTTTTACTTGATTTTTGATGAGTAATTTCTAGGTTTTGACCAAATTTGCCCGGATATAGCCAGGATTTTGGTCGACCATTTTGAAATCAAATGCCCGGATTTTGTCTCGGTTTTTCCGGCCCGGATACATGCTGAAAAAATTCTGGCAACCTTATTCTAACTTTAGTTTTTTTGGGCACTAAATTAACTTTTTTTTTAGCATTCCGTAGCAGATCTACAGTCTTTTTTCCGAAGCATGGTTTCCGAATTTTTATCTTTTAGACTTTGGATAATCGAAAACTGAAGTGCTGAACTGTGTGAGATGCAAATTTTTGATTTACATAACGAGGTTTCTAAATCTAAAATTTTTATAAAAATCGGTTCGGAAACAAGAGGGATATAACGGTTTGCGGAGTGTCAAATTTACACTCAAGGACTGATTAGGGAGTTTTTTTTCCTGGACTCTCAGGATGCGTCCATTAAAAGTAATGATGCAGAAATTAAGATTACGAGAATTCATTGAGGGTATTTTTTTTTTATTTGGATGTACTCAATTAAAGTTACAAGCCGCCAAACTTCCAATAGTGTCATATTGACACTCAAGACCCTTAATGGATCTCTTCAGAAACCGTGAAGTTTTACTGAAACTTTATGAAAACAATAACAAAAATAGAAAAAAAAACTGCTAGAGATCTTGAAGACATCACCAACCATTGCTGGGTGACTTGAAAATTGAAATTCACGCCAGTTTACTGCACACACCTCAGGGCAACTCCAACCCTAGTTTTGTTGTTCAATGACCTCAAACCATAAACTTTTGACCGATAGCGATCTTCTCATGTCTTTGGGCAATCGGTAACCTCCTTCGCAAAATGAGGAAACATTTGACTAACCTTAGCTAGCTCAGAGGTACCAATGCAGTAGTCCGAGGAGATGGCTCCTGTCTGTATCAAGACTCTATAGAATCTTCTCAATTGCCAAATCAAATGTAGACACGCCCCGCTGTTGCAGTTTTCATCATGGTTACTCGTCAGGCTTCGGTCGGAAGGTATTATTTACCCCAGGTTATTTCGAGATGTGTAACGCATATCACATCGCATCTCGTACATCGTATGTAGATACGCCGCCGTTTGTTGCTCGATGTCACATCCGATAGATTCAAGTCATTTCTCGGTGTATGAACTCAAACAGTTTTCTAAATGATCGACGAATTTAGGCTTCAAACGTTCGATAGAACGTTCGAAAACTGACATTAAACCTTCTGTTTTATCACTACTCGGCCCAGTTGCCAAAATATGCAAATACGGCAAAGCAACGCACACTTTGATACGCACGCGGAACAGGCGACCTCCAGAAAGAAAGCTCCATCCAATGCAAAAGCCCTCCCCAACTTCAACTCTCAAAGGCAAGGACACAACGACTCGATCGCGATCGCGTTTACTGACGTTGACGGACGGCAAACGACTGTTGTTTGTGGATGCCCGTTGCTGGATGTGTTGTTTCGGATAAGCGTAAAGTAAGTAAGTTAGACAGTTGTGTTGTTAGCTTTCGCTCTGGAGGTTGCTGGGCCTTGACTTTGTTATTGTTTTTGTTATTGTTGTTGGACGTTTTGGGATTGCCCAGGTTTGGCACCTGATCGTCATGATGATGAGACCCAAAGTTTCGAATGACAATGATGGTGATGATGGGGATGTAGTGATAATGATGATCACCGTCTGATAGTACACAGACAACACACCAACACCGGCAGAAAATGTTGTGCATTAGATAGATAAAAGTTGTCAGAAGATCGCGAAAGACAAGAGCAACCCACTGCCTCACTACCCGCATTATCAAGCTTGTTTTCATAGAATGAAACAGGCGAAGCGTGGCGGGTTCGGCGGATTCCGGCCTTTATATTAACTCGCGGCAACTGGGTATGGATGAAAACTGTTTAATTGTAACGCAAAGAGAGAAATGTTCGCCGTGGAGTGCATTTTCGATCGATTGTAGGAGTCGGTTTTGGAGCCAAACTGCATTATTGGATTAACTATTTGAGTGGTGCTCAATACGGCAAATACAATGATACAATACTATGGCACAAAGGCAAGATAGGCAAACTATTTCAAAATTAGTAAAGTATTTATTATACGTAGCACAACATTTTGATAAAACTCTTCATAAATTTCTCTATAGACTTTTTCCAAAATTTCTTTTCAAAGTTTAGTAGAGTTTTTAAACAAAACATCGTTCATTATTCATACGCATACGCATACCCCTCACTGCAGTGAAAGTTAATAAACTAACAACTTTCAATAGAAGAATGAACGCCTTTTTTGTAATTTCTTATTTGAAACGGCTCAAACCATGAGACTCGTTTGGCATGTTTACAAATGTTCACTTAAGTAAAGGTCATCAACAGGAATTAAATGTAGAGAAATATAAAAATAAAAAATTATAGACCAAGATTAATAGCTTTAAGGAAAATGTATATTTCGAACATTAGTCCAAGTCCATCACAACTGAAAATGAAACACCTTCTAAAACATTAAGAAGGCGTAAAAAATGATCAAAATTTTCCACTTTACTGCACTTCTTCATATAAGGAGTTTGATAAATAAAACAGTTTGAAAATTATCAATACGGAATTTCTGGCTCATTTATTGAAATCATATTGCTTGAGACAGCTGATGGCAAAAATTTGAATTTTATTACTCAACAAGTTAGTATTGAATGGGAAAGGAAACTCATTCAACTCATTTAAAATGCGTTTTCTAGAATCATCTTTTCATTTAAACCTAATTCATCCTCAGAAAGAGCTTTGAACTTATTTGAGTGGTAAGTTTCCAACTTAAAGAAGTTTGGGTGTCGCCTTAGAGTTGTTCTATCAAAGTGAAATTTCGCACAGTTTGTAATCTTGATTAAAGGAACAATTCCAAAGGGTGGAATCAGTGAAATCTCAGCTTTTAAAAGCTTCCATATAGCTAGCTAAAGGCCGCCCTATTGTATGTCTGTTCTCTGTGGTATAATGCATATTTTACATTGTGATAATTCAAAATAATTCGAAAACAAAATTTTTTGGTCAATTTCGCCGTTTTAGAGTTTTACTTTTGCGAAAAATGTCAGTTTCGACAAAATCGTCATTTTAAAAGCACACATTTTTTGCCATTCAGACAATTAAGATTTATTTTTCGATTTAACATCTTTATGTCATTCGCGACTTATATAGACAATTTAGATCGTTTTCATATTTCAAAGATTTTGTTTTGAATTAACAATCACAATTTCATATTTTGAACCATTTCGTGGTATTAGGTACAATTTACAAAGACTTATAAAATTTTTTCAAACGCTTCGAAAATTTTGACTTTTTTTTAATGAATTCTAAACTACAATTCCTCAATTTGAGAGATTTTGAAAAATCTTATAGCATTGATTGATGTAGATATATAAATTTTCGTAGCGAGAGAATGTGGTTTCAGTACTGAGAGTTTAATCAAATTTTCCAATAAGATACACCGGGACAAACGGATTTCACCATAGTTCAACTTTCACATGTCCTAGAAAAATATGTGTATCTTTAAAAATAATCAATTATCGTTCGTTACACCACTAAAATGATTTTCAACAAATTCCAATTGAAAGTGAAAAATTAAAAAATGCTGGTAAAAAGCAACGGTACTTTTGTGAAAAAAAATCCCAGTTTATGGGGCAAGTGCAAACGCAATGTTTTTTACAAGCAGTGTATCGAATTTAATAAACGTTTTGGTATATTTTATCAACTTTTAATCATATATTTGCTGTTTTCCTGCAATATTAATTACTTTTTGGGACTCCATTCTTGTAGACTGTTGTTTTCAGCAAAACTTCATTTACTAAGGCATTACGGAATTTTGAATATCCGTTTCAGATACAACACTTTGGATACCCCTTCTGACCATTCTTTTATAATGCTGAACCATTTTGGAGATGAATTTTTCCGAAATAGCCGATGTTACATGACTTAAAGATGCGTTTGCACTTACCCCGGTAGTATCGTTTGCACTTGCCCCACAGTGTGGGTTGACATGACTGAATATTATTTTTACAACTTTCAGGGTGTATTGAAAATTTATCATAATTTTTCTGCTTTCACTTGAATATCTGTCCCAAACACTCGCCTTTAAACGAAAAATCGAATTTGGATGCTCTTTTTTGTAGCCAAAATATACTAAACAAAACTCACTGTTCATGTCTAGTACGTACTTGAATTCGTGTGTAATCAAACAGTGCAGTGTTTTTAGTGAACAATTTAAAGAAAGTTTAGTTTATCTATGTCAGATTGTTTGTTTGGGCCAAAACAACAATTTCTAGAAGAAGAATAATTTTAAAAAAAAATTGTAACAGAGAAAAGTTGATCGTTTGCACTTGCCCCGGTGTACCTTATTGTAAATTTAACATACTTTTGAATAATGTTAACTGTCTCAATTTTTTCAATTGTGTAATTTTAGAGAACATGAAGAGATTTATGTCTATTTTGTGATTTTTTTTTCCAAATCATTGATTTTGTCAGTTTTTAGTGTTGATTTAGCGGTTCATTCAGTCCTGAATTAGCGCAATGAGTTTTAATTTTGTATGGAAGTTTGAATGGGAAAACAAAATTTTTCATTCAAAAAACCACTACAAATGTACTGAAAGATAAAAACACTATAACTTTAGATTTTAAATATTCCTTAGTTCTTGCAGTACACTTCATGTTAACAAACCATAAACCTAACTTGTATCCCAGTAAAGTGTAAGTGTAAATATTCGATGTTATACTTTCTTTTCTAAATACATTTTTTTTTAAATTTTAGCGATTTTGACTGCTTATTTAAAAGCTGTGTAACGCAGGCTAAAAATAAAAAAATTGAAAAAAAACTGCTTCTCATAGCCAATGGTTTATATATTTTTTGCAAAAATATTTCATGAAATTATTGAAAGCTCCAGCAAACCAAGCCTGCCATTTTTAGATACTTTTCAATGGATTCAGATTTTTATTTTCAAATAGTTATTCACTTTTTTTATAAAATACTAAGCTTCTCCTTATGTTAGTAAAAAAAAATAACCTTAAAAATAGGCAAAACCAATAATTAAAGTCAAAAATCATTTCAACCTATCTTGATTTTTTAGATGATTTCATCTTCAAAAATTTCTTCTTCCAACCGTTCTTTTTTCGTCAATATGCGAATATTTAGTTTTTTTCTTTTAATTTCTATATAGATTACAGGGTGGCCACCCATTCGGGAAAAGCGGGAAAAAGACGGGATTTGCAATCCAACGGGAAAAAAGCGGGAAAAAAGCCGGGAATTTTTTCGAAAAGTCGGGAATTTTTGGCTCACTGAAAGTCTGTTCAATGAAGTTTAGTCGAAATAGTTCGAAACAAGTGAAAAAGGATTAACAGTTGATCACCAGTTTCTTTGCAATTGACTTCGACCGATTTCTACCAGGTCGAAACGAATCCTCTTGCCGAACTGGATCGGTTTCGATTAGTTTGAACTTGCTTCATTGATCAACAAAAGGATATTCCCGGACAGCCAGATTGCTAATCGAATAGAAATGGGAAGAACAAAAATAAGCTATTTGATTTCACACGGTATTGCTCCCTATTTTTTGAATGAAGTTTTCAATTTACTACAGAATTGCAGCGAGTTCATATTAGGATTTGACGAAATGTAAAACAAGATTGTGCAGAAGCAATAAATGGATATTGGTGTGCGCTTCTGGAGCCAAACCACAAACCTTGTTGAGGCAAGGTTTATTGGTCCTACATTCTTATCGTCGACGCGCTCGAATGACCTTCTGAATGGCTTGAAACTATGGTTTTCGAAAAATCCTGATCTACTGAAACGAGTGATCCATTTGTTCCATGGATGGCCCAGCAGTATATTGGAAAATGCTCAAGGAACTAACTAGCGTGGTTCAAGAACTTGTTTCGAATCCGGCTTCAAGATTCTCTCAATTGGGAGCTGTGGACTTCACACTGTACATAACTCGTTCAAAGAGGGATTGAGAAAAGGGAATGGAATTAGGATTAATTTTAGAGGGCGTTATATAGCCTGTTCAAAAACATTCCACTTAGAAGGGCAGATTATACTGCAGTAACGGGTTCAACTTTATTTCCGTTAAAATTTTGTGACGTTCGCTGGGTGGAAAATGAACGCGTTGCAGAACGTGCTGCCAAAATGCTACCATTCCTCAAACGGTTTGTCAACGAGGTAAAAAAAAGGAGAAAAAATTAAGGAAAACCATCCAAATTTTAAGCGGAGTTTTCCATCGATTTCCCGGTCGAAGGTATTCGACATTGTTGCTAAAGCTGTAGATGATAACTTGCTGTGACCAAAATTGAGTTTTTTTTTGTTACGGCCACTTCGACTGTTGAGTCCTTTTTTCGCGAGTATCAGAGAGAAGCTTCGATGGTTCCGTTTCTCTTCGATGATTTAACCGGGCTTGTAAGAGCATTGATGGAGAAAGTTGTACCTGAGCATTGATGCCTGAACGACTAAATGTAAAATCAAAAACAATTATTGGAATTTAACTCTCAGAAATAAATTTTCTACCTCCAGGAAGCGTAGAAATTGGATTCTCAACTAAATCGGCAATTAATTAAGTCATGTTTCTGACAAGGATATCCTTTTTTTTTTTTAAATATGTCTTTATTTGTACCAATTCATCATTACATTTATATTACATTATTACATTAAATTAGGTGTTCAGTTCAATGATGAACTGTCCAGAGCCCTATAGTTTATTAATCACTAAAATTTATTTATTTGAATTAATTTTGCTGAGTGCAATCAAGTATTTTTATGTAGGAGAACATCCTGTAATGTCAAAAAATATTTTAAACTTACTACTAAAAACTAAAACTATCCTAAATTAAAACTAATTATAGAGAGAACGAATCTCTGCGATGGAAGACTGCATCGATTTGCCTCTGAAGTTGGAGATTATTTTGTTGGCCATCTCTTCGATCGATTCAATGCCCGCAATCCGATGAAGATCTTCGGTGCTGTGCCAAGGTGGAAGCCGCAAAATCATTTTCAGAACCTTGTTCTGAATCCTCTGGATGGCTTTTTTCCTCGTCGTGCAGCAGCTAGACCAAATCGGAACTGCATACATTATCGCTGGTCGGAAGACTTGCTTATAAATAAGCATCTTATTCTTCAGGCACAGTCGGGATTTCCTGTTGATGAGAGAATAAAGAGATTTAGTGTATTTATTACATTTAGATTGAATATCTTCAATGTGATTTTTAAAAGTAAGATTCCGATCAAGTGTGAGTGCCAAGTACTTCACGTGATCAGACCATTCTAATGAAACCCCATTAAAAGTTATGGAATGATTTTCATTAGGTTTTAAAAATTGAGCTCTTGGCTTATGGGGAAATAAAATAAGTTGAGTTTTGGAAGCGTTAGGAGAAATTTTCCACATTTTCAAGTAATTCAAAAAGGAATTTAAATTTTGTTGTAATCTACTGCGTACCACCCGTAAATTTCGACCTTTGGCTGAAAACAAAGTATCATCAGCAAATAATCTTCTACCTTTTCCTTCTGGTACATCAGGAAGATCAGAAGTAAAAATATTGTATAAGATTTGCCCAAGTATACTGCCCTGAGGGACCCCAGCTCTAATGGGTGTCCTTTCAGAGCATGAATTTTGATAGCTTACTTGTAAGGTTCGGCTAGTCAAATAATTTTGAATAATTTTGGTGAGATATACAGGAAAATCAAATCGAGCTAATTTAGCTACTAAACCTTTGTGCCAAACACTGTCAAAAGCTTTTTCAATATCAAGAAGAGCAACACCAGTTGAATAACCTTCAGATTTGCTAGCGTTAATCATATTAGTTACACTCAAGAGTTGATGTGTAGTAGAATGTCCATGACGAAAACCAAATTGTTCATCAGGGAAAATAGAATTCTGATTAATGTGAATCATCATTCTATTCAAAATAACTCTCTCAAATAGTTTACTTAAAGAAGGAAGCAAACTAATTGGTCGATAACTTGAAGGCTCTGAAGCACTTTTTCCAGGTTTCAAAATTGGAGTAACTTTGGCATTTTTCCATTTATTGGGAAAATAAGCCAAGTGAAAACATTTATGGAAGATTTTAACTAAAAAATTTAAAGTGCTTTCAGGCAACTTTTTAATAAGAATATAGAAAATCCCATCTTCCCCCGGAGCTTTCATATTTTTAAATTTTTTGAAAATCAATTTAAGTTCATCAATATTTGTCTCACAGGAACTTTCAAATACATTTTGCTTAGAAAAAATATCATCAAATTCAAGGGAAATTTGAGCATCAATTGGACTAACAACGTTTAAATTAAAATCATGAGCAGACTCAAACTGTTGGGCTTATTTTTGAGCTTTTTCTGCGTTAGTTAAAAGAAGTTTATCCCCATCTTTCAAAGTAGGAATTGGCTTCTGGGGCTTTTTCAGAATTTTAGTTAATTTCCAAAACGGCTTTGAGTAGGGTTTTATGTCCTCTACTGCTTTAGCAAAATTTTCATTACGGATGAAATTTAAACGACGTTTGATCTCTTTTTGAGGGGTCGCAATAAATAAATTTCAAATAAGGATCCCTAGTACGTTGATATTGGCGTCGACGAATGTTTTTCAGTCGTATCAAAAACTGAAGATCATCATCAATTAAAGGTTGATTAAATTTATGTTTAACTTTGGGTATTGAAGCGGCTTTAGCATTGACTATTGAAGTTGTCAAATTTTCTACAGCCAAATCAATATCTTCAATTGAATTCAGTGGAACGTTTACATCTAAATTACGTTCAATAAAATTCCTATATCGCTCCCAGTCAGCTTTTTGAAAGTTAAAAGTTGATTTTAAAGGGTTTTCAATGGGACTTTGGGATAAAGAGAAAGTCACTGGAAGGTGGTCTGAATCGAGGTCCGCATGAGTAACTAATTGACTACAATGCTCGCCTAAATCCGTTAGAACCAAATCAATTGTGGAAGGATTTCTAATAGAAGAAAAACAAGTATGCCCATTAGGATATTCAACAGTATAATAACCTGCAGAGCAGTCATTAAATAAAATATTCCCATTTGAATTTGATGAAATATTATTCCAAGATCGGTGTTTTGCATTAAAGTCACCAATAATAAAAAATTTAGATTTGTTTCTGGTGAGTTTTTGTAAATCTCCCTTCAAAAAATTTTTCTGTTCACCGCTGCATTCAAAAGGCAAATATGCGGCAATAATTATAATTTTCCCCATAGACGTTTCTAATTCAATTCCAATTGTTTCGAAGACTTTGGTATTGAAAGAAGGAAGAAGTCTAAATTTGAGACGACTATTGATGACAATAGCTACACCCCCACCTTGTCGATCAAGTCGATCATTTCGCAAAATTTTAAAGAAAGCATTGCTTTTCAAGTTATTGTCCGGCTTTAAAAAAGTTTCTGTGATGGCAGCAATATGTATGTTTTGAGTTTTCAAAAATAAAAAGAATTCATCTTGGTTAGCCAGCAAAGATCTAGCATTCCAATTCATAATATTTAAACATCTATTTGGATCCATGAGGGAATCGTAAAGTCATAATAATTTTGTTAGCATAATTTAAAGAAGTTTGGAAAGCTTCAAACATTGAATTTGCTTTCAACATAAGTTGCATCATTTCCATTAAATTTTGATGCAAAAATTTTAATTTTTCCTCAGTAATCTCACCCAAAGCAACAAAATTGTTAGGATCAGAAAATGAAGGAGAAGAACAAGTATTTGAATTTCGGGGATTTTCCCAAGCCTTCGCATGAACGTTGAGACTTGGTTTTTTCCCATTTTTATTAGTTAAACCTGAAGAGGGAAACCCATTTTCAACCACCTCTGAGAACGACAAACAACGAGTCTGTGGCGCAGAATCAGCACAGTTAACATTAAAAACACTTCGGGTATTACCCAGCCGTGATTCCAATGTAGGCCGAGGCTGACCGCGAACAGGCAGGTTGTTTGTCGGCCCGACGTGTGAAGACGAAAAAGAGGAAGGAGGACAAGAAACTTTTCTGGAAACTTTGGGATTTTTCCTAGAAGCAATAATTTTTGCCCTGATGGGACAGTCTAGCGAATTCGAGGAATGATTACCTGCGCAATTTGCACACTTGAAAAATTCTGTTTGTGGCTTATCACCACCAAAAAGGCATTTAGATTTTTCATGATCGAATGAGCCGCAAAGCATGCATCTGGCATTCATTCTACAATTTTTAGTGCCGTGACAAAAAGCTTGACAACGACGACATTGCGTAATATTTTAAAGGAAATTGGTTGAAGATTTTCGAAAAGGTTCGAATTTGACTCGACAATGAAACATAAGACGAGCCTTTTCAAGAATTTGCAAATTATTAACTTGATCCTTTTTAAAATGGATCAAATAAAGCTCAGGAGCAAAACCAACACTACTGATATTATTCGTGTTGGTTCTTTTCCTCATTTGAATTACTTGAATCGGAGAAAAACCTAACAAAGAATTTAATTCAGTTGTGATCTCATCCGGTGTCTGATCGCCGGTGAGACCACGAAGTACAACTTTAAAAGGACGATCACTTCTTGTGTCGTAAGTAAAAAATTGATGTTTTTTATTATTCAAATAATTTAAAATTTTTTGAAAATCATTAAAAGATTCCGCCAAAATACGAGCAGTTCCTCTTCGACCGATCTGAAAAGAAATCTTCACATCCTTGACGGAAGTGACGATTTCTTTTCGAAAGGCATTGAAGTCAGGAATCGTGACCGTAATTGGTGGAACCTTTTCGTTTTTAAGAGTATAAGAAGAAGAAGGTTTCTTAGTACTCTTATCAGAAGACAAGGATATCCTTGTATTCAGAAATACCTGTCGTTCGTTTTATTGTGGATTTTTGAATAAAATGGCTATATGATCCCCCTTGTCTTATCCCATCACTCGGTATTTATCGTGCGTTAATCCCGATGTGATCCATACAATTATTGCCAAAAAACATTTAGACCTGTTTCTAGAAGTACTTGTTGACAAGCAACACTTAAGTGGAGCTTGTGCCAATAAAATTAAGGACGAATTCGGACAATTATGTGCAATACCTTCAATAAAAACATCATTTCGGGATATCGAAAAACAACCCAACGATTAGACATTTTTTGGATGGAACTTATTGGCGAATCGAAACAGGAGTTCTTCAATTTGGCGACATTATTGGAGAAAATTCTAATTTTGTCTCATGGCAACGCGTCGATGGAAACAGGCTTTTCCGTTAACGCGAAATGCCTAGTTGAAAACCAAACCGAGGAGAGTCTGACAGCCCAACGTATCGTATACGACGGAATCAACATGTCAGGGGGAGTTACAGCTGTAACGGTAACGAAATCGTCAATCCAGTATGGCCGCAATTCTCCACTCGAGATATGTCGAGTCCTTAAAAGCAAAAAATGGAGGAAAATTTGAAAAAAACTATAGCGAAACGGAAGTGAGAGGCAGAAAAGGAGGAGGAACTGGAAGCGAAAAAATTGAAGGTGCTTTCCGACGCTTAGAAGGAGGCCAGTTTGATGGACAAAAAATTAAAATACTTAAAAATATGTGAGATACAAATAAAATTTAAAAATGTTCATCAAACATATTTTAATTAATAAACCCTTTTTCTTTTGTTAAACATCTTCGACTTGAGTGACACAGTTTTAAAAATTAAAAAAAAAACTCTGCTTATCATTAGATTGATTTGTAGGTTAATTGGTAAACATAACTGAAACAAAACCCATTTAAATTTACCACTAAAAGAAAGCTTAATCGATTTTCGTTTATATGGATTACAAAATTAGATACTCGGAAGTTTGTTTGGTTTTTCTGTTGTATAAAACCGGGAATTTCGTGAAACCATGCGGGAAAAAACGGGAAAAATGCTGGAAATCAAAAATTGATTTTGAGTTTCCACCCTGTATTAAAGAATTTCATAAATTTTGTGATTTTATTTTGTAGGTATTATAAAATTTGACACATTGCAGAGTTTAGTAAACTTTAACAATTTTGATAATTTCCAGTTTTTGACAGTTCTTTACAGTCAGACATTATTGACGGTCTGAAAGCACAGTCTAATACTAAAAGTTTTGACAGTTGAAACAATGTGTACAATATTATCAATTTTAGCAATTATAAAACCCAAGCTGAATGTGCTGTTTATCGTCATGGTATTTTCATCGGTATTGTAGATGAAACGATTCGAGTGGCTCCTATTATTTCACCCATCTATAGTCATACTTCCGAGTTGCCATAATTAAACATGCAACTTAGCAAAACAACCTTCTGGTTTGCGTCTGTCTGGCTGGTCTCTTATGTACTTATCCACTTATCGCTCTAATAAAGCCTCACTCACTGATGATACCTACTGTAGCTAGCTAGCTGACGGCAACGAAGTCTGGTTGACATATTTACTCGTACACCTTCGAAGAATTTTAAGCTTTACTAACTTACAGTACTGATGCAGTCAGTTTTCACTAATCGACGGATGATAGCACCAATTGATCGATAATGAAGAACAATGACGGAGAAAAAGATTATTGCGATAATGAATGGGTACCGTCAACTGGGGCAACATGCAACAATTTTCAACTTCAATGGCTTCTAAAAAACTTATGTTCACAGTTAATCCAACCCCTTATGCATTAAAAGTTTTAAGGATGATGGGTCATCAAATTGGCGTAGTTAGAAAAATTATTGGTTTCTTAACTTATTTTTAATTTTCTAAATACATGCGGTTTTTCCCCTCTTTAGAAAATGGGGTAACTTGCAACAAATTTTGTTTTTCATGAAAAATCTCATGAACATGTAGGAAAATTTAAATAATAATAATAATATTTATTAATGACCCTTTAACTTTATAAGTCATTCAGGTCAGATTCCGAAAAATAGATACATTTCATTTTACAATTGGTGCAGTAATTTTGTTTGTTTTAAATATTCTATCAATTTGGATTCTCTTTGTTCATTGTTAGATAGCACTTCGCTGATGTCTCCTTGGATTCCACATGTTGTTCTTATCTATATATATAAAAATGAATGTTTGTCTGTCTGTCTGTTCCCTATAGACTCGGAAACTACTGAACCGATCATCGTCAAAACTGGCATCTGAGGGTTTTTGAGGCCGGGGATGGTTTCTGTAATAGTCAAAACTCCATCCGACTTAAGGAAGGAGAGGCTTCCATACAAAATTTGTAGTTTTTCGAAACAAATTAAAGTCATGACATCCATTTTCTTGAGATTTTTTTTTCCTTTGGGCGGTTTGTTTTTCGTCTCTATGGTCGAGGCGTCGCAAGCCAACGTCGCAAAAGGAAAGTAACCCAGGCATAGCATACTGATCAGTAGGAATATTTTGGCGCGTATTTCTCAACCAAGCATCTTTTCTTTGAGGGGTTTGTTTTTCGTCTCCATGGGCGAGCAAACGTCGTCGCAAGAGGATAGTAACCAAAGCACACTGTTCATGGATTGCTGGAAAATTTAACAATAAGGCGCCTGTTTCTCAAACACGTGGGGCGATATGAAACCTAGATGTGTTTTTTTCTTGCTTATTTGATTTGTACACAGCACGTGGTAATAAATTACGCCTAGATGTGACACGGATTGGTATTTCATCAATCGAATCAAAACCAATTGAAATATTTGCAAAAATACTTCCATATTGAGTTCGTGTTAATGTAGGTAGCATTCGACTTTTCATTCAAGGAACATTAGAACATGTTCAAACGTTCAACTTTTTCTGTAAAAAAAAATTAAAAATAATGTTTTCTTCTAGAAATTGTTACTTCGGCCCAAGTACACAACTGAAACGAATTTAGAAATGAAAATGGGAGCTTTTTATTTTAAATAATTCTGAAAAAAACATCGTACTTTTTGCTTACATACCAATTCAAGTACGTACTTAACATGAAAAGTGTTTTTGTGTTACAGGGCTGCATAAAAGAGACTTTTGATCCGCTTCGTTTTTGAAAAGCGAGACTTTAGAACTGATATTCAACTATACGCAAAATTTTTAAGAGAAATTTTTAGTTTACCCTTAAAGTGTATAAAACAATATTCCCTTCTGTCAACTTACTCGGTGGGGCAAGGGCAAACGTCGAACTTTTAAGAAATTCATCTTCAAAATGATTCAATATGTTGGAAAGACCAGAAGGGGTATTCCGAATGTTGAAACTGCAGCGGATATTGAAAATTCTTAAATGTCTTTGTAAATGAAGCTCATTCCCTTTGAACAGCATTCGTTAAAAGTGGAGTAACAAACATAAATTTATATTGCAGGAATACTGCAGATATATCAGTGAAACTTGATAGAACAAAAAACAAATCCATTTTAAAGCCATTACTCTGACGCATCTGTAAATAAGCTTTGCATTGACACTTGCCCCAATAAACGGAACAAATGTAAACTTAGAAATTTGTTTTTGCGAACATTTTTGAATATTTGACTTTCAATGAGAAAATAAAAAAAAACGCTGAGAACTTATTTATTGATGCAACTGATATTTTTAAAATATTAATATGTTAACAGTAGTAAATTTATTTAGAAAAAAAAACGAAATTTACCCTGTATTTAATACATAACTAATTTAATATATTTTTCATTCCATGATAAGGGCTGTTTGGGTATCGAGCCGGTTAAATTTGCCTACCTTCTTCAAGCAGTGGGGGACAAAATTGAAAAAGATGGGAGAGCTCCCATGTAAATTTAAGATAAAGATCTTTTCAAAGAAGGGACCATATTTAAAAAGTTTTTTTTGGGTACAGAGTACAAATTTCAGAACTTGAAAAACGAGTTCAGAGATCAAGTATCAGTAAATAATATATACCATCTTTGAATTGCAATTAAGAACTGCAGCTGCAGCTCTCATTTCAAAGTTGTTGGTTCTGAAGTATGATAAGGTTTGATTTAAAAAAATGCTCTCTAAAATCTAAATTTGAATAAATTTTTACAAATTACATTTATTTCTGGAAGGTGTAGCAAAGCACAACGGGTCAGCTAGTTGAATTATATTTGCGACATTCTAGTAGGATGTGTGGAACTGTCAGTAATGTGTTGCAGGTATCACATAGTTCTCGGTTTCTAAGGAATAGTCCCGAGTGCGTCAGTCTTGTGTGACCGATACGCAGTCGACATAGTGCACGTGTTTCCTGGCGTTGTTTGCGGTCGTTCCATGCGTAGGTAGTACATTTGATCTGGCGAAGAAATGGTTGGTGATGGCTTGTCCAAACACTTTCCCAACTTTGTCTGATGATGTGCTTCAGGTTTCTTATGGCATCTTGTGCTGGAACACCTTGTGCAATGCTGGGCATTGCTCTGGCTTCGTTGGCTAGGCGGTCAGCAAGTTCGTTACCCGTTATACCAGTGTGTCCAGGGATCCAGCAGAGAGTTATGTTTTTGAGCTGACCAGCTGTTTCGATGGATTGAATCCACGGATGTTTGGAGGACCCATTTTGAACTGCGGTTATGGCACTCGCCGAATCCGTGAAGATTACAAGAGGTGAATCGATGTCATAAACACTTTTAATCGCATTGAGTATGCTGTAGGTTTCAGCCGAGAATATGGAGCATTCCGGTCGGAGTCGCATTAGTTTTTGAATATTTGAGGACCAGATTCCGCAACCTACCCGGTTGTCAGCTAACGAACCATCAGTATAGATGTGTAGATGATTTGAATATTCTCGGTTGATATGTTCAGTGAAAAGAGGTATTGCCTGCATTGAGTTTGCACCGGATCGAAGTTTAAGTTTTAGTTTCCAATCAACTTTTATAGTTTTAGCATTCCATTGACGGGGCCCATGTCGCGTTATTGGTTCGATGTACGGTATCTGTTCATTCGTCAAATTTCGGAGTTGTGAATTAGCTCTCTGAATTATTGTTAGTGTTTTATTCGAATCTTCTGTAGTAACCCTCTGCTGTCTTAGTATTGCACATTTAGTAAGCTGTTGTACGTAGAGGTATTCAAATGGAAGCATTCCAGATTCGGCATAAATTGAATTAATTGGGCTTGTTCGGAAAGCTCCAGTTATACTTCTAACTATAGAATTGTATGCCGGGCGTAATTTTCTGATGAATTGTTCACTGCCGATACTGATAAATCCGATGCCGTAGAATAGTTTCGGAATGGTAAGGCTTTGATGGATTCTCATAAGCGAACTCCTGTTTCCTCCAGTTAGACGACTTCCCATAATTTGGAACAGCTTTTGGGTTGACTCGAGTGCTTTACGACAGGCCCTAGCATGAGCTGAGAATCGTAGGCGACGGTCAACCGTTACTCCCAGAATTTTAGCGACATTGACTTCTTCAATTAGTGTCCCGTTGATTTGCAGACGGGGAACACTGTAGTGTTTGTATTTTCTACAGACGTGTAAAAGTTGCGATTTAGATGGCGATAAAGAAAATCCCGTGGTAACCGCCCAGCGATGAATTGTGTTCATAGCTTCCTGAAGTCGACTCCTTATTAGTGTATGGTCTTGTCCCCAAGCTATTACAAGTATGTCATCGGCATAGACAAGAAGTTTAATATTTGAGGATAGTTGCTCGAAAATTGATTCCATTGCAATCAAAAAAAGGGTTACGGAAATCACCGATCCTTGTGGGACACCGTTTTCTTGTACTTTCAAGGCAGAGAGTTTCCCACTCACTGAAACAGAAAACGTTCGGTTCATGAAAAAATTGTTGATGTATTTACCAAGATTTCCTTTTACACCCCAAGCTGATAGTGTTGTGAGGATTGGGTGTCGCCAAACTTTGTCATAGGCTTTACAGATATCGAGAAGGACCATTTCACAGTGTTGCCTCTCCTGTAAAGGTGTTTCTAGAATCGATTCCAGGTCAGAAAAGTATGATTCGGTGCCTCTACCACTAATGAACGCGTATTGGTTTTTGCTGAGACAGTTGTTTTGATGCAGAAAATGTAATAATCTCCGATTGACCATCCTCTCCATGACTTTGCCAACGCAGTTAAGTAATGTTATAGGACGGTTATTATCAGGTTCTCTGGCATTTCTACCCGGTTTTGGAATAGCAATGACCAGCCCATTCTTCCATTCTGGTGGTATTAATCCAGTTGCCCACACTTCGTTAAATACATTCAGAAGCGTATATTTAACGGGCAGAGGGAGCCGTTTTAACATAAGGTAATTTATTGTATCGAATCCTGCAGATTTTCCGCTGGCTCTATCGAGTGCCCAAAGTAACTCACTAATGTTAAAAGGAACGTTAAAGTCGAGTTCTTCTCCTCCATCAAAAGTTGGGGGGTTTCTTTCAGCCTCGTGTTTCATGCTTTGAAAATCAAGAGCGTAGCTTTCTGTGGCAGATATGTTTTCAAAGTGGTCCGCAAGAATATTAGCAATGTCAGAAGGATCGGTATAAATATTATTGCTTGAAACTATGCAAGGTTGCTGTATGCTACGTTTTCCTCTTAGGATGTTGACTTTCCTCCATAGAAGAGAAGAGGAAGTGGTAGGATTGATCTCTTCGATGAAATTTTCCCAGGATTGTTGTTTCGCTTTCCTTACAGTTGTTCTTGCAATGTTCCGAGCTTCTTGGAACTCTTTAAGGGCTTGTGATTTTCTGGGGTCGTCGTCTCTGATTCTTCGTAAGGCTCGTAATTTTTTTCTTCGCGTCTTAATTGTTTTCGCTACTTCCGGGTTCCACCAGGGTACTGATTTTCCACCGAATCTTCCAGTGGTTCGTGGAATGCAGGCTTCTGCAACTTCAACGATTGTGTCGATGAACTGTTGGCTAGTTACTTGTGTTTCGGGGGGTAAGAGTTCAAGAGTCTTATTTTCAAAACTTTCCCAGTCAGCTTGATCGGTAATCCACCTACGTCGTAGGAGCAATGGTTCGTTGGTTGTTGGAATTGAAAGTCGGATTAGAAAGTGATCACTATCCCGACAATCCGCATCTACCGACCAGATGAACTTGTTGGCTATATGGCTCGAAACAAGGGTTAAGTCTAGAGCAGATGTACGACCGGAAATGGGATCGAGTCTAGTATGCTCGCCGTCATTTAGCAGCACCAGGTTATGTTGAGTGATAAATGTTTCTATCATGGAGCCCATTCTGTCAGTTCTGAGACTACCCCAGATTTCGTTGTGAGCGTTAAAGTCTCCCATGAGAACATGAGGAGTAGGTAGCTCTTCTAAAAGTTGATTTAATTTGATTTGATAGTTGTGAGGGCTAGCTTGGGGGGGAATATATATGGAAATGAAAGTAACTTTGAAAGGATGTAGGATGGTCACTGCAGTTGCTTGTAGGTCGACTTGGATATTATGGAAACTGTGGGGAATGCTGGAGTTAACTGCCAAACCAACTCCATGTTGGTCATCTCGGTTGTTACCACTTTTTAGTTTCCAGTTGTAATTTCGAGTGAGGCTGAGTGGAAAAGTTAGATTTTCTGGGCATTTTGTTTCCTGCAGTGCTAAAACTAACGGTTTTTCATCGTTTAGGAGTTGTTGAATTTCCGGCAAACTTCCTCTTAGGCCCCGGACATTCCATTGTATCGCCATTGCCTTAAAGTCGCGCGGTGTTCGACTTGAGCAAGGCTGGGAAGAGTCAAATCTTTGGGAGTTTTGTGTGACGTCGCCTACATCTTCTACATTGAGAAGAAGGGGAGTTCTTTGACCTTCGCTATATAAAGATCTTGTATTAAAAGGCTCATTACCCTGAGTGTTAGAATTCCCGCTATTTATAAATTGTTGGGTATAAGTGGTTGAAATGACAGTGTTCGCAGTTTTAGATTGATTGGTCATTGATGATTTAAAGAGATATCTGTAAGAATAGCGAGAAAAGTGTTTAGTCGTAAGACATATCAGTTTCTGAGTCAGTATCAGTTTCCGATATTATCATGGTTGGGGTTTCGTTTTGTTTGTGGCTATGTCGTTGAGGCTGTGGGGATTGTTTTTGGTTATCATTTTTCTTCTGTGGCGGCGATCCTGTTCCAGATTTATCCTGTTTCTTGTTTTGTCGCTTTCTTTGACGCTTCGAGATTATTTTTGAATTTTCTTCTGAGCTTATTGTCGGTTCGGGTTGCTTGCTTACCTGAGTTTCACTGGAAGTTTGGGCTTGAGCGGCTTGGGACAGATATTTAGGGGTTACCAGTTGCATTTGCAAGGCTTGTATCTGAGATTGGAGGTCTTTGATTTGTTTTTGGTGTGAAACTTGAAGCTGCTGAGAATGCTGTTTAAATTGTTTTAGTTTTGTTTTTAAGTCTTCGGTTTCTCTTCTAGCATTCGCTTCAGACTCTTTAAGTTTCGTAATTTCGTTATTTTGTAGGGTTTGGGCAATATTAGAGTACGTGTTCTTTTGCCGCCTTTCTGTGAAGATCCTCCTAGCCTCACCCATGGAGAGAGACTCATCTGTCCTCAGACGAATTATATTTTGATTTCCGTTGCAATGAATGCATTTTGCTTCTGCTTCACATGTGCCTTCATGACTAATCGAACAGTTACCACAAATAGGTTTATTTGAACAACGATTCTTCGTATGTCCATACTGATAGCAAAAACGACATTGCATTGGAGAATCATAATATATCTGAACCTTTGTTCTTATAAGCCCGAAAAATATAAATTCAGGAAGAACTGTTCCGTCAATTGTCAAAACAATGTGGGGTGTATTTATTTTCTTTATACCTTCTTGTCGTTGGATCCTTCTGACACCGATGACCTTTTGCGACTTCAGTTCCTCGAGCAGAACATCATCGCTGATACCGTCAACTTCGTGGCAGGTTACTTTGCAAAGTCTGCGATTAAGTTTGTTGTGGGATTTGATGGTAATTGGGGTATCGTCTATTAGCCGTTTTAGTTTCCTTAGTTTATCGGCTTGGGCAGGATTTCTTACTTTTAAAATGTACTGCGTTCCTCTGGCCTCAGTCAGTGCTCCATCGATCTTACCTACTTCGTTCTCGATTGTCTTTGCGATTAAAAATGGGTTCTTTGGAAGTTGGATCGGGTTACCGAGTTCATCCTCTCCTGTTGCTTGTAGGCTCAGCAGAATCAGTTCTCCTGATTTGCCCAAAGGATCAATCCATCCAGGGAGTCTGCGGGTTGGGTCTTCGCCTAGCACTTTTTGACCACGTAAAGGATCTGGCGCTTTAAACGCCAATCCGGCGCTTGTGCCTGCCATTGGGCAGCACAAGCACCTTTACGTTTTCTTTCACTGCTCTATTCTAGTATTATCGCCTTAACTTCTGCGCACAGGGAGACTACCAATGCGTTGCGTCGTCTACGCAACACGCAGCAGAGCACGTTTGGAGCTAAGTGCTTGCGTGAGAGGTTCTCGAGAGAGCGACTCTCAATTTTCGTGTGGTTTTCGTGTAAACACAACTATTTCCCTAAACAATAGCACTTTCAACTCCGATCGAAATCGAAACAAAATTATAATAAATGGGGAATTTCACGTCCCTTTGCACTAAATCTTCACTCAATCGGATAACCGAACGTCTAATAGAGTTATGGGAAGTATCCACGAGAATATCAGTCCTTCAGAATCAGTATAAAAACGTATCTCTATAACCGCTTGAAAACAACCACGCGTCGCTTGGCAAACTTTCACTCGGAATGAGGAAAATTTAAAGTTTTTAATATATTTGCGATGCTTCAAAGACCATTACACATGAAAACACCAATTGCAGTAATTTTTTGGTCTGTTAAAACTAATTTTCACATTTTTTCTGAAAATAAGGATGCTGCATACATTTAGGGGTTAAATAATACTACGAAAAATTCTGCAAGCTGAAATCATAAAAATAAATGTTTGGATGAATGAAATATCAATGTTTACAAACGCGTGATGCAAAACATTTATATTCCAGCACATGGAAACGAGATTTACAAGGTGTTTCTTTGATTTCCATTTTGTTGCATTTTACCCCAGACACCAGACTGAATTATGAAAATATTTATTTAAAAAAATTGGGTGATTGTTTGAAAAATATTTTTACACCAACAGTGTTGGTATAGCATGAGGAATCCTGTAAAAAGTTTGTAGGTAATATTACCAAGCCAATCCGTCATACTGGGTAAAGTTTTTTTCGGCCTCGAAAAATGTGAAAATTTGTACATTTATTGCTCGATTTTTTAAATTTTATATAAGAATAAAAAACTTAAAAAAACTGGTTTAAGATGCGAAAAATTATGTCATCATCGTTTTGTAATCATTAAAAAATAACTTTATTACAATACATTTAATTAAAAAATGATTCAGTGTGGTGTTATATAAATGTTGCATCTAACCCCGCTGTTGCATGATGCCCCGTTTGACGGTATATTATAGGTCTTTTGAATGTACTGGTCCAAGTTTTATGGCAATCGGAGACTGTAATAATCCAATCTGTATCGAATGAGAAGTTATAAGGAATAATTCTTAGAAATCCAAATGTTTTTTTGAAAAAAAAATTGATTTTCTGTTTTGTGAAGAATGTCATTTTCAAATAGCATTTTGTAAAAACTCGTAACATTGAAGTTTTTACCCTAATGGATTATTGGTAATCCTTGTGCTTTACTTGGAATGTGAGTTAAGTTTCAATTTGGCATCACTGACATCATTAGTCAAAAATTGACAAATGTCATATCACAGTAGGCAGGCAGAGTTTCAGTTTCAACCACGTGTTTCCATTAACAGCGTGTTTAGCAAATCGTTTCGTTTCAAAATAATCGACATGAGTGCGGAACAACTTAAAGCATCAAATTCGGATGCTCCGGACGAAAAAAATGTAACTAACGCACCGAAAAACCCTGAAGAAGAAAGCAACGCAGCCCAACTCGTTCAACTTCAACAGGAATACGACCTCAACCTGAAACAACTCTACCTGCTGAAGGCTAAGGAAATGGTTTTGGAAATAAAGTTTGAAAGCTGGAAGGTCCTGTACAGGAAACAGGAAGCCCTACTATCGGAACGATTCAGCAAAGCGCGCACCGATCGGATGGCCATCTGGAAAGATCGTGTCGAATTTTGCAGCGAGGCTCGAGAGTTTGCGGAAATGTTTTCCATGGACAGAACCTTGCTGAAGATCGCACAATCGCAACAGGATGTTGATAGTCCGGAAGCAATCAAATCCGAAACCGTTGTCGAGGAACCAGATCCCTTTGCGTCCCGAAGCGAATCTCTCGATCGTCAGGAGGCCGGTTTGAGGCAAAAAGCAGCCGAGTTGGACCAGATGGAGCTGGAGCTAGCGCCGGATGAGGAAACGGTACGTCGATTGCAGGATGCTGTCCAAAGTTCGGCTCAAGCGGTCGACGACATGGAGGAGGAGATAAGATTGCTGAAAAGTATGGAAACTGAACCTCTACCACAACTGTCGAAAGCCGAGGAGCTGGACTCGAGATCGATTCTGAAGAGGCCCTCGTTCATGGCTTTGGAAATCGATCGCAAGCAGGTGCGATTTGAGTGATCATTTTTTTTTTCAACTTATATTTACTTGAATATAAAAAAATACTGTAAGTTGATTTAAAAGAAATATATTTATTTTTTCACCGGAATAAGTAACTACGTATCTAAATATTTGTCAAAAGATTTTCAGCATCACGTCTCGGAATCAGAATACTTGCATGTAGCAAATGTCATAGTCTATTGGGACTTGTACCATTTAGATAAACCTTTGGGCTCATTGAGCTTTTATTAAACGTTATAGTGGGTTGAGACTTCTTCTTTTAGAGAATTTACAGCGGATTAAAACTTCTGCATGCAGAGAATGTTATAACTGATTGAGACTTCCTCAGACGACATTATAGCAAACTAAGGATTCTGGTTTTAAATAATCTAAGGCTTCAACTGAATTTTCCCAGCTTTCAGAGAATCTATCAACGGAATAAGACTTCTGCTGATTAAGATGGATAACCGGAGTCTTTCGGATCAGAACTAATCAATTTCAATAAATGCTAAAAACATTTTTTTCTACTAAATTTACATTCTTTCTACAAAAAGAAGAATTTTTGTTCCGTCAAAATTTTTGTATTTGTATGGGTAAACCGTAAGCTGATGGAGAAAGTTACAAATAATATACTTATATAATCGATTTTTCTTTCGCCTACAGTGGGACCAAATACGAGAATTCTCGTTTTTTCTGCTTACCGCTGTTGTGCTACTCTAAGAAGCATAATTCATATGAAATTGTATTCTTTTTATATAAAAACAAAACCCGCGACATCTCATAAATACTAAATTTGTAGAACTCGGTTCAGTTGAAGGGCGAACACGAAATTATCGCGACACATTCCACAGGGCATAACTTTTCTACTATTCTACAAATTTTACACCCTTTCTCATTGATGTGTATTGTTTACATGCTGTCAAACTCGAAGTTGTGTTTTTTGATTCAATGAAAATGGAGGTGATCCAACGCGAGTCGAGAAAGCAAATTCTTTCCAAACACCTGGAATTTCCTGACCTGTCGCACCGCCAGTTGGGAAAAATGTTGAACATTCATCATTCAACCGTCTCCAGAGAGTGTTGAAGCGGTTCCAGGAGCGGTTGACGTTGGACCACGGCTAAGGAGATGGAAGAAACCCGGAACCGGAGAACAAAAAGACGGAGGAAAGGTGAAGCGGATGATTAAAGCAAATCCCAAATCCAGAATGCAAAAAAGACAGCTGGACTACATACATATAAGGTCCTGAACTTCCCAAACTGTGGTGAGCGGCAACAATCGACGGCTAATACTTGAGCACGGAAGCGCTACGATAAGATGCTGACAAAATATGGCTGCCGTGTGATGGACGACGAAACTTATACAAAAGCCGATTTAAAGCAAATTCCGGGGTTGGAGTTTTTCACCGGTAAGAGCAAGTTAGATGTGGACGATAAATTTAAGAAGAAGAAAATGTCGAAGTTCGCTTCCAAATATCTCGTTTGACAGGCCATCTGCTCTTGCGGTCCGAGGAGTGAGCCTTTCGTGACAAAGGACACAGTAAATGGCGAGATCTACAAATCTGAGTGCCTCGAGAAATGCCTTTTGCCGTTCTTGCAGCAGCACGCCGAAGCTCCACTTTTTTGACCAGTTTTGGAATCATGCCACTAACTGGCAGTGGTATGAGGCCAATTCTGTCCATTTTGTTTCAAAGGACAACCCTCCAAACTACATCTACAAATTTATTTTTCGGAACAAAAATCATTCTGGCAGCTGGCATCATTTCAAAACAAACAAACATCTTTTTTTTTTTCTTTCAAATGTAATTTTTAGGATACGTAGTTTGAAAATATTTCAAAGAATTTCGAAATATTTTTATAAGAGTTGTAATGGATATATGGAAAAAAATTCATGGTCGAATTTTGAAAACCGACAATTAGTACTTAGTACATTTAGTAGATTGGGCAAAAAAAATTTTACCTGTGCAAAATTCCAACTCAACTGGACTTTATTTAGGAGTGCTTCAAATCGCTCAAAGTTTCAGTTTTTACCCAAAAAATCACCAAAAGGAAGACCAAAGCAAGGACCAAAAGAAATCGGTAAAATCGAATTTTAAATTTTGATGCCGAATGACCCAAAAATCCGTCAAACGCCGACATCTGGTGTTTTTTTCGAAAAAAGTTTTGTAAAAAACGATTTTAGGGTTTTAAAATCACGTGAAGGGGGACCAACGGAAATCGGGAGTATCAAATTTTAAATGTTGATGCCATATGACTTAGAAATGCATGTAAAGTGAAAATTTTACCAAAAATCAACTCTCTGGGACTGGTTTTCCAAATAATGACCGATTATTATGTTTATTATGTTTATTATGTTTATTTTTTCGTCAACCGTAACGTAGACTAGTTTGATACATATGTGTTTCCTTAAGAATAGGTTTAAGCAGTGTCTGCTTTACAATTTTTCTTAAAAATTTAGATTTCTTCGCTGAAAATATTGTTTTTTGCCGAGACATTGTAAAGTCAATGGTTTCGCAGTGTTGATTGTACACAGAAAAAATTTTTGACTATTACGTGTCACTGAAACTGCAACCTTTAAAATAAATCACCTGTAATTAACAAAACCTGTAATTTTAAATTGTTTTCCTTGAAAGTTAACGAAGATTCATATATTATTACAGCAAATGTCCTGTAAAAAAGTTTTACACTGAAAATTAAATGTCACGTAATCATGTTTTCGACCTGTAAAATTACGGTAAATGTCCTGCTCCTTTTTGTTACAGGACATTTGCGTAATTTTACAGGAAATAATTTTTGCTGTGTAAGAGGCCGCCATCATGCTTTTTTTTCTCCCGTTTTTCGCGTAGTTTGTGCAATAGTGATTAATGAAAAATAAATTTCGATTTCGGAGTTGCCGAGAGGGTGCATCAAAAGATTAATTTTGATAGAATTTCTTTTGAGTCTATACGCTGCGAAACGATATCGTTTGCAAATGAAACCATTGCATATTCGCGGCGTTCTTTTAGTGTTTGTATGTCAATGAGCATGCAGCGCGCTTTATATGATGGAAGTGGAAATGATGTCCAACCTAATTTACGAAGGGCATATAGTAGAAATTGCTTTTGAACTGATTCTATTCTTTCTTCGTGTGAAATTTTATATGGGGACCAAACAACGCTGTAATATTCCAGTAAAGACCTTACATAGGCAATATATAGTGTTTTTATTGTGTATGGGTCTTGAAAATTAAAGCAAAAGCGCTTAATAAAAGCCCAGCATGTTATTTGCCCTATGGATGATAGTATTGTAATGGTCTGTGAAAGTAATACTGTATTTGTTTTCTCCACTCGTGGAGTGTTCCACCGTACCCGATAAAAACAAACACAAATCCTCGCCAGTGTATTGCTACCTCGCTCACTCACACGCTCTCTCGCAACACTGGCAAAATTATCGGTGGGCCACCGTCCGTAAGCAGAACTCCGACAGGTCAAAACCAGTGCAACACCGTCCGAATAAACAAACAGTTTGACAGCACCTAGTGGTGCACCAGTGCAACACTAGTGCAACACTCGGCATAAACAAATACGGTATAAGTTTGGAGTCTAAGATAATTGCACCACAGCTAGAAAATGTGAATTTCATTCTGAAATATGCTGATGTCTTCTTCATTTCTTATTTCCAAATAGAGCTTCATGTCGTCGGCATAAATGAGCATTTTGAGATTATTGAGAATAAAGGAAATGTCATTTACTTATGGTATGAAAAGTAGGGGTCCTAAATGAGACCGGTCCCAGAAAGTCGATTTTTGACAAAAAAAAATCTTTTGGAGAAACACCAGATCTCGACGTTTCATGCATCGAAAAAAAAATTAGTTTTTTCTGTACCGCACTTAGCGTACTAGGCCGAAACATGCATAACTTATACGAGTAGCTACATTTATGCATAAAATAGTAGCGTGGCTCCAGATTTGGTCATTGCCTTCCGCAAGTGGCGTTCCGCAAATATGGGCAAACGGGTGTCATTTGCAGACACCCGTCTCTGCGTGTCGGGTCGTGCGAACGAGCAGTGCTTGAAATTAATTTTTAACGACAACTCGATATATAATCATCGCAAAAATTCAATTCAAATGTTGTGCAGCATGTTCTCGTGCTAAATATTCTCATGAGAGCTCAGCCTATATCAGACTGTTCGAGTGCAATACTGATGCTGTGCTCATTATGGGTGAATTCAAATCCCTTGGTAACGCACTCAACTGGACAATTGCAGCGAACTGGTCAATGGCAAATTGGCACTGTACTTGCTTTTTCCTTTTTTGGCAGAGAAATTAAATATAAATAAAATGTGTTAAAACTAAGACAAATTAAAGATGTTTCATTCGCGGAAACAGCATACATCCTCCTAAAAACAATTTTAAATTAATTGAAGTGCAGTAACATTGAAAAAATTATCATAATCCGTCGAGCCAAAAAAACGTGAACCAGACGCAGTCAGTCATTCTGAGTTGAAGTTTGATTGTCTGACGGAAGATTGCGAAAAAAAAGAATCTTGATCGGATACCACTCTGATCTCGCCGGCACGCTTGGGATCTGCTGTAAGGATTACGATATGATATTTTTGTTATCCTCCCTGCGCGATGGTTCTTGAAATTAATGCGCAAATGAACTGAACAAGCAACGCCATTTCCACTGCAGCACCGAGAAAGGAAATGTCAAGGATTAAATTTGTATGCAACTTCATGTATTTATTTATGCGACGGATGGTCGAACGGATTCATACATATGTGGACCTGTACAATGTACGTACATGATCGGTCACTTGGCAAACATACCAAATTCGTCGACGTTTACGCGATCTTTCAATCTGTGCTCTGCTCAGTCAGCCAGCCCTTTTTCGGGAGTTGAACCTTGGCAACAGCAGCTTCTTCTTGCCCCCGCCTCATCATAAGGCACACCAGCCACAGAGAGTCTGCGTTCCAAGGTCCTTTTCCAGATTCGGGGTGCATGCCGTCGGTCGTTGTTGCGAATAATTATAAAGAAATTGACACACCTTCTTACTTTATGTCATTTTCTGCTAAACTAAGAACTCTGACATGCAACTATTTAAACTCTAAAAGGCTTTGCTTGTAAGCAAATGGTATTGTTTCTTTAAGACTTTAACCATATTCTTTGTTAAAAACCGATTTCTAAACAGATTCCTCAAAAAATGCCTAGGAGAATGCTACAAAACCTTAATACCTAATACTTTTTAAAAACTTTTTGCAAAAATATTTCAGAAATTCTTTGTTAGAGTTCAAAATAGATTTCAATATTTCTTCGCAAAATGTGAAGTGAAAATAAAAGCATAACGAGACCTTAAGTTCACGCGTGGTTTAGGCGTGGAAATCATGCTAAGAAGTATTTGATGACCGTATTCTTGATCTCGCTTTCGTTAGTGACACTTGTGTCATTGATGTGATTGAACCCCCTTCAAGTCTTTTGAGACCAGATGCACACCACAAGCCTTTCGTGCTCTGCGTTACCATTAATAATAACTGTGACGCACACTCTCCAACAAACTACGGTGAATTAGAGCTCGACTTTGCAAGGTGTGACTATACGGTGTTGAATCAAAGTCTGTCTTCGATCAACTGGCTTGAGTTACTCGGTGACAAATCAACGGATGACGCAACGGTGCTGTTTTACAGAAAGCTTTTTGATGTCATGAATAGGATCATCCGACGTAAGCGAAGACGTCTCAACACAACCAAACTTCCGTGGTGGTCCTCTGAACTTCGTCATCTTCGAAATATTGTACGCAAGGCCCGAAAGCGTTTTCTACGTTCCAAGTCCCAACAGGATAAAGAAAGACTAAGACAACTCGAAACTCGATATAACGATTGCCAAGCCGCATCATTTCGTAGCTACATCGACCGAGTGGAATTAAACTTGAAGGACAACTGATCTAGTTTCTGGACGTTTGTGAAGAACCGCAAGTCGAGCAACTGTATACCTGAGCAAATGAAGTACCACGAATTGTCCGCAGATTCAATTGAGGAATCTGCCAATCTGTTTGCCGGCTTCTTCAGCAGCGTGAACAATCCCAATTCACCTGAGCTTTCTGACGCGAGTACACAGGGTATTCCTACGCATGACATTACGCTATCATCCTTCAACTTTACGCAACGTGATGTCCTATCCGAGCTGGAAAAGCTGAACATCAAAAAAGGTCCTGGAACTGATCTACTACCACCAGTATTCTTGAGGGAATGCGCAGAATCATTGAAGCTGCCTATCTGTCTGCTTTTCAATCGTTCTCTTCACGAACGGAAGTTTCCTACGGTATGGAAGACCGCCTCGATAACTCCGATACATAAATCCGGTTGTCGTAATTCCGTGGAAAATTACCGAGGAATTTCAATCCTGTGTTGCATAGCCAAAGTCTTTGAGAGCATGGTTCACTCGGTGCTCTATAACGCCACTCGTCACTTGATCTCTGAATATCAACACGGATTCGTTAGGAAGCGATCCACAGTGTCAAACCTGATGTGTTACACCAACTTCCTATCAACCGAAATCGAGAAGCGTCGACAAGTGGATGCAGTCTACTTTGACTTTAGTAAGGCTTTCGACAAAGTTCCTCATAGACTCGCCATTGAAAAGCTGGTTCACATGGGTCTTCCCCCTTGAATGACCGAATGGCTTCAATCGTATTTGACCGATCGAAGAGCGTTTGTCAAGATCAATACATCACGTTCGCGTATTTTTTATTTGACCTCAGGTGTCCCGCAAGGCAGTATTCTAGGCCCTTTGATATTTGTTCTTTTTGTGAACGATCTGGCTTTCAGTCTGAAATCCTGTATGCTGCTATATGCTGATGATCTTAAGATCTACAATATAATCTCATCGGTTCTAGATTGCCACGCTCTTCAATCTGACATCGACGAGCTTCTCCTGTGGTGCTTGGAAAATGGGATGCAGCTGAACATAAAAAAATGCAAGTCCATAACTTTTAGTCGCCGTTATTCCAATGTCTGCTTCGAGTACAGTATCAACGGTACCAGCATCGATCAAGTCAGCTCCATGAACGATCTGGGCGTCATCGTAGATAAAAAACTAACGTTCAGCGACCATATCAGTGCCATCACAGCGAAGGCTTTCTTTGTTCTTGGATTCGTGAGGCGCAATTCACAATCTTTTCAGGATGTATACACTCTTAAAGCTGTGTAGGGGAAAGGGTTCCTAAATGCGCATGTTGGGTAATATGCGCATACAGCCGATAGACGATATGGCTAGAGATTCATCATATCTAATCAGTGCAGTTTGAGGGTAATACGCTTTTATCACATGGCATGAAAAAATTAAATTGGTTTATTAAGTCAAAAAAAAATTTTAAATTCAAACAAGATTTTTGTCAGTTTTGTTATAATATATTGAACCTTAATTATCGTGCGTACAGATTCTGTGAACAAAAATTTTAATTTTTGGTTTTTCTTTCTTATTCATGTGGAAATCGGAAATTCAACAAATTGAAGCTTTTGGCAAAGTTGTAGATGATAAGATATTGGAATAAGAGACAGGTTCTGAATGCCCATATCAAGGCAGGTTAAATGCCTATATCAAGAAAAATAGATAAGTCTTATAAATTTTTTACTTTTTATCATTGAAACATTAAATCCACGCTCAAATCATGATCTTACAGCGAAAAAAGAAGAACTTCATACTGATCCGATAAAAATACAATATGAACAAAATATATCCATGAAATATGGCCATATGGCATACCTAACTATGTTTCATGCTAAAGAACTAGTGATGTAAAAAATTTCACCAAAATTTCAGCCTTGACGTATGCTTAACATCCGTTTCAACCATTTTCAATTAAATAATTTCAAAAAATTGCAAGTGTAAATGAAATATAGCTAAAAACATAAATATGCGCATTTAGCCCGCCGGTTTCGGAAATCGGCTATTTTGGCTTCTTTTATTATAAAATTATTTTCACAAAAACTGTAAGAGATTTTAACAGAAAAATTGTTCTTACGTATAGAAAACAGATATTCGCTCATGTGCATATAGTTTTCAGACTCCTATCTATTGGAATATGGAAGAAAATGAGTGCTTTCCTTAATATGCGCATATAGCCCGCCTCTCCCCTACTGTTCCTTGGTGAGAAGTGTATTGGAGCACGCCGCTTGCGTGTGGGCTCCTTACCGTACATCTTGGAGTCTTCGAATCGAAAGAGCTCAGCGATCATTCATTCGTTACGCTCTCAGGTCACTTCCGTGGAACGACCCCATCAATCTTCCGGATTATGAGAGTCGGTGCGTGTTGATCAATTTAGAAACCCTCTCTTCCAGACGTGTAAAACTAAAACGGCTTCTTGTGTTTGATCTGGTTACCGGCAACGTGGATTGTGCAGCTCTACTTAATGAAGTATGCTTTCTTGCACCATCCAGACATCTACGAGGAAGACAACTTTTAGCGCTAGGCATGCACCGCACTACTTACGGACAGAATAATCCTCTGACCAGCTGTTTTCAGTGTTTTAATGTTGTGAACAATTTGTTTGATTTTACTGTGTCCAAAACGATGTTTAAACATAGGATTAAGAACCTTAGATATTAAGATCAGTCTGTAGGAAATTTGAATCCGAGACGGTGTGTGAAATAAATAAATAAATAAATAAATAAATAAGAAACAAAAGGGCCAGGTCAACCAATTGAAATTGAAATTTAATGAGCACTTACAAATCCTATGGTTTTCCGACGAGGTCGTTAGCATACATCTTTGGATAAAAATGGACAATTACTATTTCGGTTGTATCATTAAAAAACTCCTTAACCGATTTAACATGAAGTACATATGTTCACTATCTTTTTATGAAGAAAAAAAGTTAATTATAATTTTTATCGTGTCTGGAATTTAATCCGAAAAACAAAGTGCTTGATGGATTTTTTTAACAAAGTTCATGGCCGTTCTGATTGTAATTATGGAAGGGAAATTTCAACTAGAAATAAAAAGTTTGTACCTATCAAGATCACAAAATATAGTTTTTGATTTCTGATAATACTTTTTTCATCCCTCTCATTGCTCGATAGTGGGCAATGAGAAGGCAGACTCTCTGGCAAAGGTGGGAGCGATGGAAGGCGACACGTATCAACGTGAAATCGTCTTCAGCGAATTTTACTATTTGGCTCGAAGAAACTCTCTTGTCAACTGGCAGCGCAAATGGGACGAGGATGAGCAGGGTCGGTGGTTCCACTCGATTATCCCAAAGGTAAGCCTTAAACCATGGTTTAATAGATTGAACTTGAGTCGGGATTTTATTCGTATATTTTCCCGTCTCATGTCCAATCATTGTTCCTTAGACGCGGTTCTCTATCGTTTTGATATTGCTGGCAGCAATCTATGTGGTTGTGGCCAAGGTTACCATGACATCGAGCATATTGTTTGGTCGTGCGAGGTCCATCTTGTCGCCAGAACGAATTTTATAGACTCCCTTAGGGCCCGAGGAAAACCACCCTATGTTCCAGTGAGAGATGTGCTGGCTGTGATAGACTTGGACTACATGTTCGAAATATATCTTTTCCTAAAAGCTATTGATCTTCGTCTATAACTCTTTTTATTTTCACATTTCCCTATCTATCTTCTATCTTTTCTTCAAAAAGTGAACTAGATATAAGCACACAATTGTAATCAAACAAAACGAGTTTGGCTCCTTAAAGCCTAAAGGTATGAGCCGTTTCAAATAAAGAAATTACAAAAAAAAAATACTTTTTTCATAATTAAATTTATAGTTTATGGGAGTTCTGCTCAGTTTAGGAAAAGACATGCACATGGGTGTTTTGAAACTGTTTGTTTATTCGGACAGTGTTGCACTGGTTTTGACCTGGTGTTGCACTGCCATCGGGCGGTGATGCCCCGAAAATTTTGTCAGTGTTGCGAGAGAGCGTGTGAGTGAGTGAGGTAGCAATACACTGGCGACGATTTGTGTTTGTTTTTATCGGGTACGGTGGAACACTGATCGAGGGGAGAAAACAAATACGGTATTAGTGATAAAGACGTTTTTATACATCAGATTGGGATAAAAATTAGCACATAGGAGTTATTAGAGACAAACAATTGATTTCACTTATTCTAAATTCAAGTAAGGGCGGGTCGGCCAAAGGGGTCGTCCATGTAGTGAATAACGGTATATGTTAAAGAAATTTGAATTGTAGACTTTTCATGTTTTGAATGATCCTGTAATTTGTACATAAATATGTGAAAATATTTAATCGATATTTTCTTGGTGTACTTAGCGGAGACAACCTTCCTGATTATACAAAAGAGATCGAAAAGAGACCATTTTCTCCCTTTCGTATGACATTGATGAATTGATGTGAAAACATAGAGCGAGATGAAGAGAAAATCCTGTAGGGAAGACAGAGATCAAACATATAATGGTCATTCTAGTAACTAATTTCAACGCGAACGGTCGTCGTGCGAATTTATATAAAAAAAGTTGATTTTGTAAGCGGTCAGTTTTGTGAAATATTTATATATTTGTGAAAGTGTGAAAGCAAGGGTTACGACAGTCCACATTGACTATTCACTGTAAATGCGATATTGTCGTTATAACTCATCGGATTCAGATATCAAATTTAGTGTGAGGGGCTGGCATATTAACTTTTTAATATTTTTGCGATATTGTCGTTATATAAATAGGATAGGGATGAAAATTTGCACACGGTAGTTTTCAGGGACGGGCAATCGATTTCAGATTTCAAATGTTTTGCCAGGGGTTGACGAAAGGGGTCGTTCATATTAATTAATTTTTCACTGTTTTTAGCAATATTGACGTTATTATGTAAATGGATTGCTCAAAAATTTGCCCACGGGAGTTTTGAGGGACGGGCAGTCGGTTTCAGATATCAAAGATTGTATACACGCTCTTTTTTTTAAACTCAAAATTAAGTATTTTTGGTTCAAAACAGCACTTCGATGGCTTCCCTCAACTTTGAGTTCGACTGGGCAATAGCAAAACTAAGTTCTGATAGGCATACTCAATACTAAGTTCGGCAGCCGAACTCGGATTTATCCTTTTTTTTTCGAGGGTAGCTGATTTTCAGGGAATTAAAGGATGATTAAAATTTGTTGTACCCGGATGTTGCTGTTCCGGTACATTGCATTGCAATTACAGAGCGGTGGAAAGTTTTGACATTCCCGGTCAAAGAAAACTTCCGGATGTTACTTCCCACGGGAAGTAAACAACATCCGGAAGTTTCCGGACATTCCAAGCCGCTCACCATATGATGACAATGACGGACAGAATTTTCCGCTGGCACGGTGAACATGCATTCCATTATAAAGTTCCTTCATATCTTCCGGTAATTGTTCCGGAACGACATAATTTTGCGACGTGTTCGTTGGTTGCTGCTCCGGTTCAGACTGAACTCGCTAAGTGTTTTCAGTCCAACAAAGAGAGTTCAATTTTTAGTTCATAAGGTCGAACTCAGCTTTGATCCCTCGCCGAAGGAAAAAAAGGGATCAATTTTGAGTTCGCAGTTCGAACTCCGTTTTGATCCATCGCAAGGAGGAAAAAAGGGTACTTAACTTTAAGTTCATAGAATCGAACTATGTTTTGAACCTCGGTCGTACTTAATTTTGAGTTAAAAAAAAAGAGCGTGTAAGAGGTTACCAAAAGGGGTTTAACTTTTTGGCAATAATTGCGTTATTATGCAACAATCAAATTGAAATTTATACACAGAGTTTTTTTGAACGGTCAATTGATTCGTGATTTCAAATTTAGTAGCAGACGATTTTTGCAATTATTACTTAACAATGAATTCGAAAGTGCATCTGGAAAATGCTTGGCAATTGGCTTTAATACAAACTGTTCATGACATATTCCAAGTTGAAGCGAAACGGAGTTCGTATGGGATCAGCTAGTATATACATATATATGTAGTATCGTAACTTATTAAAAGGTTTTCTTTATTTCTATTTTTGGATATCAAAGCAACACTCGATATCATGAAAGACAACAATAAACATTCTTCTTCGAACTATCAACGGGAGTTAAAGTAATAGTTAGTACTCTGGAAGTTAGTTGCTCCTTTCCAGATTACTACAAATTTCAGGATTCTACATTGGCGACGAGGATAAAGAACAATTGCGTTGGGTAAGAGGAAAAGGTTCAGGTATGTTATTTTAGAGATTTAATTTCGTGAATTTTAGAGAAAAATTAGAAACGAACCAGTAGCTTAAATGCGAATCGGAAGTCTGGTTTCGTTCTGCAAATATGCAGGTTGTAGTAGAAATGGATCAGGCACTTAAATGTGCATTGAGAAGGCTGATTCCATTCTGCCAAAAAGCAGGTGAAAAACTATTGTAAAAGTTTGTTTTCGTAGATTAGTTTAGAAGTTGAAATGGATCAGGCACTTAAATGTGCAATGAGAAGGCTGATTCCATTCTGCCGAAAAGCAGGTGAAAAACTAGAAAAGTTAAAAATGGATCAGGTGCTTAAATGCACATGAGGAAGTCTGATTCCATTCTGCCAATAAGGCAGGTAAATAATTTCAGCTATGAACTAGTGGCTTAAATGCGGAGTTCAATGTTTGGTTTCAAGAAAGTCGGGTTTCATTCTGAGGAAGTATAATTTTGGCGGAGGATCAGTAGCTTAAATGCTGTTAAAATTAGTCTGATACCATCCTGTCGAGAAAAAAAATATACATATGAGTGTGAATGATATGCTCAAATACATTACTTGGTAATGGAGTCTGTTTAATGGAAAGCTGAAAAGTGGTTGGACAATGGTGGTGGGGAAAAGTTATCAGTTGAAAGGTCCAACAACAAAAGATTTTGGAGATTATTGAAGGTATGTAAGAAAATGATGATCTTCTACTTGGTGTGGTCGGTTATATTCAGTGAATGTGAGAAATGCTTTTATGGTGTCGTACTTTTTTTTTTTGTAAATGCATGCATGGACATTTGAAACAGGAAATTTCCACAGGATAATTTTCAGTAGCGTAGATTATGAAGACCGTGAACCCTTGATAAGAATCCGCAGAACAGAGGATCGATTGAATTGAATAGTACCTACAGTGCGTGACCCAATGGCGGCACATTTTAGGAGTGATGGAAGTTCTTTGTCCTGTAGAAAATCATTTCTCTCTTGTGCGATTCTGAAAAGAGAAGTCCTGAAACGTAGTGTGGTTGGCGTACTTCAAGTGAAAAATTTAACATAATAAATTTTCTATCGCAAAGAGACAAGATGCAATTGAGAAAAAGGATCAATGAACCAATGGCCGCAAACGCAGATATCTTTTGTTCCAATCGCGTCGCTTTGCAAAAAATTAGTAAGTTGTGCATTGAGTCTGTAAATGTTTTTGAATAATAAATCATTTAATATTGGAGATTGTTAAAGAATCCTTGTGAAAATAAGAAAATCTTCATGGCGGAAAAGGATGCTTAATGATAAGTCGTTTTGGGAAAATCGAAGAATTACTTGAGTGGAAGGAAGGTGTTAAACATTGATGTTTAATTTGGTATAACGTCTGACATATGCAGTGCCGATACTGATCTTACACCACGGTGGTAATCAAAAAAAAAAAAAAGAAAGGAAGTAAATGTAGTATCGTAACTTATTAAAAGGTTTTCTTTATTTCTATTTTTGGATATCAAAGCAACACTCGATATCATGAAAGACAACAATAAACATTCTTCTTCGAACTATCAACGGGAGTTAAAGTAATAGTTAGTACTCTGGAAGTTAGTTGCTCCTTTCCAGATTACTACAAATTTCAGGATTCTACAATATAGATTTGGAATTTAAAGTTGTGAAGACCAAAGAAATCAAACTAAATTGTTAGACTCAAATAATAGCAGATATTTTGATGATTTCAATACAGTAAAATAGGGGTCTTTGAAATACAAAAGTTTGATTTATTGCATTTCTTTTTCAAGCCTTCTGAAATCGTGATACACTAATTGATTGATTTTATCTTGATGACGGCTAATAAGGGCGTAAAATCTATAAAGTTTTTTTCATAGTTTAGATGGTTTAGAATCAGATTTCAGAAAAAGATTCAGAATCGAATCTGAAAATCGTAGAAAATTTTAGAGATGAGAACAACGTGAAACAATTAGTTTTTTTTTGTTATCCCTTTAATTGATCGGTTCATACCTTCAGGCTTTTATAAGCAAAATTAGTATTGTTTATTTTAAAATATTGTATTACAAAATAATCATTATTTTGAATGTTAATTTTAGATTTTAATTGGTGTAAAAATATTTGGCGTGTAAGTACGCAGCCAAATGCGATGCGCCACCATGCGGCCACTAGCGGAAGCCGCTTCTGACAGTTTTAGCAGTTCAAACATTTCTAGCGTGACATTTAAAAAGGGCGAAACTGCCAAATGTAAACAAATCGAGTTAACGGTCATTCCGGATTTACGCAGTTGCATTTTACCTAATAAACGCGGTTTCATCTTAAAATCGCTTATAACTTTCAAAAAATTTATAAAATTAAAATGGGCGAAACTTCATGTTGATGCATTTTCGTTGGAACGTGAAGTTACGCCTATTCAAAATGCGGTTAATTTTTCTATTCGTGTAGGGCCAATAGGCGTAACTGAGTTGACCGTGTATGACAAAACGGCCTAATTAGTTTTTGCGTGTGAGACCAATGGGCGTAACTTCAAAACCAAAACAAAAACGGCCGATCAATTGGGCGAAACTTGCAGGCGTAACTGAAATCGAAAATATAAAAAGGCGAAACTCGAAAATCTCGGAAATTTAGTGAAAAAAGTTAAAGATTTTGATAACCAACGAACAATAAGTGAATATAATGCACTTTTTTTGATTTTGTTGAACAAAAAGTGGTCGATTTTTCAAATAGGATTTGATTAGATGTTCCGAAATTTCCAACGCGATTTTCTCGTTTCGAGCTAACTGCTAGTTTCGCCCTTTTTAAATGTTACGCTAGATTTTCAAACCCCGCTGAAAGGGTGCGCGAAATCGACAAAATTCTCAACATTAAACCAAAATCGATGCCTGCCGCATCCGAGCGCGAAAACAAGTTGTAATTTCTCACTCGAAAACCTTTAGCTACTTAAAAAGTTCGATTTAGAAGTGCTGTTTGCAAACCGACACAAATGGAGCGCAAACCGGAAACCCAGATTCAGAACGCTCCGTCCGACGCCATCTCGTCGGTAAAATTTTCCCCGAACACCAACCAGTTCCTGCTCGTTTCCAGTTGGGATTCCAGCGTCCGGTTGTACGATGTGGTCAACAACACCCTGCGGCAGAAGTACTACCATGATGCGCCCGTGTTGGATTGTGCTTTCCATGTAAGTTTGTTGTGTTTTCGTTTAATAATTTGTTAACGAGGTTATTTAAATGGAATTTTGTTTATTTTATTTTCAAGGACTCAGTTCGCACGGTTAGTGCCGGTTTAGACAATCTGGTCAAGCTGTACGATCTGAACACACACGCCGAAAGTATTTTAGGTAATCATGACGCCGGCGTCAAGTGTGTCGAATATTCGTCCAAGGTGAATGGGATTCTCACCGGAAGTTGGGACAAAACGGTCAAGATGTGGGACATCCGGGACAAGGACTGTGTTGGGAAGTATGAACAGAGTAACGGGAAGGTATATTCGATGAGCTGCATCGACGAAAAACTTGTGGTGGCCACCTCGGATCGGAAGGTCCTGGTTTGGGATCTGCGGAACATGGGACAGTACCTGACCAGGCGGGAGTCATCGCTTAAGTTCCAAACTCGCTGTATCCGTTGCTTCCCCAATAAGGAGGGCTACGTGATGAGTTCAATTGAGGGCCGAGTGGCGGTCGAATACTTCGATATGGATCCGGAGGTACAGAAGAAAAAGTTTGCCTTCAAATGTCATCGCTCGAAGGAGAACAACATGGAAATGATCTATCCGGTGAATGCTGTTAGTTTCCACAATGTGTTCAATACATTTGCCACCGGAGGAACCGATGGATACGTTAACATTTGGGACGGTTTCAACAAGAAACGGCTCTGTCAGTTCCATCTGTACGACACGTCGATCTCGTCGCTGGCCTTCAGCTACGACGGAAGCACTCTGGCAATCGCTTGCTCCTACATGGACGAGACGGAAGTGATCCCGGATCCGATACCGGAACCGACGCTGTACGTGCGATACGTGAGTGAAGCGGAAACGAAACCCAAATAAATTTGTGGCAAAAACATTTAATATAGGATAGCTTTTAAGATACATTACTCGTAATCCTGTATTTTTAACCCTGTATCAAATAAACCAGAACTTACTGCAAAATTTACACATTAAAATTCAAAATTGTGGGTTTTTTATATATGTATTATTTGTACCTTTATTTTGAAAAAAAAAATCAAAATGAAGGTTTCCCAAAAAAAAAATATGTAAAATATGTCAGAACTGGTAAAATTTTCTAGTAACTTAGATCAAATTAGGCGCTCATTCATGTTTTGATGTAACGAGATGATTTATTGTAATTTGTAAGTATTATAAGACACTTCTAATTATTGTGGAAAAGAGCTTCCTATAAAATCATACAATTTGACAAACCACAAACAAATTTCAAGTAATTTTCATCAAATTCATTTCTATTCTACTCTAAATTCTTATTCGTTTTAAAGTATGTTGGTCATCTTTCCTCAAATAGAAAACGAAACAATTCGATAGATTTACATTAAAACAAAAGCGTTCCTTTACTCGCGCAAACATTACGATAACAACTGTCCCAAGTCGATTTCTTCGGCGACGAACGTCGTGGTAACGGTAGGTTCCATTTGCTCCGTCGTCGCCTCCAAACGGCGACACTTTCTACTCATGTGAGCCGTCAAGTTGCCCTTGGTGAGGAACTTCTTCTGGCAAACATCACACTGATGCGGCATTTCACCGGTATGGGTGCGAAGATGTGTCGGAATGTAGTCTCTGGAAATGTAAATAATTAAGTGATAAAATTATCAAATTAAATTTAAAATAACCTTGTCAAACTTACTTGTAAAACCATTTCTTGCAAACGGGACAGGTCGTTTTACAGTGTTCCGAGTGTGTCTTACCAAGGTGTGTTCTGAGGTTTTTCAGGCTCTTGTTGCATATCGGGCAGATTTTTCGCTCACGCGGTTTGTGTATTACGCTCGTATGTCTTTTGAGGTAGAAGCTAGAATGGAACTTGCTCTCGCAACCGTCCACAGGACACGAATACGGTTTGACTTGATTGTGAAACCTGTTCTCATGTTCTTCACGATACTCACTAGTTACCGATTCGCCACACACTTCGCAAATGAAACGTCCACGATTGGGCTTCTTTTTCGGCTTTGGAGGTTTCTTTTTGTAAGGGCCACGCTTCTTTGGCCGTGTGAGCTTGTCCAGCTTAACAGCAACCTGGGCGCTCTCTTCTGGTTCGCTGTCGTGCATATTTATCTCAACCTTCACATCAACTGTAGCAAAAACAGGAAACTCTAGCTCTTCATCTTGCTGCTGGACTATTGGTTCTGACTTGATGAAGGGAAGATCCCCATCGCCCGGTGCCAGTTGTTCCTCCGACATCTCCTCATCCAAATGTTCTTCTACCATCTCTTCATCGATCTCTTCACCGGGATGTTCAGTTTTGATTTCCGGTTCCAAGACTGCTGGCACCTGCACAACATTCTGTAGTTTGTTGCCATTCCCCAATTCGGTACAGTTGAACAAAACATCCATTTGCTCGCGGTGCTTCTTAATCAGCTCCTGGCACTCTGTAAGCTTCCGTTTGTTTTCCTGTGAAATCCAACTTCCCCCATCCAGAGCAAGAGGTTTGATTGTGTGAATCAAATCCGTTTTCCGGCAGGCCATTCGAAAGTTGTACACAATATCCACCAGCTGCAAGCAGTTGGTGCAGACGAATGTCAACCGGTCGCCGCGGATGATTTTGGTGTAAATGACATCCTCAATTTTCCTTCGTAAAAAGTCGTTCTCCTTCAGAAGGCTCTGGACCAAGTGTTTCCGGTTCAGAATACGGAGACACAGTCGGCATTGCCGGACGGCTGCCTTATCGTAGCGGAATGGCGGTAATCTATTGCTGGCCATGGCGAGGAACCATAAATTTCTATATGAAAATGCTTTCGATACGATACCTTTGGATGCACAAACCAAAACAAACTGTTTTCAACTGATTCGGTATTCACAAAGAAGTATTCTACACTGAAGGAAACTCTGTTTTTTTTTTCAGGTTCGTTCGATAGCGAATAGAAATTGATTAAAATCTACAATTTCAATTTTTTAACTAAAAAATACATAGGTAATTGAAATCAGAACTTTTGAACAAAATCTTGGCCGGCATGGGCTTCTGATGAAGATCATCAGTTAAAATCTATAAATCGAAAGCTTCATCAAGTCAGTAAATAACGAAGATTTGTTTCAGTGAGCGCATCGCCAAATAACATTTTAGCATTTTAGTTCGGGTTGGTTTTGTGGTTTTTCCTCAAAACGCTGCCATCAAAACCGATTTGTGCATCTACAGGTTAAACAAATTGTTCCGCGAGGATTCAAACCTATTTTGAACAGAACAAGTTAGGCAACGTCAATGGATTCAGCAGGAGAAGGTGATGCTGACCAAAACTCCGAACAACCGGAAACAGTCGTAAAGCGGAGCTATGTCAGGCAAAGCCAGATGTGCCGCCTGTGCCTGCAAAAGTATCCGAAAACCGACCTAAACGAAATACTTGGTCGCCGGTCGGAATGGAAGAAGAAAATTGCCATGGCCGTGGGGATAAAGGAGGGTATGCGTTTTTGGTCCCGATTATTTTAGAAAGCTGTTATCAGAAAATTCTTTTCTACAAGGTTCACCGAACGGATCACACCACTAAAATATGTGTAATCTGTCAATCAATGGTTGAATCCATCATCGGATACCAAAAGTTTTGTGAGGAAATGAACGCATTACTCAGCAAAAAGGAACCGTTCCCAAACGAAGAATGGAAGCTGGCACGAAGTTTAGTAATCAGCTTGTGTACCATCGTGGAAAATTGTCATCTAGCAGTTAAAGATGATTCGAACAATTACGACGAAGAATCTCCTATTTTACAAAAAATCCATGAGGATTCTGCTTTAAACATTTCGGAAACATCACATGAGTTCCTTGCCGAAGAAAGTGGGCTCGAGATAAAAAAAGAACCAGAATGTGAGAACTTTTTGCTGGAGGAAGAATGTTCAGAGCAGTTGCAGCATGTGAAGAAAGAAATAAAACCTGTAACAGATAGCGAAGTCGAGGAATCGAACGATTTCGAGCCGGAAGACCACTCTGATTACGAGAACGAAGAACTGGAGGAGGTTTCGGATAACGATTCACAGAAAATCAAAACGAGAAAGAAACGCAACAAGCCGAACGAGGCTCGTACACGTTGTTCGAAGGTCGCTTGCGAAACGTGCGGCGAGATGATTGCCGGCCACCTAATGGAGGGACATGTCAATCGGCACATGGGACTGAAACCGTTCGTGTGCGAGCATGAGTCGTGTGGTCGCTTCTTCACCTCTAAGTACAGTTTGCAGCAGCATCGGCATCAGCACAAGGCCCGGTTGCGGTACTACGACTGTCAGGTTTGCGGCAAACGCATCAAGGGTGACCGAAGTTGGGCAAATCACAGGAAGCTGCACACCGAGGAGCCCAAGTCTCGTACACGTTGTTCGAAAGTCGTTTGCGAAACGTGCGGCGAGATGGTTGCCGGATACCTAATGGAGGGACACATGAACCGGCATATGGGACTGAAACCGTTCGTGTGCGAGCATGAATCGTGCGGTCGCTTCTTCACCTCTAAGTACAGTTTGCAGCAGCATCGGCACCAGCACAAGGCTCGGTTGCGCTACTACGACTGTCAGGTTTGCGGTAAACGCATCAAAGGTGACCGAAGTTGGCTGAAGCACAGGAAGCTACACACCGAGGAGCCCAAGTACGAGTGCAACGTTTGCGGGAAAAAGTTCCGTCGAGGGTAATGCGATTGCGATTTTGCTGGGGAATGACAATTGAAGTTTTTTTTTTCGATTTTCAGTGACCATCTTAAGCTACATTCCGTGGTGCACACCGGAATGGCAATGTTTTCTTGCGATCTTTGCAGCAAGCGATTCAACGTTAAGCATAATCTGGGAACGCACATGAAAAATGTGCACAAAATGAAAGGACCTTCTTATGCGGCAGCGATGAATTTGAAAACTTCACTGCAGCAATCAACGGAACTGGAACAACCGATAGCTCACCACGAAGATGAGGAACATTTTTAGTAATGTTTTGACTGCTACTTGTCTATGCGGATTGAATAAGTTTAAGCAGAAGCTTCGCCTAACGATAAAATTTGATTCCCATATTGTCCAGTGGTTAGGATATCCAACTTGTACTTGGAAGTTCCATATAAAAAATATATCGGAAAACCTTAATAACAAATTGTTGTCATTACTTATCACATATCTAATCTACTATATAGGTATATGTAAAATGATTTGTACTTACGAAAGTTTTCCTTAGTCTATCATCTCTCTGCAGATCGGAACATATGCATATTTGGCTTACGGATTTTTTAGAAACAATGAAATATTTATCCTGTATAAAATCATAAGTCCTGTTTAAAAAACAATTCGTGACGTTTCTGTTTATCGGCCAACCATTCCTGGTAGTGCTGCTTCTTGCGGTGCAAATACATTTCGGCTTTAGAATTGACCTTCTTCGGACAAAGCGAACAGCTGTACAGGGGCTGGTCGCTATGCGTAGCTATATGCTCCCTCAGCCTGTGACGGAGCTTAAAACCCTGGCCACATTGTGAACATCGGAACTTCCAATCTGTATGCACACATCGCATGTGACGAAGATGAACCTCACGACTAAGACTCTTTTTCCCACACAGTTCGCAATGTATCGTCACCACTTCGTGCCGCTTTCGGTGTGGACCGAGGCTACCTTTAGTTAACCACTTCTGACAGATCGAACATTGCACTCGCTCTTGTGGCTTTTTATTATTGCCATGCTCTTCCTGGTGCTTCAACAAAAGACTCAGTTCCTTAAAAATCTCGTTGCAGATCGAACAAATGTAATCGGACATAGCAACGTGGGCGTTTCTGATGTGGGCTATCAGGAGAGATTTTTTCCCATAGCTGTAACGAAAATCGATTTAAGAAATGCGATCGTTGAAATATAACTATGGCGATCAAACTTACTAACAATCACAGCTAGGGCATTGGAACTGTCTCGTTTCCAGCGCCCTGTGGAAGAGCAGATGTTTTCTCAGTTCCGCCTTGTCGACCAGTTTCTTGTGGCATTTGTCACACTCGTATGGTTTTTCATTTTCCGGGGTGTGCATGGTTCGTATGTGTGTCTTAAGCAATTCGTTATCCTTACAGACTCGGCCACATTGACCACACTTGAAATGTTCCGGATTATCATGCCATTGAGCATGCTGGAACAGTGGCGTGCGCATACCGAACCTTCTGTTGCAACAGCAGGTCACGAACGGCTTGCACCGATGCTTAGTTTCGCAATGAGCCTTCAACTTGGCGAAGGTTTTGAACTCGGAATTACACTTTTCACAACGCAAGGTACAATACTTTGCAATCAACTGATCGCCATAAGCGATACGTTCTGCTCGAATTTGACCTTTTGATTTGCCCTTTTGGCGATTAGGTTCAGAGGTTTTGGTACCCAGCTTGGCAGATTTTTTTTCATTTGCTGCGTGTGAAATTGATTGCTTTGTATGCTCAATTTTTATGTGAGCCTTTAGCAACTCGTCACTATTGAAGCTGCGGAATAAAGGAAGGAATCGTGAAATACTAACACGTTGAGGAAGTCTTTGAAATACTTACATTTCATCACAGTGTTCACAACAATAAACATAGTTCAGTTCGGAAGTGGTTCCTTCATCATCATCGGTATTCAATTGCTCCTGTTTAACCGCTAGCGTATGGCTTTGCTGCAAATTATCCCGTAGGAGCGAGCTGTCTTCAAAGCTGTTTAGGAAGTTAAACTATGGTTAAAAAAATAACAAACATCGAATATTCACTTAACTTACAAAACAACGCCTTCCGAAGTGTTCGTACCAACATATTCGTTTTGACCAGAACAGTCCAACAAATCAGGCTCTATTTTTTCTACCGGTTGGATTTCAATGGTCTCGGTGCCTTTGTTATGGATGCTCTCGACGTCCACGTAGAATCGATGAAAGTCTTCCACCTTGGAGCAGCAATCGATGCAGACGTATTCATTCTCCAAATCTTCCACCTAAAACGGAAGAAAAGTGATAATCAGAAACTTTTACTTTTTAAAGCATCTACAGGGATTCTCAGATATAGAATGAGAAAACGATTGGTCCATGACGACATCCTTGTGGCACTCTGAAATTTTGGATAGAATGCAGCATTTTTTCAATGAATTGTAATTTACAATTTCAACTCTTATCACTTTGAAGCGAATGTTAAATGTTAAAAACTTTTGGAGTTATATTTTACTCACGGTAAACCAGAGATGTTTGGTTATCATCTGCGTTCTAGATATACTCGGTGGAATATCTCTGCGGCCATCGAACGTTTCCATATTATTGCAATCGACTAAATTTACGAGGGATTCCTGCCTCCTCTGACAAATGAAACAGATGCTCGGATCGACCAGTAATCTTTCCATAGTTGATTATTAATTTTCCAAAATTTTCCAACATCACTTTTTGAGCTCCAATCGTGGTGTTGATCAACTTTTTAAGAAGCCTGCTTTGTTTTTTACGATCTCTGTTTTCATTCTTTTTCTAAACAATTTTCAAGCACGCCTACGATTGAGGGTAAATGGGTCGCTTGTGTGTTATTTGTTCGCTGGAACACTTCACAGATGGCAACCATGTGCGGTCTCTGCTAAGAAATAAACACGCGTCAGTGATAACAGGTGATAAGCAAACGAATGAGAATGTTTTAGGAAGGTCGAAAGTCTGAATAGAACTTACCAAATTGTTGTGAAGTCAGTGAGAATCGTTGGAATCTTGTCATTGGAGATATATCGCCTCCACTTTTGTAGCTATATGCTCTTTTGGTAAGTTTAATGCAATCTTTTCATCTGGTATATTTGTTTGAATACCTTCTTCTGTTCTGTGATATACCTTCTTAAATGTTTGCTGAATAGCCTTTTATCAAACAAATAGACTTTGTGCCTAGCATCATTGCAGTTGTTTTTTAATATGCTTAAAAAATTGAAATTTTAAATTCATTGCTGCGGTTCGGAGAGAAGTTGATGTAAATTTCGTGAAATATTTTATTTTAAAACTAGCACTAGAGTCACGATAAATTTCCTAAACTGAACAAAAAGCAAGGACATTTTTTAGATTTTTGTAAACCACGGAAATACAGTTCCGAACCAAGGAAATTATTTACTGTACCCTTGCAATTGTTAGATTAGATGATTCGTCCCGAAGAAAAGTGTATGGCGAGTACGTGATTCCAAAACAAATTTAGGTGTGCAATCAGAATAAGAATCAATCTCGTTAGAATTCAGAAAAAAATCCTGGTCAATCTGACCAAATTAAGCTTGGCCAACCTTTTTTCAGGAAAAAAAAACCATCATATGTCAAGGGAATATGCAGCAGATGCTTCCAATATTTCCCAGCCGGTTAGCGAAGCATTACGAGTCATGAAGCCCAGGAAATCCAATCAGCTGGTCTGTCGACTTTGTGGTCAGTCTTATGCCAAGCAAGATGTAGAGGATATTCTTGGGCGGAACACCGGATGGAAGAAGAAAATAATGGATGCAGTGGGGATTAAGGTCGGTACTTGATGACTTCTTACACGTTGTAAAGCTTATCCCTTAAATACCTAATCTGTCAATGTGGAGTCCCAGTATAAACACTTCAGCTTTTATTGCTCCATTGCAGATCTATCGTCTGGAGCAAACCAATCGCATCTGTACCGTGTGCCAAACGATGATCGAGACTATAATTAGCTTTCAGCTGCTGTGCCGGGACACCCAAGTTTCGCTACATGATAGAACTAAAATTTCCCCTTGCCAGCGATGGAAAGATGCTAAAGAGCTGATTGGGAATGTGCGTGATCTGATCGAATTCTTGCGGATCACTTCTGTTGGTAAAGAACATGCAGAAACCGAAGCAGATTGCAATCCGTTGTCCATTTCAGAACCACTGAGTAGTAGTGAAATCGGAAGAAAAAGTGATGAAGAGCAACAAACGAATTTAGGACAGCGTGAAACCGAGCAAACCGTTGAAGTGCCAAACGATCAAGGCGATGAACCATCGGAACAGGATAACGACCATGATGAAGAGCTACCCCAAAGAAAGACGTCCCAAACGAAACGAGATCGCAAAGCCAAAATGGGAAAACAGGAACGGATCATGTGCGACACGTGTGGTGAGCTGGTTTCACAGCTCAGCCTCGAGGGCCACCTCAATCGGCACCGAGGCGTCAAACCGTTCGTCTGCGAGATCGAAGGCTGCGGACGGCAGCTGTACTCGAAGTACAGTCTGCATCAGCATCGGCATCTGCACAAGTCCATCATGCGGTATTACGATTGCGACAAGTGCGGTAAACGCATCAAGGGCACCAACTGTTGGTTACGACATCGCAAGCTGCACACCGAGGAACCCAAATTTCCATGCGACGTATGCGGCAAGAAGTTCCGACGAAAGTAATCTCGTCCTTCGTAATAGATTTCCCTTTCTTGACTGACTGATTCAATCTTTACAGATTCAATCTCAAATTGCACGCATCCGTACACACGGGAGTGGCGATGTTTCCGTGCGAGATCTGTGGAAAGAGATTCACGGTAAAGCACAATCTTGGGGCCCATTATCGGACCCACATGAAAAATGGAACCTATCCTGCCGAGATGGACGAAATGCGGGGATCAGAGGGCAATCTGGAATCAACCGTCGAAGGGCCGGTGTAATCAAATGATCTTGATTAGTATAAAATACGTTGTTTGTAGAAGCTGTTATTTCAATAAAATCTCGTTTGAACACGCTCTTGCCGACTTTTTTTAACGCACTTGATCTTAGAACTTTGCTATTTTGCTTTTCATAAAACTGACTATGAGCTTATACTCGGGTTCAGGATTTTGTCATTGTGATCTCTTTATCTAACCTTAAGCTTGGGTTCAGTATTTTGTCAGTTTGAACGCATTTGACACTGAACTTAAGCACGAAGTCATTTTGATCCCGTTAGCTGACCATATGACCATGATTTTACCATTTGGGTCTCTGTAACTGATCATGACATTAGGTCCGGGTTCAGGATTTTGTCATCTCGGTCACTTTAACTGATCTTAAGCTTATACTCAGGTGAAGATGTTGTCATTTCAGGTTCTTTATCAGAACCTTAACTAATACTTGTGTTCAGGATTTTACTATTTCGGTCTCTTCATCTGATTATGAGCACAAACTCGGGTTCAGGATTTTGCAGATTGGGTATCTTTATCTGACCATGAGCTTATACTCGAGTTCAGGATTTCACCTTATTCGACGCGCTTCTTGATAATTAACTTAAACAGGGGTTCAGGATTTTTCCAGCCTTAACTCGGCTCAAGATTATTGTGGCAGATCTCTTGCCGGAATTTTGAAATTGCAGCAATCTTGCTGCCTTGCAATCTGTGCACGAAATGAAAAGAGTGCGTCAGATGCGAATTAAACCATTATTAAAAAAACCATAAACCTTAAGCTTACCTTGATGTTTCTTGTGATATGTTCACACTCGGAACATCACGCTCCTAATCTCGGCGCTGCGTTCCAGAATTACTGGCGTCCACTTCTGGCGCCCCAAATCTCTACTCACTGTTGGAGGCCGGAACACGAACCTGCAGCAACTAATCCGGCGTAAAAATCCCTTCAGCGCTCGAGGCTGGAACACTAACTTAACACGCCTTGATAGGCGGCAATTCCCGGCATCAAACACTGGCCTTTGCTCGGGGCCGGATCACTAGCAAGGTCCTTTTGGCGCTGGTGGCCGAATGCGCAGATAGCCACTTAATCAGCGCTCAGAAACCCGACATCCACTTATGGACATTGCTCGGGGTCGGAACACGAGCAACGTCCCTCTTGGCGCTGGTGGCCAAAATAAGAAAAAAGCAGCACACTAATCGGCACTTAAACCCCTTCGGCGCTCGTGGCCGGAACACAATCAACCGCTGACCTGGTTTTGTTCTCCGGGGTAATTTCCCCTACGGCGCTAGTGGCCGGGGAATAAAATATAGTAGGCAATAGTGCCTGAAATAATGTGCAACCCGCTGCGGCGGTGTTGGTCGCAGCGCACGGAGGATCACCACAGTTCACTTCGAGGTGAACAGCTCCCTCAAGTGCTGGCCGGAATTGACTTTTCTTCGGCAGTGAGCACCCTTGAAGCGATCCAACACCGGTGATGTCCTGCAAGCGATGATCCAACGCGACGACGATTCCACGTGTGCGTGGAAAATACCACACTGCAAAAGAAACCCTCTTTTCAGAAGGCCTCTTTCTTGATGGATTTCGTCGGATCTTCGCTGGGTCGATTCGGAATCAAAGGGGTTCCTTTCCCCTAGCACTATCCGGAATTCCCGATTCTCGGAGTGTTGGCGGGTTGTTCGCTGCGGACCACAGTTCTTAGATTGGCGTTTTCCAAACTCTTGGAAAGACGCGTCGGAAAAACGTGGGTAGCTTTTTCCCACTTTTTTCTGTTTGGTCGAATGTCACTTGATATGTGATAGACCGGTCGGTGCGTATGCCTAGATTGTATGTGATTTTAGACTTTGGGTTTTTGTGACCTAGTCAATAATTGTAACATTATGTAAATTTGATTTGTAAATTACATTAGGATAAAAAGCAGAAGGATAGTTCGGCATAAATACGATCTGAAGGAACCAAATTATCGCTTAGAAATTTAATTAAAAAATAAACTAAATAATACCTTAAGCCACCGGCTTATCCGCCTGGGACCTCGTAAACGTTTCGTTCCGCTTCTGTCGTGTCGCGAGCCACTCCTGGTAGTGCATCTTCTTCCGGTGCGAATGCATGTTGGCATTGGACTTAAAGGTTTTCGGGCAATGCGGACAGGTGTACAACATCTCGCCGCTGTGCTGCGACGCGATGTGCTCCTTCAACCGGATCGAAAGCTTAAATATCTTCTCGCAGTACTGGCACTCAAATTTGGCCGCCGTATGAGCGTACCGCATATGATTACGGTGGGCGAGTTGATTGCTGGACTCCTTACCGCAAATATCACAGTTTATCGCTACGGGTTGATGCAACTGTTTGTGAAACCGGAGGCTACCCTTGCGAAACCATTTGTCGCACTCCGGACACTGTACCCGTTCCTCGGCTGCCTGCGGGTCGTGAACCCTTAAATGCTTCAGGAAATCGCCGCGCCGGTTGAAGCCCTTGGCACAGGTATCGCACACGAACTCGTACGAGGTGGGATGGGAGTTTTTCACGTGCAAATTTAAGAGCGTTACATTGCCGAAACTGGAAAAGGTAAAAACACATTAGAATGTTTTCAATTGAAGATTGCGACAAACTTACAACTTTTCACATTGCTTGCACTGGTACTTTTTGGTCTCCAATGCCACGTGGTAGTCCATATGCTTTTTGTATTCCTGCTTTTCTGCCAGCTTCTTGTGGCAACGATCGCACTCGAACGGTTTCTCTTCATCGGGTGTGTGCATCTTGATTTTGTGTCGTTTCAATAGTTCCTTCTCCGGGCAGACTCTATCACAGATGTCACATTTAAACTGGTTTGGATTAACGTGCAACTGGACGTGTTCCAGCAGCCGATTTCGGGACCCGAACTTTTTCTCACAACAGTAAACGTACGCTCGACTCCCATGGGCGTCCTTGCAGTGATTATTCAGCACTGCAAATGTGGGAAAATGTGCAGAGCACTGTTCACACTGTATAATACAATACTTTGCTATGAGTGCATTGTCCCGTGCAACTTTGGCAGGTGATCTCATTTTGAACACTTTCGTGGAGGTCAGTTCCTGTAGGTCTTCTTCTTCCTCGCTTTCCTCAACATTCACAGGAGCGTCCAGCTGTGACGAATCTTCGTCAGAGCTATCCAAACTTTCTTCCTTATCATATTTGTTTTCGCCATTAGCATGCATCTTTGTCTTATGGTGGGCCAAACCCTTTTTACTTATACAAACTCGATCACAAAGATCGCAGGGAAACTTAAGTCTATTGTGAACTTTCATCACGTGTCTATGAAGCGTCGATCGGACCGTGTACCTTGTATTGCAACAGAAAATGCTGACTTGTGAACGATGAACAGATTCCGAATGGATTTGGAGCTCTGCAAAGCTACGGAATTGTTCCGAACAATTATTGCAGATCATCTTACAATGCTCAGCTATTAAAGCATCTTTCTGTTCATTCTTTTGTTCTTCTGGGCTGGGTTCTTCCTCATTTTCCCTTTCCAGTTTTTCAGGATGCTTTCGTTTGACCTGGTACTTCAAAATGTGACATTTGTGTCGTTTCAAATCCTCGCTATCGAAACAGCTTTTACCACACTGTTCGCACCGAAAATGATCCGAATCGACCAAATTTGTAATTGATGAATCTGTTTCCGGTTCAATTTTGACTTCCGTAGCCTCGTCAAAAACAGCTATTGGTAGTTCGTCAACATCTATCTTTTCTTCGATCAACTCTTTAGGGTCTTGTCCGTCATTACCGACGTCAACCAGGGGAAATTCAACTCGGCGCTCGTGTACATCCTGTATTTGCAAGTAGAATCGATGGAACTCTTCGATTTTCCTCCAGCAATCGGTACAGATGCATTCGTGAACAATTTCGTCCATCTGAGGTTTATTAGTGAAAATCAAAGAATTTTGATCAATTAACCTAATAATTTTGATTTAAACTTTGGTTTTTCTCATAATCGAAATCGGGACCATTAAATTCGTAATCTTATTTAAAAAAAAAATATACTCACTACAAACCAAAAGTGTTTGATGACGATCGCTCCTCTCGAGTCCGGGAGCAGTTGTTCACTTCCGGTTCGAGCGGCAGAATCCTTTTCCGCCATTGTTGGATCACTTCCAGTAGCACCTGCTTCCAATATTGGAAAGACTTCGTTATTTAGTTCCTGACACAGAAAGCAGTTCAGAATACGTTCCATTTTCATCGTGAAAAGCCGTAAAAATTGTAAAAATGCAAAACTTTACTTGATTTTCATTGCCGCAAACAAAAATATAACATTGAATTTTGAATTGATGGCAGTGATGCTCGTTTTATTAAATAACATGGTCAATTATTTAGAAGCAGAAGACTTTGGAAAATTCTAGCTTACATTATTTTATTTCATATTATTCTCCAAAATTAAATAATAGATAAAAAAAAAAAGATAGCTGTAGGCATAAGTATTATGTGAAAATCAAAAAATAATACGGAAACGCCGGTGAACAAATTTCTTGAGTGTCTCCTTCTTGATGAGAAAACTTTTGCTACACCCTGTATGTAAACAATAACAAAATGATGATAATCGCTGGTATGCGTTTCTTTTTGTACGGTGATCCGGAAATTTTAAAAAGAAACCTCAAAAGTGGAAACCTAGTGCAAAGTGTTGAACCTTTGTAAGGATTCTCAATACGTGGGAGACGTTTAAACCAAAATGGAAAAAGAAACGGGTCCGGAACACCCGGCTTTTTGCTACATCTGCCAGGAAAGTAGCGAGAATTTGGTGCCGATCGTCAGCAAAACATTCGATGATGGTGTCGAGCCAGCGCTAGGAGTATCAGCATCAGCACAAGCGCTTGTGCTGGTTAAACATTTTTGGTTTGAGGTGAGTGCGCTTCTTGATCCTTTTTCAAGAGGAAACGGTGAATAGTTTTGTTTAATAAGGTATGCTAACAACTAGAATCAACGTTATGTTAATAGGAAAAGGTTTTGGGTTTATAAATTCCATTCCGGCATATTCTGCCACTTTTGAACAAGGGGCTGAAAGAGAAAGAATTTTCCGAACTGACATTTCAGTACCGCACTGACGTTTTGGTACCAAAATGCCATTGAAATCAAAGGGGAACTGACGTTCTGGTTCCAAAAAGTTGGTACGGTTCGTTTGTATGTGGTTTGACAGTTGCTTCAGTCCTTTGCTTTTGAAGCAAGTTAATGTCGGTTAATTTTAAATCCCACCACCAGAGGCACCACCGTACATCCAGGACTAGAAACGCTAAATTTTAAAAAGTAAAATCATCTTATTTATAAACTAATCGACAAATCTCGTTTTTTAAATTCATCCCCCTTACAGCTGGATGAGCTGACCAAGGAATTCATCTGTGCGGCATGTTGGCAGAAAGTGGAGGATTTCCATCGTTTCTATCTTAAAGTGGAGAAAGTACACGAGCATAAGTTCACCTTTACACTGGTTGATGTTAAGCAAGAGGAACAAAATCATGAACTGGCTCTTGAACACGAACCTAAAACAGCAGAATCATCTGTCAGCTTAGCCGAAGAACGTAGAAGCATTGATGTCGTTCTCTGCTGTGAAACCGGTACGAAAGATGAACGTTCTTTGACAAAAGAAAGAGAAACTCAAAGCTCTTTGGAGTTAGAACAACACTGCTGTGAATATTGTGATAGTACGTAAGTATTCAACTTTAAAATAATTAGAAAAATAAATTGTGACAGATAGATAAACTTTTTATTTACAGTTGTACAAGCTCTTTGCTGCTCAAATCTCACATGTACATCAATCACTCGGCTTTGGTAAGTACCAATAATGTCGAGGATGAAAATTGTCAAAATTTTAAAGAGGACGACTTGAAAGTTCACGAAGAGAATCATCAATTTTCATGTGATAAATGTAATGCTCTGTAAGTGTTACTTTAAGAACCTTAAATCTGTGAATTAAATGTTAATTATTTGCAGCTTTAATAAGGCTTGGAAATTAAACAAACACTTGAGAAAAGAACACCCTAGAATCGAAACTAAAAGGCGTGAAGATACTACACATAAATCCATTGGCGTGCCAACCTTAGAAGTCGAGCCCAATCTGGAAGAGAAATCTGTACAAAAGCTTAAGTCGAATAAAAAGTCTAAGGTCGAAAAGTTGGATCGCGAAAACGCACTAATCGCCCAATATTGTCGGATGCAATGCGACAAATGTTTGGCGCTGTTTGTCACGTTCAACGACCTAAAAACACACTCGGCAAACGTGCACGATTGCAAAGGTTTCGCCTTTTGCTGTGATAAAAAATTCTACCTTCGCAATCGACTGCTTGAGCACGCCCAGGTTCACGCCAATCCGAACCACTTTCAGTGCGATCAGTGCCAAAAAGTTTGCCCAGATGGAGAGCTCCTAAAGCGACACAAACTTAAAATTCACACCCCGGACGACGAGAAAAACTTTTGCTGTGACAAGTGCTCGAAAAAGTTTGCCCACAAACATGACCTGAAGCGTCATCTGGAATACCACGTGGCCATGGAGACGAAGCAGTTCCAGTGCCAGCACTGTGATAATTAGTATGAAATTGGCTCATTTGAAAATGAATTGTTCGAATCATCAGTTTTTAATGTTTTTCAGCTATGGAAACTCATCGTTGCTCAACGTTCACATCAAAACGAGCCACGCGACCTCGTTCGAGTTCGTTTGTGACACGTGCGCGAAAGGGTTCAACCAGCGGAGTCAGTTCTTGAGGCACCTTAAAGAGCACGATCCCAAGGAAACGGGCAAGCGTTACCAGTGTCCAGAGTGTTCGAAATGGTTCCGGAAGGGCAGCATCCGATTACATCGGTTGCGACACAAATCGACCAATGAACCGGTGCGCTGTGACATTTGTGGCAAGGAGTCTGCCAACAAAACCGTTCACAAGCAGCACATGGCCAACACCCATTCGGAGGCCAAATTCCAATGTCAGCTGTGTGATAAATCGTTTAAGCGGGCTTTGAATCTGAAGGAACACGTTGCCAGTCTGCACAGCGGGGAAATGCTCTATACCTGCCCGCATTGTCCGATGACGTTCAAATCGAATGCCAATATGCACTCGCACAGGAAAAAATTGCATTATCAAGAATGGCTGGAAACAAGACAGAAGCGACTGGAAGCGTTTACTAGACAAGATTGAGAGAAATAAAAAAAAACTGCTTTTTAAACCCGTAGTTGTTTATGAAGAGAAAATTCTTGTAAAGAGGTTTGTAACGTTTGGGGTTTCGGACTGTAAAGTTTGTCATGGTAAGTAAGTCGTCCATGATTTTAATGAATGATGGATCTATCAACTGTAACCTCCGTAATTCTAATGTAGAGCTAAGTCGCATTTCAAAGAGGTGCTGCAAAGCTGATAAAATTCATATTGCATTATGAAAAGTGTTATAAAACTGATGTAATGCAGCATAGCACTTGAAGTGCACAGTAATAATGCAGTATTGCAAATAATGTGCTTATATAATCCGAAAAAAATCTATTATATAAAACTGCATAACTCAAGACCTATGGTTAGTGCTTGTGGTTGTCTAAGGAGTGCAAGTTGCTTATAAATTTGAAAAAAAAAATCCTTTGAAAAATTCCTCAAGAACTGCCTCTTAACGAATAACGTGGACTGAAGAAACAAGAATGAATATTCATTCTATTGAATAGAATAAAATCTTTTCTATTTCATTTGGGCGGCAATGGAAAAAAAAAATCTCTGATCAAGAAGGTTGTGGTCTACACTTTTAAAATCGAATTGTTCCAATTCCAATCGCAAACCTAAGACGAAATTAGGAACTTTATTTAAAATTTATAAGTTTTAAAATAATACATCACTTTAAAATGTGGGTTTCGAATTAAAAAATTTGGCATCATCTATGGACGCCCATTTCCGATGCTTCGCACATTTTTGCATCACGCACACATTTATGGCTGATGGCGTTTGCTGTTGTTTTTGTTGGGCATTTTCATCATTCGAACTTGCATTCTTTTTCGCTGGCCGAGAAAACTACTGTCAATCTTTTCAGATATTTGCATTGATTCGCTGCGTGCAAAACGCGACCGAGGAAGATTTTCGCGATTCGGGAGTGAACGGATTTCTGTTGTGCGTAAATAAATATTCGCCACTACGCGCTTCGTTGCGAACTACAGAATCCTTTCGAGAAAAAAGGTATAGCTACCCTACGAGGATTTCTTGGAAAGTGTGGATTCGAAGAAAAAAATTGCTTATTTTTTTGGCAGTGATCACAGGAAAAATCAAAAATTTTCCTGTCCCTAAACCACACAACAGTTGAGCGATTTGTCTCCCCCGCGCTTTGTTTAGTCCTCTAGCGTTGTAGGATAACGCAACGCAAGGCCAGCTTGGAAATAATAGTTAGGCTGCCCATACATTTCTGACGGAAGCGGATCGCCCCAAACCGGAACCAAAGTGTTGGGTATATTGTGCGTAGGATTTTTCCTGCTCTGCCTTTGCGCTGCTGCTCTAACGTTTGGCTTCTTGAGGGACTGGATTCCGCTGGGGTTAGCTGCCATCCGTGAGAGTCCGCCTGGGGGCGTCACATTCGACAGCATGGGAGAACACGCCGTACAGCAGCAGGGCCAAGCAACTTCGAGCGAACAGCAACCGGAGGGTGCAGCTGGAACTTCCGGGCAGCAGCAGCCGGAATCCGCTGAAAGTCAACGGGACCTGCGCGAAATTTGCCAGCTGCTATGGGGTTCCACCATCAAACAGGAGGTTTTCCGCCGCTGGTCCCAAGGCTTCGGCTTTAGCGAGTCGGAACCGTCCGCTCTGGTACAGCGAGATGGAGGACCGTGTTGCGTCATTGCCCCGGTCCAGGCCTATCTGCTGAAGATACTGCTGATGGAAACACCCGGTCACAGTTTCAGCGACGTGAGTAATGTTTACCTTTTCTTGCATCGGGTAGGGTTACCAGATGTAAGGAATCGTTAGTTTTATACTCGATTTATTTTTTAAATTGTTCAATATGAAATTATTTCTTCTAGTTGACGACCGATAAGTGCAAAACGTTGCTCATACAGGCCATCTGTCAGATTCTGATGAAGTGCAAAACGAGCAAGTATCGGATTGTGAATCTTCGCTCCCGGCCCACGGTAGCTGCCGCGAACATTCCTATCCAGGAAGCAGACGGCGATGCCGAGATGGTGGATGCACTGGAGAATGTCCCACCGAATGAGACGGACATCGAGCAGGGTATCGAGGCAGCGACCGCTCAGAACCAAGCAACGAGTGTCAGCAGTGGTGATGGGGAATCATCTTCCGGTGGCTTTTCCAGTGAGCCCTGCACACCGGAGGCATTTCACGAGAGGCTAGCCGTCACGGAACTGGAGCAGATCGACGATGTGGAAAAGTATTACGCCGGCAACTTTCATTTGCTGGCGGACGAGTGTGGTGTGTTGTTGCTGCTGTACACCGTTCTGCTGACCAAGGTGGGTTTGCTTGATTTGTTCTATACTGTGCTGACCATCCTGGTTTCGGATCTAGAATCTCCTTCTCCCGGCCGTCGACCCTCTTGGACCCCGCCTTCTAGGTCTCTTTTCTTGCGACACCTTCTGGCTTAGCTGAAGAATGCTTTACCCCGGCTTGTCTCTGTGTATGTTAGGTCCTCCGTGTCTGAGCCCATAACCTGTTAAAATAAAAGATTCAACGCAGGTTTCAGCGACGGAATAGAGTTAATTATTTACTCACTCCTCCAGTAAGGTCCTTACAAAGCCAAAATCTACACTAGCGATCAATACGCTAGTTCCATCAATACGAGAATTGCCAATCGTGGGTATCAACAGATACGTCGTCTTTCAAGCTTCAAGATTGTTATGTTATAGATTCCGCTCGATAATAAACTTCAAAGATATCTCTTCCCTGTAGAGCATTTATTGCTGCCTTGTTCGATCAGTCCTCCAGTTTTCTCCAAAATTAATAAACCTCTTTTATTTCAGGGTCTGGAGAGCGTTCTCAGCGAAGTATCGGACACCTCCGAGCCTCTCATACATGGAACCTACGGTTACGGTAGCCAGGCGTTGATCAATCTCATGTTGACGGGACGTGCCGTCCCCTACGTTTGGGACAACGAGCAAGACGTCGGAGGCTTGAGTGAGTGTTAAATCTTTGAGTCGAATGACTTAGTTGGAACCTCAAATTCTATTAAACTTTTCCTTCTTTTAGAGCTGAAAGGCATAACCCAGCAGTCGGATATCGGCTTCATCACCCTGATGGAACAGATGCAATATTGTACCGTCGGGTTTTTCTACAAGAATCCCAAAAGCCCTGTCTGGGTTATGGGATCGGAAACGCATCTAACGGTGTTGTTCAGCAACGAGAAACGGCTCGTTTCACCGGAAACACCGAGCGAAGTGGCCCGGCGAGTGTTCCGCCAATTCGATACCGAAGGGAGCAACTTCATCCCAAGTCCGCTGCTACAGGATGTGTTGTGCGCATTGGACCTGGTCAGCGAACCGGAGTAGTAAGTTTAAACCTCCTCTTACTCTGCGATGTTTCTATTTCTAAGAAATAATTCTCTTTCAGTGTCGATCTGATGCGCAAAAAGTTGGACCCCGAAAGCCTCGGTATCATACTGCTAAACGAGTTCATGTACGAGTTCTTCCCAACAGAAAAGAAATCGATGCCCGATTCGTTCGATCTGCTGCACTACAATGGCATCCCGAATTCCAACTGGGAAAACCGAGTGCGGTACAACAAAGGCCATGCCATTCTGCTGGAAAGCGACGTGCGGATGTGCAACCCTTCGGATCCGATGCTGACCTGCCTTCAGACCAAGTGGCCCAACATCGAAGTCAACTGGATCGATCTGCGGACACCATCACTGAATTGACCTGTCTGACCAGAAAGCACAGGTGACGCAAAATGTTATCGCCGTCAAGTATGTATAACACACGTTCGGTAAACGAGTTGCGAACTACCATAATATGACAAACAACCCCAAAGTGATGAAAACGAAAACAAACCAACCAAAACGCCAATTCCTCCCCCATTCGTCGGAATATTCGCTTGTGAATATCTCGCCTAACAAATTACATACGCGCTTACTTGTGTGCGTGCCCGTACGTTTGTTGAACTTACACAAATTTTAAAAGCCTCCTAGCTTAAGCGTTTTCCCCTATATTATGCATTAACCGTTCAGAACAATAGCAGAGATCCCAAGCTCCATAAACATCCCCTCACACCATATAAAAATGGAATAACCAAAATTAAACTCTCACTGACACACAGCGAAAAAAGCAATCAACACACAAAATACCGATAACAAAATACAAAAAAAAACTCAAACTTTGAACTAACTTGAACCGAATAAAACACAGTTTATAGCTTATCTGTACCACTTGAGAAGACAACAAAAAATCATTAGTAAAACAGCAAAATTGCACATAAATTAGCAGCAGGAAAACAAAATCCAAACACTACCAGGCAACCAGAAAAGAGAATAGAATCTACAGAGATTTCTTTAGAAAAAATACAAGCATTTGCCACAGGAAAAATTACCAACCATCTTTATTAGTGTAGCGCAATAAAGCAGCTATCGCTAGCTGGCATTAGTAAGTACCACATACCTACAAATTATTAGCCCAGCTTTAGAGACCCAATCGAAATCAATCGGCTTGTTCGGGAGAATACAACCTACATACACCTACACATAGATGCGAAGTGACCTGCATAATATCGGAAAAGAAACGAAAAAAAAACAAGAGAAATCACATGGTTATACCTAATAGAGAACTGTAGAAAGTAGTTTGTACAAAAACAAAGGCAGAAAGCACCGGAGACCAGTGGTGAGTTCATCAACTGTTTGTTTCATTCAACCATGCGAAACATTTACCTACTTACTGTATAGGTAAATTTTCCCGAAATGATGGCTAAACACAGGCACACCGAGATAAAAAATTAAAAAAAGGAAACTCACGGTGCGCCAACACGCTAGAGACAGGGACCGGAATCGAACGAAATCAAACAGGAATAGTGGTGTGATAGAACATCTGATCAAAACGTGTACGATTGTATGTGCTGGGCCCTGAGTAGGGTGACCCCCTACTTATTATTGGGGCTCGAGTTCGGAGAACAAAATATATATTGAAATCTAACGTCTATCTTAGGGAAGAGGCTGTACTGGAAACCGTTTGAAGGTGGAACGAAAAGAAATGTCCTTTTTCGAATATTCTTTAAAATATTTTAAATCTATCATTTTTATTTTTTAGAACGAATTTGAAAGAACATTATGCTGGAAATGAAAAATTACATCGAACAAAATATATAGAGAATATTCTATATTGTCTCTAAACGTTATCATTTATTGTAAAGTGAACAGTATATGTACAATAACACAGACCATATTAACAATCTGTATTATGATTATCTGTTAAAGTACCATATGGGGAAAGGGCTGTTAAGCATGTTTACCATTCAAAAAGAGCGATTTTTTCGAACAAATATTTCATGCTACATTATTGGATACGGTTAAAATATCATCCACTTTTGGCGAGCAAAACAATCTACCTGAATGTTCTAGCTACGTTGGAATACAAAATCATAGATTTCATCAACTTCAATGGATATAGTTTGCTTATAGTAGTTTGTAGTAAAAATAACGCTCAATCATACGTTCCGCATATTGTAAAATATTTTTAAAAAGAGCTTCCCTGTACTATAACCAATATAGTTCCAATTCTTTCCCAAAAAAAATAAAATAAAATTAAAAAATTAAAATGTTGATGTTTTTATTTTTTATTTCTGATATTGCCGAATTGTAAGTACGTTTTGTAAACCAACACGGATGGCAGTACGTTCTGCGATTTTGTCTGAAAATAGAAAGGTTGAATACATGTAAGGACTTTATCTATTGGATTTTAGGTTAGACCCACGAATGCATCGGTTAATCCCCCGGGTACATAAAATGCATCGGTTAATCCCCCGGGTACATAAATTTAATAAAGTAATCAAACTTACTACAGATAAACTGCAACACGTTGGGGTCCAGTTTTTTTGGGGTTGGGTACAAACGAGTTCCGTCTTCTTTTTTCATATTGGCGTACCGATGGCACGCCAGACCGGTTACGCTCATCTTTATCAGGTTATCTGCACCGACCAAGCGAACAGCGAGCAACCCAGCAAACATGCTGTCTGTTGTCGCGCGGCCATTCAGTTCATCCAAATCTGCTACGGTCATCGGAATTCCTTCTTGCTCGGAAAAAGAAGCCTGAAAATAGATTCAAAAATAATGTAAGAAATATGTTTGCAAGGATGTATGAAATTGTTTTACCTCAGGAAACTTATTTTTGTCCTTCATCAATTGGAGTTCTTTCGACAATCGTAGTGCGTGCTCGTCCGAGCACAATTTTTCCCCCTGCACCCTCTGCAGCTTCCGCTTACTGATCTTTAATTGCTCCTTAAGCTTCTTATTTTCAGCCTCCAGAGTGAAACAATTAGTGCAGCTCACTCGATTGGTGTTTCCGACATCTTTAAGCCGTACACTTTTAGAGTCCTGGATAAGGTCCAGAGACAATATTGAAAGGTTGCAAATTTTTATTCTCTTATTATACTATACTTACTAAATCATATATCATATTGTCACTGTCACCGATACGATCCTGTCATAATTTATTGAGGTAATAAAATTTTGAACATGTATAATGAAATGATACTTGGAAGATATTTCATACTGGTACTGCTACCAATATATTAAGTTAATAGTTAGTACTATATCCCCAACTGTTTTTAATTATGCGGGAACCTACACAGGTCTAGAATAAAAAATTGTAAGAAATCGAAAGGAATGGGATTTTGGACTTGGATTGGCAACGATTTGACAACCTGAATGAAAAAATGCAACACGAATACGGGATCCGACAACCAGGATACAAACAGACAAACGAGAACCAGTAAGTAGCTATTTTGTTTTGAATACTGCTTGCAAGTAGGTTGTCTTCATCAGATTGTTGTTGTTTTTGGAAATTTTGAACGGCTTTATCAGTGAGTATTATAGATTTGAAATGATAGATGGATAGACCATAGGAAGAAAGTTACTTAAGTGTTGAGAAGAGCGAGGAGCATTTTGAATAGAAGCTTGACCCAATACTGAAATTTTTGTCCCTCACCAATCAACTGTATCGAAGAAGAAGTACCCAATAGAGCAGGCATTTCGTTCTGCGATGCAGTTGATTATGGATGATTCGACCACCATGTGGAAACACATGTGCCGAACGGACCAAAAAGTCAGTTGTTAAGATTAGGCTTCTACAAACAGTTCTCTGTGAAACTTTGCTTTTTCCCCAGGAACGGGTTCAGCCCAGAAGGGGCTGCCCAGCAACACCCAGTCCCTGGTCTAAAGCCACGGGGACTAACGGGTTTGGGCGCTCAAGGCCTCTTTTGTTCCTGGGTCTCAGGGCGTATGTTAGGCTGGGGGAGTTTTCGGATGGGTGGATTCCTAAAAGATAAATACCTTCTGTAACTGGTGTTTTATTCGGCGAATTCACAATCTCGGGTAGAAAGCACACGGGGGTCGGGCTGGTAGCGGGGAAATCGCCCACTCGGTCGAACGTAGGAATCGCCACGGGCCGGGCGACGCCTGGATGGAACGGGAGGAGCGGCGCGGTACCACGCACCACACTAACGGTTGATCGGTTCGGTCTCTCTCCTATGGCTGGCAGACCGACCACGCGCTTTGAACTAGGCGCGTACCTCGGTCTTCGGCTGGATCGATCGTCGGGATGAGATGGAGGCGATAATGCGATACCACGCACTACCGGCTGGAATGGGACCAGACTGACCAAGCCGCGCGTAGTGTAGGATCACACACACAAGGCTGGTCGTCGTTTACGCTGCTGGCTTAGCGCGCTTGCTTGGCGCGCACCTCGGCTTTGGGATGCTGCTGATCAAAATACTGGAGCCACGCGTAGGGCGGTCACGCACACAAAGTTGAATGCGACTCTGAACGCGTTGGCGGCTGGCACACTAGAGCGGGTAAACCCAACCAACAAACGCGCTGGATGGATTTTCGCACACGGGTTTGGTCGGTGTTGCTTGGGATAACAAATCTCTGGCTTCGGTCTCGTCTCACCTCAGAACCACGCGCTGTACGTCGTTTGTTGGAATTGCACACACACGATTCTTCGGATCAGTTTAAGCTCCGTCTAACCACACACTACGGAACGTCTCGAACCACCACTGACTCGGAATGTGGTCTTTGGGAGCGATCGCAAGGCACGTCTCAACTCGTTCACCGCCGGAAACCAAGAGACTTGGTGATGCGCTTTGACTCACCAAGAAACCTCGCATCTCGATGTTCGCTGCTTATCTGCGTTCTTCCAGAACGCGTGGTTGTCGTCGGTGTTGCGTTTCAAGCTTACGCAACGCTTTGGGCCATGTGCGTCTCACGTTTCGCCTTACTTCGCAGTTTCGAATTCGAATCCGCCGTTGTCTTAAGCTAGCTATTAACAAAATACTACCCTAACTCCAACCCATCAAATAATATTATTTAAAAAACAAAATCAAATCAATGTTACTCGTTCGGTAACAGTCCCCCTCTGGTCAAATAAAAAAAAAACTATTGGGATTATATAATTCAAATGGTTTTTTTTTCTCTAAAAATTTAAAAGGAATTTTAACGTTAAATTATTTATTATTTAAGCAAAACAAAAACATCATTGGCTCATTTCGGTGAATTCGATAATCGTCAACATTATCATCATTTTTTTTTTTTATTTACAGTTAATCGAACATGCCTCCATCATTCTTCGAAGGAACTTTTAAACAATTTTTTTTTTAATTTTTTTTTTTAATCGAAGTCCAAAATCCTCAACCAAACAACACCCTTCAATTGACACGAGAAGAGAACGAGATCAACTATTCATGGACCTGTAAAAATAATTAATCAACAACTTCCATAAACATTTGATCATTTTTGTGCACGTGCACGGAATTCTGCAAACCGCGGAAAAGGTTGTCGAAGAAACGGATAAGGATCATTAATCGATTGAGCCTATACCGAAACAAACCGAATAATTATCATCAATTGAACAGATGAATGAATCGAGGTTTTTTTCCGTTTAGTGGTGAATTGAGAGCCTTGTTCGAGCTTACAACACCTGCTGTAGCTAGTTGTCAATGTCGTGATTGAGCTTGCGGACAGAAATATTCATCGTTTCGCGAGTGTTGATGCCATCTGAGTGATCGAAAGAATCGAATGAAGTCGAGAGCTGTTAATTCTATCCGATGTGGACCATTGGCCAAATTTATCGCGAACCGATTACTCATTTATCGCCTTCTACTCAATTTGATATATCAATCAGAGATAGTTCTGATGATTACTTTGATTGGTTTCTTCTTAACCGGTCTAAGAAGATCTTCTACCATATCATCAATTTTTTTGATACGCGCGCGTTAACAAATTTTCGTGGACGTCTCCACATCAATTTTTATGAAGGCATAAGATACGTATCTGAGTTTATTCACGACGATTACGAAATTATTTCGAGTTAATAGATTGAATGTTCCGAGTTATCCGATTTTTTCAAAAGATGCAACCGCACCACGAACCGCCAGAGTGATCAGTTCCCACGATCGAAGAGTAGTCACATCCAAAAATTTGACTTTATTTTCAGATAACCTGTCTGTCTTCTAGGCAGCTTTCAGTAAGCATGCCGGCCAAACTCCGATGTATTGACCGTCTGCGTTTGCTAACTCATACGAAGATGAGCCATACCTTTTAAGCACCGTACAAGGTAAATATTGAGGACCTAATTTTGAGTGATAAAACTCAGCGGAGTTAGACAACTTTGTGTTCTTTTTATACACCGTATCACCGACGGAAAACGGTTTCGCGTGTTTACGTGAACGTAAATTGTAATTCCGAGTAGAGGTTTCATGAGCTTTAATAAGATTGTTGCGAACACTTTCATACAGTTTGGGATGTTCATTACGAATTCTTTCCAGTCTATTCTCTACCGATTGTTCATTTGGGTTTACGAACAACTTATGATCGCATCCCTTTAACACAACTTCCTCACCTCTTGCAACGCGAAACGGACTATACGACGTAGATGAGTGGATTGTCGAGTTTATTACAACTTCTATTTCGGATAAACGTAAGTCCCAGTCACGCTGACTGGTCCGCGCGTAAGAACGGATAGCTGTGTTGATAGCGCGGTTGACACGCTCCACCGGGTTTGCTTGCGAATGGTAACGCGACGTAAGCCAATGTTTAATTTCGTATCTCGACATTAATGAACCGAACTCTTTGGAGGTAAAAGTGGAACCATTATCTGTTAAAATTACGGCAGGCACTGAGTTTCGATAAAACCAATGATCTACTAGCTCAGTCGAAAGTGATTTTACCGAGATTTGAGGAAAAGCTTTTATCTGTACCCACTTACTAAATAGATCTAATGCGACCAAGATATATTGCTTTCCACTTTTAGACCGCGGCAATGGTCCGATGTAATCCAGAGCGATGATCTCCCACGGTCTGGTCGGAGTACGCATGTCTCCCATCAACGGTGTTGTAGCGGTGTTTGGAGGTTTTATTTCCTTACAAACCTGACACTTTCTGATGTACGACTTAACGTCCTTTGTCATCCCTGGCCAATAATATTGTTGCCGAATTTTAGCCAGAGTTTTCTCTGCACCCTGATGCATGAATTGATCATGTGCTGCGGTTAAAATATCTTGTTTATGATCTTCAGGAACGACGATTTTCCAATCAAATCGATGATCGGTTAGATCGTCCTGGAAAACGTATTTCAAAAGATTGTCTCCTTCCAACCGAAAATCTGGGTAATCTTCAGGATTGGTGTCGACCTTATATTTCAAATCATTATACCACGATGACTTTGAAGTACTTTTGGATGGCCATCACACTACGTGAAAGCGCATCGGGTACAACGTTGTCTCGTCCCCGACGATGGACGATTGTCATGTCATACTGTTGTAATGATAAACTCCACCGACTCAGTCTGGAGGATGTTTTCCACTTGGAACGCATTATAAACGTCAATGCTGACGAATCTGTCACAAGTGTAAAGTGACTACCCTCTATGTATCCTCGAAAGTGTTCAATAGATAGAAGAGCGGCAAGTCCTTCTTTTTCTGTAGCATGATAGGATCTTTCTGGTGTTGTTAGTTTCTTTGAATAATACTCGATGACGTGCTCCTGATCAGCCAGGCGTTGCGTAAGCACGCCAGCCACAGCGTGGTTACTCGCATCGGTATGTAAGATGAACTCGTGATCAAAATCAGCACTTGCTAGGATAGGTGATGTTATCAGTTTCTCTTTAATTACTTGGAATGCTACTTCTGCCTCAGATGTCCACTTGATGGTCTTGTTTTTAGTTTTTAAAAGTTCGGATAATGGAGCAGTTATTTTACTATAATCGGCAATGAATCGCCGATAATAGTTTGACATGCCAAGGAATCTCCTAAGCTTAGTCACTGTCACAGGTCTTTCATATTCTACAATAGGTCTTATCTTCTCAGGGTTTACCTGTAAACCTCGAGAAGAAAGGATGTAGCCGAGGAAAGGTATTTCCTCCAGGCAGAAGTGAGACTTTTCCAGCTTGATTGACAAATTCGCCTGTCGTAAACGCTTGGAGATCTCGGAGAGAAGCCGAAGGTGGTCCTCGAATGTCTCTGTGACCAGGACGATGTCGTCCAGGTACACAAAGACATTCGGCTCCAGCTCACCGTTTCCTAACACCCTGGACATAAGCCGCGCCAAGCTAGCCGGACTGTTTAGCAGACCATAGGGGCATCGGCGGAAGGCGAACATCCCACGCCCCTGAACACTAAATGCGCAATACTTGCGAGATTCCCGTGCCAGGGGTATTTGGAGGAACGCTTCCGTCAAGTCTATGGTCGACAAAAACTTAGCCCGGGGTAACCGGCTCAGAATCCGTCCAGGATGAGGAAGCGGATACGCGTCACGAACGGTTCTCTCGTTGAGCTTCCTTGCGTCGAGACAGAGGCGAATTTGACCAGATGGCTTTCGAATTGGTACTACATTCAGAGACCAATCCGAATTGGACTCCTCAATTATTCCTCTTGCCAACAATCGATCGATTTCAGCGAATAATCCTTCCTGAATTTTAGGAGCCAATGGATAGGGGTATAAACGAATTGGTTTAGCTGATTTAAATTCATCTTTGATCACAATATGGTGTTCACACAAATCGGTAGTGTCCAGATAATCAGAGTCGGCAGTTTTGAAAGATCGTTTGACTTCTTCTAATGACGCTAATTGCTCAAGGCTAAGCCTTGGCTTTTCAGTGTCCGTCAGCTGTTTGACTGGACTTTTAGAAATGGTGGCGATTGCTGGATATATCCCAAAACGTTCCCAAAAGTCAATCCCACAAATGCAATCTTTGGTTAAAGACGGAGCTACTAAGGTTTTGATGATTCTGGTTTTATTGTTGTATCTAAAAGGAAGTAAAACTTCTCCGATGACTTCGAGATTCGAGCCATCTGCTGTTCGTAGCTCTACACTATCTGACAAGGGTCGAATTTTAACACGATTCAAACGATCAAAGACTCTGGAGTTGATAAAAGTTAAGCTGCTACCCGAATCAAGTAAAGCTTGAATCGGAATGTCATAGATTGTTAAATCTATGTGTGGACGATTATCAAAGATGTTACTTATAGTAATCTTGTGAATTTGTGGTTTTTCTTCTTCATGCTCAACGGTGTGTCTTGGAATATAAAACTTTTCAAAATTTGTTAAGTCCGGTAATAAATCAAATCCTACAGTTTGCGCGTCTTGAAGTTCCTGCGGCTTTAGGACTTCCTCGACAAGTTTTTTCGACAATATGGGCAGTTTTCTGAGGTGAAACCTTGGGGCCCCACGTTGGGCGCCAGGTGAAACTTTGCTTTTTCCCCAGGAACGGGTTCAGCCCAGAAGGGGCTGCCCAGCAACACCCAGTCCCTGGTCTAAAGCCACGGGGACTAACGGGTTTGGGCGCTCAAGGCCTCTTTTGTTCCTGGGTCTCAGGGCGTATGTTAGGCTGGGGGAGTTTTCGGATGGGTGGATTCCTAAAAGATAAATACCTTCTGTAACTGGTGTTTTATTCGGCGAATTCACAATCTCGGGTAGAAAGCACACGGGGGTCGGGCTGGTAGCGGGGAAATCGCCCACTCGGTCGAACGTAGGAATCGCCACGGGCCGGGCGACGCCTGGATGGAACGGGAGGAGCGGCGCGGTACCACGCACCACACTAACGGTTGATCGGTTCGGTCTCTCTCCTATGGCTGGCAGACCGACCACGCGCTTTGAACTAGGCGCGTACCTCGGTCTTCGGCTGGATCGATCGTCGGGATGAGATGGAGGCGATAATGCGATACCACGCACTACCGGCTGGAATGGGACCAGACTGACCAAGCCGCGCGTAGTGTAGGATCACACACACAAGGCTGGTCGTCGTTTACGCTGCTGGCTTAGCGCGCTTGCTTGGCGCGCACCTCGGCTTTGGGATGCTGCTGATCAAAATACTGGAGCCACGCGTAGGGCGGTCACGCACACAAAGTTGAATGCGACTCTGAACGCGTTGGCGGCTGGCACACTAGAGCGGGTAAACCCAACCAACAAACGCGCTGGATGGATTTTCGCACACGGGTTTGGTCGGTGTTGCTTGGGATAACAAATCTCTGGCTTCGGTCTCGTCTCACCTCAGAACCACGCGCTGTACGTCGTTTGTTGGAATTGCACACACACGATTCTTCGGATCAGTTTAAGCTCCGTCTAACCACACACTACGGAACGTCTCGAACCACCACTGACTCGGAATGTGGTCTTTGGGAGCGATCGCAAGGCACGTCTCAACTCGTTCACCGCCGGAAACCAAGAGACTTGGTGATGCGCTTTGACTCACCAAGAAACCTCGCATCTCGATGTTCGCTGCTTATCTGCGTTCTTCCAGAACGCGTGGTTGTCGTCGGTGTTGCGTTTCAAGCTTACGCAACGCTTTGGGCCATGTGCGTCTCACGTTTCGCCTTACTTCGCAGTTTCGAATTCGAATCCGCCGTTGTCTTAAGCTAGCTATTAACAAAATACTACCCTAACTCCAACCCATCAAATAATATTATTTAAAAAACAAAATCAAATCAATGTTACTCGTTCGGTAACATCTGGTACAACTGACCCCTCCGGTACCTATATATCAATATTGGTACCTGAACAACATAGGTTGACCCTGAATAAAGTCTACTACTGACCAATTTTTGGTAGAGGTAAGGCCGATAGGGCGAAAAAGTTAAGAGCTATTCGATTTGCCGATAATAGGCCTATGGGAACATCACATGTTAGCCTTGAAAAGGGTAAAACATATTTGAGTAGGTGGTATATATTCGATTGGTCTTGAAATGTGCAAAAGGTTTTCGATAAGTGAGCAAGAGATACTTGATTAGCCTGAAATCTGCAAAAGGTATTCGATAAGCCCTGAATCGGGCAAGAAATGTGCGTACGTCCAGAAACGAGCGTACTGATTATCCATTATCCAGATCCCACCCAAAAAAGTAGTGCCTCGGGATCTAAAGTCGATGTCTGAAGTGTTCAAAACTTTACATAATGGCTGTCATCAGAAAGCGAACAGACAGCTTCCAGTTTAATGCGTCATCCAAATTTTAATAAAAAAAAACGAGCATTAAGCAACAAAAATGTACAAAACATACCTTTACGAAACGACCACGCCCCTCTCAATCGGGCATGGAACGAATTCGCTTCCGGAAGGCTTTCATTTCTTCACCTTCGGAATCCGAACTGCTGGACTGGTCACTGTTGGCGAGGGAAACGATTTTCCGTCGACGCTTTTTAGCAGCAGCTTCAACGTCCAACCCTAGCTTTTTGGCCCGCCTCCTTTCTCGCAAAATACGTTCCGCTCGCTCCAATTCGTCCGATTCGGAACCATCTTCCTGGGATTCGATTTCATCTTCCGGCACCACGAACGAACACTCTTCGTAATTTGAGCCCTGCTGTTCGTAACGGTCACTTGGCTGCGAATAGATGTCTAAGGTATTGAGGAAGCGAGTTGGAGCAGCCGGAATTTTGAACCGACCTTGGTGAACGGGACTCCTGTTGGGAGAAAACAGAACGTAAGTCTTTTTTCTTATATGATAGCAAATTTCAACTTACCTCACGGATTGCAAATATTTCGCCCGCATGTCCACGTTCGAGTCATCTTCGACGTGCCCGTGAAAAACGATGGAATCGTCGACCATGTGGGACAACTCATCCTCCTCGAAGTCGTCTTCTTCCTCATCATCGTCCGAGACTTCCACTTGACTGAGGAAAAAGTCACAATGTTTCCGTCGTTTCTTTCTATGGGAAATCGCGTCACCGCTGCCAATACGTTTTGATGATGGAGCCAACATTTTCGGTGGTCCCATTTTAGATGTGACGATACTCTGAGAAAAAAACACTGATTTAGGGAAACATCTGTGGTAGAAATTATCCTTTTTTAACTCACCGTACGCGCCGTTTGAAAAGCTTCATCTTCCTCTTCGCTGCTCTCCATTGTTGGCTTAGATAGAACCGGCCGATCCTCCTCCTCCGAGTCACTTTCGATGACCGCTTTACGTTTGGCGCGTGGAGCGATGATCGCCGTGTCATCCAGAAAGCTGCGAGCATTTTCGGCCGGCCGACAGGAAGCGAAAAACGGAGACTGAACTGCCGCCGCGGAACCTCCATTTGAGGAGATTCGTTCCACTGGAGCGGAGTTTATCTCCATTGTGTCGGCGTTTGCTCGGTTGAGCCGTAAGCGCGTAAAGTTGAGCTTCTTTCGAAGAAGAGACGGTGACTTATCGGGGCACTTGGGCGATGGAAGCGCTTCTTTATTGGATTTTGGAGTACCCAGTTTGTTAATTTGTATCGGAACATTCTCCTTTTGTGAAGCCGAACTCGTGAGTACATGCTCGTTTAGGTTGTAATCAACAGTTTTGTCACTATCACTATTGTCTATTGGTTTTGCTTGAACATCGGGTTTGCACTCTTCACTGTCCCCGAAAAGATCGTCTTCACTATCTGCCAGCAGATCTTGAAGATTTCCAACATGGAGAGTTTTTAGACTCTTGAATTGGCTCACCCGAACGGATTGTGCATTTTCCTGTGAGTTGGGGATCACTTCCTCGCTTTCGGTTTCATTCTCCTTTGGAGGCTCATCCTCCAATAAGTCCTGCAAACACTCGCCGATATCTAGGTTCAGCTGCTTCTGCCGAGTGCTGGTATTGCTCAGAGGAAACAGCTCACTGCTGGGAACAGGTTCGATAGTAGGTTTAACGGGGGATTCATCGTCGTCGAAATTTTCTCGCAGAAAATCTTCGATAGGAATTTCTTCTGTCGCTGCAGATTTTGTAGCCACTTGTTTAGGACTTTTCTCCATAGTTAACGAGAAAGTGCCATCTATGAAGTCGGCTTCCAAAAGTTCCATTTCCCTTCGAACGGTAGAATCCAAGCTAGGTTTTGGAGCTTCTGGTTCCTTATTTATCTCTATAGACTGACTGAAATCCTTAGCCAGAAATTCCGCTTCCTGGCTCTCCAGTACCAACTCTTTGGGGTCGAACAGACTTTTGCTCAACTCAGGAATATGCTCGGTTAACGACCGCTCCAAACCTTCAACATCTTCCTCTATCAGAGCTTCCAATCGATTGAGAAATTTGTTTCCGCCGACTGGTTGCTGCGAAGGTTCTTCGAAAATGTTGTTCAACGTTTCCAGTCCAAAGTACTCCAGAACCATTCGAAACCCGACATCCGACTTCGGATTACCGCCGTTGGCAACCATTGGCGAAGAGTATTTGGCTTTCTGGATCGATCTGTTGAAGGCTCTCAACAGGGGACTGTTGGAGTAGTTGGCTGGTGTTTTCTTTTCGTATTTGGCTAGGGTCGCGGCTCTTGATTTCGGTTTATTGTTGATGGGAGTATTTTCAAAAGGTAATTTTCGTATTGGAGAAGTGTCGAGATTTAAGGGATGAAAACTAGCTTCCTGTGGCTCCATTATAGCTGGAAGATAAAGCTGTGACTCAAACAGATTTGATACACTGGGGTCAACTGGCTCATGTGTTTCTGGTGGAGTTGGAGTAGGATTTCTTGCAGTCGAGACGTCCTTCGCGTTACGAGTCAATTTGTGCGTTGAGAACCTTTTAAATATATCATTAAATTTCGCAATTTGTTCTTCGTTGACTGGTTGATCTGAAATTTTGGAAATTTTCTTAGGGAAATTATTTTCCGTAACATTGACCATCTCTTCAATTTCAGTAACTCTGTTCTTGAGAGCATTTCTTCCGCCAAAAACGTTTTCTACCTCTTGCAGCTCGGATCGAACACATTCTCCGCGATCGTCCAACAGTATCAAATCTTCGCTGTCTCCCAAAGCAACCTGAAGAATCTCGCTTTTCTCAACCAGATCTTTAAGATGAGTTATATTGGCTTCGAAGAACATTTTCTTTAAAGGATTTGGGCACAGGATTGATTTCTTTACTTTTTCCTCTCGTAATACCAACGATTTCCGTGCTTTCAAAAACTGCCCTCTTTCCAAACGACCTCTGTGCCTCAACAAGGGCTTCACGAGTTTCTCTAATTCCTGTTCTTGTTCTGTTTTACCCAATCTTAAAGAAGTATCCTGGGGTGCCTTGTGTTTCTCACGAGAACCATTGAGAAATGAGGAATTTTCATGCGAGGAATCCTTTCTACCTGGACTCGTGAACACATCCCGCTCACTTACATCCAAATCAGTTTCTACCTTGCGGAAAAAGTTCCTCACATCCTGCGTCAATTTAGGATCCGCTTGTTTCCTTTTACTTTTGCGAGTGGTTCTAGTGGGTATTTCTTCATTCTCTTCTTCCCCTTCTTCAGCTTCCGAGTTTTTTCGTTTTCGACGCCCCCTTTTCCCAGTCTCTGGAGCCACTTCCTTTTCCTCCGGTATCTTGATGAACGTTTCTACGCACTTAGGATTGAATTCCGTTGGAACCAGCCTCGGAGAGTTACGATATAGGACACTTAGAATTTCCTTACTCCTAGACAACTTTTGGTTGGTTTTGTCCTTGGAGGCCAGCACCTCCTTCAACGTTTCGTGTTCCTTACCCTCGGTAACCAGCATAAGCACCCGGCCTACCCGCTGTCGACCGGTTCGGCCAATCCGTTGCACAAATCGGGTGGGATTCTTCGTTATGTCGAAGCACACTATCAAATCCACCTCGCCCACGTCGATTCCTTCCTCGGCCACGCAGGTCGCAATCAACGTGTTGCACAGGCCAGCTCGGAAATCCCGCATTGCCGCTATCTGTTCCTTCTGCGTTACGGCTCGTAAACCACCGGCCGTTCCACCTTGGCCTGGACAAGTAGACAAAAAATAACATTATGATATGATATGGTCCTCCTTACAAACCAGGTTTTACAGCAAGCTTCTACTAAGTGGTCCTCCCAATACACTTCTGTTATAATCTCTACAAAGACAAAAACTACTTACCCACAATGCACTTCGGCTTCACCAGTGGCCGATTCTGCAGCAACAGCCGATGGATCATCGCAACCGAATCGCGAAACTCGCAAAAAACAATCACCTTCGAGTCCGGATGGTTTTCGAAATGTTCCCGCAAATGTCGCTCCAGGATGGCAAACTTCGGATGTCCGAAATCAATCTTTTCGTCCGCGCTTATACGAGGAACGACCCCATTTGGCATCGGAGCTCCAACGTTGTTGAAAATTGCCAGTGGATTGCGACCGTACTCTTCTCGCAGCTCATCCAGGAAAGCTTTCAATCGAATGTCTTTAGCTACGAAGAACTTCTCTTCCGGTTTGCTGCCACTGTCGTCTTCGAAAAAGTTCAAGAACGCTCGAACTCCGTGACGAACCAGCAGCTCCATGGCGTGATACATGCTCATGCCGGCGCTGAAATCCGAATTTATGGCGGTATAGTTTGGGTGTCGCTGAATCAGACACGCTTCCCGGAAGCGCTTCTGTTCCATGACCAGCCAACCGCTGCTCAAATTCCTTGTATGACCGCTAATGACGTTCGCATCCATAAGCCGCCTTACGTAGGGATCGATAAGTTCAATGTATCGATCACGAATCTGACTAAGTGTGGGGCCAAGTGGTATGACGACGGTTCGAATGTTCTTTTTAAATGTGTAAGGCGAAACATCGATCGAATTTTCCCATCGAACTTCGATGTGTGATATTAGCAGATTTCGTAGAACCTCGGCCACATCCTCCAAGGTACGGCCCGGTGTTGCTGACAAGGCTAGCACACGAAACTGCTTATTGGTAGCCGATATTGCTTTAATGACCTCGGTGTAAGCGTATCGACCTTTAGCTTTGTGGGCCTCATCGATCACTACCAGTTTGATACTATCGGTGGGGAAGTTTTGTTCCGGAGAATTGATATCCGCTAAAACGACCTGGAAAAAACGAAGTACGTAAAATTATCAGATATGTTAAAATTTAAAGGAAAAAAATCGTCTTCACCTGTGGTGTAACATAGAACACCCGTTTACTTTGCCACAGCTCGGAGCGGTTCTTCCTCAGCTGTTTCCCCGTCATTTCGGCGGTATCTTCCTTGGGAATACCCATGATCTTGTAGCATGCTTCGATCTGCTGATTTACCAGCGGTCTAGTCGGTGCCATGAAGATAACCTTCCCGGTTGGATACCACCGGTACAGATTGTACATCACAACCGCTGCGATAAAGGTTTTTCCCAATCCGGTAGGCAAAACAACCAGAGTATTTTTGAACAAAGCCGCCTGGGTAATGGTAAACTGATACTTCCTCACAGGATAATTCGTCGGATAGATCCAACTGTCCCCGGCATTATTGTCGAATCCCTGGTACCGGTCATTTTTACGCAACTGCATCCCATCCACCAGCTGCGAGAAAGGTTTGTCCAACAGCTGCAGGACACTTTCGTCGCAGAACTCGCTATCGTCGAATGCATTTTCGCTAGTCCGGGACCGATCGTTGATCGAGTAACTTGTAGCATCAAATATCGTGCCCCGAGATGTTTCCCCGGCAGACTGATTGCCAGCTGGTTTAGGATTGTTCATTCTGCTTCAAGACACTTTTATTTTAACAAACAAACAGGTAATTTTAAAGAAATTTCAGCACAATTATAACGAAAAAACTCGCGTACGCGTCCATGTTTTTGCCGTTTTTGCATGTTTTGCGTGTTAACAAAGCAAATGAACTCCAATGTTTACATGCTGCTTATTTTTCAAAAGGGAAAATCCGGTGAACCGATTGATGTTGATTAAAAATGAACATAATGAACCCTGTGCACTGTGAAAAAAATTATAATCAATTTCAGGCGCTCGGTTTACCGACTCCGACGAGTAAACAACTCGTTTGAATGTAAACAAGTTCGGCTATCTTCGAACAGCGTGCAAGGCAATATGGTTATAAGAGCCAAAGTAAACAAAACCCGTTTTAAGTAGATTGATTAAGCTCAATATGAACTTTATTATCAAAAAAACCGTTTTCAGTAAAAGATATATTGTCATAATATGACATTATTGATTATCCCCACAAAAATTGGTTTATTCACCACTTCACAACACCAAAGCAAACAGTCTAGATGCAATACATTAAAAGGGGAAAATGCGAAAAGCTATTCACTCTCTCCTAAATAGAGAGCCATAAGCGTTGGTCAAAAAATAGGGTAACATTTTTCTCTCCATCTTAGTCACACACATGAAACATACAGTACAAAGCAAAGGGTGGAATTTAGACAAAATTCATACTCCAACTAGGTTCTATAAGCAATTGCGAGCGATTTTCCCTTGAGAATACCATTTTATCGATAATGATTATATCCAGAATGCTCCTTCGCACCGTTAAAAGATTGTTTGTTTATTCACGTGAATTTTAATAAGCGATTCAAAAAAGGTTGCAAAATTTTCAAACGCGTTTTCCTCGAAACGTCGTAAATGAACATAGACCCTTATCACGTGTTGGTGCTGATTTTACATCTAAATACCTCATACCAAAACAATTGATCGACTGATGCATCGTCAAAAAAATATTATTTACGAACATGCCATTAATTGTTTGGAGAAACTTTTGTTCAGTGTCGGAATGAACACAAAAATGTTCATTTGGTTCATTTCTGAACGCATTTGGCGCAAACCAGGCGCAAAACAAAACCGGCTGCGGAAATCGCAGAAGTACACTCGAATTTTTCGCTAAAAATCGTGAAATTAAACTTGTTAGGAACTAAAATGTTGAAAGACGGCAAATCAAATCTACCGTGGGTGGAGAAGTACCGTCCAGCTACGCTCAACGATTTGATTTCCCACGAAGAAATCATCTCAACAAGTGAGTATCGTAAAATTTTCTATCGTCCTAATCTAGCACAGCTAACACCTTGGTTTTGTTTACTTCAAGTTAACAAATTCATACAGGAAGATCAACTCCCGCATCTGCTCTTCTACGGGCCACCAGGAACCGGTAAAACCAGTACCATTCTGGCATGTGCCCGGCAGCTCTACAAGCCACAGTCCTTCAACCAGATGGTGTTGGAACTGAACGCCTCGGACGATCGAGGTATCAACATCGTGCGGGGGCAAATCCTCAACTTCGCCTCAACGCGAACCATCTTCTCCGGTGGTTATAAGCTGATCATCCTCGATGAAGCCGATGCCATGACCAACGATGCGCAGAACGCTTTAAGGCGTATCATCGAAAAATACACCGACAACGTGCGGTTTTGTATTATCTGTAACTACCTGAGCAAGATTATACCGGCTTTGCAATCACGTTGCACCCGGTTCCGGTTTGCTCCGCTGGCAGCAGCGCAGATTCTACCCCGACTGGAGCATGTCGTTGAAGCCGAAAAGTGAGTGATTGCATTCGCTAAATGTCAATCTATTTGGTTTTAAACATGTTTTTTTTTTATTTCAGTATCAAAATCTCCGAAGATGGTAAGAAGGCCCTGATGACCCTGGCCGGTGGGGATATGCGAAAAGTTATAAACGTATTGCAGAGTACTTGGATGGCCTACAAGGACGTAACGGAGGACAACGTATACACTTGTGTGGGCCATCCACTGAAAAGCGACATCACCAACATCGTTAACTGGTTGCTGAACGTGGAAAGTTTCCGGGAAACCTTCGAGAGTATGTTACCCTTTTCCAAAGGAAAACAAATTTATGCTATTTTAAATTTTATGATTTTTTTCCATTTCAGAAATCCAAGAGCTGAAATCGAACAAAGGTTTGGCTCTAGAGGATATTCTTACGGAAATTCACCTGTACATCCACCGGATGGAGCTTCCCCCGCGGGTTATGTCCCAGCTGTTGATCAAGATGGCAGCCATCGAGGAAAGGTTGGCCGCCGGTTGTGTGGAGAAACCTCAGATGGCCGCAATGATAGCCGCCTTTCAGATGGCTCGGGATCAAGTGATCGTTGAAGGTTGATTGAATGTATCGAAGCTTCGTTTAAGGTTGAAGTAAAGACTTATTTAATTTTTAATGTCGATGCATTTGATGAGTCACTTGAGAATGTTGTGAAGAATGCCTCGAATCCGATGATATTATTAGCTTTTTGGTTTTTTTTCGGTTTTTGTCTAAGTTATTTCCTTAACCCATTTATCAAGTTTTCTCTCAACTTGGCTTTAGCACAGTTAGAACTTTGAACTATAGACTTTGTAACGTTTTGAACAAATTCGAGTAAAAAAGTCGAGATTGTAAAACTTGTAGCAACTTCTGCTTTCAGAGAAATTTATAGCGTGTTGAGACTTCTGCTTATAACAGTTGTTGTTTTAAACTTCTATTTAAAGTAGACGTTTTAGTGAATTAGAATTTCTATTTTACAGCGGATTGAGACCTCTGCTTTCAGAGAATGTTCAAACGAATTGAAACTGCTACTCATAGAAAACGTAAAAGCGGATAGAAACATCTGTTTTCCGTTTAAGGGGACTGAGATTTTCTTACAGCAAATTGGGACTTCTTCATTCTAAAAATCTTCCTATTCATATAAAATATTATAGTGGATTCAGGCTTCTATTTTTATAAAATACTGCATTGGTCTGAGACTTTTGCTTTCAGAGAATATGATAAAAAATTGAGACTTTTGCTAATTGAGAACGTTACGGCGTAGTGATTTTTCTTCATTAAGAAATATTGTAAATTCATTACAAATTTTGCTTAAAGTTGAGACTTCTGCTGAAACATTTGCAATTGTTATAGCGGATGGAGACTTCTGCTTTTAAAGAGAATGTAGAACTTGCTTTAAAAAAGCTGTTCTATAACATATTTTTTTTAGTTGATGGAGACTTCTATTCATAGGAAATGTAATAACGAATTGGGAATTCTAAAGAATACTAGAGTATACTTTAAGAGAATGCTGAATGATAGAACGGATTGAGACTTCTGCTTTCAGAGAATGTTTTCAGGTGTTATTGAAATTCCTGTTTATAGAGAACTTGAGAGAGGGTTTTTATTTTTCATTCATTAAACTTTACACTGGACTAAGCCTTCTGGTCATAAACTGCTTGATAATGGCTTCACTTTTAGTAAACGTTTATGAAGAAAGAAATTTCTTCTTGAATAAAATGTTCTAGCTGATTGAGATTTCAGCCTTTAGGGACTGTTCTAGCGGAAGATTGCCCGCACTCATCTTGGCTAGGCAAAGCTTGGCAATTTTATCTACAAATTTGGCAAAATCCAGGCATTGTATTTCAAAATTTTTAACCCAATAACCGGGCAAATTAGCCGCCGGTCGTGGCCTAGAGGATAGCGTTCCAGTCTTCTAAGCCAGAGTCCATGAGATCGAATCCCGATCACGGCATATATAGTACTCTTTCCGTGGTCTGGTGGTTTTAGCATTTGTAAGATGCTAGCCATAATATCCTTGAAAGATGTACGCCTTAGAGTTAAGTAAATTAGATCTCTTCAAGGAAACATGAAGTTTCACTGAGATCCTATATGTGTGTGTTCGTTTTTAAAAATTGGTGAAAAAACCCAAGAAAGAATTATTCAAAAAAAAAAAAAATCAAAAGCACGTGAAACATTTTTGTTATCGAAAATCATCAGCAAATTTAGAATAGTATTTTAGGCTTCCGAGCTTCATGCCCATTTTAATAAAATTTACTAAAAAAATTCGGATTTGAAAGCAAGAATAAAAAATTCTAATAAATCAATTTGTTTGATTGTGCTAGAATGTTTCCTAAATTTTGAATTAAAAATCCAGGTATGCCTGAATAAAACCGGTCGGATAAGAATTATTCTTTTTTTTTTTGAGAATATTAAAACGGATATAGACAGCTACGTATATGAAATGTAAAAGCGGATTGAAACTACCATTTATTTTTTTAATGGATTGAGACTTCTGGTCATAGAAAATATGAAAGTCAAATAAAACTTCTACTTATAAGAGATTTAGACTTCTGTTTACCGATTTTTTAAGTGGACTGAAACATATCTGCTTAAAAATAAAGTAAAATTGGATTAGGATTTTTGCATTCAGGATATGTTGTAGTAAATTGAGACTTCTGCTTATAAAGACTGTTGTAGCGGGTGTAAATAACTAACAGAAAACGATTCAGTGGATTAAAACTCCTGATTACAGAAAATTTCACGCTGGAGACATTTACTGCTACCGAACCTTACAGTGGATTGAGATTTCTGCTTTAAAAATAGATTGAATCTTCTGCATGATGGGGAAACACAATATTAGACTCTTTTAGTTTTTACTAATACACAGTATCATGGTCTTCTTGTAGAAAATGTCATAACGGAAACTGCTATGGCAGATTGAGATTTCTGCTTAACATATTGCGGACCAACTACGAGATATCTCGTTTATTCGCTTGACGTGTGGCGCTTTACTGAGAAGCATAACTCAAATGTGATACATTTTATATAGAAACTTTATTCTACAAAATTGTAAACAACACTTTCGTTAACTTAAAGACACTAAATTTGTAGAACTTGGTCCAGTGGTTTCTGAGCAAAATTTTGGTGCTTTCGGGCCTAAATTTCTTTGCGATCCTTAATGAGTCAACTTAAGGTAGATGCTTTAGTGAACTGAGACTTCTGCTTGAAGAAATGTCAAAAGAAATGGAGACTTCTTTCTACTTTCAGAGTAAAATATTACAGCGGATCCCACGGTTTCAGAAAATGTCACCAGGGTCGAGACTTCTGTCCATATATATACTGTGGGACTGCTCCGGGGTCTACCAGAGAACCCGCACGACAATGTGGATTCCCTTCGTCTGGTCCACGGTCTTTCCGTTTTTCTCCGCAGGGCAAAGGGCGATGGGCGCGCTCGCAGTCCTGGTATACGATTTTTCGTGTGTGTAGGGTCTAGATAGGTGCTATACCTTTAATAGAACTTGTGTCTTATCCCTTGCTTGTGAAGTGTCCTACCCCTGTACTGGGGAAGAGAAAGGGAGAAGTTTAGCGGATGGAACGGAGGGCAGTTGATGCAAGTTTCTTGGTCGGAAGAATAAAGTTAATTCTGTGCTATAAACAAGTGTAATTCCTTTCTGTTGGTTCCGAATCATCCCCCACAATTTTGGCGACGAGGATTAACAATGGTAAGTGTGAATTCAGGCAAAATTATGGGTAATTGCTTGGAAAATTTAATTCACGATGTAATGATGATTTGGACAAAATGGCGGAGACGTGCATAAATTTTCTGGGATGAGAACATATAGTGATAGAGACTGCACGACGAACTTGACGAAAGGGGGAGAGCAAGAAAAGAACAGTGCTCAATCGATGCTGCCGCTGAGGTGTCAATGGAAATGTATCCATTCGGAGAGCAATGTTGTGCGAGCTGTAAAATTGATATTGATAAACAAAGACGGATATTTTGTGTTTATTTGTGATTGAGATGCGTAAAGCGGAAAGTGCTGATTTATTGAAACAAGGATAAATTTTGCTGCTGAAAAAAAAAAAGAAAAAAAAAATATGTGGGTATGTGCCTATAGCAGTTGTTATAGGAGCTGATCAGTGTGTTGATCAGGGGTCAACTGATGAGATGTACCTGTGGCTGTTTGCTACAGGAGGTGGTTAATTTTTTTGGACCACGGGAGAAGTACACACCTTACACATAATGCCTGGAGGTCGAGTGGAGTTGAGTAGTTGGTGTCTATGGCAGTCGTTATAGACGGATTGCAGCCGTGTAGCTGAGTACCAATCTGAGCAAATATCGTTGTTATGTGTTGAGCATTAGTTTGACCAGGGCAAGTGCCTATAGTAGTTGCTATAGGAGGTGATCAGTGCTATGATCACGGGATCGGTTCTGGGTCGGAATGTCAATTATTTAAGAAGGCTATTTTCTTTTATGTTGGGAAATAAATAATAACGAAAACTATATTGGATATTTTGCGTATTTATTCACTAATTGATTAATGTTACTATGACTGGAAAATAAACACAAAATGGTGTGAAGTAAGTAACTGACAGAAATTTATGTAAACGTTCATTACAGGTAGATGATAGCCGGCCAGTGCAGCAATTTCGTTGCGATGATATTGAAAAACATCGTTTGTATAATGAATGGAGGATCTGGAAGGGCGCTTTAGAGTGCTATTTCGAAGCCTACGATATCGAGGATCAGAAGAAGGAACGAGCCAAGCTTCTCCACTTGGGAGGACCTCAACTCCAACGTGTTTTTTATAACCTTCCGGATCGTGAGAATTTTCCTCTCGTTTCGGTGGAAAAGCAATGGTATGACGTCGCAATCAATGCACTTGATAGATTTTTTCAACCGTGCCGGCAGGATTGTCTTGAACGTCACAAGTTAAGGCAAATGAAGCAAAAAGACGGAGAAAGATTTTCTGACTTTACGTTGCGATTACGGCAGCAAGCTTCAGATTGTGGCTTCGATAAGTATCCGATCGAGGTCAGAGATGTTTTAACAGAGATGTTTCTTACGGACGCGATAATTGAGGGTTGTTTGTCTGTGGATTTACGCCGTCGCATCTTACAGCAAGATCGTTCACTTACAGAGATAGAATCTCTAGGTGTAGCTTTGGAGAGTATCGAAGTACAAGTGAGGGACTTAAACGGAAAGCCAAAGGAGAATTCTGTTGGACATCATGCGTACAAAATTACCGCTGCATCTGACAAAGGTCGCAATCCTAAGCCACGAGAAGTACAACACGATTTTAAGAAGTTTTACAAATTCTCCTACCCTCGGATCTACCGATGCTATAACTGCGGCCGGCGCGACCACATCTCTACTGACAGGGGATGCCCAGCACGAAACATCGAGTGTCGTAGGTGTAAAATTACTGGACATTATGAGTCTTGTTGCCGTCTGCGAAACTCGAAGAAGCCAATTTCGTCAGAGAAGAATCGAATTCGTGCTGTAGAAGAGGAAACAAGCGTACACACTCAGTTAAATAAAAGACACTCAGAGCAGCCAGACTCGAATAAAACCTACTATACATTCTATTCGGGGAACAACACCAATGTTATCTCGTGTAAAATTGGTGGAGTCGATGTGGATCTACTCGTCGATTCGGGATCGGATGCCAACCTCATTCCGGATTCAGAATGGGAACGGTTGAAACAAGCCAAGGTCGTCGTACGCAAATGTATCAAAGGTAGCTCCCGAATCCTAAAAGGCTATGCAAACGACTCGCCTTTGCCTATCATCGGAACATTTGTAGCAAATGTTAAAGCTGGAAGCAGTTCGGTCGAGGCAGAGTTTTATGTCATCAAAGGAGGACAGCGGTCTTTGCTCGGCGACAGTACTTCCAAACAGTTGGGACTCCTCAAGGTTGGATTGGGCGCGTACCAGGTTTCGAGTGATACAAAACCATTCTCTAAGATCAAAGATATCCAAGTGCAAATTCATATGGATCCGACTGTAAAGCCAGTTTTCCAACCCATTCGGCGAATCCCAATACCGCTTGAAGAGGCCGTCAATCGGAAGTTGGAGCAGCTACTCGTTAAAGATATAATCGAGGTAAAGCAAGGGCCAGCATCTTGGGTGTCTCCTCTCGTTGTCGTCGGTAAGTCCAATGGAGAACCTAGGATTTGCCTGGACCTTCGTCGCGTCAATGAAGCGGTTCTTCGGGAGAGACACCCGATGCCCGTCGTCGACGAGTACCTTGCAAGGTTAGGAAAAGGAAAGTACTGGAGTAAGTTGGACATCAAGGAAGCGTTTCTACAAGTCGAGCTAGCGGAAGAGTCACGTGACGTCACTGTTTTCATCACCAACAAAGGGCTATTTCGTTTCAAACGACTTCCCTTTGGCCTTGTCACCGCGCCAGAGTTATTCCAGAAAGTGATGGACCAGATCTTAGCGGGTTGCGAAGGAACGTACTGGTACTTGGACGATGTTATCGTTGAAGGCAACGGGCGAGAGGAGCACGATACACGACTGAACGTGGTACGTTGAGCGTTTAGAGATTTAGAAATAAATGATGTTTGTTTCTCTTGCATTATTTCATAATTTGTTTCAAAATAAAATTCTTGTTTATCGTATTACATTATTAATAGGTCCTGAAACGATTTGATGAGCGCAGAGTGGAACTAAATTGGGAGAAATGCGTATTTCGGGCTACCGAAATGGTATTCTTGGGTCATAAAATTACCGTTGAAGGCATTGCTCCTGCTGACAGCAAGGTGGACACCATTCGGTCATTTCGGCGACCGGAAAATGAAGCGGAGGTTCGTAGCTTTTTAGGGCTAGCCAATTACCTCAACAAATTTATTCCAAATTTGGCAACATTGGATGAGCCACTTCGTCTATTGACTAAGAAAGACTCGAAGTTTGAATGGTCTGCGCGTCATCAGAGCTCATTCGACAGTATCAAAGCTGCAATGACTGAGGTTCTAAGTTTAGGGTTTTTCAATCAAAATCACAGAACGACAGTGATGGCGGACGCAAGTCCGACGGGTCTTGGGGCATTATTGCTTCAAACTGATGCGGAAGGGAACAGCCGAGTGGTTACTTGTGCTTCGAAGTCTCTTACCGACACGGAAAGACGGTATTGCCAAACAGAGAAGGAGGCCTTAGCTATAGTTTGGAGCGTAGAACGGTTTCAAATATACTTATATGGCCGTCAATTTGATATTTTAACCGATTGTAAAGCGTTGGTTTACTTATTTACTGTGAGATCCCGACCATGCTCCAGAATAGAGCGTTGGGTTCTTCGACTCCAAGCCTTCGACTATTGGGTGACTCATATTTCCGGAGAGAAAAATCTGGCCGATGTCCTTTCACGGTTGAGTACCTTAACACCAGTTCCTTTTGATCCAAAGGAAGAACTTTTTATTAAACAAATTGCCTTATCGGCTGCAACTTCCGCTGCTCTTCGATGGGAGGAAATTGTAGAAGCAACCAAGGAAGATCTGGAGCTCCAAGAAGTCCTAAAAGCTATTGACAACGGGTGTATTGACCAACTACCGCTATCGTTCCGGGTAATTTCCAATGAGCTGTGTCGATTCGGAGATATTCTACTGCGCACAGATAGAATTGTTATACCTAGTTCGTTGCGTGAGAGGGTTATCAGGATTGCTCATGAAGGACATTTGGGAGTCCGGACGATGAAGTCTCATCTTCGAGGTGCAGTTTGGTGGCCCAAAATGGATGTCGCGGTGGAGGCGTTTGTTAAGAAATGTCGCGGTTGCCTTTTAGTTTCAACTCCTGATCCTCCACAACCTATGATTAGAAAGGAGATACCAAACGGCCCATGGGAAGATGTCGCGATAGACTTTCTTGGACCACTACCCAATGGGGAGACTTTGCTTGTAGTTGTAGATTACTACAGCCGATATGTAGAAGTCTGTGAAATGCAACAAATCACCACGAAACATACAATCGAGGAGTTGATTAAAATCTTTAGTCGTTTTGGAGTGCCCCTTACCATTCGAGCTGACAATGGTCCACAGCTCAGCGGAAATTGTGAGGAATTTAAATCCTTCTGTGAGGAGTTTGGCATCAGGCTAGTTAATACCATTCCGTACTGGCCTCAACAAAATGGGGAAGTCGAGAGGCAGAATCGTTCTATCCTGAAAAGGATGAGAATTGCGCAAGAGCTGGGCCAAAACTGGAGGCAAGTTCTTTGTCAATATATGCTATCATATCACGCCACACCGCATCCAACAACAGGTCGATCACCATCAGAATTACTGTTCGGTCGAAGAATACGCTCCAAGCTACCACACATTCCGCTTATTTCTAACATGGATGAAGATATACGAGATCACGATAAATTACAAAAGGAAAAGGGAAGAGTCGCAGCTGATGCGAAGCGTCGAGCACGTGCAAGTGAGATAAAGGTTGGAGATCGTGTTTTGGTGAAGCGTATGCGCAAAGAGAATAAACTGAGTTCTACTTTCGCTCCCGAAGAATTTGTTGTGATCAGGAGGACAGGTGCAGATACAACAGTGCGTTCAATGGATGATGGAAAGGAATACCGACGGAATGTTGCTGACCTCAAGCGGATTGACCCGGAAGACGACCTCCAGCCTACACAACATGAACAATTAGCAGCAGAATCACTACAGTCGGAGGAACCGAACAGTCAACAGTTACAAACATCAGCTGGTTCATCATCACCAGAAGAACAGCGCACCCGTACAAAGCGTGCTCGAACAGAACCTGCTAAATTTATGGATTACGTTCCACATTAAAAATAAATTCAAATAAAACTAAGGGGGGATTGTAGGGTCTAGATAGGTGCTATACCTTTAATAGAACTTGTGTCTTATCCCTTGCTTGTGAAGTGTCCTACCCCTGTACTGGGGAAGAGAAAGGGAGAAGTTTAGCGGATGGAACGGAGGGCAGTTGATGCAAGTTTCTTGGTCGGAAGAATAAAGTTAATTCTGTGCTATAAACAAGTGTAATTCCTTTCTGTTGGTTCCGAATCATCCCCCACAGTGTGTTAAACAGAGAGAAAAATAACCTTCACTCCAATTTCACTCCGATTAGCTGTCATTCTTATGGAAATCTGTGTAAGAGTAAAGAGCAGGCTTTATTCTTTTTAGCAGGCCCAATCCCATTTTCCCGCACGACCTTTCTGGCGCTCGACAGACGAACTGACTGACAAACTGACCGGGCCCGCGACTGAGCCCGTTGGAAGGAAAGAGAGGACTCTGGTGAGAAAGACATCATTCGTGACAGATCTAATAATGCTGGCAAATAGTGGTGCCAGGAGCATTGTTTGACTTAATTCGACATTTGACACGATTCCATTTCTCATATCCCACATATACTGTTGATTGAGACCTCTGTGGTTTCAAGAACTTTCAACGAATTGAGATTTCTGCTTTTAACGATTTAACTGATAGCAATTTTAAAACTTTTCTTTCAGTTGAATTTTTAGTGGATTGAGACTGCTGCTTGTAGAAGATTTTAGCGAATCCTACAGTGGATTGAGATTTCTTCTGTCAGAGAAAGTTATAACTAAAACTGCTGCTTATGGGGAAGGTTAAAGAAAACTAAGACCATTTTCGACAATCGTCAACGGATTGAGACTTCCGCTTTGAAAGAAGGGGTTCTTCTTCTCCAAAATGATTGAGACTTCCTCTGTTAGAGTACGGCGATTGCAGGTTTTCGGATCAGAACACTTGAACTTCAGCGAGTATACTGCTATAACTTTATTTTCCGTCTAAACTACGACGATAATAGTTGTCTGTGTTTCTATTTTATACATTCGATAAAAATACTTCAAAAAAGAAATCTGATGTTGGTTGTTGTTGTTCTTGTTTCTGATGGTATAAGATTCTCCGCTCGATTTGCACCGACGTGACATTGGAAAGAGTCCTTTCTCGTTGTATTATAGTTTTTTCTTCTTCTCTTTATTTGCTTTAATGCGCTCTTTCACTCTGTCTTGAGGAGTTACATCGTCTCGAGGCCTAACGATTACTTAACGACTAATCCAATTATTAAGATAATATTGCAGATTTGTTGTTCTACTTCAATCATTTCTTATGCAGGCTTTCATTAATCGATTATTATATGATTGCGGTTGCGCGTAATGTGTGTTCACGATTTTTTTTTAATTTTCGATAAATTTATACACAATCGCAAATGTCCGAGAGATTTGTGACTGTCTTCTAGTTTGTTTGCTTTGAAAGTACCTTTCAAAATCACAATTTCGATAAATACATAATTGGTTACAACGCGTGAAATGAAACGAAAAAAAAAACGTAAGGAAAACTATAAATCACATATAAATAGAAGCAAACTATTCCTAGAAGTTCTATAAGGAAGCAAACTTTATAGCATTACAACCGAACGACGGGAAATTATAAAGAACGATCTGAGAGTGATCTCTCAGAGCAACTTCTGATAAAGTTGAAGAATTTTGAATTGAGATGACAAAAAAGACGTTCCTATGGTGTGATGATGATTTGATTGTGTGTTTTTGCTTGCTTTTTTTACAGCTCACGTACTCCCGTTCCGTAGTTGGCTCCGGCGGCCTTGTTTAGGTGTTCCTTGAAGATCTCCAGGTCCAAGTCCGCACTGTTTTCCACCTGTAGCTCCACGGCAAAGTTCTGAAATGAAAATTTAAGCATTAATAAAAAACAGTTCAAACTAAGAGGATCCCTTTTCAAGTGACTCACGTTGATCACATCCTTAATGATCGACTTGTCGGTGGACATTTTGGCTCGCTGCATCACCCCGACCTCGGGGCCGATCCAGGTGAGGAACAGGAACTTGCTGCGCTTGGACATCTCGTCGCCGGTCTGTATCCGGATGTAGCCGAAGGCCCGCTCGTTGTCCGCGAACTGGCTGCCGAACTCGTCGAAGCCGATGCCCTTCTGGGAGCACACGATCTTGAGCCCGTCGAATTTGAACACGGCCCACTCGTTGTCGGTCAGGTTGGAACGGATGTCCTCGTACGCTTCCCGGATGGCGTCCCGATCGAGCGATGTGGGCAGGGCCATCTGTAAACGGAGAGGGGAAAGGTAGGTATATTAATATTTTTCTGCAAAGATGAGAGAACTGAACGCAAAATTAAAAGGTGATTTAAGAGGTTGAGAAATCAGACTCAGAGTTCAGAATTATAATTCGAATTCAGAATTAGAATTAATCGGTTCGAACGTTCGGTTTTTTTCCAGTATTTTATATAAATTTTTCATCGAGCGTCATAATCATAACATGAGTTTCTCTATTCCAAATTATCTTCTCAACTTGTTTTTTCTACAATTTTAAGTTGTCCTCTCAATCCAATTGGAACTCTCAGAAATATGTTCAATCTGTTCTCTCGTTCCGACTTGCTATTTTGTTCTACTTCAGGCTGTCCTTCCGACCTGTTAGAAATTTTCACTAATAAATTGTTTCGTTTTAGTTGTTCTCTCGACTCACTGATTTTCAAGCTGACCTCTCAAAGCTTCGACATATTTTGTGCCAGTTATCTCAACGTGCTGTTTTTACTCATTACAAACTTTTCTTTCGAGTTGCTTTTCTATTCCAAGAAGTGTCTTAAACACCCTTGAAATGCTCAGGTTTTCTCTACATTACATTGGTTCTCAACTGGCTTTTTTGCAATTTCAAGCTGTTTTCTCTCAATGCACTCATCTTCATCTTCTATCTCAATTTAACTTCAAACGTTATTGTAGATTGAGACTTCTGCTTAAAGAAACTGCCCCAGAGTATTGAGACTCTATTTTATGAGAATCTTGCAAGGCTTTCAAGAAATATAACAGATTACAACTCCTGCTTTCGAGAAGAGAAAAACCGGATTTAGACTTCTGCTTGAGAAAAAATGGCGTTTCAAAGAGAGTTACAATAGCTGAAAACTTCTGTTTGTACAAAACATAGATTTAAACTGAGACTTCTTCTTGTAATAAACGTTCTCGTTGATTGAGATTTCTCCTTCAATAGAATCTCATTGCAGATTGGGACTACTGATTTCAGGGATCAAAACTAATGCTAATGGAGAACTTACTTGTGGTTTTAAACTTGTACTTTCAGTAAAGTTTATAGAGGGCTGAGACTTCAAACTCAGAAACAATCAAAGTGCTTTGACACTTCTACTTTCAATAGATCTAAACTTCTGGTTTCAAGAGATGTGATAGGACTGTGGTAGAATGTGATAGCAGATCAAGAATTCTTCTTTTGAAAAATCGTACAGCGGATTGAGAATTCTGCATTCAAAAAATGTTGTAACGGTTGTAGATAAAAGTGTTTCTTCATTTTAAATCTTTATTTGAATGTTACCTCTGCTTAAAGAGAATGCCTTTAGACTTCTGCTTTTAGATAATTTCAAAAAGTCAGAAAGTGCAAAAAAGGTCTCTTGCTCATATAAAAAAATCATATAACTCATATAAAAAAATAATATTGAATTATGACTTTTTCATTTAAACAAACTTGCTTTAAGAGAAAATTAGAGAAAATCGAGACTTCTGTCAATGAATAAAATTATGATGGATTGATATTTCTAATTTAAGGAATGTTATATTGGATTGAGACTTCTGCTTATGAAGAATGTCGTAGTGGGTTGAGAACGCCATAACCTAATTGACCTTATTGTCCGCATACCACTTCAGCACGTCCTTGGAGTAGTGGCATGATGCCAAATCCTCCCAGAAGGCCTTCAGGAGAGGAAGCAACTGCTTCTGGAGGCACTCTTTCATGTACATCTGGGACACATTCGTGTCCTGGGTTACGAAAGGTGCATTCTGCTTCCCGCACGTGCAGATGGCTTGCCAAACCAGGAATTTATTCGCATATTGGGACATTTTATGAGCTCAGGAACGCTGAACTTATACTTGGCCGTGAAAAACAGGTTGCCGGGGATCTGTTTGAAGTCGGCCTTCACATATGTTTCGTCGTCCATGATGCAGCATTAAACTTTCGTCATCATGTAGAGGTACAACTTCCTGGCACGGCTTTTGGCGGACTTATTCTGCTTCTCGTCGCGATTATTGGCCTTTTGTACTTTAAATTTGGCCTTCTGGTTAAATGATAAAACTTCGGCTTAGGCGCAGCTTTTAGCCACATCCCGAGCGGAGGCGTTCGGGTTTTGGTTGAAGGCCCCATCTACGCGGTTGTGATTTTTGGTGTTGTACCCTTCACTTCTGGGCTTCCGATCGGTGGTCTTTGAACCGCTTAATCACTCGTGACACCGTAGAATTCGCGATTCTCAACGTTTTAGCGATGGAACGATGCGAGAGATCCTGTTCTCGTGATGGATGCGCTAGATTTTATCACGCACGAGCTGTTCTTTCAACTCCATTTCCGCGAGTTTTGATCACAGGAATTTAAAACTTGTAGGATGTAAACAATGCACTATGAACTAAATCCACCAAAAATTTTTATATCTACCCAACGATTAAAAAGTTAGAGCAATTTCATAGTGGACCCCCTTTATGTTGCTATTCATCTCATAGATTGCTTCGATTAGACGAATTCCAACAAACCTCCTCAACAAACGCATTCTGTAGTCTTCGAACTGCCTCCGGCGGTTCTTCCTAAAGATGGGACGCTCGCACTGAAACTCAATCGTCGCCTTTATTGAACTATACGCTCTCGCCCCTCTTTCAACTCGATGACTTTCCATGGCACCAGTTCGACGACCTTCACCGGGGTCTGGAACGACGACCTTCAAGTGGCTTCCGGTCCGACGACCTCCCAATGACTCTGGCCTGACGATCTTCCATGGCTCTGGTCTCGGCGCTCTTCCTGCGGCGTGATGCTTCCCTTCCGCCTCGACCCCTTTCCTTAGGCCTGACGCTTCTAGTGGTCCAGCTCGACGACTTGTAACAGGAGGTTTCTTATGGTCGTCGCCACAAATAAAAAAAAAAACAAAACATTGATTAAATTTTACAATTGGCCACTTTTATTTTCACCCACCCAAGCTCCCGACTATTCTGGTGAGTTTTGTTTTGGAGTGTATTTTTCACTTACGGTTCTTGTCCGACTGGCACCTTACTGGGAACCATGCATGGTCCCACTGTCTGCCTCGTAGTTACCTCCGAAACACTTGACGGCCAGGCCATGCTGCTGCTGCAGTTGTTGTTGTTCAGCTGCTGGCGTTGTTGTTGTTCTGCTGCTGGTGCAGAACTTACCAAGCAGCCGGGGTGTGGCTGGTGTTGTACCGATGGCGAAGCACCACATGGCAGTGCCGGATGTTGTTGTCGTTCTGCTGCTGGTGTTGTTGTTGTTCTGCTGCTGGTGCAGCACGGAGCAGTCGGAGGTGTGGTTGATATTGCCCCGATGCCGACGCATAACATTGCCGTGCGGATGTTGTTGCTGGAGTTGTTGTTGTTTTGCTGCTGGTGCAGCACGGAGCAGTCGGAGGTGTGGCTTGCATCGCACCGATGGAGACGCACGACATTGCCGTGCCAGATGTTGTTGCTGGAATTGTTGATTGCCATGGGCCGACGTCTCATAGCACTGTACTGGCTCCGAAGTCGGCGATGATGGAGTGGCCATCTGTGCCACGATCGCCGCTTCTGTCCTCCGTGGGGATGTGGAGCAGAAGCCCCGAAGCTTCTCCAGACCCGCAGGCCCAAAAGCCTCCGCACTCGATCGAGCACCACACTTTTCTTTCTAATTCTTCTCCAAAAAAAATGACGTCCGGAAATTTTGATGACAGTACCAGTTTTTTTTTTCTTTTTTCGTTTTTCCGGGAACTATGGACTGTCGGGTTATTTCAAAAAATAAGTTCGATACAGTGGGCCAAATCTGGTCGAACAAGTTTATTTATTTTTGATTAGGGTTGGGTTTTTTAACTGTACTTTGCTCAAATCACACCATAAATAAAGTTCAAAAAATCAACTGTAACAGACTTTCACTTGGTTTGACGATCTTCCGTGGTACCCCGCTCGTAAGTCCTCCAATGGCTCCTGACCCGACGACCACCTCCTGGTTCATGACTTGACGATCTTCCATGATACCGGCCCGCCAACCTTCCATGGCTTTCGGTCCATCGACCTACCAGGGATTCTGTTCCGCTCCTAATGGCTCTAACCCAACGACCTTCCATGACACCCTTCCGGCGACCTTCCACTGGCTCCGGTCCGACGACCTTGTTTTGGTTCTGGCTCGACTCTCTTATCTCGGGTCGACGCCTCACCAATGGCACACGACCTTCCGTTGGCTCCCGAACGTCCAATGGATTCTGGTCCGCTTTCAATGGATCCAACTCAACGACCTTCCAGGACACCTGTCCGACGACCTCCCGTGTTTCCTGGCTTGTAGACCTCCACCTGGTTTCCCGGTTCGACGACCTTACAGTTGGCTCTTGGTCCGACACTTTAAACGGTTCCCAACTCGTTGACCTTCCCTGGCTCTGGCTCGTTGTCCTTCCGTTGGCTTCCTGGCCGGATGACTGTCCACTCTTGATTCCGCTTCTCCTCCTTTTCACTAGTGCTCGGCCCATAATCTGTTGTGCAGCACTTGGGCAGTGGAAAGGAGAGACTTGATCTGGTTGGAGGTAGCACTTGGAATACTTTATTTCTAATGATTCGCTACCTTACATACTAAACCATTTCCATGGTTACAATTATTAATCTTTTATTCATTATAAACAAACATCATGCGTGTGTTGGTATTCATCTCATCGATTGCTTCGATAAGACGAATTTCAACAATTTTACTAAACTGTTTTGTAAAGATACATGTTTCGCTGTAATCACAATGGGCGAATTGTCGCCCAGCAAACGCCAATTCATGGGTAATGATTAGGTTTATGGAGTTCGGCGGCAACATACTGAAGTGGGAGCCTTTAAATAGTATCAGAGACAAGCTTTCAACATTCACTATAACAATTGCTAGCTCAACTGATTCATCCAGTATCTAGCTTCCGATGAGGAGGACAGTTAAGGGCAGGTGTTTAGAATGAACCCTGAAAATGGCCCGTTCTTGAACTCCACATTGTTCAAATGGCTAGCTCATTCAGGGCTTGTCCATTTAAGACTATTTATCAGTAAGCCATTGTAATACTACTCTCAACATTCACTGTAGCAATCGCTAGCTCAACTGATTCATCCAGTATCTAACTTCCGATGAGAAGGACAATTGTGCGGGTGTTCACCCTGAAAAGGGGCCGGACCGATCTTGAACTCCACATCGTTCAAATGACAAGCTCATTCTGGGCTTGACCATTTAAGACGGTTAGTAAATAAGCCATTGTTATACTTAAGATTGTATAAAATTTTGGTCTTATTCGCGGTTGAATCCTTCTTTGTTTTTACGGCTTTATATGATCCAGTGCTTGGGTTCGATGAGAACTTTCTCCTGTTTAGTCTTCAATGGTTCTGGTCCGACGACTCCACATGGCTGCAGTAGGATGTCCTCCCAGCGTTCGTTCGACCAGTTTCATGGCCTCGGTTCGAAGAGTTTTCATAGCCTCGGTTTGATGATTTCTTAGTGATTCCAGCTCGACAACCTTTCATGGCAGCTGGGCTGATGATCTTCCTACGATTCCCGGCTCGACCTTCTTTTCTACTATTGGTCTGACAGTCTTCCAGTGGCTGCTGGTTTTAACACGACCATCTTTAAATGGTTTACTGGCTCGACGATCCTTCCATTGCTTAGCGTAGTCGACGGCCTTCTGATTCCTGACCCTAAGACCTTCCAATGCTTCCTGACCAGTTGATCTTCCTAGGCTTCGGATCGTTGACCCTCCAATCCATGGTGATCCAATTTTTCTTCTTTTCCACGAGTGCTGGACCTGCTGAGAGTACTTCACACAGTGATAAGAATTCCCCATTTGACTATCCTAAATGTGCTCAACATGGCGATTGAAGTATCTGAGTTTCCCTTTGAGATTTCGGATGGAGAGCAGCAAGACGCGTGTTGCTTGTTCGAAGTCTGGAATCAAAGAGACCAGCTTTTATTTGGTTTTTGGTTTCGTAATGTTTCCCATACAGTTTGACGTTTTCTTTTATCATCGCTCACGCTTAGTGAAAGAAACCCTTTATTGGGTTGGATTCAACACTTCTTCTCTCTTCAGCTAATTTACAATTAAAAAACTATTCCAAACCAAACGGAATCATTTAACATAAAATTTCTATAATTCATTTTTGTTGTTAATGTTTGAACTTATATTATAACTTTTTTCCTAATAATAAACATATTCATTCGATTTCTTTTCTCGCTTTCTTCTTTTAGATCTTCTTAAAATGTTAGCTGTTTGTTCATGCTGGGAATCCAATACATCTTCTTCATGCATTCGCTCGGATTCGCTTAAATTACTTGGCCTGTTTCGATCGCCAAATACGAAGGAATCCGCTGCAAAACCATAGAAATCGTCGGACGATTCCGACAACCGACTTTGAACTTCGAACGCCTCTTGTGAGGCAAAAACTCTTTCATTCTGCTGACTCGGTAACATATCGGATTGTACCAAAAAGTCGTCCTCTCGTCTTCGTTTAGATAATCGAACTTCTGGGCAAGGTTCCGAAACAATCACCGCCCCCGTTCGCCTTGGACTTCTTTCTGCCAAACGTAGCTGTTGCCGATGTGCCAGGATCATTCTGCCGCTCAGTGAAATCTGGAAAACGTTGGATGAGATTTTTTTTATAAATTTTGCAATTATCCAACGTTTTATATCAGTCTTTTTGGGATTTTTGTAATAAACAGGTTCCCCTGCTTTAATATTTAAAAATTGGTCCAAAACTACTTTTTCAGTACGTACTTTACTATCTGCATCATGAAATGGTTGCGTCAAATTCAATTTAAAATCATATTTTGGATTTAGCAAGTCCATTAACGTTTTCGGTTTGAATTTGAAAATATTTTCTGAAGGAAATTGACCTGATTTAAGACATGTATTTCTATAATTGAAAAGGAAATATTGAATTTTCTCTTCAATATCCATTTTTTGCATTTTAGGGTCTAGAAGAAACTTTTTGAAAACTTCCTTTACTAAGCGAACAAGTCGCTCTGCCTGACCGTTACTTTGGGGGTTATAAGGAGGACTTTTCAGAACTTGAATGCCTTGCCTTTCCAAAAATTGTACAAAGTATTGTGAGTTGAATGGTGGCCCCCCATCAGTGACTACTATGTCAGGTAATCCAAATCTGGCAAAAACAGCCATAAATTTATGTAAAACCTTTTTACAATCTGTTCCAAAACGCATATAGTCCAGCTCAAGCCACTTGGAACAACTATCTATTATTACCAGGAAAACTTTCTGTTGAAAATAAAAGAAATCTGCGTGAAGTCTTTTAAAAGGTTGCTTTACAGGTATCCAACTGTTTTTTATTTTAGGACGATGAACAATGGCCATTTGATTACAGATTTGACACGATTTAACAAATTGCTCAATATCTTGATTTAAACCAAACCAATAAATACTTCTGCGGGCTAGTTGTTTAATTTTAACAATTCCATTGTGATTCTGATGTAAAATTTCTAGTACATTTTTTTGTAACGACAAAGAGATAATTATTCTATCTTGAAACAAAACACAGCCGTTTACTTCTTCCAAATCTTGGTAATGCGCGTAAATATCTCTAAAATTTCGTTCTACTTTTGTAGGCCAACCATTTAAAATGTAATATCTTAACTGTTTCAAGAATTTATCATTTGCTGTTTCTTTAGCAATTATTTTAAAATCAATTGGAAGACTGGACGAAAAATTCAAACTTTTGATAAATTCACGTTGTAATGACTTAGGCACTTCCTGTTTAAGCGGAAAACGGGAACAAAAATCCGCGTTACCCATTTTCGTGGATGGCCTGTAAACAATTTCAAAATCATAAATTGTTAACTCCATGACATAACGTTGCAATCTAGTTACAAACATTGTGTTTTTTCCTTCTCGTCCAAAGATTCCAATTAACGGTTTATGGTCGGTGAACACAGTAAATTTTTTTCCGTACAGAAATTTATGGAACTTTTTAATTGTCGTAACAACAGCCAAAGCCTCTAAATGTAATATCGGATACGATTGTTGAGCTTTTGTAAGTGAAAATGAAGTAAATGATATCGGTTTTTCAACTCCGTCTATCACATGTGCAATTACTCCACCAATTCCATAATTGCAGGCGTCCGAAACAACAACAATCGGCTTGTCCGGATCGAAAAATTCTAGAAGATTTGATTTTAATAAATATTTTTTGCTATTGACAAATGCTTTTTCACATTCATCATTCCATTGAAAGCGGACGTTTTTCTTTAGTAAATTATACAAACAACTCAATTTGGCGGACAATTGGGGAATAAATTTGCCATAAAAATTTAGCAAACCTAAGAAGGCCTTTAGTTCTGTTATATTTGTTGGAGATTTCGCTTCACTGATGGTTTCGATTTTCTGTGGACAAGGTTTGAGACCATCTCTAGTAAGAATATGGCCAAGGAAAGGTAGAGAAGATACAAAAAACTTGCATTTTTTTAAATTGACTTTAATATTTGCTTTAGTCAATCTTTCTAAAACAATATAAAGTTTTTTCTTACAATCTTCAAAATCTACCCCTGCTATTAAAACATCATCCAAATAGCAAAACACCATTGGCAATTCTTTCAAAATCTGGTCCATAATTTTTTGAAAAATCGATGCGGATGATGAAACACCTTGTGGTAACCTATTGTAACAAAAAAGTCCTTTAATTGTATTAATAGTCATAAATTTTCTAGATTTTTTTGTTAGTAAAAGCTGAGTATACGCTCCAGCAAGATCCAAAGAGCAAAATACTTTAGCACCCGCCAAAGAAGCAAATAAATCTTGCGCTACTGGCAGCGGATAAGTATTTGGTATTATTAACTTGTTAACAGATACCTTACAATCGATAACTAAACGAATTTCGTTATCTTTTTTCATCACCGCAATAACCGGAGAAGCCCATTCACTCACTTCAATAGGTGTTATAACTCCCTCTCTTTCAAGAAAATCAAGATGTTCAATTACTTTTTGTCTCAAACGCAAAGGCACCCCATACGCCTTTTTGAAAATTGGTCTATCTTCCTTCAAAACTAAATCAGCTTTATAGCCTACAATTGGATCGGAAAAAGTTTTATTGAAAATATGTTTAAACTTACATTTCACATCGTCCACCACCTCTTCAATTTTGGAATTGGATATCTGATTTACTGATGACGACGTAAAAGCGGTTCTCCAGCTCGAGAAGAAAGCATCCAACCATTTGCGACCGCAAAGAAGAGTGATTCTTCGTAAATTTTGATTATTTCGCAGCACTATTAATTTCAAATGATTTCTTACAAGGCCTTGCATGGAAACCTCCACCTTAACCATACCAACGACCTCGAGTTTGGTACCATCAACAACTACCAGCTGATTTTTGTACGGGGAAAGCCGCAAATGATTCATACTTTTCCTGAAATCATGCTCATCCATAACGGACACCGCCGAACCACTATCGACCTCCATGCGGAAAAAACAACCCTCAATCTGCACGTCGACAACGCAAGGTTCGCTGATATTATTGATGGTAACAATTTGCATGCAAACTTCCTCATCCGATTCCGAATCACTCGATTTAACTTCCTCCCTTAGCCTTTTGAAATAATCAGTACCACTGGACTCCTGTGTCACTGGACTCGACACAAAATTCACACGTAAATTTTTCTTTTTGTTTCTCAACTCATAGCAATACTTTTAAGTGTGCCCGGTTTTGTTGCAAAAGGTACAGTAAAATGAACGTCGACCACCAGAAACAGAACGGCTCCTGCTTCTACTATTACCATTACGAAAATTACGATTTCTTTCCGAAACCCTTGCATCACGATTTCTTGAACGATAATCTGGTTTAAAAACATTTCTTTCCTTAGTATCAACATTTGCGACGACTGTTAGTCGTCTGTCATTAATTTCACGAGCTCTTATGCCCGCACTTTCCGTATTAACGATGATTTTTTCAACTCTTGATAGTGTTAAATCTTCCAACTCCAACAATTTTTGTTGTACCTCCTTGTCAAACACGCCCATGACCAATTTATCCCGGATTGCAGTATCCTTAAAATCCCCGAATGCACAACTTTCAGCTTGGAGCTTGACATTGAGTATAAAATCTTCCGCTTTTTGACTTTCTTCCTGCGCCATGATGTAAAATTTATATCGTTGAAACATATCAGTTTCAACTTTGTCAAATCTTTTCTTTAATGAAGCAATAATATCCGCATAACTTTTGGTTTCTAAATCTTGCCCCGGGTGAAGCAATTTCAACTCGCTGTATGTCTCCTGCCCACACATAGCTAAAAAATATGTTTTACGATCTGCCTCCACTATCTTATTGCAACGAAAAACCCATTCCATTTGTTCCACATACTGTGCGAACGACACAGAATTCGGAACAAAAGGGTCAATATTACCGATCAGAGGCATTGTAGCAGGTATCCGACACAAAATGAATGTGTTCTATGAAAATTTAAAATCCAATTGATTCCGATGCACGCAGTAATAAAAAATGGTAAAAAAATAACGTACCTTTATCAGCTAAAACCCAGCCAAAAACCGACCGAGGTTGAACCAACGCTTTATTGCCAGCGAAAAACTCGTCCAAAGGCACGACAACAGCAAACAGCAGATCCCGACGGAAGCACCGAAACTCACACCCAGCAGCAGCAGCAACTTTCACCCAGCAGCAACAGCAACCAACAATTCCTTATCCTGCCAGTAAAAAAATCCACGTGGCGTGAAGGAAAGATGGCCACAATCGACAGCCAAGAGTTTTCCAACTCTTCTCTTGTGTCGCCGCTAACAAAGGCACGGGCCGTGAATTTCCGGAATCACACTATTTGTGAACACAGTTGCCGTACAAAAAAAAGCGCAGGCAATTATTAATTGCGACAAACTTTTGTCGAAAACCGCGGAAAATAAATTTCTTTTAAAGCACTCTTAAAAAAATCACAAAATGGAGAAGATCCCATCCTCGTCGCCACTGAGATTTCGGATGGAGAGCAGCAAGACGCGTGTTGCTTGTTCGAAGTCTGGAATCAAAGAGACCAGCTTTTATTTGGTTTTTGGTTTCGTAATGTTTCCCATACAGTTTGACGTTTTCTTTTATCATCGCTCACGCTTAGTGAAAGAAACCCTTTATTGGGTTGGATTCAACACCCTTCACGTGTATGTTGCTGTTATTCAGCTTCAACGATTTCTTTGAAACGACAAATAAACTTTTTCGAAATTGTTCTGAAAGTGTGACAATTTACCTAAAGGATTTCTATGGTATTCAGTCATGATCAATCAATTTTTGATATTTTTAATTTTTGTCCGGAAATACGAAGTAGCAGAAATCTACTCGAGAAGGAAGTGCAGCACAAAAAATCACCTTCACCTACCGAATGTTTTGGTAGTTGAATAACTCAATCAAAATATTGATCATCAGTGGCTGTATAACATTGATGTAAACAACTTCACCCATGTTTGTTGATGAGCCATTACAAACCTTACAAGCAAAGCTAGCAGCAGCAGCAGTGGCCCGACATGATCACGTGAAACGCGGAATATATGGGTTAGCAAGTTGCTGCCGCTTGAAGGCTGCTAACTTTCCACTTCGACGCTGACCGGCATTTCAGAAGCCTAAATACCTAGCTAGGCTATACTGGACTAGCAATAAAAGGCCCATCACTGGAAAATGGCTAGCTGATTCCGAAAACGAAAGTAAACTTTGTTTATGATTTTTTTATAGGAAGAGCAGTTATGTTACACAATCCACGTGCTCGCTAGGGCTCTGGCTGGACTACTAGATAAGAGAAGTGGTGAAGTATAGTGACTCGTTAAAGTACCCACCTGATGCTAATCTAGCCAGTCAGTTGGGCCAAGAATCATCCAAGTGTGCTACGATAACATGCAATCTTGTCTAGAGGGTCCATCCACAACAATTAGCGACGCAGATGATGATGACTTCAAAAGCTTCAAACCGAGGAGGAGGCTAGGCGTCTCGACGTCAGGTGATAGGCTTCCTCCCTGTATGTTATTGGCGCTCAGTTTTGCACAAAAATGCTGATTATGAAAGCGAAAATGTACTTTCATTTGTTTTTATTAATTTTTGCTCAATGCCCGAACAAATCGATTCCTCTAATTGTGTCCGCGTGCGCCGCCATGTTCAAACATGTGGCGGCGGCGCAGGGTACAAAAAAAATAGAGACACGGCGAGCAACCGCAACCGTTTTATGCTTCATTTGATGCTGCTTGAGGGCTCGGAGACTTGAGAGGAACGCGCGCATCGTCGTTTTATTTTTTTTTCGCTCCCACGTGGCTCGCCTGAAGGGCGACCACATCGCCAACAAACCGTCAAAGATGACTGTTTGTATTAATTATAGTGCTGACCAATTGATGGCTTCTTACTGTGACAAACTTTTTTTTAAAGCAAATTCAATGCAGCGAAAAGTGCTATTTTGAAAGCATTTCTTGTAGTTATAACTACTCTATAGAGAAGCACCTATAGCTCAAGGCTAGGTTAAATTGCTATCGAACTAAACTAATTGATCATATTTTGTTAAAATTTACTCGAGATTAAAATCAGGCTTCAATTTCTATTACGCAAAACAATTTTTTTAATTTCGAAATTTTTAGGTGCGTTCGACTTTGTCCCGTTTTTTCGTTTTTGGGTAGTTTTGATCGTTCTTGAAATTAACCCTAGACGTTATTCCAAAAAAAGTTCTTTGAAGACCTAAGATTATAAAAGTTACGACAGAAAAAGTAATTGAGGATACCATCTGGTCCCACAACTTCCGGCACGGCTTCGTCACATTCTGGGGACTTGTGATCTTCATACGTACAGAAAGTCCAGCTCAAGTTAAAGAGTATTTACTCTGCACAAAAATTTTGCTCACATAGCACATTTGAACCACGCCTTTGAATCGTTTGAACACAGTTGAATTCGTGGTTCTCAACCATAGACGTAGAATTATGTCTTATGGCGACACTTCAGGACTACACATTATGCACAATCTACAAGAAGGACCAAAAACTAAAATCACCTTGGGCTTCGTGTGTTAGATATGCCCCTTGGTTTCATCATTAAGGGGTAGGCTGTACTCATGCACTTATACATATCACCCTTTTCCTTTTTCTCAATTTTGGTCTTTCCCCTTTATCTTCTTACTCCTTTACCTTCTTTCTACTTCATCCACTTTCTCTTTTCGACAACTTCAGACTGGTACGGAAGACCCCGAGACATGTGCCGGTTAGGAAACACTTTCAAAGTAACTCGCGCTCGTCACAGCATCCACTCCTGCAGAATTTCTAACCCTAGAATCCCGTCACGACCACTCCGAATGGTATCTCCGCTTCCTTTTGCTACAGGAAAGATCGTAGCTGAGTATGTGAGACCTTTTAAGTCCCACCACACGTATGAGTCCAGATTAGCGTTACACCTACGCCCTAAGATCGCTTTGCTTTTGAATTGTAGTGTCATACGAGGCTCAAGACCTTCCATTAGCTTGTCAAAGCTCTCTCCGTTCATCATCTTCCCTGATTCTTTTTAGAACGCGCATGATTTGCGAGATTTCGTCGACTATAGCCGCGACATATTTCACTCACAATATTTTCAACGTTCAAATTTTGAAGTTGGTGACGCCTTGAAATGAACCTGGGGCAGACAAGATAGCATGTTCTGCCGATTCCTCCGTATCTACGCATTCCGGACAATAAGGCGAGCTGATAAGCTTAAACCGATGAAGGTATTGCTTGAAGCACCCATGACCCGAAAGGAACTGCGTCAGGTAGAAGTTGAGGGATGAATCATCCGCGCAGGATGAAAATCCCAGAAAAAGAAAAGAAGAAGAAGAAGTCAGGTAGAAATTGACCTCTCCATACTTGGTCCAGTATGCACAGGAAACTCGCATGGCTATCAGCCATGTAGTTTCGACAGTGCTACGCTCGCAAGGAGACGTCTCTGAGCATGGCAGTTCGGCATAATCCAGGCCAATGAATCTATGACTTTCGATGCACTTTCACAACAGTATTTGACATGCGCACCAAAACTTAAGCGATTATCGACCATTACTTCAAGGTATTTCAGCTGCTGTTTTGAAGATGTCGTGTGTCCTCCAACAGTAATCTTCAGTCACGAGCAGAACTTCGGTTTTATGATGAGCTATCTGAAGCTTAACTCTCTCCATCCAGATGCCAACCCTTTCTACGGACACCGTTGCAAGGTCTTCTACCTCCTCGATTGTTTCGCCGGTGATCATGGGCACGATATCGTCAGCAAATCCGACTATCTGCACGCCTGCTGGTAGTTTCAGCGTTAATACCTCATTATACATGGCATTCCAAAGCACAGGTCCAATTATGGAACCCTGTGGAACACCCGCTGTTAGGGCAGTAGATCGGTTTCGGTTTTGTACGTCAGGACTCGATTTTTGAAGAAGCTCCCTATTATCCTGCAGAGTTTATTGGGAATACGCATCCTGTGAAGCGCTTTGGCAATCGCTTCCCAACTTGCATTGTTGAAGGCATTCTTAACGGCGATTGTCACTATGGCGCCGTGACGAACACCTGTCCGCTCCTTTTTATATGCGCGCTTCGCGTACTCTGTCACCATTCGGATGGCGTTCACCGCAGATCTCCCTTTCCGAGAACCGAACTGTCTGTCCGACAGTCCACTTTCGCCTTCTGTGTTCAGTAAGTCTGTAAAATATCATCCTTTCCAGTAGCTCTCCAAGGGTGTCAAGCAGACCAATGGGTGTTTTTTTTTTAGTTGGTAATCACAGGTGGTAAATCCCGGTTTACGGGTTGTATTCCTAGGCACGGCGAGCCACCGCGTCCCCCCAGTTTGCTACTCTGGGTCCATGGGTACAATGGGAAAACTCATGATATACTCCGTGTATACCCCCTACTCCCTAAACTCCACCTGGGGCCGCAGACCTAATTCCCACCTCGAACTGTTTAGTACACTATACTTCAATAGTGGGAGGTCTATACGCGCTAGTGCGCTCCAAGGCAATACTCATTAACGAGACCACTTTCAGCAAAACCTCTCATCCTTACGACTCGACGCCTGAACTCTCCTCTAACGACTTGAGAACCGACATCTCCTCGCAATGACTCGAGATTCCCACACAAACCTCTCCTCTTCGCGACTTGAGGCATAATCTCTCCTCTAAATACTTGAGATCCGACCCCTCCTCGCATCGACTCGAGGTTTACCTCTCCTTTGCACGATTCAAGGCCCGATCTCTCCTCTAACGACTTGAAATCTGACCTCTCCTCGTAAAGACTCGAGGTGACCACTTGTACCCCTCCTCTTGTTGGTAAGGGGCCTGGTCCCTCCTCTTACGACTCGGGACCCGACCCCTTATCATAAAGGCTCGGGGTTGACCACACAAACCTCTCCGCCTGAAGGTTTGAGGCCTGACCTCTCCTCTAACGAATCGAAGCCCGACCTCTTATCTTCAGGGTTCGAAGTTTGCCACCTTGCCCGTCGTGTGCCAGATCGAGAGCAGGTTATCCTAGACTCGCGCCTGTCACGGCACACGCGCGGGACTTAACGCAACGACTTGGATGATTTCCGACGAAGACGTCATCCTACTCCGACTCGAATGGCTCACCCGGCGTCGAGAGCCACTCTAACCGTTTGTATTCCCCGAACGTGGAATAACCCTTTCCCAACGATTTCCACTGCGAAGAAGGTCATGTCTTATCCCCACAGCTTCTGTCGTTGAGAACCGCTCTATTCGGATACTCCCCGAAGGTGGAGCATCCTACGCACGAACGCGGCGCACCCACGGCATCCGCTACGCAGAAGGTATTGTCTTATCTTTGTAACTTCAAACCGCGGCGTCGGACGCACTCTACTCGACAGCCCCCGTCGATGGGGTCAGTCTACTCCGACCGTGGTCCGGTCTTCTTTATCCCCCTTGGCTGGCAACCCTAGGATTTTTGGCCCGCAGATTTTCCTGCCCGTTGTGTGCCAGATCGAGAGCAGCTTATCCTAGACTCGCGCCTGTCACGGCACACATTCGGGACTTGGAACGCTACGACTCGGATGTTTCCCGACGGTGACGACATCCTACACCGACTCGAGAGGCTCGCCCGGCAACGAGAGCCTCTCTACCCGTGGGTATCCCCCGACAGTGGTTGGGGGATGACCAATGGGTCTGTATGATGAAGGATGCCCTGGGGGTTTCCCAGGTTTCGGTAGTAGCACCAACTTTGCTGTTTTCCACGAATCGGGAAAAGACACCTTTGTAGCACCACGCTGAAAGATAAGGCACTGCATTTGGAATTCCTTCTGGACCAGGGGCCTTATTCACCGCAAGTTTCTTAGCGATAGCCACAAGTTCCTCGTTCGTTACTGGCTCGATGTCGTGGGCACCTGCGTCGTATGGGGTAAGTGGCCACTGAGTCGGGCCATGCTGCGGGAAAAGATGTGCAACGATCTCTCTCAGTTTTTCCGGAAACTTTTCGGTCGGCGACCTTGGGCCACCGCATCTCGCCAGTGCAACTCTATAGGCTTTTCCTCATGGGTTATCATCTACGCTCTGGCATAACGCTCCGTAACAGTTCTCTTTGCTTGTTTTCATAGCTCGCTGATGTGTCACTCTGGCTGCTCGGTAAACGGCACCTCTCGTTTCTCTATTGGTTTCGTTTTTCGTCCGTTGAGCTCGTCGTCTGACTTTTAGACAGCTGGTACGAAGCTCAGCTATTTCTGAGGTTCACCAGTAAGCTGGTAGTCGCCCCCACACTGGGCATGGTCATGTCTCACACTGATGGTCTATCCTGCATGATGTTCAATGTGGCGTTAGAAGGTAATATTCGACGAGATCCAGTCAACTTATCTGCTTAGCCGACGACACTGACATAGTGGCCAGAACTTCTGCGGCGGTGGACGAGATCTACCGCAGAATGAAACGCGAAGCAGGAAGGATTAGGAATAATACGTCCAAAACGAAGTATATGCTGGCCTACCGATCCGAGACCGACCGACTTTGTCTATCTCGGCTCACTGGTGACCGCAGACAATGACACCAGCCGTGAGATCCGGCGGTGAATGATCAGCGGAAGTCGTGCCTACTAAGGACTCCACAAGCAACTGCGGTCGAGAAGACTTAGCACTCGCACGAAGTGTAACCTGCATATGACGCTCAGTAGACCGGTTGTTCTTTACGGGCATGAGATATAGATAGTGCTAGAGGAGGATCTGCGTACACTGGGAGTATTCGAGCGATGAGAGTTAAGAACCATCTTTGACGGCGTGCAGGAGAACGGAGTGTGGAGGCGAATGATAATGAACCACGAGCTCGCGCCACTCAACGACGATACGACGGATACTCTGGGCATGACATGCTGCGAGAATAACGGACGACTGTCCTGAAAAACTGGGGTGGAATTATGAATCCTATTCGATTCGAGTTACCCGTTTCGAGTTGAACTCGAATCGAATTAGCATCAGTATTACGAATCTCGTTCGAGTTCTAAATTTTCACGTACTAGATTTCGAATAAATCGGGTAGTAGATCATCTCGAAATGTTCCATTCGAATCGAGATTGGTAATGCCAAAGTTGGTCGAATCGAACGAAACTCGATTGTTTCGAGTTCCCGCCCCAGGTGTTCGCTTCGAATCCGATAGGATCCTGACAAGCAGGGACCTAACGAGCGAGGTGGTTAGATCAAGTGGAGCGTGATCAGACGAATGTGGGATGTCCAAGAAATTGAAGAATGGTTGCCATGGACCGAGTGAATTATAGAAATGTTGTTCATCAAGTTGTGTCGTGCGTGAGACGGTATACTATGAAATACCCAAAGTCCTACAAATATCATCAACTTGTTCGGTCCCCGCTTTAAAGTTAGTACTTGAGCCTTCTCTGAAACTGTTTTGGTTCGAGCGATTGTGTTGCTTTAGGAATTGTTTGAGCAGCCAGAGCTAATTCTGTTTTCATTAATATCAAATTATGCCTTTGATATTTTTTAAAACGTTAGACATATCCTCGAACCAGGGAAGACCTCGCCTCTAGCTATCTGTACAGCTTATTTCAGCTGCAATAATACCTTCTAACTGTAATAAAATTGCTCATCATATTCAGCGGAATGATTCACAACGCCAGCACCTACTTTTATTTATATTTTACCCTGTTCTCTTATGAAGCTCGATGCTTTGCCCTCGTTCGTTTGCTCAGCATTACTCCAAGAAATTTGTTTGCCCAAGTCCCATATGCAAATGTGTTTTCCCATTTATCCCCCGTTCGTCCGTAGAAAGATATACTTACGCCAACTTTACGATAGCTTTTTCTTATGTTTGTTTTGTGAACTTGGCTCTACTACTCTTTTCTTGGCGCGGAAGCATAAACAACACATCTCATGCACATGCACAAACAGAATTAAGGTCTTGCCTGTTGTTGTTGTTTTTTCTTTCTTCAGAGATCGTTCTTGTCTTTTCGCTGGTTTTTTTTTGTTTTCCTATTTTAAAACGATAGGAGAACTGAACCTATTCTGCAATCAGCGTTGACAACGCCACTGGCTATAGAACGAGAGTGAGAGTGACTCATGGACATCTTTCCATCCCCACATCTATCTATAGACAAGCGCGAAATGGGTGGGACAAAATCGACAGAATTGCCACACCAAGTGCCATGTGCTCTCCTCCGTCCTATCGATAACTGACTGATGCAGAATGCCGGCGAAAATGGAAGGCATGCGGAAAAGCCCTTGGCCAGTATAAGTGAGCCGCGCCGCCGATCCAAGTTCCAGTTCATGGTCGGGCGTCGTCGTCGTTGCTACGCGTTAACAATTTTCAATGTCGTCTCTCCAATCCGTACTCTCGCAAATGTTTCTAGATGCAATAAAAGTGCATCAGATGCATGGGTGCAAGAAATGCATCTGATTTTCTTCTAGATGTTTCCCTATGGCTGTAATTCAGTTATGAATTTTCTAAGGTGTGGGAATTTTTTTTATTATCTGACAATTAGCGCCGAGGGTCTTCAAATTCTTCCCAAAATAAGTTTGGTTCATTTTTTTCCAGGTTTTTCGTAAAAAATAAACCGTATTTCAAATGTCATATGTTCGAATCTAAATATTTCGTCATAGCTCACGGATGCAGCCACCCTCACAAAAATTCTGCCCGGAACGACCAGACAGCCAGACATTGTCGCCAAATGGCGTCGGCGGTAAGTAACGAACCGGACCAGCAGCAAACTCAAACATCGCCAGATCATAAAACTAGGCAAACGTGAGCAAGCCTCATCAAGCGGGAGAGTGCAAGCAAGATTCAGATGGCTGCTGCTGGTCGATCAGTCGGCCGAACGAATGAACGTGTATGCCTTATATGGACAATTGAATGTCGTTGGCCCTAAATGGAGTGTTGCGACGATTCCTGCCAGCCTGCCGTCCGTCAGTATTCCCCAGTATAGTGTGTATTATGGACCACTTCTCTCTGGGCGACCTACCTACGCGCCGGGTTATTTAGTTTGTGTTTTTTTTCATGTTGTGGAAGTGGATGGATAATAATCGGCGGATAACTAAACACAAATCCTTCATCTCGCACCCTGATGATTGAGGGTCGATTACTCAATCTGAGTGCGACCCTTACCCTCATGCGCTACCTGTGCTTTGCGCTATGTCGTTCTGTTAACATATTAAGATCTTATAAAGATTTATTTGAAAAAACGTCTTATTGAAGAAGTCAAAATTTGAAGAACAATTCGCCCATGAACACATAATCCAAAACCAAAACAGTGATAAGAACACGTGTGCTAGACCAAATGGTGGCAAAATCCACCAAGTGAACTGAAATTTACCAGGGTGTTTGCTAGCAGACATATTTATCATATATAGCAATTTTTGTATGTTTGTTTGTTTGTCCTCTACAGACTCAGCCGTCTCAAGGCCTAGAGAGCTGAAATTTGGCATAGATGCTCATTAGGACCAAAAATGATGAAAAATGTTTTCAGATTTTCGGATGACTCCTTCTGAAAGGGTGTCGTCCATACAAGACAAATATTGTTTTAGCGATATTACATCGGATTGTAATGAAAATTTGCACATTTGTGTTTTTAGAGACGAGAAATCGATTCTATGGGTATCAAATTTTGTGTAAGGGGTTAGTCAAAGGGGTCGTCCATATCAACTGTTCGCTGTTTCTACTATATTGACGTCATTATACATCGTATTGCTGATCCACTCTTTTTTTCTATTTCTGCGATAGCTGATTTGGGCTCCCGTAGGGTACCACTGTAAAAAAAAATTACAGTATTCAAGAAAAAAATGAGCATTGTTCTACATAAGGATTATTTATCGACTGAAATTAAATCGGATGAACAAGCGGAAAACATTGAAAGATGATTTAATAAAAAGTTGTCAAACAAACATGTATACCAAATATTATTATCGGATTATCTATTGTTTACAAAACAAAAAATTGTATTTGCCTTGAACTTGGTCAATCAGCGGTCAAAATCACGGAAAATGAATAATAAAAAAAACCTGTTTGCGATGGGGTCAACCAGCGGACAAATTCACGAAAAAAATGAGTTCGTTTAGAGTTCGACGACACGGTAGCGATCATTCATTGAATGTTGGATTTCGTGCTATGTTTTGCAGTCGGAGTTATCCGTATAAAGTTTAACTGAAAAGCGGTTAGCGTGTAGAAAACCGTCAGATTTTATACTGATTTGACAGATCGCACAAATTTCGCAGTTATGAGTGCGCAGTCCAATTTTTTGCGATGCGAATGGTATTATTACCTATAACTATTCACCGTACACAACTCCTTTTTTTAACTTCTCATATACGATTTGTTACATTTTAACGACAACATAATTGAATTCGACCAGCATATAAAGTATCAAAGACGCATTTATCGCATCAAAAATCTTCGTCATGCCAAATTAGTTAATTCTCAGGCTATGGAAAAATGTGTTTTCAATAATGTAGATTGTTTTTTGTTTTGTCTGGGATTTTAACGCTCGTAATTAATTCAATCTCAATGAATACTAAGAATAATAATATTTCATTCCGATGACTTCATGTTTTGTCCTCTCTTGCAAAATAATGATTTGAAGATTGATTCAAGAATTTACTTCTTAACTTTTCAATGAAATTAATGAGTAAGAGTGAATTTTTTAACTGTGTTTACTGCTCCGGCTAGCCTACCGCGCGGAAGGCTACCGTCGCGCGATTAGAAATTTTCCCAGTAACCGCAATATTCAGATGAACATTGGTCCTCGATAGTTTTGAGTGACGGGCAATCGATTACAGGTATCAAACTCAGTTGAAGGGGCCGGCAAAAGAGGTCGTCCATATTAAGTTTAAGATTTCAATATTTTAACTATATTAACGTTATAATACATCGGATTAGGATGAAAATTTGGACATAGGAGTTCGTTACTAAAGCTTAGTTCTTTTAGAAATGGGACAGTTACAAATGTGTGTATCTCAAAAACCATTCGTTTGATCTAAATACTTTCTATGAAGGAAAATAAGCTAATCTTATCAGCATTCATGAAAAAATTTGAAAAATAATATTTATCGTTTTTCGTAAGAAAAATTTCTACTTCATTTTTGGTACCTCCCATCGGCCGGCGCACACTTTTTTCAGTCATGATATTGATCAGTTTTTCAAACTTATACTTCTTCAAATCTGTATTTTCAGTGGCTACATCCTTCTCCTTCAATTTCTGCTACTTTTCGGTCCAATACTTCTCTCTTGAAAGAAACTGAGGGCAAATAAGGGGCAAATCTTGGCAAATCATTATATTTTATACAAAACAATAAGCAAATACATACCTTGACATGCCCGGAGCCTTGCCATGAGCAGACATAGAATAGGATTCAAACGCCAGAATTTGCTCGAAATAGAGTATTTCATAAGTTTTGTCGTTCATCGGAAATCATCTGTCTCATAGCCTCAGTACCGGCTATACGAGCTCTGGAACTAGTTAACAATTGTTGTGCAAGGTTAGGTTTGAATGACTGATCAGTAGGCAACACTTTCAGTTTATCGGAGAAGTTTTTTTTTGGAAATATCAGTGATCTACGCTTAGTTTTTCGCTTATTCAAAATTAAAAATGCTGGTATGAGCCTTGACTTTCCTGATGACCCTTAACCGTAGTTGCCAATCATGTGCTTCACTCCAATGCTTGATTTGAACTTTGTGTACAGTTTTGACTGTGTTTGCATACTTTTCTACACTCACAAACAGTAATTCTTTGAATTATCAACGGTTTTGTCAGCTATCAATATAATAATGATGGATTTTGAAGGAAAATGTGCAAAATATTTTTGTCCTTTTTCTCTTGCATCGTGAATATCTCAAAAACGCGTGAATTTCAAATTTTGAAAAAAATAGGTCGGATAGTACTTTTTACAGGCAGCAAAATGCCAAGCAAAGTTTTGAATGTCCGATTACTTGTAAACGAGCTATTAGCAAAAGAAGTGTCCCATTTCTAAAAGAACTAAGCTTTAATAACGAACAATTGTTCACTTATCCGATTTTAAATCAAGGGTCGGTCCAAGACCTACCTACCTACCAAGAGCTAAGAGGAATATTGATTATTTACTGTTTTTGCGATATTGATGTTATTAAACATTGGACACGAGACACGAGAGTTTTGAGGGACGGGCAATTGATATTAAGTATCAAATCCAGTGAAAGGGCCGGCAAAAGGGGACGTCCGTGTTAAATTTTCAATACTTTTGCAATATTGACGTTATTATACATCCGATTGAGATGAAAATTTGCATAAAGTCTTATTAAGGACGAACAATTGATTCCAATTATCCAAATTTGGGTCAGGGGTTGGCCAAAGGAGCCGTCCATATTAAAAAATCACTGTGCTTGCGATATTGACGTTATTTTACATCGGATTAGGATGAAAATTTGCACACGGTAGTTTTCAGGGACGGGTAATCGATTCCAGGTGTTAAATTTGTTTTGCAATAGTTTGACTAAAGGGGTCGTTTATATAAAAAAATTATTGTTTTTTTGCGATATTTACGTTATTATGCAATGGATTAGATCGAAAATATGCACACTGGAGTTTGAGGGAATGTCAATTGATAAATACCAAAGATAGTAAAAAAGGCCACTGAAGAGGTTTAATATTTTGACAATAATTGCGTTGTTATGCAGCGATCAAGTCGAAATTTATACATGGGGTATGGGACGGCAATTGATTTCTGATTTCAAAAACTACATATATAAAGCGAAAAAAGGAGATCGTCCATATTAGAGTATGGTGGGATAAAAGTACGACCTTAGTGCTATCCTATTTTTTTTTTAACTTTGCAGATGTTTTTCCAAAAAACTAAGAACAGCAGTTGTCTTTAGGCTTTTATCTCTCTTCTTAAAAAACACGAAGATAATCTAAAATCTGGACGCATTAAAAAGGATCTATCTCGAAGCTATGTTATGTAAACGAAATAAAAATGTTTTGTACTCAAAATGTAGGGTTTTTATTGCACTTTAAAGGAAAAATAATAATAAAAAACTTTTCCGATGTTTTTTGATGAAATTTCGAACTTTTCATCGAGTACCACTCATCATAGTTTGGACTCCCTATTCACTAACCTCAGCGGCCATTTTGTTCCACAATCTATTCATCTCTGTTGCATCCCAATTCGTCCTACCATTCTTCCCCATCTTCTGCTTGACAAATGCCCAAAATTTTTCGATAGGGCGGAATTGAGGGCAGTTGGGTGGGTTGATGTCCTTTTCGACAAAATCCACCCGTTGGCCCGATATCACCTCAGTACCTCTTTGCTTTAGTGGCAGCTTGCCAAATCTGGCGAAAACTTTACTGGTCCTTTGTGAGATCTAATGTACGGAAAAAACGTATTTCAGGCACTTCTCATTGCACATTTCGGAGTCCATGGCCTTGTTTTTCACAAAAAAACGGGGTTTTTCGTCCGCAGCTGCAAATACCTTGCCAGATCAAACACTTTCTTGCCAACTTATCTGCAAAAACGAATTTGAACTTGGCGGGGACATTACCCGGACCAGTGGCTTTGTAAAAATTTTGGACAGGAAGCCGCAAAAATCCATCTTCACGGTCCTTTCGTCATCCATGAGGATGCATCCGTCATACTTCGTTAGAACCTTGTTGTATAACTTCCGGACCCGTTCTTTGGCTTCTACATTCTTCTTCAATATATAAGAAAGATATCTTCTGCTACAAGAACAGGCACATGTCCGATGTGCGAAAACTGGTAGCACCAGTGGGACAGCTAGAAACGCGGCCAGTGGACGCATCGCTAACGTCGGATTTTGGTCGGTTTGGAAACATGGAGAGATGGATTTCTTCATGACGCAGTTCTTGACTGGTCACGGATGCGTCATGCAGACACCATCGGACATGTGAACTCGCCATTCTGCCCAACCTGCGGTAACACAGTTGAGACACCAGAGCACGTAGAGTTCAACTTTCCGAGGTTCGAAATGGTACGCACGAACATGCTACTAGACACGACAACCGACAACATCATGCGGATGTGTGAGGATGCCAACACTTGACGCGTGGATAGCGATGGGTTCACCCGGGTCATGACTGCCCTGTAGAGGAGTTGGAACCAGTACCAGTCCGCCACCGATGTAGGGTGACTTCTTCGTCGGAGAGCATCTGAGTAGTGTGCGTCCGAACCTAAAAGTATACAAAGATAAGACTTTACCTTTTGCGTATGCCAAGCTGTTAGGTACGTCGTGTGTGTGGGTGTTGGTGTATAGGATATCTCCACCGTTACCGTAGTGGAGAATCCGAGTCGAACGCGTCCTCTGCGACGGAGGCTTCGGGTATAAGACAAGAACTTCTCCGCAGGCGAACTCATAGGGGGAAGAGTATTCACGTCGCGGAATACTCTTTGCTAGAGTGGTCTCGCGCCGCCGCCGGATGCCCCACTCGAGCCGGGTAGGATGACATCACCGTCGAGATTCATCTGAGTCGTAAGCGTAAAAGACTCGTACGTGTGCTGTGACAGGCGCGAGTCTAGGATAAGCTGCTCTCGATTCGGCCTAGGGTTGCCAGCCCTAAAGTTGCTGTGTAGCCGATAATTGCGAGCACGACACTCTCTCGTCTGATAGGCCCTTCCGAGTCGGCCTTCTCCTTCCATCGTGCTTAATATACACACGCACACACACGACGACTGAGCTGCCGTGTCCTGAGCTGCAGTCAGTCAACGGATAACATTCAGTGAGTAAAGACGTGTGTCTCCCGTTCGGTCGATAGAGTTTCCAAAGGAAAGAAAAAGACAGGATGACGGTTGGAGTAGAATGCCCTTTCGGCGGGGGCCTTCGAGTAGTGCGCGTCCGATTCTAGCAGTAAAGCATACAAAGATAAGGCTATACCTTCTTCGCAGTCGTAGAGAGAAAGTATTAACGTCGCGAATACTCCCGGATAGAGTGATTTTACGTCGTCGGCCCATGAGTCATTTGAGTCGGTGTAGGATGACGTCTTCGCCGGGAATTATCCGAGTAGTTTCGTAAAGCTCCGGACATGTACCCCGGATGTGTGTCCAGGATGTCCAGGATGTGTGTCCAGGCTCTCGATCCGCACACAGAAGGGCAGAGGAGAGGGCCTCGAGCCAAACCAAGCGAAGCGAATACCTCAAGTCGTTAAAGGAGAGGTCATTGGTCTCTAGCAGTGGTCTCGAACAGAGGCTGAGCGCACGATAGTCGTGGTAACCAAGTAAGCCTCGAGTTACGAGTAAAAGCCGGACATAAAGTCGTCAGAGGACAGGTCCTTAGTCTTGAATCGAAACAAGAGGCAGGGTATATACGCTGGAGTTTTGACTTGCAACCAATTAGGTCGATGAGCGCAAAAGCGCGGACTTGGTCTCCCATCACGGGTACAACCTTCGTTGCAGGTCCGGATGGGAATTATGGCCAGAGGCCCCAGGTGGAGTTTATGGCGTATTTAGGGGTACATAGTATCTGGAGTAGACCAACTGCACCCATGGACCCAGAGAAGCATACTGGGGCTCGCGGTGGCTTGGCGTGCCTCTGAATGCAATTCGTAAAAAGCATTGGGTGATCAACTAATAAAAAAAATAACAGTCCATACGAAGTCATGGGGTCCGTGTAATAATCTAAGAATGCACATGAGCACATACTAAGGCACAAACTGCGGTAAATCCGTGCGCCCATGGAGATGACCAACATACATACATGAATTTCTTTAGGGTGATATTTTGAAGATTTGTACCAAGCTACTGATGTCTTTTTCACTAGCACTTATCATTGTGATTATTCGTGATAGTCTAAGTCAGAGTGGAAAAAAATTAGAATGTTTATACAAATTGACGTATTTTTCGATATTCTTGCACCATTTAGATTTTGAAGTGCGTATAAATTCGGATGCAAGTTGGTGTTGGCAGTTCGCATTTCGAGGCATTGATCATACCCAAGTGTATAAATCGAAAACAAGTTATGTTACCGCCCATATCTACGAACAGTACTTCGGTGAGTAATTTCGATTACTCTTCTCAGATCCGGATCATAGAAACTTTAGCCATCATTATGATTTCAACTTTCTACACACTAAAAATTGATTGAGCTATTTGGTAAAAGTAATAATTCACTTGGTGCACCCGTACATTTAATGGCCATTGCATATTACACCGAATAACAACAACAACAGAGAAACCACAATTGGCGGCAGGCTCAGTTCAATAAGTAAACAAACCGGTTCTGACTGTTTTCCTCCCGATCCGAGCTCCATCAGTGATGGCAAAATTTTTGCTCCAAAGAAAGATGCATTTATTGTTCCAGTTCGTCTGTAGGTTGGTACCTTACCTTCTTTCTACAAACATCAGAAGCTGAAGGAAAGATTTTTTCCTTTTCCCTACTGCTACAGGCAAGACTTGAACAACCTTGGACGACGGGTTCGAAACTGGATTTCTTGTTGTGTTACATTTTTTTTCGCGTGCGATTTCGACCAATTTTCCAGATAAACTGGTTGCTGGTTGGACCCAACTCTGGGGTCTTGCAAACTTGTAGACCGTTTCTTGGAGTATGAATATGGACACGATCTCGGTCGGTATTTCACAGCTTTTAGGTTCATTTCACTTTCCCTAATGACAACATTGTTGTCGGATAGGTAGTTAATTGGGAATTAGTGAAGATACAGATCAAGAATTTAAAATCATTTTTTTCTACAAAAATGTATAGTTTTGTATGAAATTGAATGCGTGCTTTTAAAGTCCTATATTAGCTGAATAAATTTTACCATGGGGAAATGTTATCCAATTCCGTAATATGTATTTAAAAAAATAAATATTTGAAATTAAAAGATCAGCACGGAATTCCAAATTTGTTTTATTTAACTTTGAAGTAAAAATGAAAAAGAATTCCCGAGGCTCAGAATTTAAATTTAATAATCAAAACTAGACTCCAAGTTTGACAGACTTTTTACCAATCGAAAATGCCATAAATAATGACTAGACTCTTTGTAAATTTTCACCTTTTTACGAACTTACACCATATCAAAAAACGCTCATTAAAGAAGCACTGCGGCAATTCTCCGGTTATCGTTTTGACTGAAAGATGATCTTTTCAGTAGAGAAGAAAAAACAATGAAGAAAGCCGAAAAAGCCCCAAAGCACTTCAGTCACGCGCCTTCTCGCCATTCAAGGTTCCACTTTTGCTCTTGAGGTTTTCGGTTAATGAATGAAACACAAGGAAAAAAAAGGTGTTCACTTGCTTCAATTTCTCGAACGATGTTCCGGTTTTACTTTCCATTGCTTAGAAGGTTTTTTTCGTTTTTCCAGTCAAACCAATTTATGTGCATTTTGATATTTTGTCCCTGATGTGTTTTCAAGTCGTTTTTCGTGATCGAGGGAGAAAACTTCCGAGAGTGCACCCGAAACGTTGCGTTCGTAAACTGAACAACAGAGTGAAACTGATGACGACGACGCTTAACCTTTCCTTTGATGGTTAATTAATCTTACATCTATTTTCTGTTTTTTTTGTCCGGTCCAGTTAAAGACCTAAAACTGCTACAAAATTTATGCACCCTGAATTTACCCCATCCATAAAACATCGGCTGAAATAAGGTTATTATTTGTAGTTGCAATTTGTAGACGACAAGCGATGTAGGTTATCGGAGTTCAAAGAAATAACGGCTTCAAACAGAAGATTACTCCAGGTGTCAGTTTCGAGAATTGTGATACCCGATGCTTAGTCAGTCGTTCATACATTTTCACTATCAGTGATCGATGAAACTGCGCGATGCAGCTGCGCAAATTGCGTTTGCGATAAAATCGTTCCCCTGGCTTGGTCATGAATCATCACACTTGCGATTTCTTTCAACTTGATCGAACAAGTGTTTCCAGCAAGGGGCATGACATGAATCGATAGTCGGGACAGAAGTGCAATAAAATGTTGCCTATCTAAATTGTTCAGACGATTTCCGCCCCGCTGAAACTTGATCGCTTCGATGCATTCCCACTTTAACCAAAAATGAAAGCTTATCATTAAAATTATTCACAAACAGAGATTGTGAGTCAATCATAAATTTAAAAAATTAATCACGAAAGACCATATTAGCAAACGTCATTTACGGGGATCAGCTCTGGTAAACAATCTATTACGATAATTGTCCAATCATAAACTATTGTACTGTAGGTATACATTTACCTACAATAAAAACAAGTGAATGGCAGAAACCGTGCCACGCTTGCATGATTTGGTAGTGTAACGCCTTAGAGTTCGCTTCGAAAACAAGAACCCAATAAATGAAATGTTCTTTAAAAGAAGACAATGTGAACCTACCGAAGCAAAGCTAAACACGGTAGGTATTGCACTCGTCTATGAGACATCCAACAAACGAGCATGGTTTCGTTGCAAAATCAATGCAAAATTTACATGCTGGAGTTGTTGATAGGTTGCAAAGAGTTACATTGCATCAAAATAATGATATTGTTGTTTAAAGAATGCTATTTAGAAATTTTAGATCAGAGACATGAGACATGAGATTTGAGAAAAAAGACATGAAAACTGAGACTTTAGACATTAGACTTAAGACATGAGATTTGATCTGATCATTCATTCATGAGACATGACACATGAGACATGAGACATGAGACATGAGACATGAGACATGAGACATGTGACATGAGACATGGAACATGAAACATTATTCGTGAAACGAGAGGCATGAGAAGTAAGGCTTGAGACTGGTCTCACGTCTTACTATCACGCTCCACGTCTCATTTCTCACGTCTTAGTTCTGACGTTTCACTTGTCAACTCTTTTTACCTCTCATTTCTCTTATTTAATGCCTCACGTTTCATGTGTTATGTCTCGTTTCTCAAGTCTCACTTCTCATTTCTCTCTTCTCATGTTTTCTTCTTATTTGCCACGACTTTTGTCTCACTTCACACCTCTCACTTCATATGTCTCGTCTCTCACATATCAAGTGGTTAAGAAATGAAGTTTACAATTATTAGCGTATTTCTCTTAACCTTCATCCGTAACCGAAATTTTTACCCTGGAGTGTCAATTTGACTAAACCAATACATCTCTCTTGATTCCCAACCGATTTTTACAAAACTTATAGTTTTGGAAACCTCGTAATATAACTCTAATATGTTTCTCAGACAAGATTTAGCTACAACCAGGCCCGCCCATGAGGAGGTTTTCAAAATTCCAAATTAGCTAGAAATTTTAACAATACCAAAACTGCACAATAAATCAGGAAGTTGATTTCTAAAACTATTTTCTTCTCATGACCATTATACAAATTCTAAAAAATTATAAATTGAACTGATACGATTCAAAATCAACCAGAATCAGAGGTATTTCTGATAAGTCAGGTCCCTTATTCTGAACTAGAAATTTGCTTGAAATTTTTTTTTAAAGTCTTGTTAAATAATTTGAAATCAATATTTCTGAAACACCAGAAAACAAATACAAATAAAAATTCCGAATAAAACCAGGATTTAAAGCTTTGGACATAAGAATCAGTGTACAGAAAAAGAATAGTTGAAATAGACTATCAGATTACAAAAGAAAGTAATTCCGAGTTCAAAAAATAAACTTAAAGTCTGGTCAACCAAATAACCTTGATCAAAAATTGTGCAGTAAAATTGGTTATTTTTAATTTACATTTCTTTTCTTCATTTTTACTTGAAGAGTTGATAGAAAAATTCCGCGGAAATATCCCGAATTTGGAAAAATATTTAATATTTAATATGAACTTATCAGAATTTATTCAAAACATGTTTGAATTAAATTTGATAAAAAAAAACATTTAAAATTTTATTTCAAGAGTGCTAGTGTTCAAAGTCTGAAATAAAATCATTTTTAGCAGTAAAATTAAGGGCCAAAAAGTTATATTTTCATGTTCACAATAATAGCTTTACAAGTTTCATTCATCATTTAAAGATTACACTGATAGAGTACAGTTTATAAAATTTGATCTCTTGATTGATCTATAAGAAACTGATAAAAATAAGAAAAAGGAATTCTAATTTTGTTGTAAATATTGCAACACAAATCAAATACTAATTTGGTTGATATTGTTCAAAGTTGATGCTTTGAATTAATTTTCAAACTTTTAAAGTTCAATTGAAAATCATGATCATTTCTTAAAAAAAAATTAAAATAACAAAAATTAGTGACACGTTTAAAGTTTTAAATTTCAATCTCCTGAATATTTGGTCGCCGTTAAATACAAAATTAAAAACAATATATTTTTTTATTAACAAATAAAGATTTATAGGATTCCAAAAAGATTATGATCCTAGAAACAAAAATTCAGAATTGAAAATTGACAAACTTTCAAAACCAAATTTAAAAAATAAAATTTTGAAAATTGAAAAAAAAAACTATACTTTAAATTTAGGTAATGAAAATTAAAACAAAATATGGAGCTGCAAAAGATATTTTTTTCAACGGTTTAATAGAAAAATTTTCCAATAAAAAAGTCTTACTATTTTAAAAACTTATTTATAAAACTTAATTTATGATTTAAGAGAATGCATTTTGGTGCCTATATTTGAATGATTGATTTTCGAATCATTTGTTAGATTTCGTCTATCTCTTGTTTCGGTGATATGGAGTTAATTTGTTTAGCAATGAATCGATGATATTGTTTTTTCAGAGATACAATTATCTAAAAAGTTAAATTCTACAATTTTCATTTTTGTTTTGAAAAATATCACTACAAGTTTTTCTGGCATTAATAAAGAAAGTTAAAAAAAGTTTTATTTCATTTATCATTTTTTTTAAGCTTGCATAACGATTTGATTTTTGCTTCAATAAATATCTAAAATTTAATGTGCTTCATTTTTTTTGTTTCAATTCGTCAAAACTTCCGTATTTACAGTATTGGGGAAAGTAAACAATAAGAAAACATTTATAACTATTTTCAAAGAAATCAAAATTACTTGCGGTCTTGTGGAAAAGGGTCAAAAGCTTTTTTTTATTTTTTGCATTGTTCTACAGTTTTGGCAAAAATTTCTCAAATGATATTCATCTTTTCAAAAAAAAAATCATATTTGGACCGCCAAAATTAGCATTTAGATTCTTTGTACCTCGAAAAAAAAAGGAAAATGTGTTACTTTATTCAATTTAGAAAACCCTTTTGAATGTAATGCTGAGCATTAAGAAGACGCCTGTCACCTCTCACATGGCTACCAACTTGTTAATGTGTTAGATTAGTATTTGATGAATGAAATATAAACTGTTGGTTTAAAATTCTGAACTTGTTAAACTACACTTTGAAATCCTACTCTAAAGACGAGATAGGTTTTCTAAGTGTCAAGATTTGCGTTGCAAAACAAAAGGTTTATTGAATAATAAATCGAAATTTAAATCAAAATAAGTATCGATTCCTGAACGTCATATCGTGATGTAAGATGAATGTTCTTAGGCCTAGAGCTGTGTAGACTGAATTGAGATCAAGCAATTTTCCGTTACTCCGATAAATTCATTTCTAGGACTGAAAATTTTACATAGACTGATAAATCATTTCACACATTTTGCAAAATAGTTTCACATATTATCGGCAAATGTATGGAGCTGTCAAACAGGAGTGTGATTTTTACACACTGCGCAAGTTGTGAATTTACACATTATCCGAATTAGCCGCTTAAGAAGAAAGTGTGTGAGGCAGTTTGGAAACAATTAAGGAGAAGACGCCAGTTTGAAATTTTTTTTTTAATAAAATCGAAAACTGCGTCGTAGAGGTAATTTTGGTAAGTTTCCGACATATGATCAACATATGAAAAAAATAATTCAGTTATAATTTATATTAATATTTTTCAGATCGTGTGCATCGAGTCAGCTGCCATCAGCCGTTTGGAGGAATAAATTCTGGACTTTTAAAATATCACTCTCCTCTATGCAGATGTGCAGCGAATTATTATATTCATCGCAAAGCAAATAAAAATACTCTGAAAAACATGTCATTTGAATATTCCATTTAATTTCGAATCAGAATTTTCTTATTGCAAACGCTTTTTGAATAATGTGTGAAACGCTCACATTTCCTTTCCTTAAGCGATGTTTTACCTTTCTGGTAAATATAAATTATTGTGCTCAAAATCCAGTGCAAAGTTGAATTTAAGTGCAAGAAAATCTGAGAAATTGCAATTTGACCAAAAGTTTGAAAAAATGGCTATTTTTGAAACATTGTTAAAAATTCTGTGTTTCTGCCAAATGACGTCAATTTTTCGATGCTCTTTTCAAAATTTAGCTGGCGTGACCTAAGCAAATGTAACGGTTGATTGATTGAAAAGTATGGGTTTCACACCACTATATTACATTTTTTGGGGTCATGATTTTAAAATTAGAAAAAAAACTTTGTTTGCAACGTACCGTCAACTGGGGCAACATGCAACATTTTTCAACTACAGATATTCATTCCTCTTGTACATCAAAAGCTTTAAGGTTGATGGGACACCAAATTGACGTAGTCAGAAAAATTATTGGTTTTACCAGATATTTTTAAATTTTCAAAAACATGCGATTTTCACCCTACTAAGAAAAAGGGGTAAGTTGCAACAAACTCTGTAATTAATGAAAAATCAAATGAAAACGTTTGAAAATTTTAAGTTTTTTATACATTTGTGATGTCCTAACGCAAAAAGTACCAATTACAGTAGTTTTTGGTTTTGTTCGAATTAAATTTTACATTTTTTCTGTCAAAAATGTTATTAAGAAAAAAGTGTTAATCTGCTGCATACATTTAGGGGTAAAAAATACTACAAAACATTCTATTATCTTGAATCATGTAAAGAAATCTTAAGATGGATGAAATTTTAATGTTAACAAACGACTTAAGTTCTTAAATATTTTAAGTTTTTCGAATAATTCAGTTCTTTTTGAAAAAAAGGTCCTAAAATCCTTAAAATTGTACAGTCAATTTGTAAAATTCAGCTTTTAGTAAGAAAACAGGGAACATACTTTCATCGATGACAAAATCTTTGAACTTAGTCAAGAGTCTGGTGGATTTGGTTGGTTTGGTTTGAGTAAGAAATCGTTCTATGTTCAAATTTAAAAAGCAGTCCTACGAGATTTTTGTACAAATTCAAAAAAATTAAACATTAATGGATATAAATCAATTTTTCAAAAGTAAAAGAAAGAGATCAAAATTTTGCGACAAGAATCCGATTCTTACAAACTTGATCGAAATTTACGATTTTAGTTGGCAATTTGGTTCTTAAAAAAAAACTGCAACATGTAAATACACCAAGAAAATATGAAATTTCTAGCAGTTTTTAAACGTGGAGATTACATGATTCTTTAACAGGAAATATTTTTCATTAAAATAAATTCCATAATTAAAATAAAAATCAGTTGATTTCATTGAACAAAAATTTCTAAATAATCTGAAATTCTTCTTTATAGTTGTGATTTTCAGCTGTGTTTGTTAACACAACTGACATTGAATAAAAATTGTAAATTATGAAATTCAATTTAAAAAAAAAAATATAAGTCTGCGATCTCTTGCGACTTGAATTCCTCAACGAAAGAGTCATCTTGATATTTTTATCGTTCAACTCATTTACGAGATGAATCTGAATATAAAATAAAATTTTTTAGTTTCGATTCTTTTTGTGAATTTCATTAAGGTTTCTGAATTTACAAAAAAAACTCATTCTGAATCTTAATTTCAGATCAGAATTTTTAATATATGTTAAGGAGTGAATTTTATTTCTTAAATCTTTAAATAAAATTCTGATGTTATAGGTTTCAAATTGAATTCATAATTTCAATTATTGATTCTTAATTCGATCTGTAAATCTGTTTCAAAATATAAATTTCCAATGATTTATCTGATCTCGAGTTTTCAATTGAAGCTTTTGAAGCTTTATTATGTTTGGATTTGGCATGAGAATCAAGGTTAAACCTTCGAATCTGAATATATGATATGGTTTTTAATTTTTTCTCATTCATATTCGGAAAATAATTACCGTCATTTTAATTTGACAGCCGCAGGAATATTTTCTTATTTAATTTTATAGCTTATCGGCAAATTATAATTCTAATAAGAGAGTAATTGAGACAGAATTGAAAGTATTGATAGGTGGAAAAGTCAAAACTAGAGCGCTTTGGATATAGAAGAAACGAATAGATGTTGAAAAATGTGAGCTAAAGGGCATTGTGTTATCGACAGCTTTAAAATCATTAAAATAATAAGCTTTTCAATATTATAATAAAATTTATTATCATTATATTGAAAAGCCTATGATTCGAATTGAAAATCGTGGATCCAAAACTGGATATAAAATCCAAATATTAGAAAAAAAAAATTTCATTCTAATAATATGGAACCAGAACCTCCGAAGTTAGTTAAATCTCATTTAAAGTTGAACACTCAACTGAATTTAAATCAACAAGTGAGAAAATTTTGAATTGTGTCATAATTTTTAACCTGGGACTAGTTTTGGGCATCAGTGCTGAGTAAAGATTTTGTCTCTTAAATGATCCATAATCAAAATTTTAAATTTTGAACAGCTAAAGGGTGATACGGTCAAAATTTGGTCAATATCAACTTGACGTATTTCTTTCAATTTGAAACTGTGTGTAGAATGTTGCTCCTATTTTGATTTTGCAATTCACTCTTCAGTTGTCAAAATGCCGTCCAAGGAAGGAGAGCAGCGTATCACAATTTTGTTCGCGCATCGAAAATCCGAGCTACCCGCACGCAAAGCTGGCAAAACCACTAAAAGTTGCCAAATCACCGGTACAAATGTAATTAAAGTGTTTGGGGAACGTTTGTCGACAGCCAGGAAGTCTGGGTCGGGGGGAAATCGAAAACCGAAAGCCGCTGAGAAGACAAAGAGAGTTGCCGGTAGTTTTAAGCGAAAGCCGGACTGTCGACTTACAAGAAGGTAGTGACTCCAAATCGCGACGATAAACAAAATACGACGGCCAAAGCGCGATCCCGGAGACTGTACACGACGATGCTGACGAAGTTTGACTGCGTGATAATGGACGACGAAACCTACGTCAAAGCCGACTACAAGCAGCTTCCGGGACGGGAGTTTTATATGGCAAAAGGAAGGGGAAAGGTAGCAGATATTTTCAAGCACATGACTACCCCAACCACGTGAAGCCCAAACTGTCAAAGTTCGCGAAGAAATATCTAGTTTGGCAAGCCATCTGTGGCTTGAAAAGCAGCATTTTCATAGCTTCCGGGACTGCCAACCAAGAAATTTACGTGAAAGAGTGTTTGAATAAACGTCTGCTGCCTTCCCTGAAGAAACACGGGTTTTCCGTACTGTTTTGGCCGGATTTGGCATTTTGCCATTACGGTAAAAAGGCCATGGAGTGGTACGCCTCCAACAACGTGCTGGTGGTTCCCAAGGACAAGAACAATTGAGAAATACTGGGCTATTTGTCAAGCGGAACCTAAAGAAGACCAAAAAAACTGCTAAGGACGAGCAGCAGTTCAAGGCAAACTGGCTTTCTGCGGCGAAAAGGTGGACAAGGTGGCTGTACAAATTTTGGTGGCAGGGGTCAAACTTGAAAAAGAAATTCAGTTTAATTAAAAAAAAAACGATTTCTCCGATTTACACGCGTTTTCCCTTGACCAAATTTTGACCTTAGCACCCTTTATTTTTGAAAATTCGGTAAAAAAATTCTGTGTTTCAAATGACGTCAACTTTTCGATCCTCTACTAAAAATTTATATGGTGTGACATCAACAATTTGACGGTTAAATAATTGATTGAAAAATACGGGTTTCACACCACTATTTTATGTTTTTTTGGGGTCATAATCTTAAAATTAAAAAGCAATATCTTTGTGTGCAATGTATAGCTTTTTATTTCAGCTTTCTTGTACACTTCCAAGGCATTTTAATGAGCAAAAATCGGAGCGATGCAAGTTTTGTCGCTTGTTTGAATGAGTTTTTGAATACTTGACACTAGGTGATTTTTTTTTCTGAGTATTCCGTAGCTGATCTACAGTCTGATTTGTCTTTTTTAATACTAATATTCGAAGAAATGTCGATGGTGGTGTCTCGCTCAAGACTTCATCGAGTTGATTTCGCTGCTAGATTTTACGGCATAAAATGCTCATCATGCCCCGATCAATGGTGCTCTGTTCGCCTCGAGTCAACAAGTTACAGTGAAAACGCATTTAAATTGATAATTGTGAAAAATGAAAACTTCAATGAAGGTAAAACTTGAGGAACAATGTGTAGGGGAGATAGGGGCATAACGAACACCCGGGGCAAACCTTTTCTACGATAAAACGTATTTTCTTAAATAAAATTTTATGAGTGTCAGTTGCGTAGTTCCTATAGTATTAATTTTTCAACAAAAAAGGAATCTTTTTTACACTTTACAGAAATATTTAAAAAAAACCAATTTGGTTCTCAAGTATCGAAAAAAATTTAATTCTCAAGAACCGGGAAATGAACTCTAAGGATCGATAAATCATCTTGATCTATAATGTACAAACTGTCACATGATGTACACATTGTTCCTCAAGTTTCACCTTCATTGAAGTTTTCATTTCTCACTATAATCTATTTTAAAATGCGTTTTTATTTTACCTTGTTGACTCGGGGTGAACAGGGCACCATTGATCGGGGCATGATGAGCATTTTCTGCAGTAGAATCTAGCAGCGTATTCAACTCATTGAAATCAAATCAATTATAGAGCTACATCTTTTCAGATTTCAACTGACGAGTTGGCCTAGTGGTAAGATGTCGGAGAAGTAAACCAAAGGACTCGAGTTCTCGATTCCTGGTCGAGGAGATTTTTTTCATTTACTATTCATAATGATCAGACCCGAATGACCTCTCAAGGTTAAAAGGTCTTTAATAAATATTATTATTATTATTATTATTATTATTCATAATGAGAATAAGAATACACCCGTGCAAAATCCCGGCTCCAATGAAATCCGGCAACATCAATATTTTCTGATTTCGACAAAAAAATTTGAAATGCATTTTTAAACGTTTTGAAATATCTACTTTTTCAAGTTTCAGTCAGATACCAAATAGACTCTTTAGTGTCTGAACACGCAATAGTCGTGTAGCTCACATAATATAACTGTTTTTATGGTTAAATAAGCGTCCTCCTTAAGTGGCCATTATGCCTTTATCTTCTCTACTAACTTTGATTTTTTACTTTTTGATTTTGGAATAAGAAGCTAATCGTAATAACTTCCTAATAATTCTAATCTTTTTACCAATTGAAATAGAGGGGATGAATAACACGAGAGTGTTAAAATCCCAGAAAAACAAAAAAAACCCAATGAAATACAACCAAGGATTTATTGTACTCTTTATAAATACCTGTTATTTATTTTACTGCTTTGTCGATATAATCCATACCTGTAGAAGAAAAAAAAAGAATAAATTAGGTTTTGTAAAGTCGGTTAAGCCCAAAAATGTGAAAAAAAAAACCTCTTAGAAAGTATTGCTAAGTACAACTGTCCTTTTTCCGATTAGTGATGCATAAAGTCAGCTATTTTTGATCGTCTGTCAACGATTAACATTGATTGTCCAACGTTAAACATACACCTATGGTGTTAAGCACTGTTACTTCCTAACTCGATATTACAACACCGAATGGAGGAAAACCCCCCGAAAAACGAACTCAATGGAGCGCAGCACCATTCGGATGGATAGTCTCTAACTTTCTGCCGTTCCACCAACCAATTACCGTTTGATTAAAATTGCATAATTCATATCGGTGGCTCTCGTGGGCATTGGATGATTGATTGACTAACTGACTGGATAGCGGAACTTCGGTAAAATCAAATAAAAAGGGATTTCAAAATTTGAGTTCACTTCCCCAAATTTGGGATTTGTCACTTGTCTAGGAATTACTACAGAAAAAAGTTCTACATACACACTTTAAACAAATCTATCTCAAAATTATGGTTCTCAGCTTTAAAAATTCTCTGGAATTTTTAAAAGTCCAAAGATAATAGAAACCATTTAAACCTGACAAATTATATTTGACAAAATTAAATACCGAAACAGTCAGAAAGATTCTCTTCGAAATGAAGCTCCACGATTGATGCGAAAAAATGTAACCTAAATTGCATAACAAATATCTAGTCAATTCAATCGATGAGAAACAACACCCGAAAATGTGTGCCGATCATGAGTGAATTGCATCAGCACAAAAACACACAATAAAACACAGAAAAGCGAAAGGAAAAGGCGAAACTGCATAATTTTTTTGCTGCTTCTTTTATTTATTTTCTCCCAAACCATAAGCTGATATTTTTTGATGCATGTGTTTGCATTTCTTATATCGTGTTTAGTGAAACCATCTTTAGGAATAGTTAAATTATCTTTCGCTCTGCGTTATGATTCCACAACTTGTTTTTTTTCTCTGCATGATCATTTTCTTGTTTTTTTTCTGTTTATAAGCGTTGGCTGCCATTTTCAACACTTTGCAGCTAGAAAGATACATATTTGCCGTTACGATCGATTCACTCCTAATGTTTTTATTTATAGTAGATTATGTCTTATTTACTTTTATTTTCGCGGCGATTCAGATTCAGTTATGCAAATCGCAAGCATGAGAAAGCCACCGATCAACGATCATTCGGAGTGATCTTTGAGGGAACAATTTAGTTTTCTCGATTTTTGTACTACTTAAGCCAAAATATCTTGATTTGTCTGCCCCAATTAATAAGTTCTTAATGTGAAATTAGTGTTCAAAATGGATCAATCGAAACTAAATCAAGTTTATAATCCAATCCGATCGCGGATCCTGATTCTGAACTTCGATCCAGGATTCTGAATCTGATTCTGAAACCTGAATACTGATCTCTTATTCCTATTTTGGATCTTCATTCTGGGGTCTGAATCTGGATTTAGATTCAAGATCATGAACCTGATTCTGATTGTGGATCCTGAGTCCTGGATATTGATCCTGGATGCTGCTTGGGGACTATCATCCATGAATCATGATCCTGGTTCATAATCAGGTATACTGAAAAATGGTCCTAAATCAAGAATCATGGATCATGATTTTTGATCACAATCCATTTCCTAAACGCTGAGCATGTATCCTGAAAACAGATTCCAATGCTTATCTTGGATCCAGATCCTAGATTCTAATCTTGAACCTGGATCCTGATTTGAACCCTGCACCCGGTTTCTGATACTGATCCTAATACGACATTTTGAGTGTAGATCTTAACTCTGAAGACAGTATACAGATTTCGAGATCTTGCAACTGATCATGGATTTTGAGTACCTGCTACCGATCCTGAATCTTAATCCCGGATTCTTATCCCGGATCCTTACTGATCCAGTATCCTAATCCTGAACCTGGATCTTACTTCCGGATCCTGATTCCGAATTTGAATCGTGATTCCAGACTCTGAATATTTGATCTTGTGTCCTCATGCTGGGTCATTAATCCTGATGAAGTATTCTGATCCAGTATTATCTGGGATACTCATTCCGATTTTTCGCATACCTGATTCATATGCTGATCCAGAAACCTAGTTTTGAATTCTGATCCTGATTTCAGATGCGGAATATTGATTCTGAATCTTAATTCTAGGTCCTGATCAAGAAACTTTGATTCCAGATCCTGCTGGATTTTGATTCTTATCCTGATGCTCATTTTAGATCCTAATGCAAGTTTCTGATCTTGATCCTGATGCTGACTTCTGATTTTTAACATTTAAAGATCCAAATTCAAAAAGCTGTAACTGGCATTTCCCTGAACCGAATTCCATCAAAAAGCATTTGTTGTATTACTGAGAGTCCGAGTAACGAGAATTCACCCGTCACGCTCGACAGGACTAGCGATTCAGAGAATCAAGGACAGGAACTCCTTGAAGACGTACAAAAAGCGGAAGGTATCAAAGAAATCAGAAGAGCAACAATCTCTAGCAAAAACAAGGGAACGAAAACTTTACCAACATACTCTGGACAACAGCAACTGATGCATCTTCATGGACGGCGAAAGCTACGTCAAACAGGATTCAGGAATTGGCATCTGCACATTTCGCCAAGCCTGTACTGCAGTGGCTCGTTGAGAAAACTATCAATCCATCAAATTGTCCAGATCTCCGACCGATTGAACAATACTGGGCGGTTGTGAAGAGGATCTTTAGGAAGGAGGGAGCAGTTTTCAAAGCACGGAAGAATTCGAGTAAAATTGGAAGGTAGCATACAGGAAATGCACAAAAGCTACTGTGCAGAACCTGTTGGAAAGCATTTAAACAAAAGTGCGATTATTCTTTAGAACATTTTTTTGACTTATGTTAACCATGATATTGTTTCTAATCATACTGATCTTGAATAAACCGAATAGGAGAAATTAAAATAATAAACTTATTTCATTTTAATTCACAGAAAGATATTGCTAATGATTTTTCGATACAGTCCTTTTTGTTGAAATTAGCTGATAATCAATATTTCAAAAATTGATCAGTGGAATCACTAAAAGTTCACATTTGGTTGAATAAAAAAGTACAAAAAGCCCACGGAAAAAGTAAAAATCGGTACTCTTTTGGTACTTGTTTATATATTCCAAAGTACATTTTTACTCTTTTATTGACAAAAACTCGCTACTCTCCACCAATTTTTCATTTCTGAAAACTTTCCATCCGTCTATAAAATTTCATAATCTTCAAATATTCTAACTAATAAGGACATCACTTTCATCGATAAATCCAATAAACACAAATAAACAAACCTAATAAACGGTGAATAAATTCTTCATAAAATTAACAAAACATTGTGAGTGTTACGGAAATAATGAAAAATATTTATAAAAACTGATTATATTTTGGTTATTATCTTTTCTATTGTCCTTCCAGTCCCCCAGTAGCTCCTTTAGTTTTGATAATGTAAATAGTTTTCTTTACTTTTGAACCGATTGAAATAAGAAAAAGATTTTTTTTACACTCACATTAAATCAAATCTTGCTGGCTCGAATTCCTTGATTATTTTGAATCATTTGGTGAAAAGTCTACTTCGAGAAAGATATTCGTGATGAATTGATGCGTCCAGGTAACATGCTCAGCTTTTACTAGCAGGGTTCAGGTTCAAATCTTCAAGCATGCAAGTTTTTTAAGTAAGTATGAAATTAATTAACAGAAGAGATAAGATTATCCTAAAACAGATTTGGGCGTTGAAAGATTAAAAAAAAGGTTTTTTTCCTTTTTTTATATTATTGAACTAGAAAATGTGGATAGGAGCTTAAATTTTGATCTGAATAAGCTGAATAAGCAGGGCTGTTTAAGCTTTTAAGAGCCCTTTCAATGGAACTTTTGGATACTTGAGATATGATCACTGTGTCTTATTGTCAAATCATTTAAAAGAAGAATTCATTATTTACAACTTATGAAAAACATACTATTCAGGAGTCTAAAACAGCTTTTTTTAAGTACTTTTTTCATTAAGTTATGTTCTCCAAGCTCCATCTGTATTGAAGACAAGAAGAACAGCTTCGAGTTCAAAAAAGAAAGTTACAACGTATTATTACTTGAAACTCCATATTGTTATAAGATGTGTGTTATAAGATATTTACTATTATAATGATTTATATGCACTTTTTCGTGAATCGTCCTTCTTTTCAATAATTCAGATTCGGTAGGCTGTGCTTGTTCGTGACAGACGTGTTTTCGGTAGTGCAAAGTTTTGAGATTTTTTTTATGAAAAAAAAAAGAATTGTGGAAAATTGTCGATGATTGGATTTGGTCCATTTCCGAGACTTCCGCTTTCTTTTGGCTGCGATTCGCAAGGCAATGAAGAAAACTGCTGATGAAAAATGACGAATCCCAGGTTTTCCGGGATCTTGTGAAGAAAAATATGGCGGAAAGGAATCTCTTGGGGGATGATAAAAAAAATTGGAGGATGCGCTTTTAGAATGCAAAAGCCGAACGATTCGAGCCAAATTGTCTTGAAGAACTAAGAGGATGGAGTGTTATTGATTTGAAAATTGGGAAACGTTTTTATTTTCTTGGATCCCCGGAATCGAAACCGCCTTTCGGGAGTTACATTGCTTCGCCAGCGGAAGAACGAATTGGCTCGACTTGGAGAGGTTTGCTGAGAAGATCACAATGTTTAAGAAGCTTAAGTCACAATTTTTGACCAATTGGTTGAAGATACTTCAAAGCTTCATCATGGTATACAATCAATATTTTGAAGAGGAAGGAAGAATAAGCTAGCTGAATTCGGTGAGATTGTTTAATTTATACGAATTTTTGGAACTCATCATTATATTATGTTAACTAGTCCTACTTGCCATGTAGGATCCTCCATATCTAAAACCCTCCCCCATCATTTCTGAAACAGCTTCATGGGTCGTATGAGTTCTCTGCACCTTAAGAGTTTATTTCGCTGTTTCAGAACTTCCCTATCATGATTACATTGACTTGCCGTGGTGTGCATTATAGTACCTCACTGGAAATCAAAGCGGCACTTGAAATAAGTATTGAATCCAGATTCTTATTTTGGCATCTCGTGTTGGATCTGATTAACAGTTGTACTTTCTGTATCAGCCAATGCAAGATGTGTGTAATCACCCTATGCTATGCTATGCTATGCTTTCGTTCTTATTTTTAATAATTCAGAACCAGAATAACAAACTAAAATTAAGACTTCTTCTTTTTTTTCTTCTAACACCAGCATGGCCAAAAATTGTATGCATCCTGGAAAATGAAAACTTGCGTTCTTCATTTTTCATTTTAATATAATATCTGAAACATAGAACATGCATTGCAGATACGACTACGGCCAGGCGAACAATGTGATGACAACGTAAAGATACAGTAACAAGGGAAGAATAGAGCGTGGAGTTCCCTGCCAAACGCTTCATATGAATATGATTAAAAAAAAAAAACAAAAACAATAATAACATTATAAATAAAGATTAATACTTAGCTTGAGCCCTTATAGCTGTAAACATGAGTACCTACTGTGAATTTGACTTTAAAGGCTGACCGTCATTCTACCCATCCAATCCAAAATTATGATTTCCAAGCTATGAAATCATATCTTTGTTTATTCCAGTTCAAACAATTTTCCGGAAAAATAAAGTCTTTGTACGCTTTAAACGATCTTGAAACTCCTCAAATTTCCTTTCACTGAAAACATGTCCGTCATTTAAGGACACAGCCTCCGATCACGAATTCTGATGCCTTAAAATGAAAACTTGAATTTGCGAAAATTGAATCATGGTGTAACTACAGAAAGCTAACGCAATTAATTCACAACGCCATCCCTCGCAAAATATCTCTTCGATCTTGGAATTTAAAGAGTGACTAGAAACGGAAAATAAAGGAAAATTTAGCTTCGATTTTCTGCATACTTCCAATTCCGCCAATAAAAGAATTTCGAGAAGAAAATTGGTGTTCTTACAGGTTGTTCCGGCACTATTCCACCACGCAAACGTCGAACAAAGCCGAAATTCCACAACTCTGGACCCGCTACGCACCTCAAACATAAACACTTCCCATTGTCTACTGTTTTTTTGAGTCTCGCACTAAATTTCGTATAAAAACTTTCAATTGTATTTAAATTTTCCAAGCTCCGAAAAATCGCGTCTGACACTTTCAACCGCAGCCTACTCCTACACCAGAATGTGATTTTTGGGAATGATTTTTTTGCAAAGCGTTAAAGTCAAATACACAAACGGTGACTGCAAACTGTCCTAATAACTGACTTAGATATATTCATAATTTTTCTGCATATTTTTTTCTACAGCAATTATTTGTCGAAATTTCTCCTATGCAATCCAAGAAACGCTGAAAATCCACAGCCTTCGAAACCGATCTGTTGATTCCACACTATGCTAGTAGATGGAGCTGCTTTATTGATACTTAAGTCAGTCCCAATCGATCGTTATACTTAGTTCCAGCTCATTACCGGTGATGATTTGCAGAAAGAAACAAAGCTGCAAATTAGGTAAACTTTAAGCATTCAATTCACACACACGCACCACACACAACTCAAGTGAAAGGGTTAACTTAAACTCTCTTTCTCCGGACCAGTCAGGCATCGTTGTCGGCTTCGAGATGAAAGAAAAAGGAATCAACGGACTGGACAACGACATTGCGTTGTTAGGATTGCGTCTGCGCAACACTGATCAGTTGATGCGTGCGTACGCCTCAGCCATTCATTGACTTTGGGTCGTCTCGTTTTGCTCTCCACGAGTCAATATTTAGAGGTTGTGGCTCTTGAAAAACGATAGAGGTGTAATTGATGTGGAAATTTATGTGACAATTACAAATGGTTGGTACCGACAGATGATGGCTTTACCCGAAAATTGATTTCTCGACCAGGAGAGTGACAGTTTATGGCTGCGACCCTTTCTTCGGAACGATTTCGAATAATGGACGCACCACGTGACTACTGACTGGCTGCCTTGGCTGGACGCGCGACGAGCTTTCAAGATCATCAATCTTGGAGGTTTGTCTGTCTGTTTCTGTCCGTTTGTGGAGCCACCTCCGAAGCTTTCACCTTTTTCCGGATGGATTGCAACCGGAATTTTTAGTTTCGCACAGCAGCTGCCGGCTCGAATTGGGGTTTTTTTCTTCGAAATTTTTATGTGCAGTTCGGATGTCGCACACGAGAAAAGGTAGCTGAGCTGCTGTTTATTATTTTAAGTTTAAACGTGTTGAATCGATTGGCGGAGAGCTTATTATACAGCACTGCGTTTTTTGTGCCCTCGAATTTGTTTTTGTTTTTTTTTGCTCTCTTGCTTCTTTTCAATCGCATCTGCAACGTTCCAAAACTAAAAAAAATCAAAGGCGAGGAAATTAAAACGATTCGTGCTGTTCATTTGTTCAATAATTCATGGAACGTGGCTGGCGGCGGCCGCTGACTTTCTATGACCGGATAGATCCGTAACGGCTTTCCGGGAGGGGGAACTCTACTGGACGCCCTGCACTTTGTTTGGCGATGCATCGCTTCAAGATCTTGGCCAGAGGCGACAAAAAAAATGGAGCACGTTTGACACAATCGAGGCGCCTCGCGCCAAAGTTGACTGACTTCCGATGATATTTGCAGCTAATTTGAGTTTTTCGTTCTGGGAAATGATTTATCTCGTTTTTCATTTTGAATATATATTTTTTATTTTTATGCTGTGCTGACGAAACATTAAAGCATTAAAGAAACATTAAATAAACAATCTTTTAAAATCTTTTGATAGTCTTTTGCAAGATCAACAATACTGGGCTTGATTTAAAGAATTCGAATGAACTCTGCAATATATGAAACTAGGTTGTCAAATTGTCTGACAATCATCATTCGGGTAGCAGGTTTAGGGGTTTAACCTCCCCATGAAGATTTTTTGCAAGTAAAATTTTCGAAGTAGTGAAAAGAAATTGCTTGATCTTAAAAGGTGTTAAATAAGTGTTAAAAATATTGTCAAAAAATTTCGGCAATTGGTTCGAAAGCACCCTAGGCTTGAGACCTTTTATTACACGACATTACATACATATGGCACATATGGTTCATGATTTGAAACTAACTTTTAATTGTGAGTTTCGATTTTCATTTTAATCTACCTTTTGCAAACAAACTTGGCATATATAACTCGTCTTAAGAATGGGTATTTATTCAGAAGTGTGATCAAACAAATTCAGAATATGAATCCAACCATTTTAACTTCAAAATTGAATTATCGAATACTAATTTCATACATCAACAAGTTGGAAGCCATGTATCATGACTCACGATGGTCATCAGAATTAGCAAATTAAAATCTAATACCTAGAATCATCTACTTTATTACTAAAAATACTCATCAACAAAAAAAACTGTGCTGATATAAAATATTCTTCAAGAAACTAATTTCAGTCATATTTTGTGTTTATTATTCTTCTAAATGCTTAACATCACATTCAAAAACGTTTTGATAAATTACACAAGGCCAAAAAATTAACATCCTTCGAGGTGCAAAGAATTTAAAAGCTAATTTTTACTAATTTGGGTGTCCTAAAAATCATTGAAAAAATTTCTGAATTATTTTGACAAGACTTTGAAACAAAAACACAACATCTAAAAATAAAGTTATAAATCAATTTCCAACTTCTTGGACTCAAGACTTCAAGTAATTTTAAGGTCTGTGGAAAAATTGTAGAGGTTTTCAATTGGTGTACTATTCCTCATTTTTAATGAAGTTTTAAACCAAATTGAATTTTAGATATTTTTAAAGCAAAAATCTAATCGTTTTGAAAGTTTGAACTTTTTTTTATAAATGATTTTTTTTTTACTTTTTACTAACTGAATAATTATGTCAAAAATACTTGTAATGATATCTTTCCAAATTTTTATTAACTGTAGAATTTAACTTTTTTAGATCATGCATCATCATCTTTGGCATATTATTCCTTAATTAAATTGAATGGGTATAACAACCAAATTCAGAATCAGATTTTTTTATGCATCCGTCGATTTGTTACTTTATCAGTTATCAATGATTAATTCCTCTTAAAACTGATACATTTGAAAGCTTATAAACTCCATATCAGCAAAACGCAAGGTGATAGATAAAATTTGACAAAAGATTCGAGTTCAGGAAGCTATCAATCATTCAATCATAAGTACCAAAATGTTGTGCTTTTAAGTTAACAATTAAATTTGTTTTTTTAATTTTCATATTTTGTTTTAAATTTCAAACACATTTGCTGCATTTTACAGTGAAACAATTTGAATTTTATGAAATATTTTTCATAAGTTTGTCTTTGTTTTTCAAATCTGAATTTTTGTGTTCTGAAAACATAACCCTCTGCCTTTGAAACCAAAATTCCGTTCATTTCTGGACCCAATATTCAAATTGATAGCGACAAAAATGCTGATCTTAAAATTTTTAAATTTAAAACTTTAGATTGAAATTTTTTAGATAATTATTTTAAATTCATTCTATCAAATTATGTGTTTCAATCATGATTTTAAATGTATCTTATCTACAAATGATTTGATTCGAAGTAGCAACTTTGAAGGTAAATTTCAATGCGCAATGTTAACTGAATTTGTATTATTCTTTTTCTTTCAATATTTACAACTAAACTTGGATGAAATATTTTTATTTTTATTTTTATTTTATCAGTTTCTTATTGATCATTTCCCAATCTGTAATTTTTCAGTAAACTTGAACGTGTTGTATTATAAATATATAAAATTGTTATTAAGTTTTTTAGCCTTTTATTTCAATACCTGGAAAAGGGATTTATCTTTGACTTTGATCACTGGCAGTCTTGAATAAAATTTAATATTTTTAATATTTTTGAAAATTCAATTTTCAGCTATTGAATAATTTTTCCTAATTATTTTTTTTCCTAATCAAAAATTGAAATTTCTAATCGTGATATTTTTTTTTTCAAATTCAAGATACTACAGTGGATTTTTGAATCAATCCTTCCATTGAAAATGAAGAAATAAAATGTAAAATTAGATGAATAAGATAAATAACAATCATTTTAATTTTTCTAACAATTTTTTATCATGATTCCTCCCATCGACGAGTCCTTCGCACGGGCCCTGATTCCAGCCTTATTATTTCTTTTTAATTTTTGTTTTATTTAATTCATTTTTTTTTTGTAATTTTTTTCGTTTTTTCTTATTTTTTAGATTTTTTCTAAACAATTTTTTTTGGTATGATTTTTTTTTTAATTTAATTTTTTTAGCCTTATTATTTCTGTTCAATTTAATTTTTTTAAATTTAATTTAATTTTTTTTCTGTAAATTTTTTTGTTTTTTTTTGGTTTTTTTTCAAACAAATTTTTTATAATGATTTTTTTAAATTTTAATTTTTTTCTAATTTTTTTAAATTTATTTATTTTTTGCAATCTTTTTTTTTAAATTTATTTTTTATATTTTTTCAATTTTAATTTTTTTCTCTTTTTTATTTTTTTTCTTTTTTTTAATTTTTTCTATTGTGTATTCGTTTTTTTTCCAAATTTTGTTTTGGTTTTGTATATTTTTTTTTTTTAATTTTTTCAATTTTTTTTCAAAATTTTTAATGTTTTTTTTTATTTGTTGTCTGCTTTTTTTTATTTCGAATATGATTTCATGTTTGCTGGGAAGTTACCGAAAACTGGAAAACTGCATTTTTTTTATCGACATTTACATAAAATACTTCAAATTTTATTTGTTCCCCTTTTCGGGTTTTTTGAATATTTTGAAAGGGGAGAGAGAAGGGGAGGGGGGGGGGGTTGGTAACAAAAGAAGAAATTGATATTTGTTTTAGCCTTATTATTTCTTTTTAATTTAATTTTTTTTTGTTTAATTTAATTTTTTTTGTAATTTTTTTTGGTATTTTTTTATTTTTTCGATTATTTCTAAACAAATTTGTTGGTATGATTTTTTTAAATTTTAATTTTTGTTTTAGCCTTATTATTTCTTTTAATTTTATTTTTTTAATTCAATTTAAATTTTTTTTCTGTACATTTTTATGATTTTTTCGATTTTTTTTTTAACAAATTTTTTGTTATGATTATTTTTTGTAAATTTTTTTGTAATTTTTTTAATTTTTTTAATTTTTTTTTTTATATTTTTTAAATTTTAATATATTGTTTTATATTTTTTCAATTTTTTTTTCTCTTTTTTGTTTTTTCAATTTTTTTAATTGTGTATTAAATTTTTTTCACTTTTTTGTGTTTTTAAATATTTTTTTCTTATTTTTCTTAATTTTTCAATTTTTTTTCAAAATTTTTAATATTAATTTTTTTCAATTTTTAATTTTTAATCTTTTTTAAAATTTGTTTTTCTTATTTTTTTTATTTTTTTTATCTTCTTTTTTATTTCAAATACGATTTCATGTTTGCTGGTAAGTTACCGAAAACTGTATTTTTCGGCAATTTTCACCGAAACCCCTAAAGTGCTCGGTAGCTTCGACTTATGATGCACAATGTATTACGCGAGATGATTCGCACTAAGAATGCATCTATCCTGCTCGGGATCACGATTCTCTGTATCACAGGAAAACTGCTCAATTCAAACGAAGTTCGAATGGGAACTCACCCGAATCTCGAGACGCTCCATATCTCCTGAAATTCGCGATAAAATGTCTACGAACGCACAGGAACTCGTGAACAATTGTCCTGTATTACGTAGGATCGTAGCAGCTGTCAACTGTTTTCTGTCGCGCTTTTTATTTTTTATCCTTTTTCATCTTATGCTGTTGAGTATAGTTTCCGCGTGTGTGATAGAAATATTAAAGCGGCGACGACAAAGTCCAGAAGAAGACTTCAAGGAACGGTCATGTTCGTTTTTGTCAATCTTTCATCATCGAATCCAGCATCGATAGCTCAGTAAGTTATCTACTTATATTATCAGTATCGAAATAATTTTGTTCATTTTCGTAGAAGAAATGCATACGAACAGCGGGAGTTGCCGAAGGCTTTTTTGTTCCAGAGGATCCACTGGTGGTGTTCGAAGTCGAACAAAAAGGACATAATTGGTCTTTGCAACATTTGTTGTTCCAGTACTTTATCAGTTTGCTTGTTCAGAAACCTCAAATGACCAGCAAGAACTGAATCAAAAGGCTGAAGAAGGTATTTTTTTTTTAAATAATTCATATCTGCATGAAACTAAATTGACTAACTTAATTGTTTTTATTTTTCAGACAAAATTCCGTGCTCAAACGAACACCCAGGCTCATGATGTTACTATTAACTATTAATATTCATCAATATTACTATTGATCCATTTCTCATCGAATCATGAATAAAAATTTTAAATTTTTATAATTAAGAAAAAAAAATTGGTGTATTTAATTTTCTGCGTAACAAATATCTAAGTTCTATGTAAATCTCATGAGGAGTCATTCTCGAGGCTACAGGAAAATTTTGAATCTTCCTGCAAACCACAGGAGGTAACTGTTTCGAACCTACAGGTGATTTTGACAGTTGTTTTCCTGTGGTGTTTTTCTGTCCTGAGAACGTCCTGTAATTTTCAGCTGTTGAAAATACAGGAGAAAATCGTCCCGACCACTGGAGAAAAGATTAAGTTTGTAGAATGTTATGACACTTTGTATGTTATGACACTTTGTATCATCAGGTATCAGAAAAGGGGTAGGCTTGATAGCGGCACGTTATCCAAACAAACGGGAAAATTGTGCCTAGCCTTTTTTTACAGATTTCATCATATACCTGAGAAACCTGAAAACCATAAAAGGATTAGAAAATAAATAAATATTTAGGGCATAAAGCCGATACACGTAGGAATTTTGAAGCATTGAAGCTTATAACCACATTGGGTGAAAAATGACAGATTGTTATTTTAGTTTAAATTCTTAGAATGAGATACAATTATATCAGGATAGGCGAGAGTACATGAAAGCTTTCTAGCAATCGAAAAACAGGCATATATGAGCTAAAAGAATCATACATTATTGATTCACAACTACAAAATTCAGGAGATTTGAGTTTACAATGATCAGAAAATGTTCTATCCAGGATGCTACAATGAGGGCAAATAAACGATTTTATAATGGCAAAGTTGGCATTTAGCCTGTCCACATAGGGATTTTTAAGCAATGAAGCTGTTTTTCAATCAAAATATTGGAAATAAGGACTTTTTTAACTTCCTTTGTTAAATTCTGACATACATTAAAAAGAATGAAGTCGGGCAAAAGAGGAACATGTACACACTAAGTGAAAGGTAAATATAGGTACAATAGTACCTTTGAATCATAGCTTAACCATACAGGAGATTCAGAACACAAAGTCTAGATTTTATATATTTTTATTTAACTGACCAGTTAGCGCTCTGGTTAGACGACTACAATGAGCTTCTGTGACGCCAAATTTGAAACAAGCGATATTAACACTGCACGAAGCTGAAGCAGTGGATTCCAGAACCAGGATTGACGTATGATACGAAATATCAGAGTACGATATTAAAGGAGCTTTGACTCTTCTTAACACTATAACCATTCTAAAGCTAAGGAAACATGTGTCAATACAAGAGAAGTGACACATATTTGGTGAAACAGATATGACTGTCGACATGCGATACAAGTTTTGATCAAAAACTTCACAAACCTTGGCAAACCGTAAAAATATATATATATAAATTTTTTTTAATTTTTTTTTTCCACGGAAACGATATTTGTACGGCTTCAATGATTGAATAACCATGATGCAATTTTTACAATTAAATATCTTTATATGAACGGACATTTACCGCCACAAAATTCTGTTGCCAATCCAAAGATAGAAGGGACTGAATACTTGTCCATTATAAGGAAAATACACTTATTTTGCGCTTGACGTAACAGATATAACTGATGTAATCTAGATCATATTCTTCTATGATTTCAGAAGCAATGGGACCGTAAGCGATGCGTTTGCGATTCACATTTGAACACTTATGAAGAGATTTTATTGAACGGAGTTACTAGGAGAGCAAAGAGATTTGTTAAATGAAAAATCATATTCCAAATTGGTAAAACGAGAAAATATGGAAGAATACAGCTTGTGCAAATGCATGTACTACATATGCACTATTGGCATACCCTTCTCGAGAGAAAATACGTACAGGGGTCAAAAATACTAGCAAGAATTTAAAACTGATTCAGATTCAAAACATTTCCTTCCAATGTTTTGAACTTGAAAAACTTCTGAACTCTGCATGCAATAATTGACCTTGACTTATTTTCTCCCCTGCCCAGATACAGCCTCATTGATTTCCAATAGACAGAAATATGAGATAAACGTATCTGGGAAGTACTGGAAAAGTCGCCTCGTACGACATGGACCAGTATCCCAGTGGTTCTATGTAAATCTCATGTTCTATGTAAATCTCATGAGGAGTCATTCTCGAGGCTACAGGAAAATTTTGAATCTTCCTGCAAACCACAGGAGGTAACTGTTTCGAACCTACAGGTGATTTTGACAGTTGTTTTCCTGTGGTGTTTTTCTGTCCTGAGAACGTCCTGTAATTTTCAGCTGTTGAAAATACAGGAGAAAATCGTCCCGACCACTGGAGAAAAGATTAAGTTTGTAGAATGTTATGACACTTTGTATGTTATGACACTTTGTATCATAAGCGGATATTACCGAACTTCGGTAAGACAAGAATCGATTAACGAAGTTCGGTAGAAAATAGGGGTGAAAGTAATAAACTATCGGTTTTTTTCTAATTAGGGGAGATGGGGCATAATGGCCACCTTAAGGAAAACGCTTATTTAACCATAGAGAACAGCTGTAATATGTGAATTACATCATTGTTTCGTGTTCAGACACTCAAATAATCTATTGCCTAATTGGATGAAACTTGAAAAAGTAGATAAAAACGTTTAAAAATGCATTTTAAAAATTTTTGCCGAAAGCTGAAAACCAGTCACTGTAGAGGCATAATGAGAAACCCCCCGAGGCAGTAAGAGCACCATTAATGAAGGCATAATGAGCGTTTTCTGCCGGGGATTCTAGCAGCAAATTCGACTCGATGAAGTCAACTGAGTAATAGAGCTTAAGCTTGACTTGTATCGTCTGACGATTTGGCCTATTGGTAAGATGTCGGAGAGTTAATCAGTAGACTCGAGTTCGATTCCTGGTCGAGGTGATTTTTTTTTTCATTTATCATTTATGATCATGATTGCACTAAACGGTGCGGCGTAGATTCATCAAACAAAGCAATAACAAAATAATCTAGGTCTGTTTGTAGAATTCAAAGGATTATGCTCATACATTATGTTTCTGGTGTTTTGTTTGACGGATGATGTTTTGATGCTATTAGCCGTATGATGTAACAATAAAAAAATCTATCATGAATGGTATGCGCAAAAAAAACCCCTCGAACAGGAATCGAACTTAAGTCTATTGATTACCTCTTCGACACCTTACCAATAGGCCAAATCGACAGACGAAACAAGTCAAGCTGTAGCTCTATTATTCAGTTGACTTCATCGAGTTGAATTCGATGCTAGATTCCCCCGAAGAAAATGCTCATTATGCCTTCATTGATAATGCTCTGTTCGCCTCTAGTGAACAAATTAAAGTAAGAAGGCGTTTTAAAATTGAAAGTGAAAAATAAAAAAAAACTATGATGTTGAAAATTGAGAAACAATGTGTAGATCATGATGCAGTGCGTACATTTCAGATCAAGATGATTTAAAGATCATAAAAGCTTATTTGGTGGTGCTCAAAAATTATAATATTTTCGTCACTTGAGAACCTAGCTGGTTATTATTTAATATCTCTGTAAAGATGAAAAAGATATTTCTTTTTTGGTGAAAAATTAATACTATGGGTAGTACGAAACCAGTCCTTATGAAAATTTGTTCAAGAAAATACGTACTTATGTAGAAAAAAGGAGTGCTCATTATGCCCTGGGTGCTCGTTATGCCCTCATCTCCCCTACAGAACTGGTTCGGCTAAATAAATCACCGAACTCGGTAATTTCATTATACTTACTGTGTATCACTTCAAGCTTCCATAAACTTCACAGGAAAAAGAAGTAACGATATGCATATTATCATCTCAAATTCGATGCACCATTCGTTTAAAAAATCAATTTCGCAGATTAAATGTGCGGATAAAAATCTCCTAGTTGTTTTGATAAATCATATGGTAGGTTCTTCCATGTCACTAATATTTAATTGCACTTAATGTTTTCTTGAATAGGTATCAATATCGAAGATGAATCAGCTATCATGTGTGGTTGATTCAACGATGCTTAGTTTATCACGTAAAGAAGATAAACATGGTTGTGTTAAAAGGTGATACGGTCAAACTTTGGTCAATATCAACTCGACGTATTTCTTTCAATTTTGCATTTAAAAAACCTGAACACCCCTAATTTTGAAGGTGTGTGTGTAGAATGTTGCTCCTATTTTGATTTTGTAATTCACTCTTCAGTTGTCGAAATGCCGTCCAAGGAAGAAGAGCAGCGTATCAAAATTTTACTCGCGCATCGGGAAAATCCGAGCTACTCGCACGCAAAGCAGGCAAAATCGCTAAAAGTTGCCAAATCAACCGTTACAAATGTAATTAAAGCATTTGGGGAACGTTTGTCGACAGCCAAGAAGTCTGGATCGGGGGGAAATCGAAAACCGGAAGCCGCTGAGACGACAAAGAGAGTTGCCGGTAGTTTCAAGCGAAACCCTAACCTCTCTCTCCGAGATGCTGCAAATAAGCTGGGTGTATCGGCTACAACCGTGCATCGAGCCAAAAAACGAGCCGGACTATCTACTTACAAGAAGGTAGTGACTCCAAATCGCGATGATAAACAAAATACGACGGCCAAAGCGCGATCCCGGAGGCTGTACACGACGATGCTGACGAAGTTTGACTGCGTGAGCATGGACGACAAAACCTACGTCAAAGCCGGTTACAAGCAGCTTACGGGACAGGAGTTTTATACGGCAAAAGGAAGGGGAAAGGTAGCAGATATTTTCAAGCACATGAAACTGTCAAAGTTCGCGAAGAAATATCTGGTTTGGCAAGCCATCTGTACCTGTGGCTTGAAAAGCAGCATTTTCATAGCTTCCGGGACTGTCAACCAAGAAATTTACGTGAAAGAGTGTTTGAATAAACGTCTGCTGCCTTTCCTGAAGAAACACGGTTGTTCATACTGTTTTGGCCGGATTTGGCATCTTGCTATTACGGTAAAAAGGCCATGGAGTGGTGCGCCGCCAACAACGTGCAGGTGGTTCCCAAGGATAAGAACCCTCCCAACACGCCAGAGCTCCGCTCAATTGAGAATTACTGAGCTTTTGTCAAGCGGAACCTAAAGAAGACCAAAAAAACTGCTAAAGACGAGCAGCAGTTCAAGACAAACTTGCTTTCAGCGGCGAAGAAGGTGGACAAGGTGGCTTTACAAAATCTGATGGCAGGGGTTAAGCGTGAGGCCCGGCAATTAGGATTTGGAAAAGCGGAAGCTTAACTGAATATTTTTCCTGAATTTTATACTAATTAAACTTGAAAAAGAAATTTAATTTGATTTTTTAAATAAACGATTTCACCGTTTTACGCGCGTTTTCCCTTGACCAACTTTTGACCGTATCACCCTTTAGCCTTATTGATGAAAAGCTTTGTGGTTGTCTATGCAATGCTAAATAAGCTATACCTACACTTTTTTTGTCTTACACATCACATTCAGTTTTATTAAACTAAGTTTAGGGACCAAAACCAAACAACCGTACGACTGCAATGTGAGCATTCTGCATTTTTAAGTGACGAAATTCGGTGAAAGTTATTGCCGAATACTACAGCTTGGAAATGTCATTTTATTTCCTGCTTCTGTTAATAACGTGAGCGTTAATCAAAGCTTCTTCCAAAAAAAAAACCTTGGCAATTTTTGGAAAAATGCGATAATTTACAAAAATTGTTGCTGAGAAACATTTTTGCAACAACTTTGCAGAAGCCCGAAAGTATTTACGCTTTCACATCGACGAACAATCAAAGTTCCTACTTGGGGGCTTGCTTCATCTGCCAATAAAGTTTGAAGGGAGTCCCGCTGAATTGGACCCGTCCGTCAAAAATATCCGTAGGGCATTTATCACTCACTCTTCGACCGTTTGCAGTTGCTTCGTTGTGATCTTTCTCAACCCAATAAATGGTGCTTCAACAATCGCGTGATACGGTTTAGGTTCGTCTGAGCTCCAAAGATGTGAGTCATCATCGTCAACTTCAACTTCGAGGATTTGATGGCAGAAAAAAAACCAACAATCCATACATACATTGATGATGACGTCGTCGATGACAGAAAAGTTAGAAGCTTTCGGGTGTTTTATTTTCCCTTTTCGACAAATTCCTGCTTGTTCTTTGGTGGAAACTCGAGCAGCTGTTGCCTTGTTGCTTCCAGAAAGAAAGGAGGGGTTCTGGTTTAGATTCGTGTGGCTAAGTGAGTCAGAATTGTTTCCCTGAACTCCCTCTGGATGGTTGGGGAAGCATTCGTCATAAAATTTATCGCCGTCACACTCGTATCGTGTATTATTTATCGGCCCTCAAACTGCTCAACAAGTGTAAGGGAAAAAACAGAAGTTCCGTTTCGGGGAAGTTTTTCGTTGTTTTAAATAACTTAAAATTTCAGGAACCATAATTTTTTGGAAAGGAATAATTCATGGATGTTATAAGAAGGGATCAATTCCAACACGTTTTCTGAATACAGTAACCCCTTCAACTTTATCAGCGGAAATATTCGTCATTAATCAAGTGATTATTTATTCAACGGACAAATCCTTGTATCTGCTTTGAGGACCTAGTCACTGTATTAACAATATTGATCGGAAAAAAAGTGAGGAATGGCAATCAAACTGCGACAATGCCGCACCCCATCCATGGGTTGATGTTGTTGTTGTTGAGTGGATTGACTTCCTTCTATCTAGGTTGATTGTAATCCATAATGTAATATCAAGAGCTTTACTTTTCCTGTCACTTGACTTGACGGGAGATAAGTAAAGGGGAATAATGAGTGACATTGTTCAATTTACTTTCATTATTGGTACATACGTATGTATGATTGTAGATATGCCTCACAGTTCTAATGATTTATAAAGGCAACTGTATTTTAGTTCAAATTGCCTCTTTAAAATTTTTCCTACACTCCTACATGTTTTCTAATTAAACCTTCTCTGGAGACAATTATTTCTCCATGCTAAAAAAGGAACCAATTGTAAAGGGAAAAATATCCCGGTAGACTCTCTTTTCACAAGACAACACTTGTATCTAGACAGAAAAAACAACGATTGCGTGTATATAAATTGCTATTACCACATCGCCCGGCTGTTATCTTGCACCATCTTGAAACAACACTCCGAGCCTGCATTCTGCAACGATCCGGACGGGTCGGGGGTGTTATCATGGGACAATCAAGTGTAAATTAAACGACCATCAGGTGATATTTCCTCGAGATAGCGCCAGCCATCCAGGGTACATACTCACGAATCCCACGAATGCACTTAAATAATGCAGATAGCGACAACTTTATCAGAGCAAATATGCGCACGTATGTAAGTAACCACTTTTTGTTCCTACAAAAATTTCCAGTTGCGATCAATAGACTGTTGCACGATAAGCACCCGGATGAAATCAATACCTCCAATGATAAATATAGTAGCTTATTACAGTATCATCATTACAAAAGAAGAAAGTGTATAATCTACTCAGTAATAATCTGATTTGGTCCAGAAAATGATTCACTTTAATTAGATTTCATTTCAACATAAATGTTACATGTTTTTGTTGTCGGTTATTTTTCGGTCTAAGAATTCAATCAATTTAACATTTGAATGCCCGACGTTTCGACCATTTTTATGGTCTTTCTTAAGGAATAATTTCTGAATATGTTTTTGTTGGTATAAGAATGTAGCGTACTCAATGCACAATTAAAACTAAAAGTTGAGGTTTCACACAGTAGTGTGTATAATTCGTTTTTTCAATCCGTTATGTATTCTTGCTTTACTGTACAATAAACGTTTGAGTAGGGAAGACACTTTTCAAAAAACAATCTATTGGCTCTAATCACAACCAAGTGATGATTCAATTCCACTTTAAAAAGGAGCTCAAACACAATTTGGCGTCAGAGGCCTGAAATGGTGAAAATAATGAGAATTACTACACGCAAAATAATTTAGAAATTATATTTACGACATTTTTCACGTAAACTAAATCTTTGTTGCATTATATCGATTCTACGTGAGTCTTGAAGTTCAAGTAAAACCAAAGAGGATACTTTAAATCGGTTTCGAGTTTTTATTTCTCAAATTCTTATAAGAAAAGGTCAGTCAGCCAATTTTGTTCGTTGTGGGAAAAATGTTTGAGAAATTTGTGTTTTTTTTTCGCTAGGATTACACCGAAAGCCGTGACTTCTGCCAGTTGCTTCATGATTAAGGAGTGTATTCGAAACAAATGCAACACAACTTTTGAATGCATGGATGAAAACATATCAAATTTTCAGAGAAGCTACCTAGTAATGTAACGTGCACACTGCACGTGCACAAAATTTGGTGACAATCTGTCAAGTGGTTTTTGAGATAGCGTCTAATACCGAAATTCATTGACAAAATGTTTTGGGCACGATTGAGCAAAATTCGGAAAAGTCCCAGTGGGAGACCCAAAAATAGCTGGAAATCAACTATTCGACCAAAGTTAACATGGTAAATTGTTTAAGAAGTCCTAGAAGACCCGATAGAGAGTTAAAATTTGAATAACAGTGAAGATTATTGATTCCATGGAGTGTGAGGAATGTGAGATATTTTTTTTTTTCAAGCCCGATCCGAAAATATGAATGAGAAAGTAAAAAAAAGTCAAATTTTTCTGACTGGTTCGTCTGGCTGACTTATAAAAAGGCCTCACTTCATTTCTACAAAGTAAAACAGATTTCCACCGGTAAAATAAACAAAATACGGTGGTCAAATCGGGCGCAAAATATGTGGACTGCTTGTGGGGAAATATTTTGAAAATTTCGTAATGGACAGCAAAACGAACTCTTTAGCGGTCACTTGGCAGGTTTCCAGCCAGAAACTTTTCGTTGGCAAGTATCACCTTGTATTCCTCGGAAATAAACAAGGATAAAAAATTGAAAAATTTAATGTTTAGCACTTGAGGAGGCTAACGATCTGCGGAAACTGCAAAATGCTTAGCCCTAACGATTGACAGGATAAATGGATAAAAATACAAAGAAGATTGCCTCTAAATGCGGCCGTTTTCTCAGCAAAGTTCTCCAATAGAAACCACAAAGTTTATACTCTGTTTAAGTTGGAGCTGGAATCGTACCATTACGCAAAAACGGTGGTGGAGTGATAGAAAGTTAAATATGTTTTTTGTGCCGAAGGAGGACAATCGGCTAAATTTGTTAAAACTTCGACCAAATTCTAAATTTAGAGTAAAAGCTTCAGAAAATAGCAAAAGTAATCAAAAATAGCCTTGATTTGGAAAAAGGTGGTTCATAGTTGTGGAGACCCGGTTCTGAACCCTTTCAAGGTCCAAATCCAGACTGCCGCACAACTGACTTGATTGCTTGCTACACTCTACAAAGGTCAGTTGTGCTATCGATTACTAAACATCGTCGGTTGAGTTGGGCTCTCATATATTGTCTGTATGGTCTGTATGGTGGGAGCGCAAAGACGATTTATATCAAGATACCACAATAGTATGCATTACAGACGGCGCACATGTTGCCCAAAAATTAAAGTCGAAAAATTTCTTCATCGGACGCTATCTTAAAAACAACATAAAAATTTGCAAATGTTAACATTACATTAGCAGGTAGCTTCGCTGAAAATTTCATCAATTTATATACAATATTCGGGATTCGTAGCCGAATAGATTTACTGTTTATTTGGACGGTGAAATTGAAATATCTAACAAACGAAATTGATTTATTACGTCAGACCACGGAACATTTCTTTGCGGTAGGTTGGACATCCTGGAGGATCAAGTAAATTCGAGTGCCTTCCAGGGATTGTAAAAAACGAATTCTCGGCTGATCCGAGGAAGGTAACTTATTAGCTGAATTTATTCAGAAATTAATTGTTCATTATTCAACTTTTTTTTCAATTCTACAGGGTTATTCAATTTAACCAGGCCTGGGAAGCGGATTGTTGCCGATTTTTTTGAATAAAATGTTTGTTTAAAATTCTGTTTGTATTGTGCAAAATGAAGTTTTGAATAAGCTTTCTTTAAAAAGAAGTTTCTTGTATTTTTTAAATCGAAATTTAAAAAAAAAACATAAGCAATAAGCAAATTGAACTAAATTTCAATATTAAACGAAATTCACGAATCTTTTATTATCACATTATGTCGAACTCACTAAAAAAATCACGTAAATTTTAGTTGATGTTCATTATGCACCGATTCTTATGGGGGCGCGTTTACTTATTCATTCCGTAGCAACTACGTGAATTTCAGTTTGATAACAATTATGTAATTTTTCACGTAGCCGCTAAGAATTCACAAAATAAAATTCAGGATTGATGAAAGATTGAATTTGGGTAGAAATTCCTTTAAAACATTCATCAAAATTCTCCAAACTTCTCCATTTGAAAACATCACCACAAGAAAACTTTTATAATTTAGTTCTCAGAGGTCAAAATTACTCGTAATCTTCGACAAAGTTGATCATCCGTTCAAAAACTTTTTTTAAAATTATTTGTAATAATTTGCCAAAAATTTAGATACACAATTTTTTACCCATTTCCAAAAGATATCTTTAAATAATCGAGAATATGTAGAAAAAAACCAAATTGCATATTTGAATTTCAAATTAATGAAAATCAGCTCTTGAATTCTTTGCACCTCAGAATAATTTCAATGTTGATTCCACTTCGTGTTAGTAATCGTAAATTCGGCCGATGCGCAAATCAATCTATTCGAAAGTACACGAACTTGGTGTTAGCCAAATGTTCAACGATTGCAGTTATTTGGTTAGTTGTCGGATTTTAAAAACGCGTACACGTTCCTTATTTCCTCCTTTTTCTAGTGAATCTTGAAAAATATGAAAATTTAATTTGATTTTTTTCCAATTGCAATCGAAACCCGAAAGCATATCCTATAAAAATTTAATTTTTATTACCGAAATTAATGAAGAAAGTGAAGAAAATCATACTTCTTTTTCAATTTTTTCTTTGAACCCCCGGGCAAATCCAGATAAATCCTGCAACCTGAAATGCTTACTTTACTAAAAATAACACAAAATTTTTTCTTCGTTTATTGTGTCAATTTTTTTTTTGATTTCACAGCGGATCAAGCCATGTATTTCTTAAATCTTTCTTCACATTTCACGATTCAATTTTTTAGTTCATACTCAAACTTTGGTTGACAACGATACCTGGAAAAACTTTTATAATTTGCAGTCATAGATTTGAAATTCGATTTAAAACTTTCGATGCTTACATGTTTTACTCAGAGCATTTCTATTTTTAAATAACCCTCTATTCAAGTTAGTATCCTGAATTCTTTTTACAAGCAATGTGATAAATTCAGAGTTTTATCGAGGGATTATGTCACATAAATATTTCTATGTTTTTATTTTAATCTTTTCTAAATTTTGCAATAAATATACAATTTTTGCTTTGTTTTCCTCCACAAATTCATAGTTCATGTGGTGGTGACTTTATATTCATTCTTAATTCATGTTTTCAATTCTATATTCACCAGCTGAAACAGTTCTACTTATCAAGTCAAAATTTTCTCTTTTTAATATTTGATCTTATTCTGAATTTTGCATTCCATTTCAAAAAAATTGCCAAATCCCTTGAAACCGATTCGTTGGTGCTAAAGATATGAAATTAGAATAAACATTTGAATTTTGAATAATAAATGTTTTTGAATAAAACACAACATCAATTTGGATTTAAAAGATCTTATCAGAGTTTTTATCTTCGATCAGTCGAATAACTCTTTCCCAATTTTCGCCTGTAATGTAATAACAATCGTTTATTTGGAGATTCCAGATACAGACCCCGCTTGATATTGGTACGGATGGGTTTTTGGAACGACATTAGCTTATATTTGCCGCTTTCAAATATGACAACAATCATTTAAAGGGAAACACAAAAAACTGTGTGCGAAACTGAAATTCACTAAAAATTATCAACAATTGTCAAAAAACGGCTGAAATTATTATTACAACATATTTTATTGAAGATATAACGGTTGTATGAAGACAACCAACTTTCGGTTGCTTAAAATATAAGGAATTCTTTGGGATGGCTTTGTAAAAAAACTATTTTAAGGGCCCTTCGAGAAAAATTGCTTCGGGCCCCTCGAAGGCTTAATCCGGCCCTGTAAAACATGTATTTTACCATTTTTAAATTGCTTCCTCTATTTCGAAACTACGTTTCGAAAATCATATGATTTTTGTTTAAATGGCTAGGATTCTGATTCTAAATACAATTCCTGAATTTTGCTATTTGTTTTTTGTTTCATACATTCATTTTGTAAATTCTTCTAAAAAATGTCTTCTACTTGATTTAAGCTATTATGATATTATTATCAGTTATGGAAAAATAATAGATTTACATAATATTGACAGTATCGCACTTCCTGAACACATTTAAAAAATAAACGAATATCAGGAAGTTCTTGTTTATCATTTCAGACATGCTAAGGTTTGTTTGGAAGTACAAAGCAAAGATAAAGAATAGAGTCTGTATTCGAACCTAAATCGAACCTAAATGATTTATATAGGTCCTTAAATTACACAGACTTCTTTTTGAAAATAAACACCATTAAGATGTTACTTACATACGAATGTTTATTTGTACATACCTGGAAGGAAGAAAGAAAAAACATGATTAATAGTTTCGTTTTAATAAATTTAGTTTAAAATAAGGAGAAAAAATATTCTGAAAACAATTAGAATTTGGAAAAAAATAAAAAGTTAAAAAAAACACACTACAAAGATGAATTAATAAACCTTGTATTTTTGAACTTCTTTTTAACTTTTTTAGCAATTAATAGTTTTTAACTTAAAAAACATATACTAACAAATTCATTGTCCGATAAATAGCACAAATAAATAGCGCGAATTTCGAAAAAAAATAAAAATTTACATTACGTTGAAAAAGGGTTTGACTGATGATATATTAATTTGATTGTCATTTGCACCAAATATGAATAGGTTTGTGGGGTTGAAAAAATTAATATTTACCCAAATAGAACAATTTTTGAAACTTCAAACAGTTGAATTGATCTTGAAATGTTTCAACATAAAATCTGTATACATTCAATCATTTGTTGCTTCATTTCTATCAGTTGTGTTTACTAAACCATTTTTCAGTCTCAGTTTTAAGATCACCAAAATTATTTTTGGTGTAAATATTAAAAAAAAAAACGTTTTAAGGCGAATTCTGTGGGATTTGGTTGAATGATTGAGAGCTGAAGAGATTGCATAATCTCAAAAGTAACAATTGTGTCTATAATTGAATAAAAAAAGCTGTTAACTTTAAACGATTTTATTGAAATAAATTTGAATCTGGTTTCAAGTTTTCTAGTTCTTGTTTAAGTAGAAAATCTAGCATCGTATATATGCTTCACTGCTTATGTCAAAGCTATTAGCTTTATCTTTGGATAGACAAAACAATCTTAAGCTGCTGTGGATACATATTATCATTTTTTTATGTGGATATATTTTTATTTTTCTTGCTTTGGTCAAAGGTTGCATGACAGTGTTAGGTCAATATAAAACTCAGGATTTTTAAAGGGTCTGTGCTTTCTTCGTGCCAAAAATGTGTGCAAATGTGCTGAACTCCAAACATGAGGTAATTTTGAAATCATAATTGTCAAGAAGTGCTCTTCCTGATCAATCGCCGATAAAGTGGTAGAATGGACTTCCTACTGACTTTACTTGGATTTGATCGATTTAAGCTATAATTCAATTTCTATTTGATCATAATTTCTCGTTTATATGCGCATTTCAACAAAATGTTTCCAGTCTTTTTCGTCTTATGAACGGATGTGAAGAAATATTTCGTTTTTCTCTTGTTGCTTGTAAAATTTATAAACAGGCTGTCGTTCCGACGAGTGTAAAAATGGAAATGATGGAGAAATACGAAACTATACATTTCGCCAATGCTGTCCATTTCGGGCATCTCTTTATGCCAATTATGGCACCAACCAAGAATGTCATAATTGGCGTGAGACTACAAGGGGTAGGAAAGTAGTTTTTTTTATTATAAAAATTTGAGTTTATTCTTCTGCAACGTTTGAAAGCGGAAAAAGATCTTCAAGGTGTAAGTTACTTTGGGAAGAGTAAACCAACTTGGTTTAAAATCTCTCGAGAAAACAAAAAAAAAGTTGAAGCTGTTTTTTCAAATTTACTGGTGATATTCAGTATTTTAAGAACCCAAAATTGAAACATCAGTTCCAACAAACATTCCAAAATACCTTACACCATTCAAAGCCCACAGACAAATAGATATCATGGCTTGCATTTGGAAACGGCAATTTCATTGCAATAAACGAGGAGCCCCCATCCCTCGCTCCCTCAAAAGCGCGTTTCCGCTCAAAATAATAGTTTTCAATTACCGACAGAGGATAGGTATCTCGAAGTTACACAGGTGCTGCCCTCGGCTCGGCAAATAAATGAATAAAAATCCAAATAAACACTTGACCATGACCGTGACCGATCACGTTTGGCCCAATTAGCGATTTATACCGGAATCAACGGGGAAAAGGAAGAGAGAAAGAAAGCAACACCTGGCAACCAACAGCAGAGTAAGTGAAGAATAGATGTGTTTACTCACTTCCACAAGAAACTCATACCTTCCTTCAATTCATCGAGGGGATTAATTTAGCCAATTGGTCGCGCCAATCACGTGGGTTGTGCTTCAATCTAGCCTCGAATGGCCCAAAGGGAGGCGCAGAATCTGACCATCGCGACCCGGTCAAATTGACCTCGTCCCTAACCTAACTGCACCGGGTTCCTAACTTTTAGGCCGTGGAGAGTATCCGAGGGTTCCAGATGGATCGTTTTCGCGGTCAACTTTCTTCCGTCAAAAATGCAACAGCCCAAATACCGCGCTGGACACGCTAGATACCTATTTATATGTGGCGGAAATGAGGAAGACACTTGGAGAGTGCAAACCGACTAAAGAAGCTGCTGAGGCCATGAACCGTGTTCGTAGCTGAAGGCCCGTGAAAATAAAAATTTAATCGTTGAACTTGACTGACCAAGACCACTGTATACACAAAACTTCGGCCGCCCGGTCGTCATTTGGATGGATGGGTCTTTCTTATTTTCATTATTAAGCCAGTCTTCAGGGACGCATCAGCGCGTTTCTTGGGAGATCTTCTGCAGAGTTCCTTGGAGGCCATTTCAGAGCTGTGTGTGCTTTTCTCATGCAAGATTCTCTCGATTGCTGCCGATCCCTCCGAAGTGAAGATTCGAAATTGGGAAATCAATGGCCAATAATGGCTGTGTTCACATGAATATGTATCTGTTCCACTATTCAACTTTGGATCTTTTTTTTCCTTGAAGTAAACGGTTTTTGCGGTTTTGTTGTTGCCTTATTTTCAACAATTTTTGGGCAACAATTTGGGCAGGAATTTGATTGGGGTCTTCGGTATTTAGGTATACATAAATGTGCCTATTAGAGAAATTTTTATTTGCAAACGGGCGTTAGGTATTTTCATTGGAGGTGTTTTTTTTTCTTAATCCTCTTTACGGGAGTTTTATTTTATCGCGATTTTTCATTTTAAGATGTTTGTCAGTAGAAACAATTCAAGAAGTAGTGAATTTTCCCATACAAACCTCAAAGCTCAAATTTACTTATGTTACGTTACGTTACTTAAAAATTTTGCAAAAAATCATGGATAAGTTTTTTAGAGTTTGAGAAATGACCCCAAATCGACTGGCGATTTTAGAACCCATTCATAAAACCTAAACATATTTCCTTGAAGAAAAAAACAGAAATAAAAAAATGACAAAAATACCAAGAGTCTTATGAAAACTCTCTTGAAAACATTCATAATGTAGAAAAGCCTCTTAGAAGCTTTATATACGTGTTTTAATCGAATAAATCTTCAGTTAATTTTCAATAAGTAAGATTGTATTTTTTGGAACTTCAACTACACTGAGCTTCCATGCACTTTTTTACATCACTCGAGAACTGATGAAACCAAGTTTGGCCTGGGAGGGTATTCGAGTACGAGAAATGGTTAGGTGCTTATTTGTGATTCCTTTCACCTTCAATTGGGGATAAAATTAGGGAAGAGGGGAGCTCCCATACAATTTTTTAGCATAATCCAAGATCTTATCTAACAAAAGGAGCCAAATATGACATGGGAAACCATTAGGGCACGAGAAATGGTTCTTTAATTATTTGAAACACCACCATTCTTCCAGAGAGTACGTAGGAAGTGAAGAGGGGGCCAGTAGTCGGATGGGGAGAAGAAAGAAGGGCTTTCAGACAAGTTTTTTTTTATAAATCGAGTACAAACAAATCAAGCAATAGAGACCATATTATATAAAAGAAGTTGTTTTCATACGAATAATTTGAGACCCTCCCTTTAATCTCGAATACTTATCAGACAAATGGAGTGAAATGTGACGTTATTTAGATACTGAAACTGTGTCGTACGTGAGCCCTTCTCGCATTTGAAAGAGGAAAAGGTGATAAATCCATACCAGTAAAACATACATTTTGATATATTTAAAGAATCAACTAAACTTATAAACAGAGCAAAATTTGCAGATCTTGGAAACCAATTCAAAGATCAAATTTCAGAAAGTTAGATTCAAGGGGTTGCTTCTGAATGATGTAGAAATTTGAAAGTTTAAATAATTTCTTTAAATTTAATTTATTTTTAAAAGGTGTAGCAAAGCACACCGGGTCAGCTAGTTATCAATAAAGAACCAATTGATTTTTTTTTATAATTGACGCCCTCAGAATCAGAGGGACGTAAGTGTCAAAATCATCGATCTTCAGTTCAGTATACTAATCGATGCTTCATGCGGTCAAATATCCGGTGCAAATGTCAGATTAAAAAAACATTTTAAAACTTTTCCGAATGAATTAAAACTGCTCGAATTCGAATAATTTATGAACAATTGTGCACCTTGACAACTCTGAAGCACGTTTTCTCGAACCTATCATTTGGGTACTATTTACATCCTACTGATTTTAAGCGCCTCTATTAAGTTTTTGTTTTAAAGATCTTTAATACTTTGATACTTTTTAAACAAATTACACGGGTAAATTAAAGGTAAATATGTATAAACGTCTCAACTAAAACAACTTACTATGTTGTTATAATTTACGAAATACAGGATGAGGATTTTATCAAATCTGTTAATATATACCTCGATCGACGTTGCTAACATTCGAGTTCGGCACACGCGCCAAACTCGAACGGTTTTTTCGGAATAACATTACCTTACGTGTTCCACATTTAAAGGAATAAGGTCCCATGGCCGTAGGAAGGGGAGGGGGACGTTTGAGGTTAAACTTCTCCACTCTCATGATGTTCCAAAAAGCCAAGCGAAATGTGCTTCTCTGAACTCAAAATGTCGAATTCCTAATCAAGTTTTGATAAACGACTAAAATGGTTCAAAAGTTTCTCGACTCAGAACTAAAGTCAAAACCTCGAAATCTTATTCCAGGTCCACAATTCTACTACAGTTTTTCAAAAAAATAATCTCCCTTGTTGATAGACATTGAGTCCCGAATATCGAATTTCAATAAGATAAGACTTAGAATGCCAGATTCCCGATTTTGTTCACATTATTTGCAAAATCAAACGAAAATTTGAATTGATTCATTAGAAATATAATTTGTATGTTGCGTTCATCTTTTTGAGCAAATTTCATCAAAATTAACATTAACGATTTTTTATATAAACTTAAAATATGAGTCACACATGCTCCTGATATGAAAAACAAGTTTTTGAGAGCTTTTCTTTATAATTTTTAATAAATAATTTATATATTGGCGGATATTGGGGGAAAACCCTAAATTGCAAGGCCGGGATAAGAGCTGAAAAATATCTGATAAGCTCAGGATAGAGTAATTCTGGATTAGGAGGATCCAAATTTCCTGATAAACATTAAAATTCGATGTCTGTGGTTTCGGACTCTTTATTCATTTTTTCCGTTATTAAACTCCAATTTGGATCATCATTGGGAAAAACCCATCTTGGTTTTGCATTTGAAATCTCAACTAGATGCATTTTCCATAGTCGAAAGTCATCATTTCGTAAATATATGAAAAAATATTTAAAATAACAACTTTGAATTCTATTACAGAATTTGATCTTAAGAAAGTTTCATAATGGTGATCCAGAATTGAAAAATCCGTAACAGTTTCATCATTCGTAGGTTTTATTTAGATTTACAAATTGATTTTCAAATAAATAACTGAAAAAAGGATTCATATTAAAGGCGAAAATTCAGAATTCAAATAACAGATTTCTGGTTAAGGGTTGTGATACTTATTTCAATTGTTGGTTCATAATTAAAAGAAATTATTATCTGTAACTTAGATTAAAAATTCGTAGTCTTTTTCCAGGAGATCGCAGTTTCATGGTTTTAATTCTAGTTTCGATATTAAAATTTTATATTTTATCAGAGTCAGTCAGTCAGCAGAAACCACAAATATGAAATAATATTTGAATTCATTTTGAAGATTTCGTTCTTTGAAAAAGGTAAATTTTAATGTTTTTAAATATTAACAGGATTCTAATTATAAATAAATATAAATTATTATTGGTCGAAGAGCTTGTATTTTATCTTCAAGCTAAAACTAAGCTGGAAACATTTTTTTTTTATTTTCATATTGCAAATAAAAGATATACACCGTCTTAGCCGATTCAGGCTATACAGACTGGATAAATGATTCAAAACTGTTTAGTTATTTAAAAACAATGTTTTTAACTAAAATTTTATATTTTAATCGAGTTTGAATTTGATTTCATCCGCAAAATAATCTCTTACTTTTATTTCAAAATATTTTGTAGTTGAAAAGAATTAGGTTAATAACTGCTGATTTAAGTAGATGCAAAATTTTTTTCTGTAAAATAAAACCTTGAAAATCCATTTATTTATCATTTGATTTTTTTTAAATTTGCATTTCTAGGACTGAATTTCGAATATAAGGATTTGAAATAAATACCTAACTTTAATAGTAAAAAAAACTCAAAGCTAAATAATTAAACAGAACTACACACTTTTTTATACTCTTGAAGTATAGATTATTCAAGCAAAACTGATATGAGAAAATTTTGCCACAAATCCCCCCCGCCTCCAGCCGGTTCTTCCTACGGCCTTGTATGGACCTATATAATCTTGAGAAACTTCGTTTTTGAATGTTGATCAAATATGATGACAAAAGGAAAAGTTTAAAAAAAAACATATAAAGTACATATGTTCCCGCATCTTTGGTCGCTCCCCAGCCCCTACCAAATTGTGGATCAGACACCAATGGCAAAACAGCAATCGTCGTGACAGTTGAGGAGACAGACTAAGTCGTTGAATATCAGCAAGAAAGTGCATCGTCATTCACCTGTTCACTCAGTTAGGAATTTCCAATTAACCTTCCCATGCCGTTCGGGTCAATATGACCCGAAGCGCACATTTAAAATCTCTTCATCATCATTCCAATATACTGAAGAACTAGGAATTTTGACAGACCAAGTATGTTCTATGAAAATAATGATCAAATTAACGTCAAAAAATTGAAATTTGAGTTTTGAAAATCGGTTCATTGGGAAATGAAATACAGCTAAGCAAAGCAAAAATTGGATAACGTTTTTTTGAAGTTAGATTTTTTTCTACCGGAAGATCTGAGATAGCGGTCAAAACATTCATTGGACCCCAACATATCTATACACTGTCGGATAGATGGATTCTTGACGATTTCAAACATCAATGAAACACTTAAATACAGAAAAGCTGTTAAAAGTTATGAGCATTTTAAAAATAAAATTGATTTTTCGGACTTTTTACTTTCTGAACCAGTTTCTGATAACTTGGTAATACATATCGACTTTATTTTAAAATTTTGAGTAATAAGAACAAATTACCTACACAATGAATATAATATCATCAAAATCGGTTAACATTTACAGCCAGGAGAACGAAATCAAACTACAACTCAAATTTCCCCGAAACGGATATTTTGCGAACGGCATGGGAAGGTTAAAATTATATAATCACATAGTTCTGTTTCAAAATTTTGGATCGTGAGTATAATAAATTTGAATAACTATTCTCTAAGTTAAAAAATGATAATTTCTAGAATTCCATCGAGTATTTTAACGGATATAAGTAACCGTATCGTGGATTTCATAAATTCGGAAATCACACAATGTAAGTTCTTATCTAAAATGAAAATTCTTGTAATCCTCAAATTACTATTATCTAAACTTAAAATTATTTCATCATCTAGAGTTCCATCGAATTACTTAACGGTTATAATTACCTTATTGTTGAGGTTAAATTTGGAGGTTATACAATGTAAGTGAACAACAAAAATTGAAATGTAAACCTTGAATAATAAATTAATTTATTAGCATCATTCAAGTAGATGATGGCTAGCATCTTCCAAACGCTCAAACCACCAGCTCACAGAAAGAGTATTTACTATGTTTGCCGTGACCGAGATTTGGTCTTATGACTACTAACTTAGAAGATTTGGACGCTATCCTCTAGGCCACGGTAGGCGGCAATTTGGAATTTTGGAATTTCAAGAAAAAAAAAATAGAAGTGATCGTGTTTGTAAATTTTTCCTATTTCTGTAAAGTACGCGAATTTTGATTTTATTTTGAAGAAGATTTTAACCAAAAGGAACATTTCTTAAAGCATACGTCGAATCGTTTTGCAAAGTTGTTCAATGAGTTAAAATATTCAATATCAGAAAAAAGACTTCCTTGAATGATGTCATTGATTGTATATTATCTTTTCGAATTTCTAAAAATAGTTTTACGATATGGAATAATTGTTTTGTAAATATTCGATCAACAAGATTATCTTTAACCCGATTTATATGGAAAGTTTTTCAGCTTATAAAATTATGGGTTTTTACCGGATGAAAGCAGTATCAATCTCCTTGCACTTCCCAAGCCCAATACTCTTCCATATTGCATTGAATCAGCAATCTGCTGTTATATTTCAACATAACATCACCTATCTCGGTTAGTTGATCACAAAGGCTCCATCCAGGCGACCTCCAGAAAGTTCAAAATCAGAACAGTTTTAATCGCTGGTTTGAATTGAAATCCGACAAACTAACAACAGTCATCATCTCGTCCCGTAAGCAGCACGCACTCACTCACTCACTTATTCAGCCATTCCATGTGCTTCATTATCCAATTCCATCCGCCAAGCCGCTCGGAGTCGTTGATGACTTCGGCTGTTTTTTTTGGTCTCTTCCTCTAGGGTAACGGTTTGGATTCTCGACCGATAACCGTATGGTTTTCCCCCTAGTCATTAATGCAATTTCTTATTTTTAACGAGAATTATTTTATCGTGGTTTACTTGCGACTTACTTATATATTTGTCGAAAGTTTAAAACACGTGACGTCAACAACGATTCGCCCCCAGGGCACCGGATTCTCTCCAAGCAACGTCTGGTCTGGGGCACAGACGTGAAGAAATGAAGAATTTAAGAACATTGCCATACACGGGAAGAGCTCAATTTTTATTACACTCGTTTCAACACCCCCTCTCCAATCTCACACGGAGACGTCTCGAAAAAATAAAACACCAAAGGCAAGCAGCAGCAGCAGCAAAAAAAAAAAAAATAAAGAGCACACAACTCGACCGGCTTATTACGATTTTGGCTCCTCCGGATCACTCTTCGGCGGTACACAGTGTATGGTCGCTGATTGGGGTGGGATTAATAATGAATTACAGTAAATCACCCAGAAGGAAATAGAATTTAAGTTTGATAATAAAAGTATTGATTGAAAAACACAATAATCATCCCAACTAGCGATCGAACACTGTAGAGACGCGATACTCCCAAGGAACCGCTGCCTGCTGCTGCTTAAGTCTTTGCTTGCGTATCGCGCATGAAGTTCGCGTAAATCGCAGATCTACCCAAGGCAACCCCTCCAAGCTGCAAGCAACAGACAGAACAGAGGTACATGACCTTCCAGTTTTGCGGCCGCCTCGTTCTTCTGTATACCTACTTATGCTACTCTCTTTACACTATGGACATTCCGGCTGACTCAGTCGCCAGTTCTCTCTGAGGAAACGGGGATTTTCAGATTGGTGCGAAAACACTAGTTATTCTATTAAAACAAATACTTTTATTTTATAGTTATGATAGAAGAAATAAATATTTCTTCTATCAGCTCATTTTAACTTTGCACTTCACATTTTGTTATTCTCACCCATAAATTTTGGTACGAAATATTAGTTGTCTTACAAGTTTGGGTATTATTTGAAAGCTTATGACCTGCGCTTACTTATGAGATAGTAATTGAAAGTATATGTATGTATGTTGTATGTTGGTTATCCACCATGGGTGCACGGATTCACCGCCAAAATCGAACGGTTTTTAAAAACAACATTACTTTCTGGTTTATGTCATAACAGGACCAATTTAATTTAGACAAACACCATTAATACATTGTTATGTTCTGAAATGGTGATAAAATGCAACAAAAAACTATTTTTTTTTTTTAAATATAAAGTACTCAAATATTCCAAAAAAAATGAAAAATTGAAAAACAAATTCAAACAAAAGAATGATAATGACATAAAAACAACTAAAAAATGATGAAGAATGACAAAAATAGCAAATATGAAAAAAATGAAAAAAACATTATAAACTGAACAAGAAAAGTGAAAAATGCATCAAAAACATGATGAAAAAAAATAAAAACTGACTTCAAATGATTGGAAATTGACTAAAAATAACGTTTATGATTATAATAATAGTTATTTTGTAAAAATAACTGAAACAAAGTTGAGAAAAAAAAACTGTTCGATTTTGGCAACATTCGATTTTGGCAACACAAAATGTACAGGCGTGTTGCCAAAATCGAACGGGGTCTGTATATTATTCAATTTTTAGTTTTAATGTAGGTGTATTAGTTTATCAGCTGGAATTTAGTAAAAAATGATCAATTTTGAAATTTACGAGCCATTGCACCAAATCTTGAGGTGATAGACAAAATCTGACTTAATGTTCGAATTTATGACGCCAAAATCTTTCGAAACAGTTGTTAAAACATATGCACCTATTCTCCTATTTTTGGCATTTCGTAGAATTATGAAACTCAGAGTAGAATTCTTACACAAACATGAAAGTATTGTTAGGTGAAAAGATCAAAGCTAGAGTTTTTTGGTAGAAGCAATCGACCATTTAGAAAAGGAATGGGGTTTACATGTGCTTTATGTTAAAATCAACACTTTTGATTAAAAGTGTATCAAGAAATTTAGAATTGAAATTTATTTAAAGAAAAAGAATTAAACCCTTAATTTCAAAACTTTTCATTTTTTCTATTGAAATCCTATTTAACAAGCAATGATATACTTTTACGTAAAAATAATTGAAAAAAAAATCTGTTGTCTTTCTCTCATAAATATGTCTGTGTTTTGAAATTGGTAATGTATAAAAAAGAAAAAAAAAAATATGAACCTTCTTCAAACCAACCCCGGTTTTAGATGGGGATTTCAAGAATCAGCATCTAACCAAAACCAATGATTATTACAACTTACTTTTTGCGCGGAATGTTTCAAAACATGTTAATTTAACAATCCATACTAATGGCAACTGCTTGACAATGAGTTGTCAAGGTCTACATCTAAGAAATGCTTATAAAACATAGAAGTACCGGAAATAAGGATATTGTTCGAAAAATTATCCTTTTGGTCGCGTCAAAATTCCTTGGCTCATGTGTTTTTCGATCTTAAATAGCTGTTGACAATTAGGTCTTAAACTTATCACCATTCTGTCTTTTTTTTAAACAAAAAATATATTTTATGTTCGGTAGAGGAAAGAAGAGATATGAAACACGTCTTAAGACAGAGTTTGGAAAAACTATAAAAATCAACAAAATTTGTTGATTTTTATCGTTTTTTCAAACCCCTATTGAATATATTAAATGGATGCAACCGACAAGTTTTGATATTAAGTTATTCAGCCCATACAGTTAAGGAATTGTTGTAAAAAAAATTGTTTCCTAAACGATAAAGTTATTCGTAGAACTAAAGTGGTGTGCAATAAAAAAAAACTATACTTTCGTGTATTTTTCTGCAAAAAAAATGGTTTTAAGAGGTTCAACATTTCATAATAGTTACAATGTCGAAACAAAGATAAGAAAGTTCGACTGCCAGTAGAAGTCATACGCTTGTGAAGCGCGTATTGGAAAATTGATCACCCCAATAAAAAATTTTAATGTATTTAAATTCTCACTCAAAGTCATTCTGATTTCACATTATCAAAATCTCAATTGTATTCCTGTTTTCATGTTTCGGATTCTATATCCAGTTTGGGATTCTTGACTTTCGGTTCGGATCATTATGTTAAAATAAGAATTTCAAACCTAATTTTAAATCGTTCAAATTGGGGTTTGCATTTAATTCAAAATATGATTCGTGATTTCGCAAATCATATGCATTTTCAATATTGAGGGGATAATTTTTCAAATGGGTAAAAAAATGTAGAAACCAGCCTGCAATTTTGTAGACATTCATGCGAAGTTCTTGAACTAAACATTTCAAAATCTTATTTAAAAAAAAGTTAGAAAGCAGAGTTCAAACATTATAAAGCTTCAAAATTACGATGCAGAACTAAAAACTCAGAGTCAGATTCATCATTTTATTTACATTAAATTGAAATTTGCAAATCGGATTGAAAATATGTAATAATAAAAATATAAGTTCAAATTGAAACCGAAAACGTCAGAATTGAAATCCAAGATTCAAGGTTGAGAGCCTGAAACAAATTTCAATTCTTGGCTCGTAATGAAAATGCTGATTTAGAATCTATATTCTGAAATCGTATTTTTTTTTTTGTATATTTCAGAAATCGTATTTAAATTCCGAAACCGAAATTCAAATTCTAGATTGAGGTGCTGAGTTTTAGAATTTAGAATTTATACTGAAATTAGCATTCAGATTCAGCTGACAAAAGAGTTTCACAATCAAGATAAAATTATCAAAATGACTCTTTAGTTGGAGAATTTAAATAGCACAAGATCGCATAAAGGGTGATACGGTCAAAATTTGGTCAATATCAACTTGACGTATTTCTTTCAATTTTGCATTTAAAAAACCTGAACACCCCTCATTTTGAAGGTGTGTGTGTAGAATGTTGCTCTTATTTTGATTTTGGAATTCACTCTTCAGTTGTAAAAATGCCGTCCAAGGAAGAAGAGCAGCGTATCAAAATTTTGCTCGCGCATCGCGAATTCCGAGCTACTCGCACGCAAAGCTGGCAAAATCGCTAAAAGTTGCCAAACCAACCGTTACAAATGTAATTAAAGTGTTTGGGGAACGTTTGTCGACAGCCAGGAAGTCTGGATCGGGGGGAAATCGAAAACCGAAAGCCGCTGAGAAGACAAAGAGAGTTGCCGGTAGTTTCAAGCGAAACCCTAACTTCTCTCTCCGAGATGCCGCAAATAAGCTGGGTGTATCGTCTACAACCGTGCATCGAGCCAAAAAACGATCCGGACTATCGACTTACAAGAAGGTAGTGACTCCAAATCGCGATGATAAACAAAATACGACAGCCAAAGCGCGATCCCGGAGGCTGTACACGACGATGCTGACGAAGTTTGACTGCGTGGTAATGGACGACGAAACCTACGTCAAAGCCGACTACAAGCAGCTTCCGGGACAGGAGTTTTATAAAGCAAAAGGAAGGGGAAAGGTAGCAGATATTATCAAACACATGAAACATTCAAAATTCGCGAAGAAATATTTAGTTTGGCAAGCCATCTGTACCTGTGGTTTGAAAAGCAGCATTTTCATAGCTTCCGGGACTGTCAACCAAGAAATTTACGTGAAAGAGTGTTTGAATAAACGTCTGCTGCCTTTCCTGAAGAAACACGGTTGTTCCGTACTGTTTTGGCCGGATTTGGCATCTTGTCATTACGGTAAAAAGGCCATGGAGTGGTACGCCGCCAACAACGTGCAGGTGGTTCCCAAGGACAAGAACCCTTCCAACACGCCAGAGCTCCGCCCACTTGAAAAATACTGGACTATTGTCAAGCGGAACCTAAACAAGACCAAAAAAACTGCTAAGGACGAGCAGCAGTTCAAGGCGAACTGGCTTTCTGCGGCGAAAAAGGTTGACAAGGTGGCTGTACAAAATCTGATGGCATGGGTTAAGCGTAAGGCCCGGAAACTCGGATTTGGAAAAGCGGAAGCCTAACTGAATATTTTTCCTGAATTTTATACTAATTAAACTTGAAAAAGAAATTCAATTTGATTTTTTAAATAAACGATTTCACCGATTTACACGCGTTTTCCCTTGGCCAAATTTTGACTGTATCACCCTTTACCTCTAATTTTGATTGTTAGTTCAATTTCAAAATTTCTAATTCTTCATCAAGTCATTTATAATACATTATTCATCTGAACTGCGGTGAATCCGTAGACCCATGGTGGATAATTAACATACATACATACCATTCAGGTATTAGAATGGTGGTAGGCTTAATAGCGGCACGTTATCTAAACATACGGGAAAATTGTGTTCTCAGATTGCAGAAATTTTTAGGTAATTGTATGCTAGAATCAACTTAAGAAATTTAATAAGTCAGAATTTAAATCTGATGTTTTTATTACTTAACTGATCTAAAAATCCCATTCCACCTAATCTGGTGTCAAATGTCAAATCCCAATATTAACTAAAAGCCCTCCAGCCATGCCCTAATCTGGATGATGGTTGGTATTACGAAACAGATAATAGAGGGCCAATATCACATTTCAAAACACAGCTCGTTCATTGCTGATGCTGTTATTAATGTTGAATGACGACGACGACGCTCTCTGGGACTGGCTTTGCTCCCGAATTTCCAGTTGGTGCTCCACCAGGGAAAAAAGCAAACCGGTTACCCGAACTCGAACCCGGTCCCAAACAGAGGAGGGCGGATTTGTGAATGCATATTACCAGCAACTATTTATGCCCTACATTACATCTACTTCTACCATCATCGGATGCATGATACGAATGGGTTAATGCTTGCGGTGTGGCTGTGCAGCAACTAAGAGCAGAAACTGCTCTCGGAGGCCATGTGTAACGTAACCGTGGTAACGAACGAACGAGATGGTGCAGCAGCAGAACATTGAAGAATAAAAATAATAGATGAAACACGAAGAGGAATAAAAAAAACTGTCTACTACATCACGATGACATCCGGAACAGACGACCAGACGGAAACAGATCGATATGTAGGACCAGTGAACTTACAACATTGTTGTTGTTGTGGCTGTGCAAGAGTGCATAAGGAAGGAGTGTTTGGGTAAGCGATTTTAAACTCGCATACTAACTCATCGGCTACTGAGATGCATCTTCACGAGGGAAGGTCTTTTAGTGATTTTTTTTTGGGAAATTTATTGGAGCAACAACTTGGGGTGAGAAAAAGGGTTGCTTAAATCAATATTCTATTCTTACACGTACATATTACGTGAATGAGCCTCTGAGAATTCCATGAACATCACTTACAATGAACCACATTCGTCTATACGTGACGGATCACTGGAAATCCACGTTAATGGAATGTCTTGTTTTTGACAGCATTCAACTGTATGAATGTAGTTTGAGTGATTTTTTATTGCCTTTTCAGTGGTTAGCGTAAATCAAGCAAAAAATCACGTAACGAGGGGCTACGTGAAAATCCAGGTGAATTTTACGTTCCTTTTTTGTGTGAGTGTGGGTATATTCCGTGAAACTTGACAACATCGAAGATTTTGCCCTATTTTTTTGCATTTGTCTTACTTTTCATCTAATTTTTTTTTTCACCAACTTTGTGGAAAATCTTTAAAATCTTAAAATTACCAGAAAAAAGTTATAATGAAAAGAAAACAGATTTTGAAATATTATTTATATGTATATAATACACTGTATTTCGAAAGATACATGTTTTGGAAATTTTACATTTAACAAAAATTTTCAATAAATTGCATTTTAAACAAGTTTGTCCAAGGCGGCAAAGAGATTGGACTTACAGTATAGAAGTTAAATTTTTTATCTCACTTAATGGAGGGTTAATAAAAAAAATCATTGCATTTCTTATGCACGCATAATAATTTAGAAATAAAATATACGGGATTTTTCACGTAGAATAAGCTTTTACTGCATCACATCGACTCTACGTGTGCTTTGTAGTAACTACTATGAATCCAAACAGATGACATATGAATTTCACGTAAAGTCTAGGTGGATAGGTCTAAACCCTTTTTTCTGCTATTTTCTCATGCGTCTGGTAGTGTATTCCTATTGGAAAATGTGGGAATTGCGGAATTTTCGAGTTTAAAATTTTGCAAGATTCAAAAAATTCAAGGTTTTTCGCGCGAACCCCGGCCGGAAAAAGTCGAAAAAAATGAGTTTTTGGCTTTGAGTTTAAAATTTTGCAAGATTAAAAAAATTCAAGGTTTTTCGCGCGACCCCCGACCGGAAAAAAATCGAAAAAAATGTTTTTTTTGGCGAAAAATTTTCGAGTTTAAAATTTTGCAAGATTCAAAAAATTCTAGGTTTTTCGCGCGACCCCCGACCGGAAAAATCGAAAAAAAAGATTTTTGCCGAAAAATTTTCGAGTTTAAAATTTGGCAAGATTTTAAAAAATCAAGGTATTTCGCGCGACCCCCGACCGGAAAAAATCGAAAAAAATGATTTTTGCCGAAAAATTTTCGAGTTTAAAATTTTGCAAGATTTAAAAAATTCTAGGTTTTTCGCGCGACCCCGAAATTGAATAAAATGATTTTTTGGCGAAAAATTTTCGAGTTTAAAATTTTGCAAGATTTTGAAAATTTAAGATTTTTCGCGCGACCCCCGGAATTCGGATGCGGCAGCTCAAAAGTATTCAGCGTCGGTTAACGAGCAGTACACCACAAAGGACGTCTTGCGGGGCCAAAGCAAGAGAAATACAAATCCGAGCCTCAGGAGCAAGGTGGTAAGTGAATATCGTTTTCCCTGTCAAAATTTAATTCAATTTAAGCCGTGGTTCGTATTCTTTTTAGCTTTGGAGAAAGTTTGGAGAAATCGACCAAAACAATTTTTACAGGATTCCACAACCTAACTCGCTGGAAAAAGGTCCCGGATTTGTGTTTCTTTTAAATAATGAATTAAGTGTAGTGACAGTGTGACGAATGAAAGTGAAAATAAATTTTTATTATGATCAAATTTAATTTGTTTTGATTTTTTTTTACCAAAAAGTAAGTGCAGATGGATTAGACAGACGTTGCGAAAAGATGAACGTGAAAATCAATTGGATAAAAAAAAATGTAGTTTTTTCCGTAACAGCTACCTGCAGATTATTTTGGGTGTAGAGCTTATTTTACTGTAAAACTTCTTCGATTGCACCTAAAAAATGAAATGTAAAAAAAAAAGTTATATTTCAGCAGAACAAAATTTTTATATTTGATGATAATGTTTCTTAATAAATTCTACACTCAGCCGAAAAGAAAACGTTAAATTCATCTAGATTTTCACGTAGGCGCTCATTATGTGAATTTTTGCTCGATTTCCGTGAAGCACTTAGTAGCTATAATAAAATATTACTTGATCTTTACGTGACATTCACATAGTTGTATGCTGTCCAAACAAAGACACATTCGATTTACGTGAAAAACCAGTGATTCGCCAAGTATAGATGGATTTGGTGCTTTCTAAGTGAAATTCACTTAATTCTGAATAGCTCATTCACGTAAAATCTATGTGAATGAAACAATATTCAATATGGCGTAGATCCAACAGTTGGTGATGGCAGATGAAGACATTCTGGGTAATAGAAAAGCAAATTTTTCGTAAGTAGTAAAAGTTTTGAGGTGTCGTAATTTTGATTACATATTTTGTTTACACAGGATTATGAATTAGGGCCACTAGGACGGCCAGCAACTGTGGCTCTTCGAATGCTATTTTCTCGGCGGAAGTGTTTAAAAAAAAGTGAAATGTAAATGTGTTGTTAAAACGTAAAAGTGGCAGTAAGAAGTTTGTTAATCGTGTTATCTATTATCACGTGCTTGTCTTATCACTCGATATAATAAAATTCCCCTGAAAATGAAACCTTTTTTTAGTTTACGATTCGAAATAAAACATTACTATATGTTTATATCAATATGAAATTTACGTGAACAGCATGTAGCAGAACGAATCTTTTCTCCACGTACGCTTCAAGTTGAACTCATATGAAAATTACGTGAATTGTACCTGCTGCGCGTACTCTGTTTGCTACCTAAAATTCACGTAAGTTTCACGTGATTTTCATGGTGGCAAAAATTCATGTACATTTTCACGTAGTGTTCACATGAGGAATTTTTTTTTAGTGTACCCGCTCATTTTCACCGTCTTTCTTTTCTTCTACACGGAAAATAATAAAAAGGTAAAATTTACTGAGGTAAAAAGGTAAACCTGAATCGAGCTGGAAAAAAAGATACAATTCACCGAGAAAAAAGGTGAATTCAAAAAAGGTAAATCTTACCTCGTAGTGAGGTGAAGTTCACCTGAATTGAGCTGAATAAAAAGGTACAATCCACCTATAAAAAAGGTGAACCAAAAAAGGTAAAACTTACCTCGTAGCGAGGTGAAGTTGACCTGGATTGAGCTGAACAAAACGGTACAGTTCATCTTGAAAAAAGTAACAATTTTCCGAACCCGTTTATTGAGGTTATGCTGTTTTGTCATTCAGAAAAAAGTTTTGCTTTGTGCCCAATATGTGAAAATCCGAACAGAACGGTAAATGTTTCTATAATAGTGCTGGTTCTCGTCATAATACTTTGCTTTTGTTACAGATTGGCCAACATTCCGGAACATCCCACAGATCATTCCGGAAAAGCGGGACCTAAATGGATCAATCGAAAGAGAAGGATATGAATGTCAACGCAATGCAAGAGGATTCAGCGGCCAAGGAAGAACTCGAAGAAAGTGACCGTGAGTAAGCAACTATAATTTTCTGCATTCCAACATGAAATATAAAGGTAAAAGTCCTTATTATCTTAAATAAAAACCAATTCTTTAACTAATTTTATTTAAGTTTTATTGAAGAAACCAACCAAACCAGTTAACATTTACCTTTTAAATCAGAGGGTGGGGTAACGGTATTATTTACTATTTTGCTAGGTAAATGCAAAAGAGGTAAAATTCACCTTTTTGCTAGGTGAATTGAAAAAAGGTAAAAGTTACCTTTTTGCTAGGTGAATTAAATAAGGTAAAATTTACCCAGAAAGCTGGGTGAAAAAAAACACCTCGCAAAAAGGTAAATTTTACCTTTTTTTTTAATTTTTCGTGTAACGTTCTATCAGTCTATAAATTATCATAATCTTAAGACGTCCCTACTAAAAAGGACATCAATTTTCACCGATAAAGCCGATAAATTAAAGTAACAAACATAAATTACAATGATTCATCTCTTCATAAAGTTGTAAGCAACAAACGCGTTTTTTGCAGTGTGATGAAGTGGCACTGCAGTGAGATAATTATGACCACGTTGGGTAATTTGAATAGGCATTTTCATACCACTAAATGCAACCTTAAAATTAAGCCGAAAATCCCTAAATGATCAGGGGGAACGATATCATATATTTTGGTTTTGTTCTACAACAACTCAAGCAATTTTTAAAGTTTAAGTTTAAGTCTTTATTTAGCAGATAATAGAAAAAAAAACTGAGTTATTTTTGTGCATAATAACCTCATTTGACCCTATTTTATGTGTTCTTGTTTTATGTTTTTGTATAGTTTTTGATTCACTTATGTTTTTTTTTTTGCGTTTCTTTTAGGTCTCCTACTTCATGTTCGATAAATTGTTTTAATTTTTCTGTCTTTTTATGTCTTTTTTACCAGTTTTGGTTCATTTGACTGTCACTTTATGGTATTTTTATGAAATTTTTAAATAGTTTTGGGAGCACTGTTATGCTTATTACGTATAATTTTTGTTCAATTGGTGCCTTTCTTATGTATTTTTTGTGATTTCCGTCTATTTAGCTATTTTTTCCGATATTTTTCTCATCTATTGTACTTTTTGAAATCATGAAAAATCAAGTTTTTTTTCTAATTTTTTGTAATAATTATTTTTTAAATTTATATTTTTGTCATTTTTGTAAAGTTTATAATTTTGTCATTATTCGAATTTAATCAACTTTGTATTTTACTTGGTAATTTTTTAAATTCTTGCTATTTTTGCTTTTTTTATTAAGTATTTTTTGTAATTTTTTTTAAATTTTCGTTTTTTGTCATTTTTGTCTTGTGCGGGAAGGTTGCCAGAATTTTCCTCGCATTCATCCGGGTCGTACAAATCCGGGCAAATTCGGTCAAAAGCCGGGAATTATTCAACAAAAATCCAGAAAAAAAAACCATGAAACTTTTTTTTCATCAAATCGCATCAGCGGAGTTAAAGTTATACTTTAGTCTTCAAGAGAATCGTTCATAATTATTTTGCTAAAAAATTGGAATCGCTTTTGGACGCAAATATAAAAATTATAATAACTCAAATTGAGTTGTTTTTGTTTAATTTTGCAAATAAAGCGAATAAATCCGGGCAAAACCCGGCATTTTTCAACGAAATCCGGGCAATCGGGCGGGGCCGGATCATTCCCATATTTTGTATCAAATTTCCGGGCAAGTCCGGATAAATTCGGGCAATCTGGCAAGCTTAAGCATACACGAATTCGACATACAACACTCAAAAATGCAACGTTAAGTTTATCTTCTAGGGAACAAAAATATGTACTTAAATATTTTATCATGAATTTAATTTACTCTCATAAAAAAGTCAAAATAAGGAAGAAGCACAACACAGTTTAGAAACTGGTCATCTTTTTAACTTCGACAATACAAAAATTTTAGAAAAAAATACAGGCTATAATGCGAGAATTACAGCGGAAACTTTTTACATTAAGATTAGAAGTGACAACAATGTAGTCAATAGGCTAATAGAATCCTTTAATTTTAAAACAGCTTACGACTCTGTAATTAAAAATCATCACAAAAACTAAGATACAAATGTGAACGAAATTACAAAATGTCGCTGCCCGTGGTGTAGAGGATAGCCTTCAAGTCTTCTAAGCCAGCGGGTATGAGATCGATTCCCGGTCACGGTACACACAGCACATTTTCTGTGGGTTGGTGGTTTTAGCATTTGTAAGATGCTAGCCATCATATCCTTGAAAGATGTACGCTAAGAGTTGAGAAAAGGGAATCTCTTTGAGGAAATATGAAGTTTCATTGAGATCCTGTATGTGTTTGTGTTCGTTCCGAATCAAATAAGTATAGACGAAGGCCATTAGATTGTAAGTTTTTTTTAAATATTGTATAGATGAACATTCAGTGTTAAAAATATAATTTTAGTGTTCACTGAAGAGAAGCGAAAGCCAGAGTAGCTCGAAACGTCTAGACAACTGATAAAAACGTTTTCAAATCTAAAATCTGCCAAAAAACGTCGATAAAATAAAATTACGTTTTACTAATTACCTAAAAAAATGCTCAACCTTCAAATGTGTTATCCATTGAAACCATTTCTCACTTTTGCTAGTCTCCCACGGGTACTTTCCATAAACTTTTCCTGGTAAGCACTCAGGTGTTTTGACTTTGGTGCTCTGAGTCTGTCAGCGTCCAGCGACAATGTGCTTTCCCAGAAATCATTGGCTTTTGCACGTTTCGGTTCAACCTCGAGGCGCCCAATCGGGTGCCTTTTCTTCGTGTGTGTCTTACACTGACTTCTTCTCCCTGACTTGAGAGCTTGAAGCGCGAAAGTAAGCAGCAACTATCGAAATTTTCCTCCGAAAGAAGTCACACTTTCTGCCAACCAAAGACCCCCAAGCTTGGCTGATGGGCACCAGACCGTATGGTTGAGCTACACCGTTAGGAAATAAATACATATAATATATCCAATCCACCCATCTATCTAAGTGTGTGCGATAAAAAGGCACGCTTGACCCCTCTTCTCTCGGGTCCGAATCCAAAAAAAAAAAAATTCGGGGTCCAACGGATGCGATGGAGAGCAACCAGCAAGCAACAATCTCAAAGATATCACTACCCAAGTATCTCAGGTTAGAACAACCGGACGGCATTGGGCTTACTCGATATGGAAGAGGCGAATATAAATAAAATAACTTTGTAAGCGGATTTTCAACAGTTGGTCAACAACGACGCGCCAAATCTGCGGCATGGTCGTCGTCCGGAGGACACCTCCCTCCTCCGGATGGACCTTCGAAAGTAGTGAAAGAGACACGCAATCGTCCGGGTGGAAGGAAGGCTCCCTCAAACTGGGGAGTCTGCACCGAACAGCTCTCCATAAATTAAACCTACGCCTTCTCCAAGTCGTAAGAGTTAAGTCGACAAACAAACCAACGAAAAAAAAACCGTATGTAGATCGCTTACGGGCAAGATTACCGATGCATCGGGGTGCCAAAATTTATCGGTTCTCCCAAAAAATGGTGGAATTTGTTCGGTTTTGCTTGCGCAATATGTATGTATATGAAGCTATAAATAGTTGCCACAACGATTTGGAATCAAGACAACTTTTGAACCTGAGTACGAGCTAAATGAGACTGCTTCCACGGATAAAAATTCTAATGTTTATGAAAATTGACAGAGTTCATCAGTAAGTGGATCAGAGGTGGATCAATAAATCAATAACAGGTTTTTTATTTCCCAAAAATGTTTGACTGTTGTTTACGTTTGTCATCAATAAAATCCTCCAAGCCCAAGTAGCAGCAACTGGACAAAAACATTTTAAAAAATCAAACAGTTTAATAGATTCAAAAACAAACTGGACAATTAAAACGAAAATGAACCAATCCTTGAAAAAGGCATAATAAATGTCGAAACGTCGGATGCAGTAAAAATACAAAAACCCATATCCTTTAAGACTGAAATCACCAAAAACCCTCTCTTTCATTACCAAACCAGTCGATAGGAAACTTTATTACCCATAGAAATCATCATTCATTTAACCATGTCACTGTTATTTGATAGGACTTCTTGTTTTGTCCAATCAACAACAATATCATCATCATCAACAAACCATCATGTTAGGTTAATTCATAAATGGAGAATTTTTTAGACTTGCATAGAGTTGTTCTTGACATTTCTTACGCACACTTGCTGAGCGTGTACAGATGAGTCGGGACAATCAATCTCAAAAACTTGACAAATTTCAGTGCCAAAACTGGGCAGCCAAAAGATGAACATGGTCTGTTTTTAGGTTAATGTTAAAAGGTTAAAAAATAATGCGAAAAACAAATAAATTGAAATAAATTTCATGAAAACTTGTAGGCAACAAAATTGCATATTATATCATTGCAAAAAACCTATAAATGAAGTAAATTTTTATCCAAAAATAAATAAATTAAAGAATACAAAAGGTAAAATAACTCCCACCTTCCAAAGTTTAGTTTTTTGTCTTGCAATCTTTCGGATATTTGGATTTTTTTTCCAAAATTTACATAAAATACTTCAAACTTTATTTATTCCCCCCTTCGAGTTTTTTGAAATTTAAAAGGGGGGGGGGGAGGGGGGGAGGTGACAAAAGAAGAAATTGATATTTGTTCCAGCCTTGTTTACCATATCGTTTCTTCTTTCATTTAAACAATAACTTTTTGCCTTGAAGATAGTCTTTTTAAAATAGGAACCTGAATTTTAATTCTTGAATATGTATGCTAAATCTAAATTTAGAATTCTAACTGACTCAGTAGGCTGTGCTCGAAAGTGACGGGAGTGTTCGTTTTTGCGCCAGAAAATTTCCTTTTTCGCCAATCAAATTGGACCTTCAAATATGTTTCAAGAACGGGTCCCGAAAAATTTTCACAAGGAGTGACCCCGAGGAAAAACACCAAATCTATTTTCTGGAGAATCCTGAATGCAGCTCGTAGCAAGGATTTAAAAGGAATATAGCCTTTGGAGTCCTCGATCATATTTAAGAAATTGATGAGTTCATTCCTTTTTCAATATTTTATCGCGGGTTATTTTTTGGAAGTATAGTACAGTTTTTTCTCGTTCATTTCTATTCAAACATTATAATCAGGTTCGAAATGTTACTTTTTGGTTGAAATCAATAGCAGGATTTGGTTTAAATCTTTTTCAGCGTTAGATTCTAAAAATATGACTTGTTTTCAATCGGCCATCATTGAACTCATTTAAAAGGATCTGTTTTTAAATTTTGGAAACAATTAGGTACATATATTGGATTCATGATTATGTCATAACGCGTTTATCCAAATATGCTCTATTGTCGTGTTTAAACTTTTCATTTTTCAAAATTCAAGAAGTTCAAAAAGCAATGTTAGAAAATTACTTTAAATTTTTAAAATTATTGTTTAGTTTTATTGAAATTTTTACCCTTCGTTTCACTAAGTAACAAGAAAGTTTGTTAAAGTTTGTGTAAGAAAAAGTGAAAAACAGTTTTTTTTAAATGATCAATGATTTAAAGCAGAAAATCTAGACTCAACTGTAATTATTAGAGTTTCACATAGAATTCACAGGAAATTGTGGAAAAAGTTCTTAGTCCTAGAAGATCGCACTAGTAAAAAGTGCTTCCTGATCATATCCTTTCACCCATACTTCCAACAACAAATATTTTACTAGGAAGCATAGGAGACCCCTGCCCTAAAGCACAAAATTAATCTTTCATTTCTTTCTCTCTTTTTCAAACTATCTATTGACTTCTAGGACGTGGCCGGCGACGTTAGCGATAATTAGTTTTGGGCATTGTGGGCAACATTCTTTTGCCCTTTGATCAAAATTGATGGCCTCGGCCAATCACCGATGTGAAATTAGTGATCATCTAGTACAATTGATTATTCTTCAACAACTCTTGTTTCTGAGGTTATAGCCATTAATTCATTATTAAAGTTATCAAAATTTTTGGAAAATTAGAACGTTACTGGATGTTTCTAACTTTATAGATATTGATTGTCATCAATATCCCTTTGCTTTTTTTTAGAAGATAGGTCTAGAACTTAAATAAGTGTGAAAATATAAAAAAAAAATAAATCTTCACGTATCAATTAAAATATCTTGCAGTGTTTGGACAAAGTTGATTGATACCATTAACTTCAAAATGATAAATATCTTAGCATAATACCACAGGGATGTCGAGAATTCTCTTGAGTTTATTCACGGGGTTTTAAGTTTTAACATCCAAAACTGAAATTTTTCAGCCAAATTAAAACCAGATTTGATCGAGGAAGAAAAACTTTGTTTAAAATAAATACATAGTTTCTGTGTTAACTTCGTTCTTAAAGTGAAATAACTTGTTTGAAAATGTTCTTCAATGTTCAATACTAAGATGTAAGCCGAGCTGGCTAGCAATGCCTCTGATGCAAACATGCCCAATTTTTCAAAAATAACATTGAAATAAGTCCTTTTTTCAATTTCACTCAGTTCTAGCTACAAATAACGAAGGATGTGTTTAAAGTGCGATTAAGTGATGAAAACCATATAAATTCTGTAGTCAACATGATGATTTAAAACAATTTTCGTTTTGTTTACATTATTCCACTGCAAATTTTACTTTTTTTTCGGTAAAAAGTTCCGGAAATTCGGCAAAACTACAGGTAATTCGGTCATTTTTACAGGTATTTCGCTAGTAATTACAAGTAATACGGTGATAATTGCAGGTAGTCCCGTTTGAATTACAGGTGTATCAGTAAAAATTACAAGTGGTGACCAATATTTATAAGGGGCTTGCTGGGCATTTTTTTTAAACAATTTATATAATATTCACAGTTATTGTTCGTTTCAAGTTTTTCAATTTGACTCATTCATGTCAGTATTAACAAAGTTGTTCAAGAGCTGGAATTGAAAAAAAAAAGAAAGTTAGACTATACACTGATAATTGTTGTATGAATAACGACATAATACCGAAGTTCAATTTCAAGTCAAATACATATAAAAAATATTTCTACGACTTCTAAAATGCCTCGTTAAAACTTAGCAATATTAGGTAAAATTAAATGTTCGAGAGAAACTGTAAAATTTTAGTTTGAGAAAAAAAAATAAAAGTTTGTTTTTTATTGCCAAGTGGATCCCAATTCTTCATTGTTGAAAATAAAATTCACAAACATCAAAGAATGGACAGTTTTAAAAATCAATACGTGGGCATAATGAAAGTTTTATGACATCCCTTAACTAGATTGTATCAATACCGGATTGAATTCCATGAAAAGGCCTACTTTGTTGGAACAAATGACAAAACCACTAAGGTCAAAAGAGGTTTCTTTTCAAACGAAGTAGAAACCTATTTTGATTTGAAAAACTTTGATTTTGAATACATTATTTTGTTAAAGGTTTTGCAAATTTATACCATTTTAAAAGTTGTCAAAAAAAAAAAATTATTGACCGCCTCAAAAATAACACTCAGTCTGCCTCCAGATCATCATAAATCTGGCACCACCCGTTGCAATTTACTGCGCTCACAAACCCGCCCTTCCAATTTTTCAGGTTAGCGCGCAGCAAAGGAGAGAGCAGAAGAGACCCCTCACTCAACCTGGACCCCAAAATTTTTTTTTGGGACCCAATCTGGACCCAACCCAAGCAACGGTAGTTGTGTTGTGTTGAGCTGTGTGGTGTGCGATTATTATTACCTTTCTTGGCTTGCTCTCGATGATTTGCTCGACTTCGCAAGCTTCGGACATCTCGGCGGATGGAATTTTGAGGCCTTGGTATGAAACTTCGTTCGGAAAAGATTGCTGGCTTCCTGCCACGCACCGGTTTGCTTTTGCCTTGGTTTCCCGGTTTCTTTCTTGGCTGTTAGCTACTTTGCCGGGTTGGCTCACGCGTTAATCCAAAGAGCTTTCTGCGGTGGGCGGTCAAGATAGCCGAATTAAACACTCGCGCGGACACTCGGTAACGACACAATTCGAATCACTACTGGTAGTATCGCGGCAATAAACGTCCCGAGGACTAATCACACGACTTCACGCGTACTTCCGGTTTGTAAAAGTGCAACGGACAACTCCGGGAGAAGTTCTTGAACCCTTGCTTTATCTGAAGCGCTGGAAGCAAGGCGAACGTCGTCGTCGTCTTGTCTTCTTCTGGCCGAGAATGTGTGTGTGAGAAGAGATGCAGCAAGTAGGTTCTATCCAGTGCTGGTACAGACTTGGTCTCAAGAAAGGAGCTTAGGAACACACTTAACTCGAGCGAAACAAAGGAATGACTGAAGCGACTGAACTGCTTCCAATCGCCACGAACCGGTCCCCACAAAATCCGATGGCTCTGGAAGTTGAACTCCGTTGGCGATACTCTCGCGCTCTTTGGTTTCTCTTTCAGTTGCTCCCGGCCAATGCCTGGTCATGCTAAAGTTCGGCCGATTCCGTTTGGTTCGTTTCATCCAGCGATGATGATGATGCATTTGTAGAAAGAAAGCGCTGCTGGGCAGCTCCGTTTTCCATAATAAATATTGACTAGGTGCGCGACTTTCGCGTCTTCTCTCGTGCGTATGGACCGGCGATGGCTGCCTGCCTGTGGAAAAGGAGCAAAAGGAGAACCGAAAATTAAGTCTTGCTTAAAGTTTAAACTTGGAGAGAGTGCAGCATCCATCACCAACCAACAACTGTGTGCGGTGTGCGATGATTAATATTGATTTAAATTATTGTTATTTTTTCTGAGCCTTGATGGACGGAATTGAACGTTTCTCTGGCTGTGCTTTAGGGCATCGAAAAAGCAGCGCATAATCTTTCATTTCTATTATGGCACGCCAAGTGTGATTGTACTGGTCTGCGTCTACATGCAACAAACCGGCCATCCGTCGGTTGGCCCATGTGCTGTGCTCCATCCAGGTTAGTTGCATGTGCACTTCTTACACGCGGCCATGTGCGGTCGTGCGTATTGCACGAACGATGGGGTTGCCGGACTTTCACGCTCGTTTGCCGTGGAAAATGAGCTACCAGGTTTACTGCTCTTGCTTGGGAAGTGTTGAGAGAGTGAGTTCTTTGAAAACAAGACGAATGAGAGTATTTAGGAAAGTCGTTAGGATGTTTCCAATTTTTAATTCAAAATGGTATTTAAAAATAAAAATTCCATAGCCTTAACCATCCTTCACGGTTGAAAATTTATTATTATTTTGGTGGCTTCTTAAAACTGAGCCGATTGACAAACTGGTAAAAAAAAGATGGCGTTTTTAACAAAGTTAGATAATATTCTGGTTTGCATCATGAAATTTAACTATGTCAGCAATGTTTAAGCTGATCAAAAGATTTATTGAATGTAACAAAAGTTTTTAGTTTTCCAATATCATACGTCATAAATGGAAACTTTAGAAAAATTGAATAATCAGCGACTTTTTTCTTGAAAACCTTTGTTTTGTTTACTGAATAATTAGTATATCCCACAGGCGATAGGGAAGAATGACCCTAGCAGTTAAGCTCCCTTGAAAAAAAATAGTATATCCCAGAATGAAAACTGAATAATTAGCAATTACTCTTAAAACTGGGTTAATAAATGATTTATTTTGTAAAAAAACATCAAAATAAATAAAAAATAACTAAATTTGTCTTTTTTTCATCACATTAACTGCCGTTCCAAGCAAAACTGTCCCATGTGACTTTTGGGTAATTTTTACTTTTTTGCTGGAAACAGTCTTTTTTTTCGCCAGCGATCATGGAATTGGAAATGCGTAAAATGAGCAAATCCTAATTAAACATGTTTACATGTAGTCTTTTTTTTATTTTTGTTGAATAAGCTTATCTACTGGTTATGGTATCCCCATCTGGATCGCTTGCCGGTCCTATCTAGACTGAGACTTGCTCTCGATTACGCTCGCTATTTATTAACTCTAATCTCTGGCAGTTTACCTTACACGTCAGGATACCACATCCTCCCCTGGCACAATAAACTGCCTCATTGCATCCAGACAGTTTTTTGGAAACCGTACTTAGCTAATTGTTATAATTACTTCCTTTCTATCAGTAATTTTCATCTCCGCCGCACCAATCCATCTATTTTCAGGATTCTGTACAACTTCTGTTCAACAGTTCTGTACAACTTTAATAGTTTTAAATTTTCTGGGTTTTTCATCAAATCTCTTACACCCTTATTCTCGTTTTCGATCGAATGACATTCGTTCGAAAGTTTTGCCATTTGGCATTCTTGTTTTCGTTCGAACGAATGAGAACAGTTCGATCTTTCGAACATTGTTCGTTCGAACGAATGGTTGCATTCTCGTTTTCGATCGAACGTATTTTTACTACTACCCAACAAACGCGAGTCAGATGTTGCGAACCGGGAACGTTTTTGAAGTTAAGAGCGGTTGAAAATAAGTTTTATGGGAAAATCACCGAATTTCATACTCCGAAAAAATGAGGATTGAATTAAAAGAAATTTATCTTACGAATGTTACAACTTTTTTTTTATTTGAACGGTATATAAATTATTTTTCCAGCAGAGACGTTTTTTAACAGAACAGCAATACAAATAGCGGCAGAGCCATCATTTTTACCGTCGGGCATTTAGGGGTATTTTTGTGATCGGAGACCATCGAGGACACAGGCCACAGCTGAACGAACAGCATTGATGTCGGAAGGTGCTTGTTGCTGCTGCTTTTCATTTTGTTGACGAGCAAAATTTGTTGCCGGTATAGTCCCCAGCCACTGCTAATGTTGTATCATTTTCCATTAATTCACCGAATAAGCACAACCTGGAAGGAACCATCAACCAGCACACTTCTAAAATTCACTTTTCTTTCGTGAAATCCTAGATTTTTCCGTTCGTTGCTCGATGGTGAACAAATTTCCACAAGAGAAAAAAATGTTTACGCCAAGAACTGTCATTTGCCTGCCAAGGGCTGCCTAGAAATTTCGAAGTTCATCGGGTAACACCAACAACGAACGTATCGCACTCGAACGAAAACAAGAATAGCTCTTTCGAATTCGATCGAAAGTATCCGTTCGAACGAAAGTCAGATACGCCGTAAACAAGAATAAGGGTGTTATTCTCGAGAATCATAATAATTGTTCATTAATTATCCTTTTTCAATATTATACCTTTATCATTCAATCGTTAGGTAATGACTTTTGCTTTCAGCCGTTTCTCCAATTTTTCCAATGTTATTTCCATCAATTTTCTACTTCCACCATCTTTCGCTTTATCATCTTCCACTTTTCATAATCTTTTTTTTTTGCAACTTTATTCTTTTTGGAATGGCTCATAATCTCTTTCGATTATTTTTCCATTCCACTATCTTTCTCTTAACATTATCTTCCTCTTTCCTTTTTGTTTCTCTTTCTTTTTCCATTATTTTAATCTTTTCTTTTTTTTTCTTTCCATCATCTTCTCTTAATCTTGCTTCTTCTTTCCGTTCATCATCTTTTTGCTTTCTCTGTGCTTTTCTTTTGCGCCTTGGGCTAAACCCGACTGCAAAATTAAACACTGCCTTGAGCTTAACTCGGACTAGTGTTACTAGAGTCTTTCCTAACATTTGCGCCTTGGGCCAAACCCGACTGCAACTATTTACACTGTCTTGAGCTTAACTCGGACTAGTGCGTTCCATTTATTTGCGTCTTGGGCTAAACCCGACTGCAAATAACAGCACTGCCTTAGGCCTAACCTTGACGAGTGTGTTAATTTATTCATCAATTTTAACAGCAGCACATGAGGAACGCAGCACTTTGCGCACAACAACATTTTGCGAACCGTACCACTTTTCACAAACAACTTTCGCACACATCGTGGCTTCTCTCACACCTCTAGCACATTCCGTAGCGCTCCTCGCACCTCTCCTAATGCTTCACGCAGCAGCAGCGCCTCAAACCTCTCGAACCTCTCGCAGCGCCTCCAAACCTTTCGATGCACATCTCGCTACGCCTCTCGTACTCCAGTTCTAGAACTACCTTTCCCTCACAGAAAACCTGATCAAGACTTCTCTTTCTTAGAGAGGGATAGTGCATCTGGCAGATCGCCAATATGGTATCCCCATCTGGATCGCTTGCCGGCAGCGTTGCCACATTTAAATCTGTATTTTTGAGCCAAAAAATCTTTTTTAATCTGCATAAAATCTCAAAAATCTGTTTTGAAATCTGTATCAAGAATTTTCATTTCGGATACTTACGCTGAACAACGGTGACCTTTTTATAAGGCGTAACGCACTCATTTGGACTACGCTGCTCATTTCTGCAGGCTACTATTTGTGCGACATGTCAAACCAGTGTTTAACCTGACATTTTGTATACTTTTTTCGATTAATTGTAACGCGCAAAATACATGTCCGCTACGTGTGAAAAATAAGGTCACGCAAAGTTTTAAGTCGATATATTCCGTTAAGTATAACAATCAGTGTCCTTCAGGGGTTTAAAAATCAGTTCGTATTTGAACATTGTGTTACAATTAGTTACATCCTATGATGCAATGACCAATGTTGGTATACGATTCTTAAACACAGTTTTTAAAACTTTCTTCAACCCTTTGCTTGTTATATTGCATTGAAACGGTTCCTAACTCTAATCTGGAAGTTTTTCCTTATTTGCATGCGTGATAATTGATGAATGATTGAGTCATCGTGTAACAGGAGGGTTTTTATGGTCGTCGCCACAAATGAAAAAACGAGAACACAATTTAAAATTTTCTAATGGCCACTTTTTAATTCACCCACCCAATCTCCCGACAATTCTGGTCATTTTTAGAGTGTGGTTTCTTTTGAGTTCAACTTACGGCTCTCGTCCGACTGGCACCTTAACTGGGAACCATGCATGGTCCCACTGTCTGCCTCGTAGTTGCCTCCGAAACACTCGACGGCCCGGTGATGCTGTTGTTGGAGTTGTTGTTGTTCTGCTGCTGGCGTTGGTGTTGTTCTGCTGATGGTGCAGCACGGAGCAGTCGGAGGTGTGGTGGGTATTGCCCCGATGCCGACGCATAACATTACCGTGCGGATGTTGTTGCTGGAGTTGTTGTTTTTGCTGCTGGTGCAGCACGGAGCAGCCGGAGGTGTGGCTTGCATCGCCCCGATGGAGACGCACGACATTGCCGTGCCGGATGATGCTGGAACTGTTGATTGCCATGGGCTCCGAAGTCGGCGATGATGGAGTGGCCATCTGTGCCACGATCGCCGCTTCTGTCCTCCGTGGGGATGCGGAGCAAACCTTTCTCCCGACCCGCCGGCTCAAAGCCTCCGCACTCGACCGAGCACCACACTTTTCTTTTTCATTTCTTTCCCAAAAACTCACGTCCGGAAATTTTTGATGACAGTACCAGAATTTTTTTTTTCGTTTTTCCGGGAACTATGGGCTGTCGGGTTTTATCAAAAATAAGTTCGATACAGTGGGCCAAATCTGGTCGAACAAGTTGATTTATTTTTGATTAGGGTTGGGTTTTTTAACTGTACTTTGCTCAAATCACACCATAAATAAAGTTCTAAAAATCAACTGTAACACAACATTGCTGCTTTGGTAGAAATTTTCATGGATTGTGATAGAAATCCATGAAAATTTCAAAACCACGCCACAAGGAGTTCGAGGAAAAGAAATGATCGACTACATTCCGAGCATACCTCGGAAGCGTAACACCTACTGCAGAGGTGTCTAAAACTTAATACATAAAACATAAACACATCATAATAAACTCAAAGCCAACGAATCTTGACCAAAATATCTTTAAGCCAACGAATTATGGCAAAGATTTAACTAAAACTAAAAACGAAACTCAACGCCAACATATCTTGGCAAATGATGTCGATCTATACCAGCAGACCTGGCAAAAATTTCCTCGAATCCTGAACCAAACGACTGAAAAACTTTCACCCAAGCAGCAAAACAAGCATTTAAAATCATGTAGCCATTGAAGAGAATAATGGTTGTGATTTTACAGTGAGGACTAAACAGAACTAAAAGCAACAGTTATCTCAGGAAAAGAGGGATTTAATCCTCTTAATTACCAAGGGCCCAGAATAGAGGTTATACCGCGCCTCCAGATCGCGTTCCTTTTGATTTTTCCTTGGCAACCCCTTTGATAACTGTGCGTGATGTATTTTAGTTCCAATAAATAATAAATGTTGATTTTAATTGACGACAATATCGAATAAATAACACAAAAACTATGATAATACAATAATATGGTGTGATATACAAGATGAGCAATCATGAAAAAAAAAATGATAAGTACATATTATCGAATATTAAAAATCCTCATAATTGTAAGTCGACGCTAAGTCTCTAAAATTTATCGAACTAATAATCAAAGTGGTTCGATTTAGTTGGGCGCCATTTGTAACAGGAGGGTTTTTATGGTCGTCGCCACAAATGAAAAAACGAGAACACAATTTAAAATTTTCTAATGGCCACTTTTTAATTCACCCACCCAATCTCCCGACAATTCTGGTCATTTTTAGAGTGTGGTTTCTTTTGAGTTCAACTTACGGCTCTCGTCCGACTGGCACCTTAACTGGGAACCATGCATGGTCCCACTGTCTGCCTCGTAGTTGCCTCCGAAACACTCGACGGCCCGGTGATGCTGTTGTTGGAGTTGTTGTTGTTCTGCTGCTGGCGTTGGTGTTGTTCTGCTGATGGTGCAGCACGGAGCAGTCGGAGGTGTGGTGGGTATTGCCCCGATGCCGACGCATAACATTACCGTGCGGATGTTGTTGCTGGAGTTGTTGTTTTTGCTGCTGGTGCAGCACGGAGCAGCCGGAGGTGTGGCTTGCATCGCCCCGATGGAGACGCACGACATTGCCGTGCCGGATGATGCTGGAACTGTTGATTGCCATGGGCTCCGAAGTCGGCGATGATGGAGTGGCCATCTGTGCCACGATCGCCGCTTCTGTCCTCCGTGGGGATGCGGAGCAAACCTTTCTCCCGACCCGCCGGCTCAAAGCCTCCGCACTCGACCGAGCACCACACTTTTCTTTTTCATTTCTTTCCCAAAAACTCACGTCCGGAAATTTTTGATGACAGTACCAGAATTTTTTTTTTCGTTTTTCCGGGAACTATGGGCTGTCGGGTTTTATCAAAAATAAGTTCGATACAGTGGGCCAAATCTGGTCGAACAAGTTGATTTATTTTTGATTAGGGTTGGGTTTTTTAACTGTACTTTGCTCAAATCACACCATAAATAAAGTTCTAAAAATCAACTGTAACAATCGAAGAAGATGATTATTGATTGACTCGAAGTATAATCAAAATATCTTGGAAAATCTCTGATTTTCGAAAATCTGTATGAAATCTGTATAAATTTCCAATTATCTGTAATCTGTATATACAGATTCTGTGTTTGAAAATTTCAAAAAAATCTGTATACTTACAGAAAAATCTGTATATGTGGTAACGCTGCTTGCCGGTCCTATCTAGACTGAGACTTGCTCTCGATTACGCTCGCTATTTATTAACTCTAATCTCTGGCAGTTTACCTTACACGTCAGGATACCACACTGGTCTTTTTTTATTTTTTGTTGAATAAGCATATCTACAAAGCATTTCCATTTCAATGATTAAAGGTGGATATGAGTAGTCAACCAAGCTAAGCTAAGCTAAGCAAAACAGTCTTTTTTTTTTATTGTCAACTTTCAAGTAAAAACACAAGCAAGTATATTTTGTTTTGAACTTATACGAAATTTTCATCAAGGTGGTCGTCTCTATATTGATATTTCTACACAAGAATGTCACATAGAGAAAACTTTTTTGGCAGAAAACATTGTAAAATGATTAACTGCCCAATAGAGTGCCCCAAATGACCCGACTTTTGAAAAAGTTAGGCGCTGCAGGCTAAAATTGATCCTTGGCCTAGTACAAGATCTCATGCCAAATTTGGGCGAGATCGGATCACGTGAAGGGGTCGCTCAACGAGCCTGAAGTTTGTATGGGATTTTGGGACATTTTGTTCGGGAGGAACATGAACATCCAGTTTTTCATCAATAACTTTGGTTCCCGTCGGCCGGTTTCTTTCAAAAACGAGTTTTCTTAAAGCCTTAACTATGAGAAATATTTCATCCGAAGACTGCATTTCGATAAGAGTTAAGATAAAAAAGTTATAAGGCTTCAAAAATGGGCTAACTTTTTTAACGGTGGTATTCAGCACTAACATAAGTTTCAGAAGATTTTTTATTTGAGCTTGTTTACCTGCGTTAATCTGTAATTTCCATATGTTTAAGGCACGTCCGTAAATTGAGTTTTGGGAGATGCATTAGTCGATGGATTTTTTTGGTAGATTTAAAATCACTTTCCAATGCTTTCGCATACGTTTGTTTGTAATTTACGAACGCCAACATCGATAAAAACAAATCACTTCCATAGAAAAAAAGCAATTTACGAACACGCCGTTAATACTCATTCTGAATCATTTTATTTCGGGATGATCACCCTTTTGTAGTTAGCGGACAGCCATTTAAAAACTTAGGGGCCGTTCAGATACCACGTGGACAGAAAAATGAGATTTTTGAACCCCTTTTCCTCCTCCGTGGACAAGCGTGGACATTTGGCAAACCCTTACCCCCCTCCCCGGATGTCCACGTGTCCAATTTTTTTCAAATATCTATAATTTGACAGTTACATAACACTATAGTTTTTGCCTTTTTGTTATTCAAATGGCTGATCTTAAAAAAAAAAACGAATATGAATTTCCTGATATAAAATGATTTTGAAAATTTTAAATTTCAAAATTATCATATTTATTTATATGTTTTCAAGTAGCTGCTAATAGTTTAAACTTAAACTAGAAAGCTATGACTTTTCAAGATTTTGATTTAAACATCTTAATATTTATTCACCTTTAGAAAATGTTTTGAAATTAAGTATGTCCACGTGGACATGACCCAAACCCCTACCCCCTCTCCGTGGACATTTCCATACCCCCCTCTCCCCCCGTAAGTTGTCCACGTGGTATGTGAACGGCCCCTTTTATGTTGATCTCGTCAAATTAAAAGAAATGTAGAAAAATACTTAATTTAATGTTGATCAATTTTACCTTATTTGTTGCGATATATGGGTTCGCTGCTTCTTTCACAGAACGGACAGAACGTTTTATTTTCCTGCCCCACACTTAACATTAACACTATCGGCACCCCCACCCCCCGCCCTCCTCCCCCCCAAACTTAACTTGCAAATCATGTTAACTCGGCGAACGCAGAAAACTATTGAATTTGCTTTGCTTTTCGGGGATCCTTTGAGGATCAGTCGCATGAGAGTGAGTTCCCAGTAGAGGAGAACTCAAAAAATGTTCTAGGGTAGCGCCTAAATTTGAAAACACTATTTTGACTATTTGATTTTGACTATTAACACCTAGTTGACAGAGTCTACTTAGGTTTCGGGCACAAACTTTATAAAACTTAATATTAAATAATTGATGGAGATTTTTTATAACCTTGGATTATTTAAACATGATTTCTTCTTGTTTCTAAGATAATTAATCTGACTGACGACGTATTATTATATTTGCTTTACACAAGAGAAAATAACTGATATTTGATATTATTTCCCTCTACACCCATTGGACTGCAGCCCAACAGCAGGCAGTCCAGCAGTAGAAAGAAGAAGAAGAAGATATTATTTCAGTTGCCTCACACAAAAGTATTAACACGTTCGTCGCCCAAAAAAATCTCAGAGCATGAAAGTAAAGCGAGAGAGCTTCAGATTTACAACGCGTGGCAGAACTGAGCGGCAACCTTGCTTAAGAGAGCCGTCACCCATATATGGGTGACGTGGCGATGAACGTGTTAAAAAATCTTGTTTTTCTATTAGAAATATAATTTACAATTTAAGAAAATTTAATTTTTTCCAACCCTCATTCAAAAGAACTCATTCGTCACTCACTCTCACCAAAAAGCATACTGACGTTCGTCAGGATCGTTTTCTAAAAGCTTGAAGCTACCTCATCTTTGTTGTTTACGCCTCGAATCTGTGAAATCGCTCGCATATAATCTGCGTGCGGTGTGCTGTGTATTTCGTTTGCGGATTTCATCCTATCACAATCGGTAACAAAAACATCATTCAGTCTTGTGCTATCGCTTCCAGTTTAGTTGTGCAAAAGTCATTCCATGTTTTAGAGACTGCGTTTTTTCGAATTTAATCTTATTTCTTCCTTCGCTTGTCGATGTCTTCCCTGCTCAGTTTGCTTCCATTCCGGGTATCCCAAGGATTGACAGCGGCCTATTTTACCGGTGAGTTGTTTTTGTTTTGAAATAAAAAAAATTGTCTATCATGATTACGATAACACTGTTCTCTGTTATCTTTCTTTGTTCACGACCGTAGTTACTAGCTGGAGTTTCCGTCAAAGATCTACCCTGGTACAAACGACCGAAATGGCGAGCCTGACGGTGAAAAAAATTCCAGCCCTCAAGGACAACTTCATGTATTTGGTGGTTTGCAACGAAACGAAGAACGCAGCCATTGTCGATCCCGTCGAGCCGGATCGGGTTTTGCAGGTAATTCCAAGGATGAAGGGGTCGTGTCACATTTGCAAATCCAATCGAGATTCAAGTACATACACATTTAATTATGTGCATATCCAATTCGACAAAGCTATCTTTAGATGTCTGGTGCAATATTGATTATTTGTATGGCCTCTTATCAATTACCAAACAAATCTTAATTGAGGCTACATAATCAAGGTTTCATAAAAAAAATTAAATTTACCATTGTTCTTCAATCCAAAGGTGGCCAAAGAGTCTGGTGTAACTTTGAACAAAGTGTTAACCACGCACCATCACTGGGATCACGCCGGTGGAAACGCAGATTTGTTCAAGCGCTATCAAAACGACCCATCCTTAGGCCAACTGTCCATCTACGGGGGCAACGATGATCGTATCGATAACCTGACCCATCCTGTGGGACAGGACGATTCGCTGGAGATTGGGAAACTGAAAGTGCGCTGCATATCTACGCCTTGCCACACCAGTTCTCACATTTGCTACTATATAGAAACACCGGAAGATAAGGTAGTGTTCACCGGAGATACCCTATTCCTGGCCGGTTGTGGACGCTTCTTCGAGGGAACTCCTCAGCAGATGTACGATGCTCTGATCACAAAACTGTCGGCCCTGCCCGATGACACGAAGGTGTACTGTGGCCACGAGTATGCCCTGAACAATTTGAAATTCGCCAACACGGTCGAGCCGAACAATCCGGATATCGCTCAGCTACTAAAAGTAGCTAAAGAAGCAGACCTGGAAGGACGTCGGGCCATGGTTCCGTCCACAATCGGTCAAGAAAAGAAAACCAACGTATTTATGCGGGTGCATGAGCCCAGCGTGCAGAAGTTTGTCGGGAAGAGTACACCGTTGGATACGATGCAGGCGCTGCGTGCCGCCAAGGATGTGTTCTAGAGGGAACCAAGACTTATCAAGGTATGTTGGTTTTGGGTTATTTTCATAGTTATTGAGCTTAGCTCGTTTATTTCATCGTTCTAAAAAATTTACAATGCCTTCTTGTTTGGGATAACAATAAAATAATATAAAAATATTGATCTCAAATGTTCAATAATCCGAACTATTTCCTGAAGGCTGCTGAATATTTTAATGTAAAGAGTTTTAACGGTTTATTATTAACTAACTTATAAAGTACAATTCGTTCCTATTTATAGGCAAGACCCTGTTTACAGTAGTAACAAGATAAATACTATGGTCGTTACGATGAACATACTAGAAACATCTAATCTGTTAAATTATAATAAGCTATGAAACATTAGGATTGTATAAATAGCATGTAAGCTTTCAATAAACTTCACTATAGATGTTCAACCTTCGAATAAACCTGTTTACTAATAGGTTATGGTTATCGCTTCTCGGCCTAAAGGCTAAGATCAAAGTGTAGTAAATAATAGGTTATGGACCCAGTTCACGTTACCTGACAACTGTTGCTATAGCGGTTTGTTTGTTCGAACTTCGAAGTAACAGTGACAATTTTTTCTCGTGTGAAGAAGTTAAAAAACGTGTTGAACATTGAAGCAGAGATGACCAGAGTTCTCATCACCGAGTGGCAGTTGTTCTGAGGGCCGGAGCATGTCACGTTAGTCTGCCGGTTACAGAAAGGCTCCGAGGATGTGAAAACTATAGTCCCTGGGCGTTTGCCATGAAAATAGTATTGATTCGCGAAGGAAGCTAGCGTGCCGTGGAAACGGACGATGACGACGTGGTGTACCAGAAAGTGTCCCAGAGGGCGCTGATATAACTTACATTTTGGATCGTAAAGCTGAACACTACCCGTCGTATTTTATTTATATCCGTCCACCGCGATTTTGGCTTTTTTCTCCACCTTTAAGTTATATCAACTATTACTAAACGTATGTCTTTATCTTTCTTAACCACAATTACCACCGGTGAAGCCCACTCACTGGCTTCCACAGGTGTAATCACCCCTTCTTTCTCCAAGTTATCCAAATACTCCAACACTCTTGGCCTCAAACGTAAAGGAACTTGATACGCTTTTTTGAAAATAGGTCGGTCCTCCTTCAGAACTAAGTCCCCCTCAAAACCTTTAATTGGACTAGAAAAATCTTTGTTGAAAACGTTCTTAAACTTACTCCTTATCTCTTCTACCGCTTGATCTTCTTTCAACAAATGTACGCTTCCGCTAAACAAATGGTGCCTTGCAAAAATGTTCCTCCATTCCGGATATAGTACGTCCAACCATGTGCGTCCCATTAATGGAGTAAACTCGTTGTCGCATCGCAGCACTATGAGATTCAGTTTATGTTGAATCCCCAAATTTTCTACCTTTACTGAAAACATTCCTGAAATTTTTAACCTTTTCCCATCAATCACGACCAATCTTTTATGGCACGGACTCAAACTATGGTTTTTAAAATTTCTGAAGAATAGCTCCTCCGAAATCACGCTTTCAGCCGAACCGCAATCGACTTCCATGGTTAAACGCTTATTTTCAATTAGGGTTTCAACATAACAAGGACCATTTGATCTAGGCTTAGACCCAATTCCCGATGCAATCATGAGACACGACAATTCGTCTTCACTATCAGACTCCAAGTCTGCTTTTAAACGCTTGGAAATTGAAGAAGATGTAGAAGGAATAGGTGATTTTGGAGTATCCAAAAATTTTACACTATTTTGATTTTTTGTATAAATTTTGTTGTTTTGTTTCAACTGATAGCAAAATTTTCTGGTATGTCCCTTCTTTTTACAGAAGGAACAAATGAAAACTTTCTTTTCATTATTAAAACGTTTTCTATTAGAAAACCGGTCTCCACTCCTACTGCGTGAAGAAAACGAACGATTTCTAAAGTTGTTTCTTTCCAGGCTACGATCTCTTCCTCTAAAACCTCCAGAAAACTTCGAAGAATAGGCGCGATTGTTAAAACTACTTTGCGGGCGAGAACCAAGACGTGAAATTATGTTAATATTTTTCTCCTTTTTCCTGTTCAAAAATCGGGTACGGCTCATTGCATGTTCATAATTTAAAATTAACTGCTCAGCCCTTTCGGCTGTTAAATCTTTTTCGTTAAATAATTGCTTTTGTAATTCTTCGTCGTTCACACCTATAGCCAAAACATCCCGAATTCCTCTTTGCTTTAGTTCTCCCAAATTACATTTTTCTGCCAGTACTTTGACTGCTAAAATAAAATCTTCCGCCTTCTCATGATCACCTTGACGCCTAGTCCAAAATTCTTCACTCTGCAAAATCTCTGTGTCTGACTTATCGAATCGCTTTTTGAGAGCCTCAGTTATTTCTTTATATGTAAGATCCCTAAAATTGCGTCCTGGAAACAACTTTTTCAATTCTGAATACACCTCTTGGCCACATACTGCCAAAAACGAAACCTTATATCTGGCTTCCGTGTATTCGTTATGCTCAAAAATGAACTCTAATTGTTCTAAATATTGGGAAAAAGGGACCGAACCGAGAATGTACGGTTCCATGGTCGCAGTCAGAGCCATAATAAATAAAAAGCAATAAAAATTGCTGAAATACACAGGTGAAATTTAAAAAATGTGGAGAAAAATTGAAAAAATAAAATCGTTAATAAAATAAAAAATTGCTAAAAAATATGCTTCGGATATGTTTCACAATGACAAAAAATTAAATGAAAACAAAATCACATACCTGATCTGAAAACCTCGCACCGATCCGCTCGTGTCGCAAAAAATCCCGTTCTCGAATTGTGAATTTATCACTGCGCTCGACCAATTTCTTCTCGAAGCAACAGCAATCCACACAAAAAAATCTGGTATAGAACCAACAGCTTAAAATTCCGTCCAGGCAAAAGTTACAGCAACCACTTACTGTCTTCCAACAGCAGCAAAAAAAACCAATTTTCCTCTCACAGCAGCGGTCAATCGCAACTTCCGAACCGCAGCAACAACAGTCTTCCAGGTAGCAGCAGGCAACCCAAATCTTCCAAACAGCAGCAACAACAGCCTTCCGGTTAGCAGCAGTCAACCCAAATCGCACCACAGCAGCAACAACCAGCAGAATCCACTCTGGATGTAAAAAACAGCAATAAAAAACTTTTAACGAACGCTTTGGGCGATAAAAGACACAAATTGTGTTTCTTCTGCACGTTTTCGCTCCCAATTGCAGACAAAAGACTTCCACTTTGACAACTGAAATTCACCACAGTTGATTTTTATTAACTGTCTTGTGGGTGAGACAGTGGTCAGATAATGGTGAGACGTGAGATGAACACCAAGAAAAAGGGATAATGAAAATCTTATCCGATCACAAAATGGTACAGACCGAAAATTTAACCTCGTGGTTAACAAAATGGTGGCGTACTTTCAATGGATGTTGATGCAAATTGTAAATTCTTTGCAAAATCGCTTTTCGTTAGATTTCGCTCACAAAACTTGCTGTAGCATAGCATGCACTTGTTCTGGTTAAAAAAAAATAAATCCTTTGAAGGAATTTACAAAAAAAAATCCGCAGAACAATTGATCGTAACAATGAAGAGCCTCGTAGAACAATATACCTCGTAGAACAAAAGACTCTTTGTTCTTCAAAACGTGGTTTTTCAAAAACCAACCAAATTGTCCACTACCGTCGCGAAAAAAAACTTCTCGATAATAAAATATCGGTTAAAATACAGGGCACTTTTCCCGAAAACCACGCGCTTACTATTTCGATAAAAAAAACTCACTTTTTGACCTCGTCGCCAGTTGATATAACTTACATTTTGGATCGTAAAGCTGAACACTACCCGTCGTATTTTATTTATATCCGTCCACCGCGATTTTGGCTTTTTTCTCCACCTTTAAGTTATATCAGGCGCTAGCTACCATTTGCCTTGAAATAGGGCCGGCCAATAAACTACAGCTTGGTTCAGGAGACAACTACGGCACAATAAGCGTGGGCGAAACTCAAGAGTGCTTTCCAGGACGGCGGAATGACCCGCAGAATTGGTCTCCTGCGGAAGCTAACGAGTATTCGTTTGGAGGAGTGTAAGTCCGTGGAGCAGTATGTCGATGAGACTCTGGCGACGAACCCGAAGCTTGCAGAAGTCGGATTCAAGGTGGATGATACGTGGCTGGCGAGTATCCTTCTCATGGGTTTGCCGGAGAACTATGAGCCCATAATAATGGGGCCGATGGCGTCCGGGAGGAACATCACGGCTGATTTCGCAGAATGTTGAGGTTCATTCTGCGGCAAAGTCGTCGAATTTAGAAAGTGCGTTCATTAGCAATCGAAAACGGTCTTCCAAAGGAAGAGCGAATGTGAAATGCTTCAAGTGCAACAGAATGGGGCACTTTGCATCGGAGTGCTCGAGCAAACAGGATCAAGACAATCCAGAAAGTTGCAGACAGTTGCAGGTGTTTGTTCGCCGAGACATGATATTTTTGGGCGAGGTAGTTGAGAAAAACCGGAAACCAGAAACGGGAACTCCTATGGTGGAATTCTTGACCGAAGCAGTAGAAACGGAAATCGAATAAGAGCTTGAGGATGCGACGAGTGAAGATGAATCTATCTGGTGTGATTCAACTTTTACTGGTGACGAAGACTTCGAAACGACATTGGAATCTGGAGCGTAGTCAACCGGCGCATCTGCATCTGCGCTCCCTCCGCATTCAGAAGATCCACAGCCTACGGGGGTGGTCAGGCGCAGCGCGACGGAGCGCCGCGCCGCACACAGGGGTAAATGCACCTAATAAGTGATCAAAATTATTTGCGGACAAACGGTAAACGATAGACTCTTGATGTCTTCGCAACATTTTTATATTTTTTGATGATCTATCAAATTCTTGAAAGAAAAAAGTGATTTTTCCACCTGGAAGGGAGATAAAAAAATTATTTCTTGAAATAATTAGTTCAGAGACTTGATGTCTTCACAAAAGTTGTAGACCTTATTATTTTAAGCAACTTTGTTGAAGACAACATAAAGATCGTATGAAAATCATAAAAGTTACGAGCATTTAAAAAATAACGAGAATTTTAACAAGTAATTTTGAGTTTTTATTTAATATCTTTTTTAGTATACGATTTACAAACTTGATATATTTGAGAAAGTTGTTCAAATTGTTAAAACACACAATTTTGTAGAACATTTTAAATACATATTTCAACTAAGAAAGGAGATATACTACAAAATATCCAAAATAATGCCATTTTTCAGTAAGTTATATCCTTAAAAGTTCGGACGAGTTCGGATAATTTTTTGAGTGGATTTTGTTGGTCAAGTTATTGGCTTTCCATTGATATATAAATTAAACATTAGTTTTGAATAGATTTTTTACAAACAAGCAATAAAAAATGAGCTTTTTCCTTTAGAAACACTTAAAATTCGAAGAAAAAACCCCTCAATTTTTCCTGTTTTTAGAGGAAAAAGCTCATTTTTGATTGCTTGTTTGTAAAAAATCTATTCAAAACTAATGTTTCATTTATATATCAATGGAAAGCCAATAACTTGACCAACAAAATCCACTCAAAAAATTATCCGAACTCGTCCGAACTTTTAAGGATATAACTTACTGAAAAATGGCATTATTTTGGATATTTTGTAGTATATCTCCTTTCTTAGTTGAAATATGTATTTAAAATGTTCTACAAAATTATATGTTTTAACAATTTGAACAACTTTCTCAAATACATCAAGTTTGTAAATCGTATACCTAAAAAGATATTAAATAAAAACTCAAAATTACTTGTTAAAATTCTCGTTATTTTTAAAATGCTCGTAACTTTTATGATTTTCATACGATCTTTATGTTGTCTTCAACAAAGTTGCTTAAAATAATAAGGTCTACAACTTTTGTGAAGACATTAAGTCTCTTAACTAATTATTTCAAGAAATAATTTTTTTATCTCCCTTCCAGGTGGAAAAATCACTTTTTTCTTTCAAGAATTTGATAGATCATCAAAAAATATAAAAATGTTGCGAAGACATCAAGAGTCTATCGTTTACCGTTTGTCCGCAAATAATTTTGATCACTTATTAGGTGCATTTACCCCTGTGTGCGCTGGTTACCAGGCAAGTATGCTGATTATGAAGTAACGCACAGTGTCTTCCCTAAGAAATTCGATTTTTCTCAGCATCCGAAAACCGATGGCGTTCGTCGTAATTTAAGAAAAACTATTGCGCTTCCCTCACGATCAGAAGAGTCCGTTGGCGAGCAACATGATTCGAGGCACAGTGATCGGAAGCGCCCGATCACAGGCAAGTTTTCTCCCAAATCAGCATTAGGCCAGAAATAGCCGCAGATTACTTTTTCACAGCCAATCATCGAGCCTGAAAGCTTCGGTGAGGCTTATGCGGCATCCACAATGAGAACGATGAACCGAGGCCATGTAGATGGATTATGAGTCGCTGGAGAGAAATGGAACCTGGGAGATGACCAATTTCCGGAAGGTCGGAAGGCCTTGAATAACAAGTGGGTTTTCAAATTGAAAGGTTCAAAGCGAGACTGGTTATCAAAGGGTGCTCCCAGGTCCAAGGCATCGACTATTCGGAGTCCTATTCCCAGGTCGTCCGTTACGCTACTATACGATATTTGCTGGCGAAGGCGATTAAGGCGGTGAACTTGGGGATCCACCAACTCGGTGCAGTGACAGCGTTTTTCAGGGCGAACTCCAGGGCGAAGAAATTTACAGAATGTTTCGATTACGAAACGAAACGTGTTTGTCGTCTGAAGAAAGCGTTATTCGGTCTCAAGCACATGACACGTGCGCCTATTATCGAGCAGAAGGTGGTCACTAAGGTGAAGCAATGATTAACAACAAAATTCCAAGTGTCTCGACAAACCCTTGGGCTATGAATCACCAGAAAAGAAGAAGAGATTGATATTGATCAGGGAAGCTACATAGACGATATCCTGAAGCGTGTTTTTTTTTTTTTGTAAATCCTTTATTTGAAACGGCTCATACCTTAAGGATTTAAGGAGCCAAACTCGTTTTTTTTTTAACAATTTATTTCTTAGCTTAACACTTTTATTTTTGAGGAAAAGAGAGATAGAAAGGGAAACATGAAAATAAAAAGATTCATAGGCGAAGATCGATAGCTTTAAGGAAAAGATATATTTCGAACATGTAGTCCAAGTCAAGCATAGCCAGCACATCTCTCACCGGAACGTTGGGTGGCTTTCCTCGGGCCCGAAGGGAGTCTATAAAATTCGTTCTGGCGATAAGGTGGACCTCACACGACCAAACAATATGCTCGATGTCATGGTAACCTTGGCCGCAACCACACAAATTGCTGCTAGCAATGTCAAAACGATAGAGTACCGCATCTAAGGAACAATGATTGGACATGAGACGGGAAAATATACGAATAAAATCCCGACTCAGGTTCAATCTATTAAACCAGGGTTTAAGGCTTACCTTTGGGATAATCGAGTGGAGCCACCGACCCCTGTCATCCTCGTCCCATTTGCGCTGCCAGTTGACAAGAGAGTTCCCTCGTACCAAGAAGTAGAATTCGTTGAAGACGATTTCACGTGGATACGTGTCGCCTTCCGTCGCCCCCACCTTTGCCAGAGAGTCTGCCTTCTCATTGCCCACTATCGAGCAATGCGAGGGAACCCAAACAAAGGTGATGGAAAAGCGACGTCTTGTTAAAGCACTCAAAATATCCCGTATCTTCTCTAGGAAGAACGGCGAGTGCTTTCCCGGTCGTATTGAGCGTATTGCGTCAACTGAGCTTAGGCTATCCGTTACAATGTAGTAGTGCCCAACAGGCCGTGAGGCGATGCTGTCCAAGGCCCAGTGAATAGCAGCTAACTCTGCTATATATACAGAGCATGGTGACTGGAGGTTATAAGAGGCGCTAGTTGTTTCGTTGAAAACTCCAAATCCCGTTGATTCCTCAATTAGAGACCCATCGGTAAAGTACATTTTGCGAATCCGGGATTCCACGAATTTCCTGCTGCATAGACAAATCAAACTGGACAGAAGAATTATCGTAGTCTGGGATGAAAACACGAGTTGAAGAGTACGAAGAAGGGTTTACCTGCATTGACATGAGGACATGGTATATAGACATAAATCTGGTATGAAGATTTTGCTCTAATAACCTTTCAAAATTAACGATCACCAATGGGTTCATGACCTCACACCTGATGAGGAACCGAAGTGATAGTAGATTGTATCGATCTTTCAAAGGAAGTATTCCTGCCAAAACTTCAAGACTCATGTTGTGCGTTGTGGACATACAGCCCAAAGCGATGCGAAGACAACGGTATTGGATACGCTCGAGTTTGATGAGGTGAGTTTTGGCAGCCGACTGGAAACAGAAGCTACCATATTCCATCACTGAAAGAATAGTTGTTCGATACAATTTTAAAAGATCTTCTGGATGGGCTCCCCACCAGGTGCCAGTGATTTATCGGAGAAAATTGATTCTCTGTTGGCATTTTCCTTTCAGATACTCAATGTGTGCTCTCCAGGTACATTTGGAATCAAACCAAACCCCAAGATACTTAAAACACCTCGATTGAGTGATCGTTCTGCCAAGAAGTTGGAGCTGTGGTTGAGCTGGTCTATGTTTTTTAGAGAAAACTACCAACTCCGTTTTCTCTGGAGAGAACTCGATCCCAAGCCCCAAAGCCCAGGAAGACAATCTGTTTAAAGTATCTTGTAAAGGTCTGTGCAGATGTGACTCAGTATCACCTGTTACAGATACTACGCCATCATCTGCAAGTTGTCTTAAAGTGCAGCCTTCAGAGAGACAGCTGTCGATTTCACTTACGTAAAAGTTGTACAAAAGTGGACTCAAACATGAACCCTGCGGGAGGCCCATGTAAGAGGTTCTTCTAACTGCAATATCTCCGTGAGCAAAGTTCAGATGTTTCTCACAAAGCAAGCTGTATAAGATGTTGTTCAATAAAGGAGGCAGACCCCGGGAGTGCAACTTGTCTGACAACACCTCTATTGAGACTGCATCAAAAGCTCCCTTTATGTCTAGAAACACTGAAGCCATTTGCTCACGTTTTGCGTACGCCATTTGTATCTCTGAAGACAGCAAAGCAAGACAATCGTTTGTTCCTTTGCCCCTTCGAAACCCAAATTGAGTATCTGAAAGGAGACCATTTGCTTCTACCCATTTATCCAAACGAAACAAAATCATTTTCTCCATCAATTTGCGTATACAAGACAACATCGCTATTGGACGGTACGAATTCGCATCGGACGCTGGTTTTCCGGGCTTTTGGATAGCGATAACTCTCACTTGTCTCCACTCTTGGGGAACAATGTTATTCTCCAAGAATTGATTAAATAAATTTAACAAGCGAAATTTTGCGGCGTCCGGAAGGTTTTTCAACAAGTTAAATTTGATTTTATCAATTCCCGGAGCTGAATTGTTGCAAGAGAGGAGGGCAAGTGAAAATTCGACCATCGAAAAGCTGGAATCCAGACCACACCTATCTGGAGGCACATTCCGGATTATTTTTTGCACAGGTGTAGAATCTGGACAGACTTTTCGTGCGAAGTTGAATATCCATCTATGTGAATATTCTTCACTTTCATTTGTAGATGATCGATTACGCATGCTCCGTGCAACTTTCCATAAAGTACTCAAGGATGTTTCCCGTGATAAACCACCCACAAAATTTCGCCAATACGCCTTTTTTTTCCCTTTGATCAATTTTTTGAACTGGGTTTCTAGGGAAACATATGATTAAAAAAGGACGAGGGTTCCATGTTTTCGAAAATCTTTGAATGCTTTTGATTTGTCCTTATAAAGCCTGGAACACTGTTGATCCCACCATGGATTTGGGGGCCTTCGAAAAACAGATGAATCTGGGATTGGTTTTGTTTGAGCGCAAAGTGCACTTTCATGGATCAAACGTGAAAGAAAGTGGTACTCCTCCAAAGGAGGTAAAACATTCATACACTCAGAAAAATACTATTATGTATGCCATAAGATTCTCTTATGAAGTGGCGCCATAAGAAAAATTTATGAAATTCATAAGATTGTCTTATGACGCGAATGAATTCTGAAGATGAACGCCTACTTCAATAAGAGATTGTTGCTTTTCATAAGAGATTCTTATGGAAACAGTGAATCACTTTCTAATAAGAAAAACTCTAGATATTTCATGCTGAAAGCATTACTTTATTTTATTGTTTGCCAAATTTGTTTAAAATTAAATCATTGATGGTCACCATCAGCAGCGCATCAACAGACGGCTCCATCAAAGTATTTTTTGCCGCATCTTAATCTTCGTCCTTTCGTTTTTTTGCCGATCAGCTTGCTGAAAAGTAAACAATTAATGTATATTAGTTAACTAATATATTAAACGTCCACTCCAATCAATCAAACTTACCATTCCGGAGATAAAAATAACATTTAATATTGAAGGAAAACTATAATAACTATGAACTGGCGATTGCTTCGTACTGTGATGATGAAAAAAAAACTGATGCAATGAATGAATGTGTTCATTATCTTTTCACAATGCCATTTCTTCTATTTTTCATAAGAACATCGTATGAAAATTGAAAGAATTTCATAAGACTCTTATGAAACATTATTTTACACTCTAAAAAGCGGTTCATAAGATGCATCTTATGAAAATTATAATAAGAATTTGCCTGAGTGTAGAATCAATGGCATCTGTTTTTCGTCCGAGTACTTTTTCCAGTCGATGTGTCTTGTAAGGTCATATGCCATATTTGTTGAATTTGAAGTGCTGGCCCCATTGGTGATTGTAATTTTGATCGGCAAGTGGTCACTACCATTGGGATCAGGGATCACCTTCCACTGGCAATCCAATGATAGTGAATTTGAGCAGAGTGAGAGGTCAATTGCACTTTGTCTTGCAGGAGGCTTAGGTACTCGTGTTTTTTCACCCGTGTTCAAAATTGTTAAATTGAAACTGTCACAAATGTCATAAATAAGAGTAGAACGACAATCGTCAGATTGTTCTCCCCACACAGTTCCATGTGAATTGAAGTCACCCAGGATCAACCTCGGCTCAGGAAGCACTGAGCACAGGTCCTCTAGGTGATTTCGATCCACTGCAGCTCTATGAGGCCAGTACAAACTGACAACGCATAAGTCCTTACCTCTTATAGTTGTATGACATGCAACAGCTTCAATTCCTCCTGATAAAGGGAGGTGGATTCTATAAAAGGAGTGGCGCTTATTGATCCCCAAAAGCACCCCTCCATAAGAATCGTTACGATCCAAACGGATAATATTAAAATCGTGGAATGAGATGTTTGATTGAGAAGAAAGCCATGTTTCAGAAAGGGCAAAAATATCGCAACTAGTTTCATGAAGAAGAAATTTGAACGGATCCATTTTAGGAATGAGACTACGACAATTCCACTGTAAAACAGTGATATCTCCGACCTCTGGGCGTAAATTAGCCATCGAGAGAGATAAACACTGAAAGAAGGGGCCAAGTTTGCATCAATTGCTTTAAAAATGTCTTTACTACAGGTAGCATTGAGGTTACAATGCCCCTGATCGATTCTGATGCGTTGAAAAACGTGAAAACACCATTCAAAATGTCAGACAACTTGAATAGTCCCGATTGAACAGTTGGTTCTGACAAATTTACATTAGTTTTTGGGGTCTTAGAAGTCGTTGGAATTTCTGGTTTATTTTGGGGTGCAAAATTCATGGAGAATCCTGGAGGAACAATTTTTTCTTTTAAAGATGTAGTCGGTTTTCGCCTTACGCTTATTGGAGAGCTAATGGTTGGGATTTTTTTTGGAACCCTGGGGTTCTTAGAAGTAGGTTTTGCGCGTTTCCGGGAGTTTGCTACAAAAATAACTGGTTGGTCTTGATCAGTGGATTCATTATCTTCAATGTCAACTGGCAACACTGAAAATATATTTGTGGACTTAGGTTGGATCGGAGGCGCTGCGCTCTTCAAGATGGCGGCATAGGAACGTTTTGATCGTTCCTTTAATGAGCGCTTTTGACTATCCCAGCGACTCTTAAATGCCTCGCACGAGGAGGTATCATGGGTTGAGCCCCCGCAAAAGACACATTTGTGTTCAATTGCTGAGCACGCTCCAACCCCATGATTCTCCCCGCATTGGGGACACCGTTGCTTGTTACAGCAGTGCGACGCAGTGTGCCCCAATTTAATGCAATTCTTACATTCCATTACGCGAGGCACGAAGAGCCGCACAGGAAGCCTCAACACTCCGTCAATCAAGACGTAGTGAGGGAGGGCGGTACCTGCAAAGGTCACTCGGAATGAGGCTGAAGGCGAGTACTTTTTAACTCCGTTTACGACGGTGGTAGTTTGGAGTTGGCGGCAATCCAGGATTTCGACCGAAGTCGAATCGAGGTTCCGAAACTTACCAACGCCGTTGGACTTAACGTATTCTTCCATCAGACTCATTTCTGAGATCACGCCCTCGATTTCTACGTCCCGAGACGGAATGTAGACGCGATACTCTAAATTTATGAAATTGCTAGTAACAATTTCATTTGCGGCCTTCCGGTTGCCCACAACAACGCGCATCTTGTTTGGCCGCACCTTATACGGTTTTCGTTTATCTCCACTCGCGCGGGGCAAAACTTTTTCTGAATAAACAAACAGAATCGTTACCCGGGACGATGCAAATATATGGTTGCTATACTCACCCTTATGCTTACCCCCAACACTGACAATTTTTACGGGGTGCAACCGCCTGCTTGAGGTTCAAATCTCGGGCAAAACTAGTGGACTTCTGAATTAATAACCGAACGTAATAACAGCAGTTAGGGCAAAACTCGTGGGTAACTAGGTTGCCACTGCCAATAAACGAAAACACTATTAGGTACGCTGGATACAGAGGACCACCTTGCCAGATCTTTCGTGATCTGAACTACATTAAGGTGCTTACCATCTTTTTTGGGCCGGATGAAAACCACCCAAGGGCCAGAGAAATCTGAGCTTTCTACGTATTGTCGGAGTCGGGTTGTTCTACTCTCCGCAATGGATGATGAGGAATTATCAATCTGAGTGTGACTTGCATTTGAGGGACCAGACTCATCCGAATCCTCCAAATGCTCCTCATTCTCATAAGTCAACCCTTCTTCATCCATAGATGAAGGGTTAAACCCCCCGCCTTCGTTCATATTTTCTAACGGAGACACTAATGCCTTCCGTTTTGAAAATATGAACGAAGCACTTAAATGTCGAAATTACAATAAAGAGAAAAAGATAGTGTAAGTAAAGTGAAAAAAGAAAAAGTACAAACTTGTAATTCGTATTCAACGATTTGTTTCGGTGTAAGCGATGGACCAGATTCCAAATATAAACAATGGCCGGCCGCCACGTGGTTTCGTCTCGGTCCGTATCGTCCGTATCCACAAAACTCCGTCCGAACTGTTTCGCCGTCAAGATCGGAGTACGTGCTGTGTCAAGCTTGGTGAGTCGTCTTGAATCAAATCCTCTTTGGATCCTCGGTCACGGCAATCCAGGCACGAACCAGTCTCCGAGAAATTCCCAGCTGCCCGACGGTAGTGTAATTCCGGATTCAGCAGGTTGCCAGGTAGGTTAGTCCTCGATATCCCAGTGAACCGTGTAAAAACTCGCGGATTTAACGTTTTCACAATCTCACGAAATCAATCGAATTAAAAAATTTTCGATGGTGAAACGGGACACTACGACTACACTCTTCGATGTATGAAAACAGAATGATCCTGAAGCGTGTTCCATTCCGTGAACTGATGGGGAGTTTCTGGTCCAATGTACCAGGCTCGACATCATCCATGCTGTGAATGCCGGTAGCAGCTACTGTTCTAATCCTATAGAGAAGCCCACTGGACAGCAGCAAAGAGGATCTCGCGGTATTTGCGCGGAACGAAATCCTTGAAGTTGGTTTACTCGAGACAACACGCGCGTTAGTTCGATGCTTTCAGCGATGCTGACTGGGATAACGATCCTGACACGAGGCGGTTAACAAGCGGTTATGTTATCCTGCTCAATGGTGGTGCGGTGGCTTGGTGCTCTCGAAGACAACCGAGGGTAGCTCTATCCACAACGGATGCAGAGTATATGGCATTGGCGGCCATCACTCAAGAGGCTATGTTTTATTAGCTGAAATCGTGGGACGCGGGTCGGAGGAAAGACTCACACACTTCGAAACCAACTGAGATGATTCCGCCCCGAAGTCTTCAAATGCCTCTTCAAAATTTGAACAGACCTCATGCGCTGTTAGACCTTCATGGAAGTGCATATCATCTCTTCCCTCAGAATCAATACTTACCTAACTCGAATTACAATTGAGCCTTTTGATTACTAGCAACGAAGATCATTGCCAAAATTTAGTCGATGAAGAAAACTAAAGTTCTTTTCAAATGAAGAACCACGTTGAACTCTGTTGATGTACACACGATACTCGAGGGTAAATTTCTCAACGGAAACGTTCGATCTTTCACATAACTATCGCTAGCAGCAAGGAACTTGTCATCACACTAAACTCTCAGTGTTTATTTTTGTTAACTTTTTCTTTTATTTCACTTTTTTGGTTCGATTTTCATAGATCTATATTACTGTTTTTGTTTGTTTTTGTTTAAAATATAATACATTCAATGAATTGTACACAAGTTGTTTCTTCTTTCACTTTTTCTCTCTGACTGTTTGTCTAGATTATTATAATATTTAATTCTGTGTTCGCTCAATAATAGAGCTAGCTTCTAGCTAGGGGTATCGATCCTGTCCAATCCAATTCCAACAACCAAACACTTCTCTTCCGTTTGCCAATCTAAATATCGTTGCTCGACGCTTTTTTTTGGCTCAAATTTTTTTTGTGTGGTTCTCGCGGGAAGTGTCCACGGTATGTTACATACAAGTTATATGCGGGAAGGTGGGTTGGGAACGAAAAATATTGTCCAATTGTTTTCCTTATCCACTAGACTAGCTGGAGATAAATGGAGGGAAGAAATCACCCAGAACCAGTTCTGGTTTGTTTCCCCTTGATCGGGTTTCTGTTCCGAATTGCAACTGCAGTGACTTTCTGTTTCTGTTTCTAAGAGTAGTGCCCTATAAGTTTTAAGGTAGCGCAGGGTAGTAGTAGAGCAGAGTTATGGTATAAAGGGTTGTAGTAGTGGAAGTAGTAGTACTAGTAGTCGTAGTAGTAAGACTTTAAGCAGTAAGCAGAGTCTGTTTTCAAGCTGAAGATGAAACAGGGCTTTCGTTACAAGGGTCTTATCGGAACTCTTCAGTAGTTATAGCGACTCCGATAGTACAACCGACAACGTATTGGATGTTCGAATTCATCTGTACTCCTGGATAGTGGGATCCGTGTTGTGAGGCAGAAAAAGTGTCAAAAATATACAAGTTCAGTTTTGGATTAGTGTGGTTCGTTTTTGAGTACGTTACTTGTGAGCGGTGGTTCAGAATGTTTGTAAATAAAATAGGAAGTTAAAACATGTCCGTTAACATTCCACAGAAAAAAATGTCACAATGCGGAACAGTCAAAAACAGTCATTCCTTTTTTCTCAGTGTGATTGACAGTGGGACAACGATTGCATTCATTCTACTAGCCTGTCTTAAATGTGGTGTCAATAAAGTCAACGCTTCCTTCGATTGGCATCGTTTACTCGCGAATGTTGTTATTACAAAAAAAAAATCCAATCGCTAATCCGATTCAAAATCGACCAAATATCTATTGGTTTCTTACCTAAGCAACTGTACAATTGTTGTTTGCTTAAATTTCAACGACACAAAGCCACTAAAAATTCCAACAAAACAATAAAAAATTAAATTAAAATTTTAAAGCATACAGCTCACTGCTTTTTTACCAATTGTTTCCTTCTTTCTTTATGTTATTTAAAATAAATTATACGTTACTTTAATATCACCACATTGAGGACAAAAATACATTTTCTTTTGCTTCTTTCGTTTCTTTTCCCGCAATTTCCTGCATTGCGGGTTTATTGTTTTTTTTTATTAGTTTTTGTTTGTTTGTTTTGTGTAACATCCAAATGCAACCGAAATAAAATAAATCAAGTGTTTGCGAAATGTTCGACATCAGTTGGATTGTCAATCAGGGTCCGTTTACGTTTTAGAAAAAGTTTGAATTTAGTATCGGTAAAATTTTCCACGTTTTCAAGTATGTGTATGCGTGTGCGTGTTTATGTGGAAAAGATAAAGAATGGAGAAGAAAAAAAGAAACTATTATTTATTATCCTGGTTAGCTAGTTTACGTTAATAAAACGAAACAAATTATACAATTAGGTTCTGGTTTCATCAGCAATTTCTAACATTCGACCAAATGAAATAATAATAAACAAATGAAACGAGATGACTGACACATAAACAATAGAATCAACGAATGAGTAGGGATGTTCATAATGACGAAAAAAAAACAAAAAACAAACATTGTTGTAACGAAACAATGGGCACATAATACTCAACTATGCACTATTTACACAAAAAAAATGCCGTTTTTCAACAAAACAAAAAAACTCCTTTTACTGTTGTTTTGGTTCTTCAGAGAAACCACTTTAAACTATTTCTTCATGGGGCTAACTAGGTGGCATGTTCTCATATATGTTTAACATGGTTGTATGTTTGTATGGATGAGTGAAATTCGAACATTCGAACGTTGACCGGAAACAAAACGATCCATGAAAAAAAAAACTAGCTGTTACCGCGGGAACTCTCACTCTATTATCATCATTCGATTAACAAATGGCAACTGTTAAATTTGTTCTTGCTTTGGCACTCGACAAAGAAACATAACACATCGTTTGATACTAATTGCTTCATGAGTTTGTGGGGGTGGCGGCTTCCAAAAGTTGGAAATGAATGAACTCTTTTCTAGCGTTTTTTTTTGGTTACTCAAAAACTATAGGAAAAAACCCAAAACCAAATCATTATTACTCCTGAGCGAGATGTCTGTGAGCGTGAGTGAGTGTCTTGAGGTGTGGTGACTGGCCAAGCTGAGTAGTAATAATAATCATTATCACTATTACAAGTGGTAAAATCATGATGACAGAAATATGTATCTAGGTATGTATATTCAACATAGCAGAATAACTATTATAGTAGTTAGGGATATTCACGTTAGCGTATTGTTCGGGTTGGTGTAGGTGAAGCCCTCGAACTGGGCCTGGTTCATCGAGGCCAGCATCTGCCGGTCGATGGGCGTTAGGCGCGCCCGCTCCCGCGTAAACTGCTTGTCGAAATACTGTGTGTCCAGTGGATGTCGCTGAGGAAAACAGAGAATAGAAAGAGAAGATGAAAACATTTTAAAGATTTTTATCTTGTAACATTCAGTTTTCAAGTAAGTTTTTATGAATTTTCGTTTGATTGTTTAGCACTGTAAATAACTCCCAGCTATAGAGTTGTAATAAGCTTTCCATTGTTATTGGTAGCTTAGAAACAAAAATGATAGAACTTCCTATAAAAAAATACTCCTGAATATCGTGTATACATTCTACCTTGGATGACGATTTTAGTGTGATTTTTCAAAATTTCATCAACAAATGACCAGTATCCGATATTGCCGTTCGATCGCTCCAATGTGGTCTACCCATGTGCAGGCGCTCCCGAACGAGACGAAGAATGCTTGAAATCCTATGTTGGGCAGACTAGCTATGAGTTACGGACAAGAATGTCGAAACATATTTAAATGCGATGTCACAAATTTAAAACGCATTTCAGCAACAGGGGCCACAGCGTCAAACCCCAGCATCAGAGAGCTGCGACAGTCAGCCGTCGTCGAACATTGCTTCGAACAGGAGTTTGACTTTGATAAAGCTACCATCCTAGACAGCTCCAATAAACACCACCGTAGGCACTTAGAGATACTCGTTTCAAAGTTTCAGAGTGACACAGATGGGAGAGCAATCTCGTACGGCGTAGTGTTTCATTCTCTCGCAAATACTTGCAAGCGCTCATGGACGCCAAGTTCTGTAAGGAAAACGCTATGAAAACCCAGACAATAATAACAAATAGTGAGTCGAGTGATAGAAGTTTTGCCACGGACATGTTCCAAACGAAGGAGTAGGCGCCGACGCCCTGGCCGATACCAGAACACACCGACAGGTATGTCACACGCAAGCTTTGCTCCTTACTTTCGACATGAAATAATCTGCTAAAGTTAAAATAAACGTAGGGGAAAAGTTCATATAACGCCCCATGTGGCTAATACGCGCCACCTTTGTTTTGGAGAATCTGAAACATTTTAAGCCTGCAAAATGTTACCAATTTGTTTTAAATGCTGTGATTGGTCATGGCAAGTATGAATTTTTCCTTAAAATGCCCCTGTGTCGAGATAATTTCACAATTTAGGTTTTTCATCATTTTGATCTAAATTTTAAAACGCTTTCAGTAAGGTGTCACCAAGCAGAGAAAAACGAATAAGACAATATTTTCTGACACATCGATAGAGGAGAATCTAAAATATTATTTTATGCTAAAAAATCATACTGAACTCGCAAAGGTATGCTTTTTATGGGTATGTTCTATCACGGCCCATGCCCTCGTTATAACGCGCCAATCGTAGTAGGCTGAAAATAGCATAAATTTTTCAAAAAGGCCAATTTTCATTGAAAATGAACAAAAAGTCTAAAACCATATTTTGAGCGTTAATTCAGCCCAAAAAATCTACTTTTCATTTTTTTCAAAATTTTGATTAGTCCATTTTGATTTTCTTTTCAGTCAAAGTTTCTGTAAGTATTGGTGTGTTTTTGGTCTTCGGCTGCTTTCGGGTGTGTTCGGCTGCTAGGCGCATATTGAATACACAGCGGCGCGTATTTGCAACACAGTTTTGTTCTGTGGCTTTGAATATGGTTTTCAAAAATCGTGTTTTTGAAGCAACTATAGTAGTTTGATTAATAAAATATCATAGGCATTTGTAGAAAACACTTTTCTTCAACGATTGCCCCCATTTTCAACACATTTTGTACGTGGAATACATAGAAAATCAGCGATTCGCTTAGGTGGCGCATAATAGGGCATGTTCCCCTACACGGCTTTTGATGTGACGGGGCCTCTCAGGAAATACACCCGCCACACGAATATGGGTCTCATGGCGACGAACGTGTTAAGTCACATTGCGCGTGAATGTTCAACAACAAACCAAGAAGTTATCATCAAAATAAACAAGCTAGATGCTTCAAAAAGTCCAGGTCCAGATGGGATCCCAGTACAATTTAACAAAGCCAACCATGTCATTTTAGCCACTTTGATAAAAGATGTTTTCAACTATTGCGTGCAGAACTTTGGAATCCCCGAATTTCTCAAAACAGCAGCAGGATTTCTGCAACTATCGCCCCATCTCCAGTGGTTCAAAATCAAAAAAAGTTGGAAAAAATTATTAAAAAGCTATTTTGTTAAAGATTATAGACGAAAAGTTGGAAAAAATAATAAATTAGATTTTTTTTCAATTTTTTTTTATTTTTTCAATAAATGCTAAAACAGGGTTTGAGCTTTATACTGAGAAATTGAATATTTTTCATATAATAATGAATATTTTTGTTAAAATTAAGTATGGGCTCCTAAATTCCTGTAGGTTGGTTGGACAAATATCAAAATTGATGTTTTAAGGTGAATTTGCATATGTATCGAAGCAAACAATGCTTGGTTTACTCTGTCGAAATACTTTTGCATTTGCATTTTTAAACCAAACAGCGTTCCACTCAATGATATCGTATCCAAAATATAGCAAAAACTAGCAGCTGATTTTAAGAAATGTTTTTGATGAGACTTCCACCTATCCAACGGTGTATAATTTACCACGGCGATCGGCAGCGCAAGCTTTGTTTTTGCTTCCGAAAAATAAATAGGGTAAATCGAAAAAAATTTATCATCTAATTTTGGGTTTTCAATCAAGCGAATTTTTATAAGTTCTTGATATTAAGGAACTTTTTTATCTCCAAACTGTGAATAAGATTATAATACATCACTTCGGTATAAACATTAATAAATTTTTAAAGATTTATATGCTTTTTTAAGTTGTTTTGGGCTGAGAATTATTTTTAATTCTTGTGTTAAAGTTGTCGTTCATGTTTGTTTCATAGAAGTTTCATAAAAGGTCCTAAAAAATATCTGAATACATCATAACGTTCCTAGAATATTGGAGATTCGATTCCAATACAAAAAATTTGGTTGTTGCTGACTTGAAAAATGGGCTTTTTTCCGGCTTTTTGGGGATTTGAACCACTGTGCATCTCCACACTATCGGTGTTCAGTAATATCCTGGAGTGTATAGAAAAGTGTATAGAAAAATAACTATAAACATATTTGGGCCTTCTACTTACTAACGCGTAAACGCGCACAACTGTGCTCACCTGTATGTAGCATCTTTATCTGTCAAGAGTGAACCAGCGCTTTTTTTTTTTTAAATATATCTTTATTCGTACCAATTCATCATTACATTTATATTACATAATATTAAATTAATACATTAAATTAGGTGTTCAGTTCAATAATGAACTTTCAGAGCCCTATAGTTAAATAATCACTAACATTTATTTATTTGACTTAAATTTGCTGAGCGCAATCAAGCATTTTTATAAAGGAGAACATCCTGTCGTGTAAAAAATATTTTAAACTTAAAACTAAAAACTAAAGCTATCCTAAAATTAAACTAATTGTAGAGAGAGCGAATCTCTGCGATGGAAGACTGCATCGATTTGCCTCTGAAGTTGGAGATTATTTTGTTGGCCATCTCTTCGATAGTTTCAATGCCTGCAATCCGATGAAGATCTTCGGTGCTGTGCCAAGGTGGAAGCCGCAAAATCATTTTCAGAACCTTGTTCTGAATCCTCTGGATGGCCTTCTTCCTCGTCGCGCAGCAGCTAGACCAAATCGGAACTGCATACATTATCGCTGGTCGGAAGACTTGCTTGTAAATGAGCATCTTATTCTTCAGGCACAGTCGGGATTTCCTGTTGATGAGAGAATAAAGAGATTTAGTGTATTTATTACATTTTGATTGAATATCTTCAATGTGATTTTTAAAAGTAAGATTCCGATCAAGTGTAAGTCCCAAGTACTTCACGTGATCAGACCATTCTAATGAAACCCCATTAAAAGTTATGGAATGATTTTCATTAGGTTTTAAAAAATTTGCTCTTGGCTTATGGGGAAATAAAATAAGTTGAGTTTTGGAAGCGTTAGGAGAAATTTTCCACATTTTCAAGTAATTCAAAAAGGAATTTAAATTACCACCCGTAAATTTCGACCTTTGGCTGAAAGCAAAGTATCATCAGCAAATAGTCTTCTACCTTTTCCTTCTGGTACATCAGGAAGATCAGAAGTAAAAATATTGTATAAAATTGGCCCAAGTATACTGCCCTGAGGGACACCAGCTCTAATGGGTGTCCTTTCAGAGCATGCATTTTGATAGCTTACTTGTAAGGTTCGGCTAGTCAAATAATTTTGAATTATTTTGGTGAGATATACAGGAAAATCAAATCGAGCTAATTTAGCTACTAAACCTTTGTGCCAAACACTGTCAAAAGCTTTTTCAATATCAAGAAGAGCAACACCAGTTGAATAACCTTCAGATTTGCTAGCGTTAATCATATTAGTTACACTCAAAAGTTGATGTGTAGTAGAATGCCCATGACGAAAACCAAATTGTTCATCAGGGAAAATAGAATTTTGATTAATGTGAAACATCATTCTATTCAAAATAACTCTCTCAAATAGTTTACTTAAAGAAGGAAGCAAACTAATTGGTCGATAACTTGAAGGCTCTGAAGCACTTTTTCCAGGTTTCAAAATTGGAGTTACTTTGGCATTTTTCCATTTATTGGGAAAATAAGCCAAATGAAAACATTTATTGAAGATTTTAACTAAAAAATTTAAAGTGCTTTCAGGCAACTTTTTGATAAGAATATAGAAAATCCCATCTTCCCCTGGAGCTTTCATATTTTTAAATTTTTTGAAAATCAATTTAAGTTCATCAATATTTGTCTCACAAGAACTTTCAAATACATTTTGTTTAGAAAGAATATCATCAAATTCAAGGGAAATTTGAGCATCAATTGGACTTACAACGTTTAAATTCAAATCATGAGCAGACTCAAATTGTTGGGCTAATTTTTGAGCTTTTTCTGCATTAGTTAAAAGAAGTTTATCCCCATCTTTCAAAGTAGGAATTGGCTTCTGGGGCTTTTTCAGAATTTTAGTTAATTTCCAAAATGGCTTTGAGTAGGGTTTTATGTCCTCTACTGCTTTAGCAAAATTTTCATTACGAATGAAATTTAAACGACGTTTGATCTCTTTTTGAAGGTCGCAATAAATTAATTTCAAATAAGGATCCCTAGTACGTTGATATTGGCGTCGACGAATGTTTTTCAGTCGTATCAAAAACTGAAGATCATCATCAATTAAAGGTTGATTAAATTTATGTTTAACTTTGGGTATTGAAGCGGCTTTAGCATTGACTATTGAAGTTGTCAAATTTTCTACAGCCAAATCAATATCTTCAATTGAATTCAGTGGAACGTTTACATTCAAATTACGTTCAATAAAATTCCTATATCGCTCCCAGTCAGCTTTTTGAAAGTTAAAAGTTGATTTTAAAGGGTTTTCAATGGGACTTTGGGATAAAGAAAAAGTTACTGGAAGGTGGTCTGAATCGAGGTCCGCATGAGTAACTAATTGACTACAATGCTCGCCTAAATCCGTTAGAACCAAATCAATTGTGGAGGGATTTCTAATTGAAGAAAAACAAGTATGCCCATTAGGATATTCAACAGTATAATAACCTGCAGAGCAGTCGTTAAATAAAATATTCCCATTTGAATTTGATGAAATATTATTCCAAGATCGGTGTTTTGCATTAAAGTCACCAATAATAAAAAATTTAGATTTATTTCTGGTGAGTTTTTGTAAATCTCCCTTCAAAAAATTTTTCTGTTCACCGCTGCATTGGAAAGGCAAATATGCGGCAACAATTATAATTTTCCCCATAGAAGTTTCTAATTCAATTCCAATTGTTTCTAAGACTTTTGTATTGAAAGAAGGAAGAAGTCTAAATTTGAGACGACTATTGATAACAATAGCTACACCCCCACCTTGTAGATCAAGTCGATCATTTCGTAAAATTTTAAAGAAAGCATTGCTTTTCAAGTTATTGTCTGGCTTTAAAAAAGTTTCAGTGATGGCAGCAATATGTATGTTTTGAGTTTTCAAAAATAAAAAGAATTCATCTTGGTTAGCCAGCAAAGATCTAGCGTTCCAATTCATAATATTTAAACATCTATTTGGATCCATGAGGGAATCGCAAAGTCATAATAATTTTGTTAGCATAATTAAAAGAAGTTTGGAAAGCTTCAAACATTGAATTTGCTTTCAACATAAGTTGCATCATTTCCATTAAATTTTGATGCAAAAATTTTAATTTTTCCTCAGTAATCTCACCCAAATCAACAAAAATGTTAGGATCAGAAAAGGAAGGAGAAGAGAAAGTATTTGAATTTCGGGGATTTTCCCAAGCCTTCGCATGAACGTTGAGACTTGGTTTTTTCCCATTTTTATTAGTTAAACCTGAAGAAGGCAACCCATTTTCAACCACCTCTGAGAACGATAAACAACGAGGCTGTGGCGCAGAATCAGCCCAGGTAACATTAAAATCACTTCGGGTATTACCCAGCCGTGATTCCAATGTAGGCCGAGGCTGACCGCGAACAGGCAGGTTGTTTGCCGGTCTGACGTGTGAAGACGAAAAAGAGGAAGGAGGAGAAGAAACTTTTCTGGAAACTTTGGGATTTTTCCTAGAAGCAACAATTTTTGCTCTAACGGGACAGTCTAGAGAATTCGAGGAATGATTACCTGCGCAATTCGCACACTTAAAAAATTCTGTTTTTGGCTTATCACCACCAAAAAGGCATTTAGATTTTTCATGATCGAATGAGCCGCAAAACATGCATCTGGCATTCATTCTACAATTTTTAGTGCCATGACAAAAAGCTTGACAACGACGACATTGCGTAATATTTTGAAGAAAATTGGTAGAAGATTTACGAAAAGGTTCGAATTTGACTCGACAATAAAACATAAGACGAGCCTTTTCAAGAATTTGCAAATTATTAACCTGATCCTTTTTAAAATGGATCAAATAAAGTTCAGGAGCAAAACCAACACTACTGGTATTACTCGTGTTGGTTCTTTTCCTCATTTGAATTACTTGAATTGGAGAAAAACCTAACAAAGAATTTAATTCAGCTGTGATCTCATCCGGTGTCTGATCGCCAGTGAGACCACGAAGTACAACTTTAAATGGACGATCACTTCTAGTGTCGTACGTAAAAAATTGGTGTTTTTTATTATTCAAATAATTTAAAACCTTTTGAAAATCATTAAAAGATTCCGCCAATATACGAGCAGTTCCCCTTCGACCGATCTGAAAAGAAATCTTCACATCCTTGACGGAAGTGACGATTTCTCTTCGAAAGGCATTGGAGTCAGGAATCGTGACCGTTATTGGTGGAATCTTTTCGTTTTTAAGAGTATAAGAAGAAGAAGAAGGTTTCTTAGTACTCTTATCAGAATTAAATATGAATATTTCCTCATCACCGATGTTATGAAGGACATCGAATGAATTGGAAATTTCAACTTTTTTGGGCGATGGACCTGAATTAGGTTCGGCAATCCGTTTTCTCCCGGCCCTTGAGCCGGCCGATGACTTCCCCATGCTGGAAAGAAAAGAGAAAATATGAATAAAAGAAAATGAAAATAATTTAATTTTAGCACTGAAAAGTGCTGTTTGAAAAACAGGTAAGGAAAAAATAAATAATGAAAAATGTTCCTGCAGGTACACAGCAACGATACGATGCTCCGGCGTACGTGTTGACGGCTCAACGGTACATATGGAAGTGATGAACCAGCGCTTTGTTTTCGTTTGAAACATTCGTTTCTCCCAAAATGTCGCGAATTAAAAAAGAAGTTAAAATTCGTGTGTGGACACTTAGATGCGAGAGAAGAGCATCTCGATGAATGAAGTGGCGAAACGTTTCGGCATTCATACGGCGAGCGTAAAGTCCATCATCCACAAGTTCGGGGAACACTAGGTATATGTTCGATGATTTGCCAGGAAGAGGCAGAAAACCATTTGGACCATTTGACCCAAATCTGGACCGTAAGGTAATCAACCTCATCAACCGGAATCGTTCGATTTCCATACGGGATTTGGCGAAAAAAGCTGGGACATCGATCGGAATGATACAGCGGATCAAGAAGCGAAACAACCTGAAGACATACAAGAAGCAGAAAGTGTCCAAACAAACGGCTGAATAAAAATCACGAGCCAAAACCAGAGCCCGGAAGCTGTATCATCGAATTTTGCAGAAGCCAGATGCGTGCATTCTCATGGACGCTGAAACTTATGTAAAAGAGGATTCCAGTGCTCTTCCGGGGCCACAATTCTACACTGCAGCTATTGGGGAGGATGTGAGTGACCACGAGAAGTCGATTGAGGTGGAAAAATTTGGCCAGACAGTGTTTGTGTGGCAGGCAATCTGCTCCTGCGGATTGAAGTCGGCGAGTTTCTTTACAAAAAGAACAATCAATGCCGATATCTACCAAAAGGAGTGTTTGCAGAAAAGGTTGCTGCCGCTATATAAGAAACATACGACTCCACCATTGTTTTGGCCGGATTTGGCGTCAGCCCATTACGCTAAATCCACTCTTAGATGGTTTGAGGATAACGATGTAGATTTCGTTGAGAAAGATATTAACCCATCAAACTGCCCCAGCTTCGCCCCAAAGAACGATATTGGGCTATCGTCAAGAGAGTTTTCAAGAATGATGGTAAGGCCAACAGGCCCATGGCGGTTTTCAAGAAAAATTGGAATGCTGCGGCCAAGAAGTGTGATCAATCAGCTGTACAAAACTTTACGAAACGCGTCAAATCGAAAGTCCGAGAATATTACCAATAATTATTATTTATTTGTATTTCTTAATAAACTGTAAGAATAAGCTTTTTAAAACACTTCCGAACTGTTTCTTTGTTTGAATCATTAATAAAATCAAATAAAATTTGTTTTATAACTCATTTTCGATACACTCCTTAGCAGATCGGGTCTCACAGTTCCTGAAGCACCATAGTCTACTATACAGCTATCAGTAAGGTTTTTGCGAAGGATCAAGTACTCAAACAGCAGCAACTGAACTGGTAGATGCCATACACAGTGCTCTTGATAATAGAAAGTTTATGGGAGTGTTATTCTTAGACTTACAGAAAGCTTTCGACACGATTGACCACGCGATACTTCTTTAAAAATTGGATGCCCATGGAATCACGGGTAATGCGAACTTTCTTCTTGCCAGCTACCTAGCCAAGAGGAAGCATTACGTCCAGATAAATCAGGTTTCTAGTGACCTTGCAGACTTGCCTTTTGGAGTCCCTCAGGGTAGCAACCTAGGGCCTCTCCTCTTCGTCTTATATGTGAATGATTTACACAAACTACAATTGCATGGCATAGCTGGCAGGCTGTTTGCTGACGATACATCGTTATCATACGAACATAATGACGTTGGGACTATTATTTTCCAGATGTCAAATGATTTGATACAACTGAAATCATATTCCGACAAAAACCTTCCTTCACTGAACCTGGATAAGACCAAGTATGTGATCTTTAGTTCTGCTCATCGGCCTCGTATCAACTATAGTCAGCTACTAGTTGATACGACTATCATAGAGCAAGCCAAAAATTTTAGATACCTGGGTCTGAACCTCGTAACGTCTAAGATGGGATTCACTATCTGTATTACCAAAAGCCGTACTAAGTGACTTCAAAGCGTTACTCAAGTACACCACAAGCTACACAACCCAGTCTTCCTCCACAATCTACGAATTCACCAGCAGAATCACAGATTTCTTACGAGGTCGAGAGGAAACCTGATGCTCAGAAGAGCAAATACTGAAGACTTAAAAAAGTTGACACGAGGAGCATTTTCCCATAACGATGAGTGGAACAGGGATTTTCAGGTTCGACTGAAGTCAAGCATTAATTAAAGCCCTAGTAAAGCCAGGAGAACAAAGTGCTCCTCGTGTCAACTTTTTTAAGTCTTCAGTATCAATCGATCAAATCGGAAAGAAGAACTATGCGAGCATCAGGAAAATCGTACGCGGATGTTTTGTGACAGACGAGAGGGGATCTCAAGCTGGTCAATCTATAAGGACCCTAGCAGGTGACATGATCCTCATGCTGCAGAAGAAGGCAATGCACAATCACTACAAAGTACTGAAAGGGGAAGGTCTGGGAAACAAGTGATGGTTCACTGTTCCCCTACAGGTCAATCAACACCAACGCAGAATAACTGACTGCGGACTAAGAATCAAAATGAGGGATTCGTGTCGATATTGTTGATATTCTGATAAGTATGGTATCCGAAAGAGGTCATCGCGAATCAAATTTCGTGCATGGTATAGGATAATTTCATTGACGAGGTATGTTCAAGTAATGCCGTTTCCTACGAGTGAAACTGCGAGGATAAATTATGAGTTCAAGGTATTTAGCGGACGAGGAATGCCTACATATGACTTTTGTCGGCCGTTAGAGTCGTTTCAATCGAAGTCCTGATTTTAACACGTTTGAAGCTCACTCGAGTTGTTGGAAAAAACATGCTTAAAAAGGCATCCTATCTCCGTTGATAAAGTCGTGCAGTTGCGTCTTAAACTATGTCCAATCAGTTCACCTGACATTTAAACATTATTTTTTCAATTGGTAATTATTTTCTCTTGTTTAATGTTCAATTCAAATTTCGATATTGAAATTGCCCCAAAACATTTTATCATTAATCATTTTAAATGTTTGGAGACACTCGATTAAAAAAAACGACATTAATTAGGCTTTATGAATTGAAAGATGAGATTAAAGTTGAAATAAATAGAATTTCGAGCCGATTTTTGTGTGAAAATTTGTTTCAAAAGATTTCATTATGATTCTGTCGATATTAAGGGTGTCCACGATGAAATGGCCACACTATGAAATTGCTCTAACTTTGTAATCGTTGGGTAGAATTTAATGAAAATATGAGTGAATTTAGCTCGTAGTGCATTGTTTACATCCTTCAAGTTTTAAAGTCATGTGATCAAAATTTGCGGAAATGGAGTCGAAAGAACAACGATATAAAGTGATAAAGTCTTGCGCATTCATCTCGAGAACTAGGATCTCTCGCATCGTTCCATCGCTAAAATGTTGGGAACCTCAAATTCCACGAGGTCGCGAGTGATTAAGCGGTTCGAGGAACGCTTGACCACCGATCGGAAGCCCAGATGTGAAAGAAAAAGTATTCCGTATAACACCAAAAATCACAAGCGCGTAGTAGGGGCCTTCAACCGAAACCTGAACGCCTCCGTTCGGGTTGTGGCTAAGAAGCCGCACCTAAGCCGAAATTTTGTCCAGAAAGCCAAAACTAAGGCTGAGCTTCGAACGTTCAAGGTACAAATCGCGAAGAGAAGCAGAACAAGTCCGCCAAAACCCGTGCCAGGAAATTGTACCTCAACATGCTGACGAAAGTTGAATGCTACATCATGGACGACGAAACATATGTGAAGGCCGACTTCAAACAGATCCCCGGCAACCTGTTTTTCACGGCCAACGATAAGTTCAGCGTTCCGGAGCATGTCCGCACTCAGAAGATATTCAAATTTGCGAATAAATTCCTGGTTTGGCAAGCCATCTGCACGTGCGGGAAGCAGAGTGCACCTTTTGTGACACGATGAACGGACATGAAAAAGTGACTCCAGAAGCGACTGCTTCCTCTCATAAAGGCCAACAACGTCCCAACAATCTTCTGGCCGGATTTGGCCTCTTGCCACTACTCCAAGGACGTGCTGAAGTGGTATGCGGACAATAAGGTCATTTGAGTGCCCAAAATGTTTAACCCTCCCGACACTCCGAAGCTCCGCCCCATCGAGATCTACTGGGCTACTGAGCGAAACCTTCTTAAACGACCTAAGGTAGTGAAGACAGTCGAGGAACTGAAGAAAGTATGGGTTTACATGCAAAAAACGGTTGATTCACGGTTTGTGCAGAATCTTATGGCCGGAGTTAAGGTCAAGGTGCGGGCATTTGCGATTGGACTGTTAATAAAATATGAGTAAAAAGATAAAATGAAGTTTAATAGTTATTTTTTAATCCCTGAAAATTTGATGGCACTCGGATGAAAACTCGAATATTTCGAATCAATTTTGTGTGTGGCAATTTCATCGTGGACACCCTTTATTTAAATTTTACCGGTAAAAAAAATCATTTATCAGTATAGCGCATGGCACCCTTCCCAATAAACGAATTTCAAATCAAATCAGGTTTTAGAAAACACAAATATATTTTTGATGATATTTAGTAAACTTACCCATGTAAATAAATCTGAATGATGCACTTCATTTGTATATAGAATGCAAATGCAATTTGAATAATAATCTGATTCGTTACGATTTTTGGCAATTCGTACAACAAATCAAAAAACACTAGGGTGATATAAACATGATGTTTCTTCTTGTATGGCGACCGTCAAAAAGAGGTTTAAAATACTATAGCCGGCAAAATTCGCACAAACGTGGGTTTCAAGTTTTTCGAACATACATAAATTTCCAAGGGTAGGTATTTCAATTTTCTGGAGCTTGTTGAAGTACACTTTTATTTTTCGGAAGTCTCCGAATGGTTTCGAGAAAATCATAATCAATGGCCAACTGGATCTCAAACGTGGAGCTATATCGCCGGTGTCGTATAAAGGCGCTAGAAATTGAGATTCGAGAACGTAAGTGGAGATGGATTGGGCACACGCTGCGAAGAGATGAAAACGAGATTTACAAAGAGGTGCTTGAGTGGAATTCAGAAGGACATCGAAGAAGGTCATTCAGCTCCGAATCATCAATAGTAGAGGTCTTTTACCGACCCTATGCACCGGAGAATCGACGAGGGATTTTAAGTGAGTAGAACTTATGAGGCCTCAGTCTCAAATCGCTTAAAAAATAGACATTTCAAACACAGCTGTTTGACTAACTTAAAAATTGAAAACTCACCACTTGCGGCTTGAAGGGTGGCTCCTCCTGTCGTCTCTCCAGCCGCTGCCAGTCAATACTGTCGAAAAACGAGTGATACTTGATGTCACTTTCCTCGTTGAGGCACCCTAACCGTATCGTGGCGTCCTTTTCCAGCAGCTGAAAAATGTTTGGATTGTTAAGTCAATCTACTGGAAATTAAAACAGAAAATTTCTTGCCGACTGCAGCAGCTTCAACGCTTCCTTGGAAAGGTAGTGCGGGAACCAGGGAATCTCGTTGCAGATCGACCAGAACAGCTCGTCCTCGTCGCAACCACTGAAGGGCGACTGACCGACCAGCATCTCGTAGACCAGCACACCGAACGACCACCAATCCACCGCTTGGTTGTACTTTTGACCCTAGGATAAGAGAAGAAGAATAATCGATCAAAAAAAATTGGACTTCTTTAAATTCAGAACACGCACTTTAATGATTTCAGGTGCCATATAATCCGGTGTGCCGCAGAAACTGTCCGCCAGGCGGTCCAGATAGATTTCCAGCTTGCACATGCCGAAGTCCGCTATCCGCACGTGGCCATCGTAATCGAGCAGCACGTTGTCCAGCTTCAGATCACTGCAAGAAAGCATAAGAAAAGTTTTAAAACGCTTCAAAAACTTCATATCTATCAAACCCACCGATACACGATGCCTTTCCGGTGCAGGAACTTGAGACCGGACACAATCTCGGCCGCGTAGAAGCAGGCCCGGGGCTCGGTGAAGCGACCGCTCTGCTGTATGTGGAACATCAGATCGCCCCCGTTCAGGTACTCCATGACGAAAAATAAATGGCTCTGTAACGGAATAGAAATGAAACTATGTAGAAAACGTATACAAAAATTGTAAACCTCCTGGAATCTTATCTCTAAATCTGTTTTTGGGGTCCTCCCAATCCGAATTTCTACAATTCAAGCTGTTCTCTCAACTCACTTGAATCTCTATTTGTAACAGCTGTTCTCCCGAATCAAAGCTGTATTTTAGCTGTTCCCAGCTCATTTTTAAGCATTCAAATAATTTTATCTCTTTTATTTAAATTTAAGTTTTATAAATAAGTTTTTTATATTCAGATTATTTTAGATTATTTTCATTTTTATAAGTAGGTACATAAAAAAAGTTCTTGAAGCACACTTGAATTTAAATTTTATCAATGTTTTTAGGTTCGTTTTGGGTCTTTCAACCAGTTCCCCCAACTCAAAGAAATCAGAATTCCTTAAATATTTAAGCTGTCCTTTCTATCCATTTTTATTTCAAGATGTCAGTTCAATTCGTTTGAACTACCATCAGAATAAAAGCTGTACTTTCGAATTGCAATGTTTTAATTTTAATTTGTCAACGATTATCAATTTCCTGCCAATGTTTAGGCTATCTTCCCAATGTGTTTTTAACCCTTTATTGACATTGAAAACGTATAGACATAGGTCGGCAACCTGCGGCTCTTTGGATATAAAACTGCAGCTCTTTAGCTCACTGCGCTAATATTATATGAGGCCCTCAGATCCAAAGGGGTATAAGTGACAAAATGGTGGATTTTGAGTTAACGGTGCCAACCGATTAATCACATTTCAAATTATTTTTGATGATTTTTTCGTATTTTACATTCAAAAGAAAAATTCAAATTCTTGAAAAATATACGAGAAATTGCTAAACCAATCAATTTAAAAGCATGATTTCTCGAAATAAGCTTTCATGCACTTATACCTCTTTGGCTCCAAGGGCCTCATATATATTTGTTTAATAAAATATTTATGAAATCGTGCTAAAGCGATAATTGAATCTTGTGACTTGGCACATGGATTTTCATAGGCCCAGAAGAAAATTGTAAAATTGCATCTGCTGTAGGAACAAGCGAACCAAATGGCAAAAAAGCATTTTTTGAAGCCTTATTTTACAATTTTTTGCTTTTCACTGTTTTGAAGCATCAGCTTTGAGGTCAAGATTTATTTTATTATTAATCGTAAATGCAAAGAATAACTGGTGTTTAAAAAATAAAATTTAAAATCAAATTATTTATTTTTAAAACGTGTGTATATTTTTTAACCAATCGAACACCAAAATTGAGCTGCAGCTGCACTGCCGCTGCCGGCAAGTCTGTCCCATATGCAAAAACAACGAACCGAGAAAAACGGCTTTAAAGATTTTTATAAACTTTCGTGGATTTCTCGGTTGAAACTTTACCTTTTCTATTTCTTTCTTCACAGATATTAAGATAAATGTTGTAGAATTTCGTTCAATGTATTTTTGCTTTGGAAGTTGTTGATGCAGAGGAGAAAATAATGATGGGACAGCCTTGCGAGTATATTCCGCATGCGTGTTAAATATACCCGCAAGGCTGTCCCATATTTGGCTTTTCTTTTATCAGTTGATCATTTGATTCTCTCTATCTGCGGTTTATTATTTACTTTACTGGTTGTTTACTGATAAAAATAAGTTTGAAATCATGTTTCTGACATATTTAAATAAAGATAAAGTAAGTTTATCGTAAGAATTGAGTAGGTCTAAAATAAAATGAGTAACAACGTTCCATGTAAAAACAACCTTTACCTTCATCTTTTGGAAAGTTTTTCGGTCGATATTCTTTTTAGAAAGACAATCTACAATATATCTACGAATTAAATTAATGCTGAATCAGAAAAAGCGAAGCATATGCAAATATTTAATGAAAAAATCAATACTATACAACCTACGAGTGTGCTACCAGGCCCGCGTATTTTGGTTCATAGATTTTATGAAAGTCCAAGCAGGAAATAACAGCATGACAAAAACCAAAATAAAAAAATGGCTTTGTAGCTGACTATTTTCCATGTTTTATAACGAAGAATTCAATAAGCCTCATGCGAAACTAAAAAAACAAAAGTTTGGTGGAATTTACCCATTAGGCTAAACTTAGCTTGTAAAAATTATGGAAATTGTTATTTTTGACTTTTCTGTATTGTTTTATCTAGTCTAACTTTCGTAATTTCAATGAGTGCTTATTTTGTTGCACACATTGTATGAATTTTTGTAAAATTAACGTAAATTAGAGGAGCAAATTTCAAGCATTCTGTAAAAATATACATATGGGACAGCTTTGTGGGTATATTTCATTTGAGACAGGCATGACTTGGTATTTTTTTCACATATGTTGAGAACAAAGTTATGAAAGTTTTTAGTCTAAATTGAAGAACTAACTGTATTTGAACGATTTTTGAGATAAACTGAAAAATGACGAAAATGCATATGGGATAGTCTTGCGAATAGCGGCAGTGTAGCTAATAGGAAAAAAAAGTTTATCATTTACAGAAAAGTATTTCTTAAACAGCCTCTGTTTCAGGCGCGGTCCTAAGGGGAGGGGGGGGATCGGGGTGATCACCCCCCCAAGCTGCAAAAAACCGTTACGAAGTACTCGCAAACGCTGGATTTTAATTAAAAACTAAGAACTTTTCCTAGTAGCTGTACTTTTGAAATCCCAAAAATTTTCCACTCCGTGGGAGGTTTGTTCAATAAAAGAATTTATTAATCAATTAATAGCTTAGAAATGAAAAGAAGCCGAGCCACCAAACTGAAATAGCTGTAATATGCAATTCCCGGCACCGAATTTCATCAAACAACTTGGTTAGAGGCCTACCTCTTACAGCGTTGAATTCGAATTTGCTGACAAAATACGCTGCCGGTCATAAGTTTGGGATCACCCCCTCAAAAAAACTAATTTATTTGGTCATATCTCAGTCATCTTATGACATATTGCATTTTTTTTATCTCATTCTTAAGTCGATGAGCAAAACCTTCTTCGTATGTTATTGGTGAAATGTATATGTTAACATAATATGACTTAAACTTGGCTTAAAGTTGAAAAATTTATTAAAAATCGCACTTTATATTTAAACCCGATCAGGTCAGGGTTGGGTGAACCGAATTTAAAAATTTGAGTTGCATTTGAATCTTTTTTTCATAAATATCCAAACACATTTTTTTTTAAATTTTTTGCTAAAAATTTTCATAGTGCTTTAAATAGATAAGTATGATGTATCGGCAAAAAGTTTGGGATCATGCAAAACATACAATTTAGTTTCGTGCGTATCTCTGTCATCAAACAACGTTTCGCTTATCTGATAAGTTATCTTTAATGTTCATGAGTTTTTTTTTTCGCTTTTTGGATAATAAGGGAAAATGTTTTTTCAGACTAATTTCGTCAAAACTTAATGTTCACCAAATAGTCAGTATGTTCAATAAATACCTGCAAACAAGTTTCGACTATAACTTTATTACCTTACGAGTTATTGTAGATCGGTTTGGCTCCATGTTTAATGGATCAAAATATCTCGATCCTTTTTAGAAGTAAAAAAAAGACTTGAGCTTTTAAGTGTTAAATTGGCTTTGGGGCCGTTCAGATACCACGTGGACAAAAAAAAAAATGAGATTTTAACCCCCTTTTCTCTCTCCGTGCACAAATGTGAATATTTGGCAACCCCTAACCCCCTTACACAGATGTCCACCTTAACAGATTTGATTTTTGTTGCCTACATCTAATACTACATTTCCATTTCTTGGTTGTTTTTTCATTGCAAGCTCTGATTTTTACAAAATGCATCTCCAATGCCCATATTTTTTTTCTGGATTAAAGATACCGGAACTGATCAGACAATGTTAATTTACAAAGATACATTTAAATTTCAGAATAAACAAAAAATTCTTATTTTGGAACGTTTTTGAAAAAAAGAGCTTTGATTGTATTGGTTTCACCGTGGCTATAATCATCGATTATGATTTATTGATACAACACGCTTCTTCATAATTTGGTAATTTTTCAGATTTTTAGAATTTTAATTTACAATCTTTTATGTTTGAAAAAGGAATACAAATTTAAGATAAATACATGGAAAATGACCAAACACATCAAATTAAAAATGTGTTTCCTCAAAATAAGTTTTTTTTAATTAATCATTTATTTATCTTGCGAAGGCTCGTTTACTGTGATATTTTACGTCTTTCATTAACTTTTATGTACTTTTACCCCTTTGGCTCGAAGGGTGTCATACAATTTGAGCCGTCATCACAATTAAACGATTTTAATAACGAGCAGTAGTTTTTATAAAAAAAAATCCATTTTTTAATTTAAAACTTTCAAAATTAAGTTAATTAAGTAATAAATGATAACGATAAAGTTGTTCTGAGACCAAATTATGATTAAAATTATAAAAATAAATTTAAATAATGAGGATTAAAAAAATTACATTAAAATGTGAAACTTAGATTATCGGTTGAAACTTGGATATCAGTTATGCTTAAAATTCTATACAAAACTCGAAAAAATAGTGTTTTTCACCTGCTTTGATAAGTTTTTTCTTGCTCCAAAGCTGTAAAAGGCTCGCGTTACCTGCGTGTGTATGTGAGTGCAGTTGATCACGCATTGTTTGTTTTCTATGCAAAAAGTGTAATTTATTTTCATCAATTCTATCATCACTTTCAAAATATTGCTCACAATGGTATTTTTCGCAGAGTATTCGGTGGTGCAGACGGTACTTTTGAAAACATTTCAAGCTTATTTACGATTTTTCATATTCATGCAATTTATTTTAAGAATATTCGTTTCACCGAATACTTGAGAAGGGTTAATAGCAGGTATTCGACCGTTCGCACTATTCGGTACATCTAATGATATCTATTCAATTTTCTAAAAATACTGAAAATACTACTTCTGAAAATAGAGGTGATGGATAAAATCTGATAAAAAATCGTGGTCAGAAATTTATTTCTAAAATCAGTTTTTAAAGCATAGGTTCCAAAACCTTGCCTACGTTTTAATTTTTCCCAGGTGAGATAAAACTATTCCGTCATCTCCCCTCTATTTTCTCGGGAATAAGGCAATCGCTCAAGTTGAACATTCGGAATACATTTTTCTAACTTTTGACCAACACGGCTGGATTTCTGGATTCACACCAATTATTCCGCCGATACTGTTTTTAGCTCATCTACACAATAATATTCAAAATTTTGAATAGAAATCCAGTTTAATAATTTAGGTTAAAAATTCAACTCTGAATCTAAAAATTTAGTTATTTTAATTGCAGTTGATTATGACTTTCACTGAAATATTGAAATAGTACCGTAATCCGGGGTAATATTGATCACTTTTTTCAATATTTTTCGATTATTTTTCCTGTTAAGGGAAATGTGGCATGTTTCATATTTTTAAAATCAGTACTGGACCCCAATAAACGTAAAACATGGTTGTAGAAATTTATTAGACCACTTTAAATTTGATTAAAAAATCGATTTCGTCTCTGTTTTGAATTTGATGCTTTGGGGTTACATTGATCAGTCTCTATTTTGACTGTTATAACGAGTTTTCTCGATCATAAAGGATACAAAACACCTTCATAATATTTACAAATGCTAGTTTACCCATTTTATCTTGCTTTATAACGATTTCTTTTAAAAACATTTATAATTGAAAAAAGTACCATTGTGTTGCATACATTTAGGGGCAAAAATTAAAACAATTGCTAAATAGTTTGAGCTAATAAATACAAATGAAATTTTACCCTCGCACATTCCTCTAGGCCCACTCACTATTTACATTTTCATTTTTTCTGCAAAGTTAACCATTTGATAAGGTTTCTATCCATTTGTCCAATACGGGCTTACTCTTGGAAAATGTCCTTAATTTTTTAATATCAAAAATTTATCTCTAAAAGACTGTAAAAATAGCACTTTAACTAAACATATACAAAGAAAAAAGTAGTTCTTTCACATTCAACAACACGTTTGCTTCTAAATGCTTTTTGGTTTCATCAGGAGAGCTATTTGTTTGCAAGCCTTGGAAAAAGTAGATATTTTCAGATTTTGAAATTACTTTTTTACTAACAGAAAAAAATTTCAAATTCATACCAAATTTTGTCTATATGATACTCAATTTATAGGCTTTCAAAAGTAGAAAACAGTTTTCAAAAATTCACACTATAGACTGAGTTATTGATGATAATGTGCAAAAATTTATTGTTGGTCAAAGATACCCCGGTGATCAAAGTTATTAACTTTCAGAAATTAACTCTATATTCAATATTCTTTTATTTTATTCAAATATTATATAAAAACTTTGGAAATATTGAGAGCATGAAGAAAAGCTTCATACCTAAGAATATGATTTTGATGATCTTATAAGAATTAAATTTATATTAAAAAATTGAAGAATTGGAACAAGAATTAATAATAATTCGATACTTTCGAACAACGATTCAGAAAAATACTTTTTTATAAGGATTTTTTAACGGCTTTCAGTCTCGGATTTTTAAGTAAAACGACTGATTTATACTCCAACGTTTCGATCCTTATTGGATTTTCATCAGGGGCGATAAAGTATCGTTTTCTTGTTAAGTTTGATTCGGCTTATCTTGAACTGCTATCATTGGGTTTTGTTGACAGCATGTCAAGATAAGCCGATTCAAACTTAACAAGAAAACGACACTTTATCGCCCTTGATAAAGATCCAATAAGGATCGAAGCGTTGGAGTAAAAACAGTCGTTATTACTCAAAAATGCGAGGTTAATAGCCGTTAAAAAATCCTTATAAAAAATCAACCAAAACAGTCGTTCCATTCATAAAGAAAAATACTTTAGAAAAATAATTAAATGTTCAATTTTTAATTCAAAGTAATTATTAACGAACACTTTTCTCAAATAATTGTTTTGGAATTGTAGCAAAATGAGAATAATTAAAATTATGATGAGGGTCTAACGCTGATATGAGTAAAAATATTGTGGATAACTTGAGGATTGTTTTTACATTTTCTTCTACGAAAATGTGTGTTTAGTTTAGTTATATTTTCTAAACTACCATTTGTAAAAATAACGAAAATTATCTTTTTATCAACACTTTTTCGCGGTGAACATCTAAGATTCACAGATTGTTTTATAAAAGGATATCAAAATAAGTGTATTGAGAAAAAATTTGTTAAAAGTTTTCACTATTCATCTCTACAAATAATTATAAACCTACAACTAGACAAACCTACAAAATACAAGTCCTATTTGCGACTAGCTCCCCAACCCCCCGAGGGCCAACTCTAGGACCGCCCCTGTAAAGTTCAAGTTATTTTATAGAAAAAATTGATAAATTCTTGCATACAAGGATATTGCGTGCAAGTTTTTATCCAATTTGTTCCAATTTATTAACATTTTGGAATAATTTTTATTAAGCCCCATTTTCAAATACCGAAAAACCGGTTTTTCAAAAAATCGTTAAAACCGATCAGTCGCGGCTCAGTTGTGAAAATCTTGGCGTTGGTGAAGCAGCTTCGAGGGCAAGTTCTACTTACTGAAAACAATGTATGGAAGTCTACAGAAGGTATTGTAAGCTATTCTTGTATTTTTTTTTATTCGACCTGGAAGCCAAGATTCCAAAGAATGTTACTTTTGTTTGGTTGATTCGATTTGATTGTATATAAAAAAGTTCTATGCTGATGAAATGTTTATGAAAAAGTACGAGAACTTTATTGTCACCCGGAAAATATTCATCAGGTGTATATAAAGAAAAAGAAAAAGAGCTGAATAACGGGTAGTCCATAAAGCTTGCTTTATGTAGAATCAGAACAAGCTGTTGCTGATTTTGGCGCTCCTGGTGGATGGATTTGGAAGCTATTGGCACCTACGTGTCGGGAAATTTGTCAGTTTCATGTATGTATTTTTGAAATTCCGCAAATCGGCTGTACTTTGCAAACAATCAACATGGAAGCCGAAAGAAGGGAAAAAAAATCTGTTTTTTTGGAAAATCCATTATGATCTGCATCTAGGATAGCTGAACAGCTGAAATTTACCAGAAATACCTTATGGCGCGTTATCAAACGGTATAAGGAAACATTGACGACGATTCAGAAGCCTCAAGCCAATTGTCGGAGTGGAACTGTCGACCGGAAAATGCGTGGTAAGATATTGAAGACGATTAAGAGGAATTCTAATCTGTCGGTCTGTGATTTGGCCAGAAAATCCGGTTCTGCCCATTTCGGAGAATTCGACTCCGAGAAGGAATTAAGTCGTATCGAGCTAGCAAACAGCCAAATCGCATTTTTAATGAAACTAAACATTTGTTTAGGTTTTCGGAGCGTATGGTACTGGTGGTCCACGCTTCTTCTTTCCCCTTGTTCCGTTCTCTGCTCCACAGTAGGCCCGTCCATTTTATGTTTTTAATTATTTTAATGTTTCCATGTTAACATAATTAAAAGTATGAACAAAGACAAGAAGAATAATAACATGTTTTTATTATTCTTCGGGACTCAGACTTAAGTTGTGGCTGTGGAAGTGCGATTAGTGATTAGTGATTAGTGAACTAAACGTTTGTTTAGGTTAAAGGATAAAATTGAAATAACATCACATTTAGATCACGGTTACAGTGCAATGAACTTAACCTTCATTTTACGCATTTAATTGTTAGAGTTAAATAAACAGAACAAAATAGCAGCGCGTCTCTTAATGGAACCAAAAATATCACCAAAAGATGATATCACCCGATCTACGTTTGAGAATGTCACGAGAAAACAAAATTCACATATCAAGTGACATCGGGCGACACTTTTATTAGCCTAATTTTCATTCCCAGCATCCCCATCCACCAGAAGATTTTTGAGATCGCTGAAGGCCGAGGGAAAAGAAAACGTTAAAATTCATCGACCTAAACACCGAGACGTCGATCAGATTTATTGTTGCGGTCCAATGTCCGATGGGACTTTACCGGCGCGAGGGGAAGTTGGATTCTGAACTTTGGTAAGGACAAGGTCGCTCGTAAAGCGCACATTTTAGTCGTTTGTTTATTGAAAGCCACGTTTTCTAAATAAAAACAGTTTTTGTATAACAGCGTGTTTTCTCATAGAAAACAATTGATAGAAATTTCCTAATACGTTCTACAATACCTAAATTCAATGAAACTTTCAGCCTGTTTTGCAATAATCGAACATCTGAAGTACTGAAATGCAAAAAAAACTCATAGTGTCCTGCCCCTCTAAAGACAGCAAAAAAAGTGGCGCGGTGATTTATTTTGGTGCCGATGGCGTGGCCTACTTCGAGAGACCATTCCCGAAACTTCAACTGGTGCAGCAGCGGGTGAACTATTTTAGGAAACCGTCTCCTAGAGAAGCTACTTAACACTGTAGGACGACTACGAATGACTTTACGATCAGCTGATAACGAGTGATGGGAAACCGCGTTGCAGCAGCAGCGTCAGAAACGCAAATTCCACTTGGATTCCTGCCTGGGATGCATTCTCGCCTATCAGGAATGATACCGGGAATGTGGGAGTTTTGGGAGAATTTAAGCTTAATTTTTAACAACAACAAAAAGTGTGTTTGTGTTACGAAACATGTGCTGTTTAATTAAACATGCAATATTGTTCATTATTTCAGAAATTTGCAAATTGAGAAAAAGATCTTTGGGAGATCGATTTTTCGATTCGATTTTCGATATTTTGGATCGATTCTTTAGCATGGATAAAATCTATTAGATTGGTTTTGTGATGACACGAATGCCACGAAGATGGTAAAGTGTCACTAATAAAACTTAATAATAATAATATTAGATTGGTTTATTTTCGATTCGACCTTTCGATCTTTTGGATTCCTTTTCTCGCTGAACCGAGTTATTTAGATCCAATCCAGATTACCGATTTAATGTCAAACAGTGCCAAATGTTGAGCATCTTGTCTAAGCTTGCCAGATTATTGCTCAAATATTTAAAATTTAAATAATTTGATTATCGTTCGGTCTGGTCCGGTTGCGCGATTTTCCCTAAAAAAAACTCGGTTTGAACTTTTCTAATGGTTTATTTTTACGCTCAAGAAACGTAATTTTGAGCATAAAGTACGATTCAAAATATCTGCTGATAGTTTTCGATAAAAAGTGTTTCTAAATTTTTTTATATGTGCTATTGATTTTCTTTTGGAAATCGGCACTGCGGTTTTCGAATTGATGGTTATTTTATTTCATCCAACGTTTCGAGACTAGGTTTATCGCATCTTCAGGGAAAACAACAAAGTTGTACATATTTTGTAGAGTTAATGAATTGGGCATAATCTGTTCTGTCCTACTTATAATTTAGTCATTTTTATATGGCTTTTGTGAAAACTTGAAAACTAATGTATGGCACTGTTGTTGTTCAAACTGTTTGATTTTGTTAATTGGTATTTTTATAATGTAATTTTTAAACTAATCTTACCAATAATTAAAAATAATGATAAATTTAAAACTATCTCACATAAATTTGCAACGGTGATTTTGAAAGACTGAACAAACGGCTTTTTAAAAATGAAGTGTTGCTTGCGTTTATCAGTTGGGTATCGGTTTTAACTTTGTAGTTTTCCCTAAGGATGAGACCAACCCAATCTCGAAACGTTGGATGAAATAAAATAATCACCAATTCGAAAATAAACTGCACATCAACAAAAACCAGTCGAAATCTGAACAACACAAAACTGTTTTTTTAATTTTTTTTATTAAATAATCCGGGGACACATCCGGTCAAATTTTTGTAAATGCCAGATTTACACAAATTTTCCTAGATGTGTTTTTCGCGTGGTATCTGAACGGCCCTTTTCTGGAGTTTTTGAGTGAGAACCTAAACTGGAACGTTAATAAAAGTAGCTTTCCTTTGTATACACTGGAAAAGATCGATATATCAGAGATCGATCCTCCAGCTCCGATTTTTTAGGTGGACCGATCCTACAAACGTTTTACTGAATCGATCTTGGAGATCGATATTTTCCTGAAGATCGAACAATCCTAGCTTAGAGAGCCGTGGATCGATTCTCTGTTGTCGAATAGCAGTTTATTTTAAAAAAAACAATCAGGTAAACAATAAAATCAATGAGATCAACCATTAATCATGATGGACCGGCAATCTAGTAGTCTGATATCTGGTTGTCAGAGTAATCTGACAGCCTTTATGAACCCATTTACTTGGGTAAACTGCAATTCAAATTTTATACAAACAAAAAAGCAGTTTGATACTTGGATACAAAAAAAATTTACACCTCAAAACTGAAGATTCAACCTAGACATACAAAATCTAAAATCCATAACTAAGTATAGCGAAATTAGGTCAAATTACCCTACTTCATAGTTTAGAAGTGAGCCATCTTTCTATTCATTATCTTTATTTAAGTTACTGATAAATAATCAAAGAACTATGACTTGTCAACCACTGAACCGATTTCACTAATTTGGTCTTGTTAAGTTGAAGTGAAGTTCGTAGAACATTTTGCTACTCTATATCCAAGGAAATTTTAAATACGCATAAAAAAAAAGAAAATTATCACTACTTAACTTTGCCTTTATTTTAACGGTTTCAACTCTGGGATGAGCTATTTTTTAGATATTAAAATTTTTATGCTGGCAGGATTTTTTGTGTCTAAAACTTAACAGGTTTTTTTCTCATTAATAAGCAGAAAAAACTGGATTTATCACAAAAAAAGTCGGCACTTCTGTAAATTGGAAAATCATGTCAAACATGTACACAAATTGAACCATTTTTCCATTTAATCCGGATGATATCAATAAACATTACAACACTTCTGAGGAAGTTTTCGGCAAAATGATAGTGATTTTTTTTTACTTTACTTTACTTTACTTTACTTTACTTTACTTTACTTTACTTTACTTTACTTTACTTTACTTTACGACCCTTTCTCGTGATCCGATCTGGCCCAAATTTGGCATGAGACCTTGTACTAGGCCTAGGATCAATTTAAGCCTGCAGCGCATGACAATTCACAAGCTTGAAATTTCTTATTCAAATTTAGGGCAGTCTAATGTGCAACCATTGGAAAAAATCGGACAACATCATGCACGGCATAAAATTTGCCTGTGCAACTATTGGGCGCTGACAAGCTGTTTTAAATGATTTTCAAAATTTTTATGTCACTATTTTCAAACACTTGAGCTTTTGGAACTTGTTGACCAATCTTGTATGAGTGCATCGACAAAAAAAAAAATCGAGTGAATATGGTTGAAATGACTGAAATCTATATATATAAAAATGAATTTCTGTCTGTCTGTCTGTCTGTCTGTCTGTCTGTTCCCTATAGACTCGGAAACTACTGAACCGATTTGCGTGAAACTTGGCAGGTGGGGGTATTGGAGGCAGGGGAAGGTTCCTATTGTGGTTTGAGACCCCTCCCTCTCTCATGAGGGGGGGGAGGGGCCTCCCAAACAAAAGACAATTTTTGCATAACTCGAGAACCCATCAAGCAAATGGTATCATATTTGGGATGGGGTGGTATTTGGGAACGAGGAATATTTCTATGAATATTGGTACCCCTTCCTCCTTTCAGTGGCGTGATAGGAAGGGGGGAGGGGGGCTACCTTACAATTTTTCATATAATTCGAGAACTAATCAAGATATTGGATCCAAATTTGGCATGTGAAGGTATTTGGATACGAAAAAGATTTCAATAATTATTTGAGACCCCTCCATCTTTCCAGTTGGAAGGGGGAGGGGCCTTCTTCATATTTTTTTATATAGTTCAAAAACTAATAAAGCAATTTGAACCAAATTTGGCATGGGAGGGTATTGGATACGAAAAATATTTCTATGATAATTTGAGATCCCTCCCTCTTTCCAGTAGGGAGATATAAAGGGGGAGGGGCCTCTTTTATAGTTTAACATAACTAAGAAAGTAATTAAGCAAATGGAACCAAACTTGGCATGGGCGGGTATTTGGGAACGTGACATGTTCTAATGATTGTTTGAGACCCCTTCCTTCTTACATCGGGGAGGAAGGAAAGAGGGAGGGGAGTTTCATACAATTTTTACTGCATAACTCAAGAACTAAAACAGCAAATGGAACCAAATTTGGCATGGAACGATATTTGGGTACGAGAAATGCTTCTATGAATATTTGGTATCCCTCACTCTTTCGAAGAGGTGGATGAAAAGGGGGAGGCGAGGTCTAACTTACAATTTTCAGTATAACTGGAGAGCTGATCAAGCAAATTGAACCATATTTGACATGTGAGTGTATTTGGGTACGAGAAATGTTTCTATTATAAATTGAAGCCGTACCTTTTAAGCGGTAAGATATAAAGGAAGAAGGGGGGGGGGGGGGGTTTCCATTTTTTTCCATAACTCGAGAATTAATCGAGCAAATGAAACCAAATTTGGCATCAAAAAGTATTTGAGTACGAAAAATACTTTTATGAATATTAAGTTATCACCCCTCTATTGAAAGAAGAGAACGGAAAGGGGGATGGTACTCCCTTTCAAGTTTATACGAAACTCAAAAATTTACTACGTAAATAAAACCAAATTTGGTATGGCATGGAATATAGGAAGGGAAGAGGGAAGCTTACATTTCACTTTTATTTTACAAAATCCGAGAAATGGACAATACTTAACATGGAAAATCATTTTGGTATGACTCTATGATTATTTGACACATCATCCTCCTTTCAGTGAGAAGGTACATGGGAGGAGGGAGGTGAGCCCAATACAATTTTGTTAGCATATGTTCTCAATTTATGCTTACGAAGCCAACAAATGGAAACAAATATGGCATGGAAAGGTACTTGGTTACGAGATATGTTTCTACGATTGTTATAGACTCTTATGCTTTACAGTGTAGAGAGGGAAAGAAAGAAAGGGGCTCCATACAATTTTTGTTGTAAAGCTTAAATACTTATCAACCAATGAAACTATATTTGATATAAGAGGATTTTTGGGAACGAAAAAAATATTTATTAACGATTACAATCTCCATTCAGCAGGGGGTGAAGGGAAGGACAGGGGGGGCTCTCTAATCAGTTTTTTAGCATAAATCCAGAACATATCAAGCAAAAACAACCATACTTTATAAGTTAGATTATTTACGAACGATTAATTTGGGACCCTTCTTTTTTAGGGTAAAACTTAAGGAAACAGATGAAAATTATCAGATCTTTAAAACAAATTTATAAATCAAGATTTAGAATATAAGTGTTGCAATTTCAAACTCCAGCTGAAGCTCTCATTTTATAGTGGTTGCTTATTAATTTCGTCATAATTTGATTAAAAATAATACCAAAAACAATAAAAATTTGAATGATTCCTGAAAATATCATTTGATTCTGAAAGGTGTAGCAAAGCACACCGGGTCAGCTAGTACAGCATAAAAACCAAAATCATGTGCTTAGCTGTGCAACGATTGGCAAATCATCCTACTACGAAATCACTTCCATTTCCAGCTGAAAAATAAAGTTGTGCACTTATTACACAAGTGCAAATGCGCATATATCCTTTGCATCAAGAAAGCAAATTTTCGTTGAATTCATTGTAAAATAAAATCATACATTGTAAAAGAAGCTTTTTCTTTAACATGTACCGTAAACTGTGGGAACTTTGATCAACATGAAATTTTGGCAGATAATCATCTTTAACTAAGCCTGAAGTTAAAATATCTGAAAACTCTTTTCTACATTTAAAAACCTATAAATTGAGTTTCAAATAGGCTAAATTTGGTTTGTAGTTGGAGATTTTTTTTACAATCCATTAAATGTAGTTTTAAAGTTTTAAAATATTTGTTTTTTTTTTTGAAAACTCACAAACAAACACCTCTTCTGATAAAATGATAGCATTAAGAAGCAAATGGGTTGTTTTATATGAAAGTTTAACTTTTTTCCTTTGTATAGGTGTATCTCTTAATATTTTTATAGTCTTTCTACGACAATTTTGGATATTAGAAAAAACGGACATTTTCTATGAGAAAGCTTGTATAGAACAAATGGCTAAAAATCCTATCAAACGTTAAAGTTTGAATATAAAAAGAACAGAGGAATAGTGGGAGGACCTGGGGAATTGCATGAAGGTAAAATTTCTTTGGTTTTGAGGCCAAAACATATTGAGAAATGTTTATATTTTTTGCCCCTAAAAGTGTGCAGCAACATTTTTCATCTTTTGAGTATATTTGTTTTTGAAAGAAAACATTGAAAAATCAATTGAGTCAAAACAAAAAAAAATACTGTAATTGATGTAGCCTTCTGTGCTTATTGGCATCAAAACATGTTGTTGAGATACGTTAAAACCATATTAAAATGACTATAATCGAAAAAAAAAATTAAAACCATAGTGATCACCCCAAAATATGAAATCTGGTTTTGTAACAAACATTTAGTTATAGCCAATAATGTCTTTGAATATTCTGCTGTCAATGATCATGCTTTATACTCCTTACCTCGGTAAGTATTTTAAAACTTTTTAGTGTTACAAAAGAGCAACCTCTTCCAAAATATTCCAAAATGAATCAAAAAAAAATATAAATGTTACCCCAGTTTACGGTATGTGTCTAGAATACATTATAATAAATTGAATGATGATAAAATTATGTGATGAAACGCATTTCCAAAATGTTCTGATGAAATGATTTTCATTAGTTTCGCTATCGTTTGCAAAAAAGCTAGGGTTCCTAGAAGTTTAGTGTCCCCAGATTTAATAGTTTTTTAAATTTGGAACTAAAATTTGGTGGAGCGTTCCCACTTTTTTTTTTTAATTGAGCCTTGGTGTAACTCAAACAGGGGTTGGGCTTTTGAGTGTTCTATAATCGAAATAATTCCAATTAATTCTCCAAAGCATTAGGATATACTCACATCGGTTTGAAACGTGCAGAACAGGTGGCACAGGAACGGGTGCTTAGTGCCCAGCGCCAGCACCTTCCGCTCGATCAGCGTACACTCGACGTCGTCGTCCTCGAGCACCACGTCCTTCTTCAGGCACTTCACCGCGTAATAGTACTCTGTGTTCCTTAGCTCAGCTAAAAATACCTGCACGACGATTGGATGGTGTTGGTTTGTATGTTTGTGTGTTTAAATACAAGATTTTTTTTTTCGATAAAAAAAATCCCAAACTTACCTTTCCAAAACTACCTTTGCCTAACACAGTCAAAAAATGGAAATCATCGACGTTGTATTTTCGGAACCGGGGTATCACCGTGGCTGGAGCTGTCAGCTTACCCGTTTTCTGAAATTGTGCGTACGTGTAGGATGTTTCTGTATTGGAAAACAAGAGAAAAGAATGATATATTAGTTAAATATATCGTGTTTACAGTCTACGGGTCACTCGAGGGTTGGAAATCGTATTTCGTACTTAGGTACATAAAATTTAATAAATGATCAAGAAATGATATGAAAATAATCTCAATGAAAATGTTCGTCCCTTAAAATGAGATTGCAAAGAATAGCATTTAGTTTTGTAAAACCATTAAAAAGAAAAAAAATACAACACCTAAATAACTTATTTGAAAATTTAGCTAAAAAAGAAATGCATGACCATGTTCTAAACCAAATTTTCTGTTCAAAAATGGATTTTTTCATAGTGATCGAAAATAATTGTATCCACAATGTTTGAACATAATTGTTGACGAACTCGTTGAATAAATTGGATCGTCTTCTGCGAAATAAAATATAAATAAATCGTAAAAATCTTTTAATGTTAAATTTGGCTGAATCAAACCAATCAAAAGATTCCCTTTAATTAAACCACGGTATTAGAAACCGGTACTGGTACCGGTATTTCAATAGCACCTTGCTATCTTCTTTAGAGAGCGTTTTCGATTGATAAATGTGTATCGTTTCCTTCCCTGAAATTATCCGAGTTAGGTAAGGAAGGAAACAATAGACATTCATCAATTGTTACGATTTATTTATTTTTGATTTAATTTCGCAGAAGACGACTCAAAGAAGATGCGGCTAATCGTCGTGTTCCCAGACGAGAATCTTTTTTCGATTGATCCAGTGTCCGAGTTACGTACGGATTGGTATGATTAACCCCCAAAGGCTAAGGATGTTTCAGAGAATGTGAAATTCAAGTTTTTTTAACAAGCATCTCAGGTATTTAGAGCAGTTGCTTCGAATGGATTTAAGATGTATCCTGTTTTCATAAAAGCTGGAGACATTTTGAAAAATCAGGTGCTTTGGACCAACTTTGGTGCGCCTCAGAATGTTATATTCCATCAAGATAAAGCCCATGCCATACCTCAAAATCGACTCAAACATGCAGTTTTGGCCTCCGAGTAGTCCGGTTTTGAACCCCCTCGCCTATTTGATATGACACCCAAATGTCAATTCTCTGAAGGCATCCATCTACTAGACATGGGCTTTAATGTCAGAGGCTTATTTTGCGAAGGTATGCTCCCGATTCAGATCTCGTTTGGAGAGAATAGTTTATAAACAAAGTGGACACATCGAGTTATTGTTTCTTAATATGTTTATCTACATGCCTGAATGATTAAAAAAGTTTTAAAATCATGTCAATATCAAGAAAATGGTTTTTTAACCTTTACAACAGATTTTCGCAATTTCTTTGGGCCATACTGTATATCGTTTGTAAGATTAGTATTGTTTTTCTGAAGGAACTTTACATTTGTTTCTGTTATGCTTTTCTTAGAAAATCGGAACCGAAAGAAAATGTATTGTAAGAAATTTGGTAAAGTTTCGATGAAAAATACTATAACTCAGAAAAGAAGTAGGCTTTAATTGTATTTATACCAAAACACCCTTTCCAAATGTTATTTTAATATAATGTAATAAAGTTACCATTTAATGGTAGTAAAATGATCATGAAATTGTTTCTTACTTCGTGAGATAATTTTTGATTTTCATAGAAAATTTAAAATAAACGAGCGATAGATGTACAAATTTTTACATTTTCCGATGCCGTTAAGAACTTTACTCAGTATGATGGATAAGATGGATTTTTATTATTCTGTTACCAGTCTGGGCTGAAATGCATAAAATTTCATCCATCCAATCCAATTTAATGTGTAATTTTTATGATTTCAGTTGGTTGAATTTTTGTAGGATATTTTTTATCACTAAATGTATGCAGTACTCTTGTGATATTCCTTAAAAACATTTTTGACAGAAAAAAAATGTAAAAATTTATTCAAACAAAATAAAAAATTACTGCAAATGGTCTCCATACGTTATGACATAACAAATAGCTTAGCTTAGCTTAGTTGACTTCTCATATCCACCTTAAATCATTGATCTTGAAGTGCTTAGATTTGATCATTCATTTAAAATTTCAGATAACATATTTGATCAGACTTTGCTCAACTTACGCACTTCAAATTCCATGATCGCTGGCGTGGCTAAGCAGCACAAGTTCTATGTCGCCAATGGTTGCTACTCCGTGATTGATCGAGGTCATCAGTTTTGTACAAGGGCCAAAAGAATGGTGCTTGGGACTAGCAGTTCATTCCCAATGCACAAAACTCATGCTCTCCTTTTGAATATGATCAATTACGGCGCCGGCCACGTCCTAGAAGTCAATGAGGAATGAAGGAGGGATTGTTAGTAGGATACTTCACAGAATCAATCAACAATCTTTTGTCCATTTATATTCCAAAGATTAATTTTGAAAAATTCAGAAACAAAGGTAAGTCAATATCTCCAACTATAGAAACCGTCTATACGTCTGCGAATCTATATTTAAATATCCAAGGAAAGGGTTGTGTTAGTGGAGGAAAGGTTTAAGATCAGAATCCATTTTGGTAATGGTGCGATCGAGTTTTACTACACCTCCTCCTTCTTATGGAAACTCCTAATTTCTATCTTTCAGGCAGTGATAAGAAGGTTAACAGTAACGAAAAAAATGTTTTAAAATTTTCTTTAAACTAACTTGTTTCCCTAATACTTGTGCCTGATTCACTTAATGGTTTTTTCAAAATCGAACCTTTAGAGTTAAGATATTTTTATCATACTTTGAAGAATATTTATAAGGAGATATTTAAAATGTTAATTTTTTTGATTGATGAAGCGATATTCCTTCTTGTTCTTTATAATTTTAAACTTTTTATGAAGATTGTGTTAACTAAATAAGATCGTTTTTGGAAACTCATCTGTGCAATTCAACTCTTTGCCTCATATCGTAATGTGAAATAATTATAAGGAAATAACTCTCAATTGCATAACTTTAAATTTTGGATTCCTGCATCAAGTATTTATAACGATCGAAGCAATCGATGCATACGATTGCATCAACTGCTAGAAAAAAATGCAGAAAAGATCTTTAAAATCCCGCGGTCATGTAAACCGAACTTCTGATTATCACTATTTGCGCTTCGTTAAAAAAAAATTATCGTATATGCAACAATGCAGCAAAAGTCATAGGACAGTGAAAATATAGCAAAAAATCGCACAACTCTCACCGGGATTTCCTGTCCGGGATGTGGTCCTTCTAATTGTGGCATCCATGATTACTGCATGTTCAGCTTTTCTGCCACAAATCACTAGAATATCCGTGGTCGTGTTCCGATGGGCACGATAATACAATTTTTCGATATTTTTGCAAATTTCACTTTCACTTATTTCTCAAACCGTTAGGAGTAGTATTATTAGAAAACAAAACTTTAAATATTGCAGAGCAACGATAAGACAGAAAAACGCGTCCGCACCCTGGCAAGGCCTACTTGGAACTCCTGTTATGACATTACAAATATATCAAAAACTATAAATTTTTAAACGTTGTCATTTGATTTTTTATTACAAACAAAAAATTTTTCTTAGTAGGGTGAAAATCGCATGTTTTTGTAAATTAATAAATAACTGGTGACGCCAATAGTTTTTCTGACTACGCCAAACTGATGTCCCATCAACCTTAAAACTTTTGATGTGCAAGCAGTATGATTATCTGTGGACATTAAGTTTTTTAAGCCATTTAAACCGTTTCAGCCGTATGTGATAGAAATATTGCTGTTTTTACATCACAGCATGCGAAACTACAACACGTGTTGATAAAAAAACTTGAAGGCAGCAGATCCTGAAAATGTTTTTATATGGTAAATTGTCAAAACGTGCGAAAAGTGACAAAGTTTCTACCACTTTTTTCCAATACCAGTGAACTGGCTCTTAACTGATGAACAATGTAAACCAATAAGTCAAGAACTTACAACGCAAGGTGAAAAAAAAATATTCATGAAGAATTATTGACAGCAAGAATAATTTGCATACGATCAAGGAGTATTTAAATAAGGTAGTGTCGACAGTCATATTTGATTTTTTATGTGACGTCACAAAAACGATTGTATCGAAAATTTATGTGAGAATGGTAAGAATTTAGAAGAAAAACACGTTTTAGAACGAAATCGAATTCCAATTTCATTTTGATTTGATTCATTTTGATGCTCTATTTCACTATGATATGAAGTTTTTTTAACCTCTGATAATTGCATTATGTTTTTTTCTTAATTTATTAATGAATGCAAAGTCGCCTTGAAGTTAAAACGTGCCAAAAATGAAGAAAATATCAGCTTCGAAAAGGTCTAGCTGGTAGATATTGAGTGTTCAACTGATTGTTATGATTTTAATCCAACCGGTTTACCATATACAATTCTTATGTGGAACAATTAACATCAATTCATTTTTTTCTCTTTATTATAGAGACTTTCAGCCTCGGGCTGGTTCGTCTCTTAAACATCAATTCATGATTGTTAACTCAGTTTACTGAAATTCCAATGAAAAATTGTGGTTTTGTGTAAAAAATTGTGTTTTTATCACTTTATTGTAATGAGGAGCTTAAACTGCACTGACTTGAACATTTTCATGGAAGACTTTGAACTAATTTTAAAGTTTTGCAAATTTTAGTGGTGAACATCCATCATTTTTTCAAACTTCGATGGTCTTTTTCAAAGAAAAAATATTCGAAAATTCTTCGAATTATCATCGAAAAATAAAAGTTTCCTAGTAAATTAACATATTTTTCGTGATTGTGACGTCTCAGCCTGTACCAATACAAGAGCAGGGCTGCCTTGGCACTACCTTTTTTAAATATTCCTTGGCATACGATTCTATTTATTGAAGAAAATCACAATATTGAAGTTGAAAAGTGTTGCATAATGCCCCAGTTGACGATACCTTATGTAATTTTTCTGAAACCTGAAAGTATTGAATTTTGTTATTTTTTCGTGTCCTGAAATTTAGTTTAAAAATCTTAAAGTTTTTATAATCTTACAAAATTTCAAGTAGAAACTCGAAAAAAAGTTATTTTGTGAACTTTTAACTGCAAAAATAGAAATTGATAAAATTTTAAGGCATGGGTATATAACGTTTATCTACATGTGAAAATTTTATGTGAGAATCTGTCAAGTATTTTTGTGCTATTTTGCGTTCAATGGGCAAGTCCATAGACTAAAACTTTTGAGCATAATCGTGGGAAACTCAAGAATGTCTTATTTGGAGCCCTTAAAGAGCTGGGTCTCAACTATTTGATCAAATTCCACGTGGCAAAATCGTTCGAGGAGACCTACAGATCTAACGGGGAACTACCATTTTTTCACAAAAACTTAATATTAAGTTTATTTCTGTTTTTCGTGTTTTTTGGTTTTAGAAATTTATCTGACAAAAGTGAGATGTACTTTGAAGGAGTTTAAGCACATTTAGGACCGATGTACATCAGACTGCCCAAATTTGTTTGGGAAATTCAAAACCTGTGAAATGTTATGCGCTGCAGGTTAAAATATATCCTAGGCCTAGTACAAGATCTCATGCCAAATTTGGGCCAGATAGGATCACGGGAAGGGGTCGCTCAATGAGCCTGAAGTTGAGGCGTCAATATGTTCGACCGCCCGACTAATTAACAGTGATGGATACCATCCTTAAAAAAGTTAGCCCATTTTTGAAGCCTAATATATTTTTTTATCTTAACCCTAATCGATATGCAGTGATGGTGAAATATTTTTCATAATTTAGGCTTTAAGAAAACCCGTTTTTGAAAGAAATCGGCCGATGGGAACCAAAGTTATTGATGAAAAACTGATTTTACATGTTTCTCCCGAACAAAATGTCTCAAAATCCCATACAAACTTCAGGATCGTTGAGCGACCCCTTCCCGTGATCCGATCTGGCCCAAATTTGGCAAGAGATCTTGTACTAGGCCTAGGAGCAATTTTAGTCTGCAGCCCATAACTTTTTCAAAAGTCGGGTCATTTGGGGCACTCTAATGTACATTAAAAAAAAACTATCGTCAGTAATTAAAAAGTTGAAAGTATTATTCATGTTTCCAGATAACCGTACGGTGAGCTGGCTGCTTCCCATTCTATACAAATCAACCCGAACGAGATAAACTGACTCGAGAAGCTGACCCGGTAATCTGTTTATAGCACTGATCGAATTTACGAGTCAATATATTCAAAACCGGGGTTATAAATAAATAGCAGAAAGATTCCCGAGCTAGGTAGAGGTACATAGATAGCCCGCACCAATAGTCTGGCTCAAAATGTAAGCCAATTTTTTGTGTTTAACTTCCACGTTGTCGTCGCCGTCTGATTCTGGCTGGATGAACATGAACAGCTTGCAAAAGAAAAGCGCCGCAACGCTCCGCTTTGAGCGTAATTAGATTTAATTGGGGAATTCCGTGTCGGTTTCCTCGAACAAAATGCCAAATGGTGCTGTTCGATTTTAATTTTTCTATATTTCCATGATGAGGTGGAGGCAATTTTTTTGAGACTCCTCAGTCAATGCAGCACAGTCAATTTCAAAGCTATCAGCTATTGGAGAAGACATTTACAACACAAGTTCAAAGCAAACAGATTTATGGGATTTTAAAGCAATTATTTGTTTCGATTTTTCAATGTAGCCTGGCTCTATAATTTTGAATCGAGGGTAAGATTTAGTTTATAAAATATTGTGTACTTTAATTTTCAAGGGATATAAAAACGTTTGAAAAAAAAAACATAAACCTACATTTATTTTATTTTACGATTATCATCTCGTGTATTCTACGATTACTGTCTATGAACAAACAAGCATTCGGAATGCATGTTTCTATTTTCATTGTTTATTTTGAATTCGTGTTAAAAGCAAAGCCGATCGTTCAAGTAGGTAATTATTTTCCAAACAGATTGGGGAGACTTAATCGTAACCTCAAACAGGTTCAACACTACGCCATTTTTGCGATCATCATAAACACACAAGTAGGCCACCGCACAATTGACAACATTCAGCGATCCGTTACATTGTTCGGTGCTTTATCAAAACATCCAATTTGAGTTTGAAAAAAAAAAAAATAAAAACCCTTCGAAATGACCCATAAACAGGATGTGGACGGGGGTGACGATCTGAGTGTAACGAATAACACCACCAGTGAGTACAGATCAACAACTTCGGAATCGATGGTTCAACCTTACTACGAGCTACGAGTGCCGTCCCATTTGCTCAAGAAATCTCCGTCAAAAATCGAGTTTCAGCTGGTCCAGAAACCTCAACGCACCAGACGATGCGACACCAGAAGAAGAAGCATCTACACATGCAAATCGAACAGGTCGAATGTGCCGCAACCGGAAAAATCTTCAACGAAAAACAACCCAAAAAGGGTTTTCTTCAACTTCAACCGAGCCTTTAAAGCTGCAGGGCTAGATTCAGCAGATCCCTCAACGAACAATGACGATCCCTCCCAGGAAACGCAAATCGAAAATATGGAAATCTACTACTTTGACCATGGGAGTCCGGAATTCTACCGGACAACCGACTGCCCTCCGCATCTGTTAACGGAAGCTCTGGCTCAAAGTACCCACCACCATGCGACCAAATTTTGGGCCGAAATCTTCGGAACCCTCAACATCGGAGTGACCTTCGTCATCAGTTTCCTGTTGCAGTTTTACCGGTTTTTCCTGTACGGAATCGTGAGAGCCATGGTTGTTGGATTGCTACAAATTACGGCAGACTATCTGCTGAAACCATTACTGGCTGTTTTATTCAATGGAATCGTTCAACCTCCAATAATATTCCTCCAAAACACATTTACGGTACTGGCAGCCATGTTGGAACCGATTGCTGCACTGTTTGGAAGTTTCCTCCGGCCGATTCAGTTGCTGGTGCAATCCTGCAGGATGATTGAATCGAAAACAATCAACAAGAAGATCATCAAACGGCGGCGTTTTGATGTTTGATTGTATTAGTTTAATGTTCATACAATTTAAGCGTAGAGTTTGTCAGTTTTTTTAAAAGACTTTATTGTTTTATTGTTCGTTTGAACTTTGTTTTGTGTTATTTTATGAACCATTTTATATAAGTACATTTACGATGATTTAAAACTTAAAAACTTTACATTTTAACATCCCTCCGCTTTTCTCTTATTCATTTTTTTTTGTCGTTGTTCGATCATCTTACGGTTTTCTAAAGAAATGTGTAAAATTACTTCGAGTTAAAAAAAACTTTCATGATTTACATAAAAGTTAGTTTCAAGCTTAGTTGGAACAAATGAAGTGGAGTTTCTTTACGAACTTGAGCGTCGTTGAGTTCATAATATGAGCATAAATTTGGCTTGAGGGCTTCTGGCTCTGACAGACCATGGAACGAATTCAACCCGCAAAGTTTAGAGTGCGGAAAACAACGCTTTTTGTACCACCCTAATGAAGATGTAACATGAATCTGCAATGTTGGCATCCTTATGTCGAGTTAAATATGCCTGATTTAAACAGCTTGAATTCTAAGTCTAACGATAAAAATAAGGCTTATGATATCGCAAAACAATTTCTACAACGACATGAAAGGATCCTATTTCTCAGGATTTCAATGCTAAACATGGAATATAATACATTTATTTGGTTCTTCAATCAAAAATGAGGAACAAACATTCAGGGTAAGGCCAAAAAAACCGTAATAAATTTTTTTTAGAATCATTGCTACGTTTAAAAATTTTTTATGATATTTACACGTTAAAATTTTTTTTTTACCTAGGGATGACAAATATCTCGGTTCAAAATTGAGCTTAAATTAGCGCGAATTTTAATTAAACAATCTATGTAAATAATTAGCAGCTATTCTTATCCAGGCTTCATACACTCTACGGAAAAAAAATCTGTAAAATTACATCACATGTGATTTTTTTTCTCTAATTATAGACACTTTACCACGTTTATGGCGTTCGTGTCTCGATCACATATGATGTGTATAATAAATGTATAATAAATGTAATAATAAAAAGAAACTTCACATATGACGTAATTTTTAGTGCGGGTTGAATATTACATAGGGTGATTTGCCAATTATTGCCCCGTCGTGGCACAGGATGATAAAAATTGTCACTAGAGAGGTCGAAAATGATCGAGAATTGCGTTACGTGATATTTGAACGGCCCTTTAATATGACAGTTTTTTTCTGCCAAATAAGCGTAAAAATATCTTCAATAAGTGGTTTTAGTAATTTCTGTGCTCTGATCAACTGTTTCCCACTCAGAATTTTCATAGTGTTTTAACGTCATGTTGATTTTCAATAACTTAACGTTTATTTTTGGAGACACTTTAAATATGGTTTTTGAAAAAAATATGGATATTTGATGTCTTTAGTTTCTTCCTTTTTATGCAATTTTATCTATTATTTTAAAATTTATTATGAAAAAATTTCTTCATAAAAATATATTTTTCTTATCGTCAAATCTTCAAATGAAAGTTTTTGGTTTATTAAACTTCTTGAAAAATTTAAAAGTAGCCTTAAGGCACTTAAACTGATTTGGTTTTGAGGGACTACTTTTGAATCAGATTTATTTTTGAGTCCTTCGTCCTGACCATTAACTCAAAATTTTATGCAAAGAATTCAAAGATTGTTGCAAGGACATACAAAGAAATAGCTGATTAATGGGTAAAAATTGTCAAATAACACTTTACACAGATGGGTGCCGTCTAATCCAGATTGGCAGATTGGATTTTTTGAGAAAATTTCACGTAAGATAGGTACTAAAGCTTAGTTCATTTAGAAATAGGACAGTTGCGAATGAGTGCATCTAAAAACCATTCGTTTGATCGAGATAAAGGCTATCTTACATTAATTTATGAAATAAAAAATATTTATCTCTTTTTGTTAGAATTTTTTTTACTTTATTCTTGGTATCTCCCATCGGCTGGCGCACAATTTTTTTCAGTCATGTTATTGATCAGGTTTTCCCACTTATACTTCGTCAAATCAGTAAATAAATATGGGTGGCTGCATCCTCCTCCTATAATTTTCGCTACTTTTTGTCAATAATTCTCTTTTGATAGAAAATAAGGGCACTTTGGTGGATTTAGCTGTTTTGAAATTGACAAAACTTGATTATTTTTGTGCCACTAAAAACATTACTGGAAAGTCTGCTGGCGAAATCTGAAAAAACGAAGCAAAACCATCATGAGATTTTTTTAAGCTCTTAAAAATAGCGAAAACCAAAGTTTTTGTTTTCAAAATTGTTGTTTTTTTTTGCCATAGGAGCAGAATCTTGGCAAATAATTATATTTTTTACAAAACAACCAGCAAAAACATATTTTGATCTGCGAGGGATCTAGCCACGATTAGAAATGTTATAGGATTCAACCGCTGGAATTTGTTTGATTTAGTGTTTTTCATAAGTTTTTATTTTTTTTTTTTAAGTCTTTAATAAATATTAATAATAATAATAATAATAAGTTTTGTCGTCCATCAGAAACCACCTGTCTCAGAGCCTCGGTCCCGGCTATACATCTTACGAGCTCTGGAACTGTCAAAAAATTGTTGTTTGAGGTTAGGTTTAAATGGTCATTGCTAGGCAATACTGTAAGCTTATCGGAGAAAAATTTGCCGGACATTTAAGCGATCTACACTTAGTTTTTCGCTTATTCAAAATTAAAAATATCCGGTATTAGCCTTGACTTTCCTGATAACCCTTAACCGTAGTTTCGGATCATGTGCTTCACTCCAAAGCATGATTTGCACTTTGTGAATTTTTTTTAAAGTGTTTCCCACCAGTCACGCACAGACATTTTTGGAATTATCCAGGGTTTTAGCTATCGATTTAAATATTATGGATTTTAAAGGAAAATGTGTAAAATATATTTTTTCTTTTTCTCTTGCGTGGTAAATAACTCAAAAACGCGTTTGTTCAAAATTTGAAAAAATAAGTCGGATAGTACTTTTAACAGGCAACAAAATTTTGTCCAAATTTTGTATGTCCGATAGCTAGGAAATGAGTTATCAGCATTTCTAAATGAACAAAGTTTTATTCCATTCTCTGATACTCATGGCTTCGAATTTGTTGGGTTTATGGGTCTAAATTTTCCCAGTCGGCATTGGACGGTTCATATGGACGACCTCGTTCAAAAAGGGCCGTCTCCAAATTGGATTGCATCAGCTACTTAGGCTACATGGTGACTGAGCCTTTGAAAGACTTTTAAGAAAGACAACTTTAAGAACGACATCAAATTTGCCTGTGCAACTATTGGACAAATCAGCCTGTTTTTAATGATTTTTTTTTAAATTTTCACTTTTTTCGTTTATTTGAACTTTCTGATCTTGTTGACCAAGCCTGTATGAGTTCCATCGACAAAAAAATGGAACGAATTCGATTGAAATGACCAAAATACTGCCTAAAAACCAAAATCATGTGCTTAGCTGAAAAATCACCCTACCCGAAAATTTTGCAAAAACGATGTAAAAAAACAAATTGTGCTGTATTTTTTTTAAAAAATTTTTGGGTCCACAATGAATTTTTTGAGCAATCTTGATAAAAATAATCATAAAAGGTATTTTGCAAGCCTAAATTTCAATTCAAAATCTTCTGATGAGTTTTGATGAAAAAAAAAAACATTTTTCAAAGTTTTTGGACTTGGTACGCTGGGGCCGAACGTGGTGGTTGGGTTTTTCAGGCAGTTTTGTTCCTCGGTCGATTTTAAGAAAGAGGAAGGGCTAGCTACGACCTTCGGAAAAATAAGGAAATATTTTCTTCAACATCAGTGTTTTTGCAATGGGATCTCCGATTTCAATTAAGATAAGTATTTTGTTTCATTATTTATTTTTTCCATTTTTTACGGCTTTGCCACCTGCTAGAGGCACACAAATACGAGCTTTTTGTGAAAGCTTCATGCCGCTGAAAAAAAAACTGTTCAAAAGACTGTTTTGTAGTTTAATTTTAATCACCGCACGTATTTATAATCTTTTTTGATTGATATTTTTCGGTGAGCGTAAGACGAAATAAAAATGCTGTTTTTTCGGCCATCCTCAGAAAAACTATATTTATTAAATGAAATTGAAAGGATCAAAATTATTAAGAAATTTTAAATTTGAATTTGTCAATGCACTATGCACTCGGAAATTGACACTCACAACTGTTTTGCCGCCTGTTTTCTCAACGGCCGTCTCACGTCTTACGGCAAAAAAATTTCTGAGGATGGCCAAAAAATAAATAGAACGAAAACGTTAAAAACACCATTTTTATTTCGTCTTACGCTCATCGAAAAATATCAATCAAAACAGATTATAAAAGCCTTTTTTATAGACGCAATTTATTCAGCCTATATTAGGGCGTTTGTTTTATGCAGTAACAGCAACCAAATATCGGTTTTTTTTTATCAAACGAATGAAATTATTCACTATCACACTATATGAACAGAAAAACTGGCGCTATGTCCTCGGGGTTCAGATTCAGATCAATAAAGTTTAGTGATATTTTTCTTGTTCAAGGCTATTCCCGAAAGTGTTGTGTATTAGAAATTTACATTTTTACAATTTTAATAGGAATACTCATTTCGTCCAGCTATTGGCATTAAAAAATTAAACATTTAACGAGATTTCAATCTCTATTCAAACTCATAAACTTCCTTTAAAATTTAATTACCTTTTAAAAATTGAATTAAGCTGATTCATTTTATATATTCAGATTATTGAAACAAATTATCATTTAGAATATCCAGGACATTTCGTGGTTTTTATTTTTTGTCACCTCTTGAGTTGAATATTTTTGCAAATTTTCAAAGCTTTCATATTGATTTCTTTTTATTTCTGTATTGATATTATTGTTTTCAAAACTTCAGTTTTTTTTTTTCCTAGCCTCATCAAGGTTCAGGTATAATAAGGTATGTTTTGAATCAAGTCTAAATTTTATTCGAAAATGTTAATGTTAATAATCAGATAAAAATCAGTCCTATTTTATTACTTGATGAGTGATATTCTACAGCTACAGAAAAGCAAAATATTAAAAAAATATTCCTATGAATTTAAAAAAATAATGAAAATTATTCACTAAAGAATAAAAGGAGCATAGGAAAATCGGATTAAAAATATTTGAACACACTAGTCAAAAGTGTCTCCTGATCAAATCCTTTTACCAAAATTCCCAACTAAAATTGATTTGCTAAGATGCAGAGGTGACCTTGGTCCTAAAGCATAAATTACGAATCGGCCAATCCTTTTTCTCTCATTTCCTTCTATCAATTGACTAATAGGACGTGTCCGGCGCCATTATTGATGTTCAAAGAGAGAGCAACATTTTTAGATATTGTGAATGAGCTGTCAACCCCAGACACCATTCTTTTGACCTCTGATTGGCGACCATTGGCAATGTGGAACCTGGTCTACTGAGCCACGCCTGCAATCATGGAGTTCGAAATTTTTGGAGTGCAAAAATAACATGACCCAAATTAAACAATCGTTTCTCGATAAGTTCAAAACTAGAATAACCTTATACGGAAAAATACGTTGGCAAAATTTGTGGAGAAGCATTTCGGGTTCAATGATTTAAGGTGGATTTAGTCAATCAAGCTAAGCTAGAAACCCTTTTTCAAGTTTTTTTTTCCTGATTTGTTCGAGTAATTCCTGGGTTTCGACAAAATTCTCAGGGATATTGCTCGGATTTTTGGTCGATAATTTTGAAATCAATTGCCCAGACTTTGTCACGTTTTTAGATAAAATAGCCCGGCTCCGTGCTGAAAAGGTTCTGGCAACCTTACTTTAGATTAAATATCAGATTTAATGATTTTTTTTACCAACATCGGTTTTGTTGTATGAAGACATGGATTTTTTTTTCAAAAATATCAAATTTTTAGAGCAATAAGATCTTACGTTGGATTTTTTAACATTTCGGTAAGTTACCTGAATCATCCTGCTTCTCACAGTTGGCAGTTTGGCCTCCATCGGCAGAGGCTGGCGGCGCTGGAGCTTCGATCCGGTAGGCCGGATTGGCAGAGGGTGGCGTTGACGATGGCGAATCCCGCGACTCGTGCGCTCCTGCACCGATGTTCGAAACACGCAGTAGTTAACAAACGATTTGGTTGTTATTTGTTTACAACTTATGTGTTTGTGAAATTGTGAGGTTAGTTTGCGAATCAAAGGATTACGACGCAGCTGTTATTGCTCGAAATCGGAAATGCTATCGTTGTTGTTGCGGTTGTTGCGGTCGAGTGATGGCTTCGTCGATGTTGAATAACAAATCGTTTAGAGAGACTTTTGGCTTTAAATTTAGCTGGCGGCAGCCAGAAAATAAAACGAGGCGAAAGGCCACGTTGCCTGCCGTGTCGTCTAGTCACGAGACGGCAGTTCGCCACTCTTTTTCAACATTGTTGTTGTTGCTGTTGTCGATTTGTGGATTCGTTCATTCAATCTTTTTCAAACGATTTGTTTTGCGTTTAGGTTATATAGTTCGGTATCTAGTTTTTTTACTTTGTGGGGATCTGATTGAGTCAACTTGTCTACTGGCAACCTAATCAATGTTAGAGCGTTCTTCCGTTTGAAGCTTTGATGTTTTGTTTCGTTTCTGACTTTGAAATTGATTTGGTTGATGTCTTCCTTTTAGATATTTATCTTTTTTTTTTCGATCGGTGACTTTAGCTAAACTGAGCATTGTTTTGGAAATTTTCGACGGTTAACTCTATGGAGCCACAAAAAAGTTGATTTCTGAGTACTAACTCTAGGAAGACACATTTATATGAACTAAACATGCTGTTTGTAAACGTTTTTTCAAGACCTACTCTCTGGAGCCACTCGGAATCATATCTCTGAATTTTAACTCTATGGAGCCACATATTGTGAAAATATTTTTGGTTTGCATCTGAAAATTGAATTTCTAAAGCTTGCTCTATGGAGCCACTCTAGATTTTGTTTCAGTAAACTAACTCATTATCGGAATTTTCGTTCCAAAATTTATTCAAAATTTCAAAGACTTACGTTATGAACATTTACGCAAGCATCATATTTGTTTACATCACTACCGTCAATCGTGTAGCATTTCCGATGTTCAGCAGCCAATAATTCGATTCGGTAACAATGTATCACTCACTATAGGCTAGGAAAATAAACAATCAATCAATCTTACCTCTCCGCACCGACGAGAGCGCCTCGACGATCAGCTTCTGATTGACGCCGCACAAATTTGCCGCCAGTTTTTCACACTTCTTGTGACAGTTCACATCACAGTCTGGGTCGAAAAATTGTCAACGGGGGGAAAAAACGCAATGAGATGCCAAACGACGAGGAAAAAAATATTTAGGAGACAGAAATTCCCAAAATGGGAATTTGGTCACCATAAAAAAAAACTCTATTCTAAGTATAAAAGCAGAAAATCACGGAAAGATCAGCATTTTTTGCAGTCAAGCATCAGTTTTTTTTGTGTAGTAGCTATTTTCGGGAGAAAGGTCGTTCAGTTTAAAAATATGCTAATGAGAAATCTATTTTCATCGGCTTTTTTAATTGCACCCCTAGAAAGAACGAAAATTGGCCGCTGCTTAAGGCGTTGTGGTAGAAAATTAACATTCCTAAGAATCAGACTCGTGTTTTTGATGGCGCTATTTTAAATAATGCATAAGATACATTGCACGAGAGATTATTTCGGTGGGCTAGAAAGAAAAAAAATATGCTCAAGTTCTGTTTCTGAGAAATTTGATAAACATTTAAGATGATAAACTAAGATTTCAAAATTTGGGAAAAGTAAAACGAGAACTACATTCATGTAACTACAGTCATTGATTTAAAATGAGTTTTCAGATAATTTTAGGCCCAGATTTAATATTATTTAACTCTGAATTAAGAGTTCAGCACACGAAGCTCAAATGCAAACTTGAAAACTTGAAAGAACTGAAAACTAAGAATTTAAAACTTAAAATTAACAAGCTCTCAAAAATCAAAACAATGAACTCAGAAATCAATGAGTAGTATTATTGAGTTCTGAGTTCATTGTTTTGATTTTTGAGAGCTTGTTAATTTTAAGTTTTAAATTCTTAGTTTTCAGTTCTTTCAAGTTTTCAAGTTTGCTCTTGAGCTTCGTGTGCTGAACTCTTAATTCAGAGTTATAAGTTCTAACTTTTTGAGATAATATGTGTGAGTTCTGAGTTCTTAATTTTCAGTTCTGATTTTGGAATTTTTATTTTAAATTTGTTGATTTTAGATTCAGAGCTCTAAGTTTGGAGGTCTTAGTTCCAAATTCTGATTGCTGAATTTTGAGTTCCAAGTTTTGAGCTAATTAACATTTTCTGTGTACTGATTCTGAATTTTGAGCTTTAGGTAATGTTCTTTATTTTGAATTCTGAGTTCTTCTATTTTGTTAACTTTAGATTATTATTTCTGTGTTCCGAAGCTCTGAGTTCTGAGTCTTCATTGAAAAATTCAGGCTCCGAGAACTGCGTTTTTTGTTCTGAGTCCGGATTTTTTAGTTCTAAATTCTATACTCTGTGTCCTCAGTTTTTTGTTCAAAATTTTTTAGATTTGAGTCTTTTGCTCTTAGTCTTTTGCTCTTAGTTCTTAGTTCTTAGTTCTTAGTTCTTAGTTCTTAGTTCTTAGTTCTTAGTTCTTAGTTCTTAGTTCTTAGTTCTTAGTTCTTAGTTCTTAGTTCTTAGTTCTTAGTTCTTAGTTCTTAGTTCTTAGTTCTTAGTTCTTAGTTCTTAGTTCTTAGTTCTTAGTTCTTAGTTCTTAGTTCTTAGTTCTTAGTTCTTAGTTCTTAGTTCTTAGTTCTTAGTTCTTAGTTCTTAGTTCTTAGTTCTTAGTTCTTAGTTCTTAGTTCTTAGTTCTTAGTTCTTAGTTCTTAGTTCTTAGTTCTTAGTTCTTAGTTCTTAGTTCTTAGTTCTTAGTTCTTAGTTCTTAGTTCTTAGTTCTTAGTTCTTAGTTCTTAGTTCTTAGTTCTTAGTTCTTAGTTCTTAGTTCTTAGTTCTTAGTTCTTAGTTCTTAGTTCTTAGTTCTTAGTTCTTAGTTCTTAGTTCTTAGTTCTTAGTTCTTAGTTCTTAGTTCTTAGTTCTTAGTTCTTAGTTCTTAGTTCTTAGTTCTTAGTTCTTAGTTCTTAGTTCTTAGTTCTTAGTTCTTAGTTCTTAGTTCTTAGTTCTTAGTTCTTAGTTCTTAGTTCTTAGTTCTTAGTTCTTAGTTCTTAGTTCTTAGTTCTTAGTTCTTAGTTCTTAGTTCTTAGTTCTTAGTTCTTAGTTCTTAGTTCTTAGTTCTTAGTTCTTAGTTCTTAGTTCTTAGTTCTTAGTTCTTAGTTCTTAGTTCTTAGTTCTTAGTTCTTAGTTCTTAGTTCTTAGTTCTTAGTTCTTAGTTCTTAGTTCTTAGTTCTTAGTTCTTAGTTCTTAGTTCTTAGTTCTTAGTTCTTAGTTCTTAGTTCTTAGTTCTTAGTTCTTAGTTCTTAGTTCTTAGTTCTTAGTTCTTAGTTCTTAGTTCTTAGTTCTTAGTTCTTAGTTCTTAGTTCTTAGTTCTTAGTTCTTAGTTCTTAGTTCTTAGTTCTTTGTTCAAGATAAAATTTCAAGATTCAAGATTCAAGATTCAAGATTCAAGATTCAAGATTCAAGATTCAAGATTCAAGATTCAAGATTCAAGATTCAAGATTCAAGATTCAAGATTCAAGATTCAAGATTCAAGATTCAAGATTCAAGATTCAAGATTCAAGATTCAAGATTCAAGATTCAAGATTCAAGATTCAAGATTCAAGATTCAAGATTCAAGATTCAAGATTCAAGATTCAAGATTCAAGATTCAAGATTCAAGATTCAAGATTCAAGATTCAAGATTCAAGATTCAAGATTCAAGATTCAAGATTCAAGATTCAAGATTCAAGATTCAAGATTCAAGATTCAAGATTCAAGATTCAAGATTCAAGATTCAAGATTCAAGATTCAAGATTCAAGATTCAAGATTCACGATTCAAGTTTCAAGAGTCAAGAGTCAAGATTCAAGATTCAAGATTCAAGATTCAAGATTCAAGATTCAAGATTCAAAATTCAAAATTCTAGATTCAAGATTCAAAATTCAAGATTCAAGATTCAAGATTCGAGATTCAAGATTCAAGACTCGAGGCTTAAAATTTACGATTCAAGACTCCAAACTCAAGACTTTAGACACACAGCTTTAGATTCATCGATTTAAAAAAAATGACTTACTCTCTGGAGCCACCATCTCTTTTAGAAAATTTGGAAATTTAATTATCAATTATTTTTAGAAACAAAAACAAAGTTTAATCTATATTTGTTTTTTTCGTTAAAACCTTAGATTCAAGTATGATATTCAAGTAGTTTTTTTTTTAAATTTTTTAGAAGTTTTCAAAATGTTTCTGAAACAACTTTGTTCAGAAATTTTGAATTCCATAGATTTTTATCACGAGAAAAAAAACTAACGAAATACTTTAAACTCACCTTCGTTAAAATGACGACAATGCACTCAATGTTCGGGACCAGTCAAAATACCGGCCTGTAATTTAGCGTTATTAATTTGCACACACAAATTCCCCGACTAGGTTGCTGTTTTCCACAGTCTTTGGGGAGGAAAACAGGAGAAAACAGAAATTTCTTTTTTACTACAATTTGCTAGAACAACAACAGCAGAAGGAAAAAGTTGTGTTTCTATTATTAGCCAGCCGCAAAACAAATACCGATGTAAACAAAAATGGCTACGCCACTGACTGGCAGAAGAGATGTTCGCAAAATTGCAACCGTCAAAGAAGCGCAAATTTCCCGCTCAAAGAAAATGGTCCCATATTTTTTTTCCTATAATTTTCAACTTATTGTTCAACCAGCTAGAAATAAATTATTACTACAAGAGACGAGCACAACACAAGTCTGCGAGACTTCGAAAGACGAAATTCCGCCCTCGCTGAATTGACTATTTCTTTTTTTTCTATTTTTTTCGTACCTCGTTAAAATGCTCATATTCACCTGTCGTGTTGAAATGTCGCTTCGATTGCGCCAAATCGTCTATCTCGTTGCAGTTTGACGTAAAAATAAGATCGGTATAGTATTTATTGTGTGAAAGATGGAACAAATGAACTCTATTTAATTTAAAAAAAAAATTGTTTATTGGTGGAGGCTCCAGAGACTGAGTCCCTAAAGAGGTTTTTTTTTTAATTTAATTGTACCTTTATTTTCGAAGCTTTATCTCGCAACTATCCTGAGTCTCGAATTTAAAGTCTTGAATTATGAGCCGTGAATTGAAAGCAGCCCATTCAAATTCAAAATTTACCCAAAAAACTCGGTGGCTCCAGAGAAAAAGTTTTTTTTCCTTTTTTCTCAGGGATTTTTAACCAAGTAGGTTTATTCATCCCGAACCGGAGAAAAAGTTATTTGCGCATATTTTGAAATTTTATTCACAATTTATTACCGGAAGCTTTGGCTCAAGACTGTTTTCAATCTTCCGTTTTAATTCTTGAGTCTTGAGTTTAGAATGTTAAGTCAAAAGATGTCTTGATTTGTAAGTTTTGAGGCTAGAGTTTTGAGCTAAATTTTTTTTTCAAATAAGTAAATATTAAACAAAAATGTTAGGGACGGTTTTTCGACTATTTATAAAATTGTGTGGATTTTATTTCTTCTCATCGTATATTCTATATTATACTATTAAAATTCTGATTTTTTAACTTTGATTTGATTTTAATTTCTTATTCTACGATGTACGCTCAACTTTGTATACCACATAATCAAAATTTCCAAAGACATTTTTTTCGTACCATAGCTACAGGCCAGCCAAAACCGAATCCTGACGGAAAATAGTTCTAAGGAATGATCCCTAAGTAGTCTCCTTTCCTTTGCTATATCTCCTCTTTTTACTAACATAGTCAAATGCCTAAATAAACAAATCTATGAATCAAAACAAAAAAAAATCGATTTTTCTATTACTTTTTTAAATAAAAAAAAACTCGCGAAAAGACGAATTGTTGTGATATCTGAAAATACAATTCGTCGTGTCCGGTCATAGACATCACTTTTGGGAATGAGTGAAAACTAACATAAAATGATTTCTCTTACAACATGAATATGTTGTAAATTAATTCTTTCTCATATAGTTTAGTGATGCTCTTCAAATCAGGGGAGGGACCAATATCTACAAAAATATATTTTTGAAGTTATTGCTTAAAAACTTGAAGTGTCCGATAGTAGACAATTTCCCCCTATAATTCGCAAATATTTTTCAAAATTATGAAATAAAGGTATTAAGAAGTATTTTTTTTGAAATTATCATTTATTCTACAAATGGTTTCTTTTAACACCAAACATTTAATTTCAATACTAAATGAGAAAACGACACTTTAAAGAATATATTTTATAATATTTTTTTTTCCAAATTTCGCATCCTTAAAATATTACTATTAAAATTTGAAATACTTTTAAAGTTTCCATCCGTTTTCATGAATTTTGATCAGCAAATAGTTTTTATGATTTGTTCAATAATCGGAAGAATATTCCTGAAATCGTATTTTGGGAGTTATTACTAATAACTCCTGCTAATCAGTTTTATCGGGTACACGAATTTATCAATACGCGTGTTTCTACATCGTATTATTTTCGAAAAATCCATTGATATAACGAATCTTAAAAGTGATCAATATCACTTAAACATATGCTTTAGCACTTGTAGAAGAACAATCGAGTGTTGAAATTTAACTTAAAAAAGTGGAAGGTTTGATAAAGCGAAAATCAATTTTATCGCATTGTCACCATTGTGTTTTCTTGGTGACCCGAGTAAACAGTGTACCTAACCAAAATTAAGTTGAAAAGCTGATTTGCTCATTGTCGTTCAACTAAAAATCTGAACCTCTGAGGGAACTAGACGTTACCCCGCCATGGCGGGAACATCACCGGGGATTCCTCCCTATCCAGTTGAAGGAACATTACCAGCTTATATGACAACTCGCCACAACGATGGAATACTACGTGTGTTATTGCTCCGCGCTAGGAAATCAAATGAAAAAGAAATACCCGAAACTCAAAACTCTCAACCAAATCAACAAATGGAGGAAGAGAGATTACCATCAAACCCATTTATCATTGCCCGTTCCATCGAAGCAGTTATCGGGTACGAAAACCGGTCCTTTGTAACAGCTACAAAAGAAGCGCGGGGTACACGGTACGTTCTCCGTACACAGTCTGCCCAATTGTACAAAGCTCTTCTCGGAATGTCTCACTTATTAGACGAATGTAGAACCCCTGTGGAAGTTGTCGATCATCCAAGACACAATTTTACCAAAGGAATAGTCTACGATGCTGATACAATCAATGTTGCTGAACCAGATCTCTTAAAGGAACTGCAAGATCAAGGAGTCACAGCTGTTAGAAGAATAACCAAAAAAGTGAACGAAGACACTCTAAATACACCCTTGATTGTACTAACCTTCCGGGGCACCATACGACCGGATCATATATACAGGGCTGGTAGCGGTTTGACAATGAAATAGTAGGGACTTTAGTGACCAAAATTTGAAAAAAAGTGACCAAATAGTGACTTTGAGGACCGAAAAAAGTGACCAAATAGTGACTATGTAGAACGAAAAAATAACTTTGAAGTACAAAAAATGTGACCAGTCAGGCCCGTGCGATAGACCCTTCCGGGGGGGTTTTCAAAATTCAAATTTAGATAAAATTAATAACAATACCAAAAATAAACAATTGAAAAGGAAAGGAGTGACACCATTTGTCACTCATGTTCAACACAAAAACTAAAAAAATGACTGATAAAAAAAAAATTTGGAAACATATTACAATGAATGTCTCAAATTTTCGATAAGTCAAGAAAGTAAGAAATAAATTAGTTTCAAAAGAATTTCTTAGCAAATTTAAAATTAAAAAATATCTGAATTCTAAAATAAATGTCAAATCTTGTACAAAACTTAGCATGAATAGATGTTAGGAAAATGATCATAATTGTTAATTTTTATTCATCTAAATTTGGAATTCTTTTCCTCATTTTTAACTGGAAGTTTAGTGAGAAATTCCGCTGTAATTTTTTAATTTGAACAAAAAATATTTAAACACGATTTAAAATGTAAATTACCGATTACTGAATAAGAAATGAATTTTGAACAGAATTTATTCAATGTTTGATGTTTTAATTTAATTTTATAAAAAGAAGAATATATTTATAACTAGCTGACCCGTTGTGCTTTGCTACACCTTCCGGAAATAAATGTAATTTGTAAAAATTTATTAAAATTTAGATTTTAGAGAGCATTGTTTTAAATCAAACCTCATCATACTTCAGAACCAACAACTTTGAAATGAGAGCTGCAGCTGCAGTTCTGAATAGCAATTTAAAGATGGTATATATTATTTACTGATCTCTAAACTCGTTTTTCAAGATCTGAAATTTGTACTCTGTACCCAAAAAAACCTTTTTAAATATCGTCCCTTCTTTGAAAAGCTCTTTATCTTAAATTTACATGGGAGCTCTCCCATCTTTTTCAATTTTGTCCCCCACTGCTTGAAGAAGGTAGGCAAATTTAACCGGCTCGATACCCAAACAGCACTTATCATGGTAATGAAAAATATATTAAATTAGTTATGTATTAAATACAGTGCAAATTTCTTTTTTTTAAATAAATTTACTACGGTAAACATATAAATATTTAAAAAAATATCAGTTGCATCACTAAATAAGTTCTCAGCGTTTTTTTTTTATTTTTTCTTTGAAAGTCAAATTTTCAAAAATTTAGTTAAAAACAAATTTCTAAGTTTACATTTGTCCCGCATATTGGGGCAAGTGTCAATGCAAAGCTTATTTACAGATGCGTCAGAGTAATGGCTTTAAAATGGATTTAATACGAATTCCTGTTTTTTGTTTTATCAAGTTTCACTGATACCTCTGCAGTATTCCTGCAATATAAATTTATGTTTGTTACTCCACTTTTAACGAATGCTGTTCAAAGGGAATGACCTTCATTTACAAAGACATTTAAGAATTTTCAATATCCGCTGCAGTTTCAACATTCGGAATACCCCTTCTGGTCTTTCCAACATATTGAATCATTTTGAAGATGAATTTCTTAAAAGTTCGACGTTTGCCCTTGCCCCACCGTGTAAGTTGACAGAGAGGAATATTGTTTTAACACTTTAAGGGTAAACTAAAAATTTCTTTTAAAAATTTTGCGTCCAGTTGAATATCGGTTCTAAAGTCTCGCTTTTCAAAAACGAAGCGGATTAAAAGTCTCTTTTATGCAGCATACAAAAACACTTTTCATGTTAAGTACGTATTTGAATTGGTATGTAAGCCAAAAGTACAATGGTTTTTTCCGAATTATTTAAAATAAAAAGCTCCCATTTTCATTTCTAAATTCGTTTCAGTTGTGTATTCGGGCCGAAGTAACAATTTCTAGAAGAAAACCTAATTTTTATTTATTTTTTAACAGAAAAAGTTGAACGTTTGAACATGTTCTAATGTTCCTTGAAGGAAAAGTCGAATGCTACCTACATTAACACGAACTAAATATGGAAGTGTTTTAGCAAATCTTTCATTTGGTTTTGATTCGATTAATAAAATACCAATCCGTGTCACATCTAGGCGTCATTTATTACCACGTGCTGTGTACAAATCAAATAAGCAAGAAAAAAACACATCTAGTTTGCATATCGCCCCACGTGTTTGAGAAACAGGCGCCTTATTGTTAAATTTTCCAGCAATCAATGAATAGTGTGCTTTGGTTACTATCCTCTCGCGACGACGTTTGCTCGCCCATGGAGACGAAAAACAAACCCCTCAAAGAAAATATGCTTGGTTGAGAAATACGCGCCAAAATATTCCTACTGATCAGTATGCTATGCCTGGGTTACTATCCTTTTGCGACGTTGGCCGCGACGCCTCGACCATAGAGACGAAAAACAAACCGCCCAAAGGAAAAAAAAATCTCAAGAAAATGGATGTCATGACTTTAATTTGTTTCGAAAAACTACAAATTTTGTATGGAAGCCTCTCCTTCCTTAAGTCGGATGGAGTTTTGACTTTTACAGAAACCATCCCCGGCCTCAAAAACCCTCAGATGCCAGTTTTGACGATGATCGGTTCAGTAGTTTCCGAGTCTATAGGGAACAGACAGACAGACAAACATTCATTTTTATATATATAGTAATTATTTTAAAAGTGCCAGTTATAGAAGCCAGACATAAAACCTTTAATAAAGTAAAATCCTCCATGTTCAACTACACTGACAAAGAAATGTTAGAAAATGAGTAATTATGTGAATGATAAAAACTGATAAACAATTAAAAATAATGAGTTCAAAACTTTTGTTATTAACACTGCGTATTGAAATTTATTTTGAAGGTTGCTACTTAGAACAATTTTTCAAACTTTTTAGATTAATTTCAAAATCATGATCGATCCAAAAATATGATTTCATATAAAAAATATTAATAAAAAGTTTTTAAAGTTTCAATCGCAGGTTTTTAAACTTTGAATTACAAGCTCTGAGTATTTTGTCTGTATTGATTAAAATTTTGGGTCCTGAAAGAACAGAAGGTTGAAATTATGTTTTTTTTATTTAAAATTTGGAGTTAAAGGCTTATGGTTGAAGAACACGAAAATTTAGAATTTAAAAACAAGGAAACAATTGTTAAAAATATGTCTTAAAAATTTAAAAAGTTTGATTAAAAAAAATCCGGCAAGTTGATTATAAAATTGAAAAAAACTGTACAATAAAATTCGGTAGATTTATTTAAAAAATTGAAAAAACAGTATGGAAATAAAAAAGATTAGTTTTTAAAAACATTTCAGGAAGAGTTTTTTTCAATAAACATGTTTCATCCTAACCATTTTGGTGCATATTTTTTCAATTATTGATTTGGTAAATAGTGTCCTCAACTAGAAATTTTGTCAAATTCGGCCATTTAGTTTTGGTAATAAAGAGTTTATTACTAGTAAAATTGATAGATAACTGATTATGGAAAAATGTCATTACAAGTATTTTTGACATCACAGCAGAAAGTGTAAAAAAAACTTGATTCTATTTAAAGCTCATTAATTCATATAAAACTTTTATTTCTAAATAATATGTTTTTGATTTGAGTTTTTGTAAGAAGAAAGTGCAGAAACTTCTCTAAAGATTATAAATTATTTTCATTTCAATAACAAACCCACCGTACGAGGAAAGGTGTGCTCTGATATGTCTAACCTCACTCGAAAAGCGGTAAGGTTTTATATTCGACACATTGACCAACCGTATTGACTGTGCTTACATTCTACAACGTGTTAACATTTATGTACCAACGAGAACACTTCGACAACGTCAGTTTCTTTCAATTCCTCGCCACCGTACTGCTAATGGCCAAAACCACCCTATTGACAAGTGTTGTAAACTTTTTAATTTAGTGTATAATTTGTTTAATTTTAATATGTGCAAACGTCGTTTTAAAATAGGCTTAAGAAGAATTTCCTAGTTTTTAAGTCATCAGTCTGTACGGTAATTAAACCAAAGACGAAATAAATAATAATAAATATAAAAGCTGATAGAAATATTGCATACATATTTAGATTCGGGGAAGCCAAATTAGTTGAATTTACCGTTTAAATTCATTGCACCAAAGAAAAATGTAAATTTTGTGGCCTTGTGTAAATTTTTAAAACCATTTTTTTGAGTATTTAGAAGAACAAAAACACGAAATAAAATTGAGTATGAAATTGTTTTTATAAAGAATATTTCATATCAACATAACATTTGTTATGACATAAAAGATTTTTTAATAAAAAAAAATAGTTCGTTTCAGTCTCAATCTTAGTTACATTTTTTAATAAAAACTCATTCTAAAGACGAGATAGGGTTTTTGTACATCAAGTTTTGAGTTTCAATACAAAAGGTTGATTGAACTAAAAATTTAAATCTACGATCAAAGTTAGTTCCAATTCATGAACGTTAAATAATGTCGTAGATCGAAATGTCTCAATCCAAGGGAGATTCAAAAAATTTCTGTCTGACTGATCAAGTAATTTACCGTTACTACCGTCAATTTTAACACGCGCAATTCAAATTACTCTTTCATTGGTTTATTATCGGTGAAAAAAGTGACTTTTGGTGATAAAAGTGACCATTTTTCGGAAAATAGTGACTTTAGTGACCAAATGATGAAAAAAGTGACTTTTTAGTGACTGACCCAAAAAAAGTGACCAAGTCACTAAAAAGTGACTCGCTACCAGCCCTGTATATATTTCGGATTCATTCGCATCAGCGTTAGAACATACTACGATAGCGTCCAAATATGCCGTAACTGTGCAGCTTACGGGCATTCTCCTAAGTATTGCACTAGTAAATCGGTGTGCCTCACTTGCTCCCAAAGTCATCCAACGATTGAAAACCAAGTCTGTGCAAATCCCCCTTTTTGCTGTCACTGTGAAGGCGCCCATTCTCCGGTAAGCAAATTGTGTCCTGTTTTTCGTAAAGAAGAAACAGTGATACGCCTTAAAACGGACCGGGGAATTTCTTTCTTCGAAGCCCGAAAATTAATAGAAGAGTCGTCAAAAGCCCCCAGCTACGCTAGTAAAGTTCAAAACAGACTGAACGATAACTCGGACAAAGACCGTGAAATCAAAATGCTACGAGACGAACTTCTTGAAATTCGTGAGCAAATGAAAGATTACGTTGCACTCCAATCAGAATTAGAAGCCTTAAAACAAAAAATCATTCCTTCTACACCAACAACAGGAACAACAACTGATCGAGCTAGAACGGCAAAACCAACCACTACAAACATCTCTCCTGCCGAAATTCAACAGCAAGAAAAAAATCGCGTCTCTCGAAAAGATTCGGGTCCAAAACAAACTAACGCAATTAATCAAACCCAAAGAATCTCGAAAAATTACCCTCAGAACTCCACCAATCGGATTGCTACTCGTAGTATAAGCAGGAAAAGAAACATTGACATATCTCCCACAGCAACGGACGCTGAAACTAAGAGATTAATAACCTGTCCCGAACCCAGTCAAGAGGTCATCATATCCTCTGATGACGTTGATATGCTTTTCGGCGACAGCAATTAAAACAATCTTTACATCGTAAAGAACCAACTTTTATTTCCTCCGATATGGCTTATCATATAAAACAAATTAGTATAACATCTACCAGCAATAACACACAAAAAAGAACCATCACTCCCGTTAAAAAAAACACTTCACGCAATCCAAGAAGAAGGCACTCCACCGGATCGTCGTTTCCAGAACCGAATGTAGAACATTTCACCATTGAAGACAACACTATACCGTGTCACCAATCATCACTACCCCCGCCCAGCCTTTCACAGGCCCCGCCGTTGATCCAAGGGACATCGGCGGTTGCTAGTGTTTGGCAACCGGGTGGTACTAAGGTCAGTACCCATTCCGCTTCGGAAGAAATAGTTGCTACTCCTCCAACAATTCCAGGACTTGCACCCTACTGGGAACCAGGCGAGGGAACCAGAGTTCGTCTTGCCCCAAGAAAAACGCGGACACTTTCGACTTCGACCGACACCTTTGAATCTCGAGCACGACTGAACAGCTGTAGCCCCATCGAGGATCTCATGCTCCAAAATCCAAACAGGGTCATTTCTCTTTCGCTCAATTCCTGGATTAGCGAATCGACCAACCTTCCACACAACTGCTCTGAGCAGGAGATCGCAGAACACATCATAGACCATCTAATAACAACCAATATCAACACCCAGCTGAGGTACTCATCATCACCTCCCCCGCACAGCCTTTCACAGGCCCCGCCGTTGATCCAAGGGACTTCGGCGGTTGCTAGTGTTTGGCAACCGGGAGGCCCACAGGTTCGTTATCCATTTATTTTAAATCGAACATCAGCCATCGTTCCACAAATTCCACAGTTTGCTGTATCCAGCTCCACAAAACCAAACAACAGATCTACTCTGAAGGATTTCGCCAAAACATCACTAACACCCCCGCTCGGCCTCTCACAGGCCCCACTGTTGATCCATAGGACTTCGGTGGTTGCCAGTGATTGGCAACCGGGTGGTACTAAGGTCAGTACCTAATCCAATGCAAAAAGAAACAGCTGCTACTCATCCACCATTTCCAGAACTTGCGTCTGACTGGCAGCCAGGTGAAGGAACCAGCTCCCGTTTCGAACCAAGGCAAATTTCTTCAAGCCCAGCTGTGATGATTTCATCGAGCTCTCCAAACTTAACACAAGCAGCCAACGAAGAAGCAGAAGCTAGATCACGTTCTACGTCAACCGATTCCCATGAATCTCAAGCCCAACTGAACGACAGTTGTAGCATCTCCCACCGTCTGGCTCTCCAGTGGAATATCAACGGTTTGATGAACAACATAAATGATCTCACTCTCATCGTCACACCCAACCCCCCCGAGGTACTCGCCCTTCAGGAGCTACACCGAGTCAACTCCTCTGTACTCAATTCTTGGTTTGGTGGTAGGTACTCATGGTACACGAAAAACGGCGAGACCAGATACCAAAACGTAGCAATCGCCATTCGAAACCCCACTCCACATACATTGATAGCTTTAAACAGTCCTCTCCTATCGATCGGCGTTAAACTTGAATCTCATACTCCAGTTTCAATCGTATCAATTTATTTACCTCCCGGGAAAATCTCCGAGTTGGAGAAACTTCTATCTGACTTGTTTTCTCAACTTGAACGGCCTTTTATCGTACTCGGAGATTTTAATGCACATCACCAATCTTGGGGATCCTCAAGATCAGACTCTCGGGGAAACATTATCTTCAATACAGCAGAAAAGTATAATCTCACTATTCTCAACAATGGGACAGACACTTTTCTTAGAGGCCAAACTAGATCTGCCATTGATCTATCAATATGCTCGCCAGGTTTTGCAAGTACATTTGATTGGATGGTTCACCACGACACCAGAGGAAGTGATCATTTTCCAATCGAAATAACCAGAAGAACAACCCTACCTTCTCTACAACGTCGCAAAAAATGGTCTTATGACAGTGCTGATTGGGAAAAATTCGAAAATTTGTTATTTGAACGGGTAGACAGCCACATTTCATATACAATCGATGAGCTTAACAGCATTGTTTATGAAGCTAGCCTCGAATGTATTCCTCGTACGGGTGGTAGAGCGGGTAGGAGAGCGACTCGATGGTGGAATGACGAAGTTAGAATCGCAGTAAAGAAACGACGCAAATATCTACGTGCACTCAGAAAACTAGCTCAAGGAGATCCACGACACACCGAATACCATCAGAGATACTGTGCCGCTCGGAACTCGTGCCGTAAAATATTAGCCGAAAGCAAAAGACGCTGCTGGGAAGAGTTTTTGGATGGGATCAGTCCCCAATCATCGAGTACCGAACTGTGGAACCGAGTAAATTCCTTGAATGGAAAACGCCGATCGCAGGGTTTTTTTTTGAAACTTAACGGGAAATTTACTGAGGAACCATCAGAAATAGTGGAAGGGCTTGGAAATTACTTCCAAGACCTCTCCGCTTCCGCTAATTACGATCATGCCTTTTTGATTTCAAAGGCTAAAGCAGAGGAAGAGGGGATTATATTCAATCATATGACCAATCTTGAACGGGACTACAACCTGGTGTTTAGTATGAATGAATTAATTTTCGCCCTTGACAATTCTAATGGAAAATCTACTGGACCTTGTTTAATTGGGTATCCTATGCTAAAACGGTTACCTCTCCCAGCAAAATCTGCACTTTTGAAATCTTTTAATGACCTTTGGTGTCAAGGAACGTATCCTGAATGCTGGAGAAACAGTCATATCGTGCCAATCCCAAAAAACGGCACATAAAGTAGGGAGCCTAGTCACTTCAGACCTATAAGTCTCACAAGTTGCCCTTCCAAAGTTTTCGAGAGGATGGTGAATCGGCGTTTGGTAACTCTATTGGACGAAAACGAATGGCTCGACAATCGACAGCATGCTTTCCGTCGAGGCCGTGGAACCGGCACTTATTTAGCCATTGTGGGCGACGTCATTGAAAAAGCAATCTCAAACGGTTTACACGTAGATATTGTTTCCCTCGATATTTCTAAAGCCTACAACAGAACCTGGAAGCTGGGGATCCTGAAGCAATTAAAATCTTGGGGAATAGACGGTCGTCTTGGGAAATTCATATCTAATTTCTTATCTGATCGAACGTTTCAAGTAGTTGTTGGAGAATCACTCTCATCAATCAAACGCGAAGAAAATGGCGTACCACAGGGATCAGTATTGGCAGTTACACTCTTTTTAATAGCAATGAACTCAATTTTTTCTGTCTTGAATAAAGGAGTTCACGTTTTTGTATACGCTGACGACATAATAACTATAGTTACAGGAAAAAGTTTGAAGATCAACCAACGGAAGTTGCAATTAGCAGTTAATCGAATTTCAAAATGGGCGAAGTCAATAGGTTTTTGCATGTCAGCTGAAAAAAGTGTTAGAAGTCATGTATGTCAAGAAAATCATCATCCATGGAAGTTCAAAATAGAACTTGACGGAAAAGAAATTCCGTATCGCAAAGAGCCAAAAATACTCGGTATAACGTTTGACCGCAGATTTTCTTTCGAACCGCACTTTAGAAGAGTGAAATCAGAAATAACAAGCCGATCGAGATTGATTAAAACTATTAGCAAACGTCACAATGTGAACAATCGCCGTACGATTCTCAGAGTTGGTAACTGCGTAGTAACGAGTAAACTGCTATATGGTCTGGAAATCACCAGTACAGCTTTTGATAAACTAGTAGATATTTTAAGTCCCGTCTACAACAGCATGATCAGAAACGCCGGAGGTTTATTACCTAGTTCTCCAGCCCTTTCTGCTTGTACAGAAGCTGGAGTTTTGCCTTTCTATTTGATTGTGGCCCTTCATGCTGTTAAAAAAGCCATAAGTATATCCGAAAAATCATTAAGCCAAGATGAACTAATTTTCTACAACCGTGCCAAAGAAATTTTTCAAAAATACACGGACTTAGAACTGCCAGGCACAGAACGCCTAGAACGACTAGGGGATCTAAGGTGGAATGCAAGCAACATAAAGATTAATTCTGAAATAAGAAAAAAACGTTCGTGCTGGAGACCCTCGGAGAAAAGTAATTGCCCATTACAATTCGGTTGTAGAGCAAAATTTTTTCTTTTTTGACAAATTTTTCACCGATGGCTCAAAATTATCAGATAAAGTAGGAGCAGGCCTTTACGGCCCCTCTGTGGCAATAGCACAAAACTTACCTGGACAAGTTTCTGTATTCTCTGCTGAAGTTACGGCCCTACTACTTGCAATCAGTCACCAAGATACATCTTCCGGAAATATCGTCGTTTTCACAGACTCCGCTAGCGCTTTGAGTGCCTTGAAAAACCCAAAAAATCGACACCCTTGGATTCAAAGGATACAAAAACTTCAACCACCAAATATTACCTTCTGCTGGATACCAGGCCATACCGGAATTCATGGCAACGAGGAAGCAGATAGACTTGCATCACTTGGTAGAGACGAACAACCAAATCCAACGAATATCCCAGCCTCAGACCTTCATTTGTGGGTCAAAAACAAGATCTGGCGAGCTTGGACGAACATCTGGTCTTCCAATAGAAATCTTTTTTTGGCAAAAATCAAGGGGAACCCTTACATCTGGACTGATCAGAAAAACAGAAAAGACCAAACAATATTATCACGGTTACGCATTGGACACACAAGGCTTACCCATCGACACACTTTAGAGGGAGGATCCACACCGATTTGCGAGCAGTGCAACACGAGACTTACGGTAGAACACATCATCACCGAATGTCCCGGTTTCCATGGCACCAGAGAAACATACGATATTGACCAATCTATCCGCAACGCACTTTCCAATGATCCAGGGAATGAAGAAAAATTGTTAGAATTTCTCAAAGAATCAAGTTTGTATAATGACCTGTAATTCTTAAGTGTATAGTTCAACTTTTACAGAGGCGAACCAGCCTGCGGCTGAAAACCTCTCAAATAAAGACAAAAAAAAAAAAAAAAAACTCCTGCTAACTAATAACTGAGACTATACAGAATTTATATTGAAATTCCTTTTAATAAAATGGGGATGGAGATTTTCGATAAAACTGAATTTTCAGTTCTTATTAGAAATCAAACTAGTTCGTGATCCGAAGGATAAATGGCATAGAACTCAAATTTGAAGAAAAAAGTCTTCTACTTATCGGAACCACTCTCCTAACATGGCAAATAATGGCAGCTAAATTTTCAATATGTTGTTGTTCAGGAATGTGAGAATCTATCTAACATTGATCTAGGGTGGAGTAATGTGGTGTTTTTTTTAAATCTCTTATTGAAGTTTTAAAATTTAAAAATTTTATCGTATATTGTAAATAATTTCTATTAAAAAAAATTCAACTCTACCTAATAAAAAAATATTCCTAACAAAAACATAAAAAAATCATTCGTAGTTTCGTAGTTTTGTTATTTATTGTTCATTTAAAAAATACACATTCTTGTGAAATCTTTGAACAATATTCACACAATATTTCAACAACAACAATATTTCCTAGCATTCCTTTGAAAACTCCTATACGATTTAGCTTTCGATTGATTTGATGGTTTATTTATTCAGAAGTTTACTATTTACATTATTTCTTTGATACTCCACTGGTCAAGCCGCTTAAGAAGTACCTAAACCATAAACCAATCTAAATATTCTATCAAAACTTAAATAACAAAAAGGACTATATTACAGATTTTTTTTTTCTTCTAAAAGTAAAATTGAAATTATAATATAAAGATGTTATAAGATTCAAGAAGTGTTGATGAGAAATTAGGTTGCAAATGATGTTTTTTATAAGCATTTTCAGTTGAACGTTATTACCTATTAAAAGTTCCACATTTGTCCTCAAACTTATTCGCACGCAAAGCTGACAAATCGCTAAAAGTTGCCAAATCAACCGTTACAAATGTAATTAAAGTGTTTGGGGAACGTTTGTCGACAGCCAGGAAGTCTGTATCGGGAGGAAATCGAAAACCGGCAACCGCTGAGATGCCTCAAAAAAGCTGGGTGCATCGAGCCAAAAAACGAGCCGGGCTATCGACTTAAAAGAAGGTAGTGACTCCAAATCGCGATGATAAACAAAATACAACGGCCAAAGCGCGATCCCGGAAGCTGTACACGACGATGCTGACGAAGTTTGACTGCGTGGTAATGGACGACGAAACCTACGTCAAAGCCGACTACAAGCAGCTTCCGGTACAGGAGTTTTATACGGCAAAAGGAAGGGGAAAGGTAGCAGATATTTTCAAGCACATGAAACTGTCAAAGTTCGCGAAGAAATATCTGGTTTGGCTAGCCATCTGTACCTGTGGCTTGAAAAGCAGCATTTTTATAGCTTCCGGGGCTGTCAACCAAGAAATTTACGTGAAAGAGTGTTTGAATAAACGTCTGCTGCCTTTCCTGAAGAAACACGGTTGTTCCGTACTGTTTAGGCCGGATTTGACATTGAGAAATACTGGGCTATTGTCAAGCAGAACCTAAAGAAGACCAAAAAAACTGCTAAGGACGAGCAGCAGTTCAAGGTAAACTGGCTTTCTGCGGCGAAGAAGGTGGACAAGGTGGCTGTACAAAATCTGATGGCAGGGATTAAGTGTAAGGCCCGGCAGTTCGGATTTGGAAAAGCGGAAGTCAAACTGAATATTTTTCCTGAATTTTATACTAATTAAACTTGAAAAAGAAATTTAATTTGATTTTTTAAATAAACGATTTCACCGATTTACAAGCGTTTTCCCTTGACCAAATTTTGACCGTATCATCCTTTATAACCGTCAGAATAGAGACTGATCAATGTCACCCCCAAGTTAGTTTGAGTAACACAAATGAGGTACTCTATGGAGCCACCTTTTTGGATTTAATATTGAATAGTGGCAGAATTAAGAGTTGTCTTTTAAATTAAAGTTGAAATTTTATTACAAACAAACAATTCGAGAAATGGAAACTGATGACACTGATTTTTGTTGCCAAACAAGTGGAGAAAACACTTGGAATAATTAAAAGCATCTGTTTTTTGGATCAGTTTTTGGCTGTAACGAAGCTTGGAAATATATAAACAGATTAAACCGATTACTGGGACAAAATACTAGACATCACTCCATTACGAGTTCAGGAAAGGGGGATCGCGACACTTGTCCCAATTAAAAGGCCATCTCAATTCAAACGATTAGTTGAGATTCGTGTGGGTGTAGGTGCCGCCGACTGAAACTAAACAAACGCAAATGAGCCATATCGAGCTACAGGGCACAAGTAGAATAATTCTCGAGTAATTTACATTCCACGGGGTGGAACCCCAAAAGGACCACTTGTTTCGGGCGTGGGAATTTGGGAAGTTGGTTTTGCTAGATTGGATCAATCCACACAATATTATTAGTTAAACTAATGCTAAACAAAATTGAAGATTATGAATCAGAATTTTAAACAAATTGCAATTAATGCGAATAATTTAGCTAACAAACAAATCTTAAGCTTAAAATCGGAGGGTGATTGACATTTGCGGCGATGCACCTGTTCCTCCTCGAGGGAAAGGTCACTCTCGTTACTCGTGTGGGAAAAATTTACGAGGATCACATCATAATAATCTTCTCTGGGTGGTGGGTGTTTGGCACCATCCGATGGTTGTTGGTTGATGCGGTCTGACAATTGTGAGGTATTTGACGTGTGTGTGATTCAATGCGAAGGAAACAACATTCTAATTAAGGGTGTGAGCAGCTCAATAAAAGTGTTTACCTTCAATCCTCTGAAAAAGGGGAAAAATTTCAACTAAGAACCCAAAAATTGTAACTGCAAACGAAACGTTTCGAATAACTTAGTTCTCTTTTAAAAATAAGCTGATCGAAATAAGAAACTTTAACTATACAAAAAGGTTATTTTTAACTTTTGTGTTCAGCGATCAAATTTAGGGGAAGAAAATAGGTCGAAAGCAATTCCAGAAATTTTCAATCAGAAATCCAACTCACCAAGTGAATAAATTCGTAAATGCCCGGGTAACGATCGGAAAGTATCGATGCGGTAAATTTCAAACAACCATTATCCGCCCAAGTTTGGGTAATTGGAGCGTGGAATAATTACACGGCAATAAGAATGAAGAAACTCAAGGAGAAAAAACATTTGCACAATCCACACTTCCAGACGGACGACGTGGTTAAAATTTCGAAAGGGTGTATCCAAATTTATTCATTATTCGGTTGAACCAATACAGTTTTTCCAGTGTCTGTTGGCCATCCCGCTGAGTTGGTTCAGTAGGAGTGACGCCACACCCACGCATTGCTGATCTTCCGGATGCGGATCAAAGAAATCGACACCTGGCGTGGCGTGGAAATTCGCTCTCATGCAGACAAATGGAATCCCACCGTTATTCGTTTGCGATGGGAAAATCCGCATGTTTATTTCAGTTTTCGTTTTTCAATGGTTCACCTTCATATGTACATGTAGAATGTATAAACGTCTACCGACTGCAGGTAGGGTTTAGAGATTGAACTGGATAGGAGCTGCGCTGACCTGGGTCTATTTTGGAAACGGTATCGATGCTTGGAACAAAAAATCTAGCGGCTTACTCAATGAACTTGTTTACTTTTGGGGGATTTTTTCACTTGGCAGAAGATATTTTTGGCCTCCCCAAAGCAATCAATTAACCTCTTCAATTAAGTGAAAATGTGTTCATTTTATTTCGAGTTAAGATTTTTTTAGGTTCTTAACTCTAAGTTCTGAGTTCTTACTTTTTAGTTCTCAGATCTCACTGATATCTTTGAAGTGAGATCTTAGAGATCTTAGAGATTTCTGAGATTTTGATTTTAAATTCTATAACCTGGCTACAGTAGTTTTACGATTTTATCACGGTCAAAACAAATTTTACCGTGAATATGGCAAAACCGTGAATTTGGCGAAACAAAAAATTAAAGTGGAAAAAAGTATTTTTATTGCATTTTATCAATAATTTATAATATTTTCAGTAGTGAAAACGTTTTGTATCAATGAATTTTTATAATATGACTAGCTGATCCCATACGAACTCCGTTTCGCTTTCAACTTGGAATATGTCATGAACAGTTTGTATGAAAGTCAATTGCCAAGCATTTTCCAGATGCATTTACGAATTCATTGTTAAGTAATAATTGCAAAAATATTGGACGATCACTTTTTCTGTCGTCTGCTACTAAATCTGAAATCAGGAATCCAAACCGTCCAAGAAACCACCCTGTATAAATTTCATCTCGATCGTTGCATAACAACACAATTATTGCCAAAAAGTGAAACCCCTTTCGGTGGCCTCTTATACAATCTTTGATATCTGAAATCGATTGCCCGTCTCTCCAAACTCCCGTGTGCAAACTTTCAAAGTAATCCATTGCATAATAACGTCAATTTGGCTAAAAACAGTGAAAAATTTATTAATATGGACGAACCTTTTCGTCGACCCCAGGCAAAACATTTGACATCTGAAATCGATTGCACGTCCCTGAAACTACCGTGTGCAAATTTTCATCCCTATCCGATGTATAATAACAACAATATCGCAAAAATATTGAAAAGTTTATATGGACGACCCCCTTTGCTGACCCCTTACACTAAATTTAATACCTGAAATCGATTGACCGTCCCTCAAAACAATGACGTCCCGTTATATTTTTTGGTCATCCACCGACACTGTGATTTAACCGTCCCATTCTGCTCCTCCGTGTAATCCGGCGACCTCGTCTTCTTCCTGCAGACGATTCCTTCCATCTTGAGGGTACGATGGATCAATATGTGGGAGCAGCCATATTTCCGACCGGCGTCACGCAGGCTGGTTACGTCCTTGTTGTCAAACAGCTTCTTTAACGGATTGCGGTATAAAAACATTTTTTAAAGGGGGCTACTTTCACGTCGTTTGATCGGTAATAAAGTAATCATTAAGTTCCATACGGAGCGATTAGGAATTTAACTAAGTGATTTTGATGATTTTCCTGATTGAATCCTTCTCCAAATGATTTTTTGGATTTTTTGATTTTGGAACGAAATGATTGCATCTCATCGTTTACATGTATTTAATAATTTAATGTATTTAATAAAAAAAATCGGCCAAAATATGAATTTTGCGTGAATTTCAAACTTAGCATGATCAAAAAACGTAAAATTCTACAGTTTTAAAATATGTTGAAATATAGAAAACTCATTAAAAGTTTGTCAATCACAAAAAATAAATGTTAAAAAAGAATAGTTGAATGTGATGAAAAATAGTTGGGATGCAGAGGTAACCTCGGTCTTAAAGCACAGCATTACTATTTCATCTCTTTCTCTCTTTTTAAATCTATCAGTTGACTACAATGACGTGGCCGGCGCCAGTATTGATATTCAAATAGAGAGCATCAGTTTATGGCATAGTGAATGTGCTGTCAATCCCACACACCATTCTTTAAGCCTCTGAACAAAATTGATGGCCTTTTTCAATCACGGAATTGCAATCATTGGCGAGGTGGAACTTGTTCTACTTAGCCACGCCCGCGACCGTGGAATTGGAAATGTGTGTAGGGTACTTCTGCCCATAATGCCCTTGCGGGGTAAAACGCCAGCGACTATATTTTGATGAATTTTAAAGATATGCGAAGTTTTAAGTGGATTCTTTTCACACAAATGTGTTCTAAAAATCAATACCTTGTAATTTTAATAAAAATGATTACCAGATATTCATTTAAATACGAATAACAATCAAATTAAATTTTGTGGTGGCTATCCATCACTTAAGTTGTAAAAAGTGATCAAATGAAATAGGCTTTTACACCAAGATGACTGCCTAAAACATCTTCTACACTGATTTTATTGATGGTTTAAATTATATATTTAAATTATCAATTGATGAAAAACTGTGGTAAATTGTTGTTTTGCAGTAAACTACGGATTTCTTTAATTTTGAAAATCCGATCAAAATGCCCCCATCAATTTAAGGACAAATCACCCTCCTCTCAAGGTGCTGTTCGGTAAGATGTAAACAAATCCACGTGTTTTATTCTAAACTTTGGAGTGCAGTTTTCCATGAATATAGACCGAATATCGAAATGATATATCGATCATTTTCTTTGCTTAGTCCTAAATTATCATTAGAATGCATAATAATTACAACTTTCGATCGGGTTTGAGTAAAAAACGTGCACCGAAAATCGAATCGGTTCACTAAATTTGTCGCCAAAAACAGCAGAAAAATTTTGTTGAAACTGATACAGTTCAAAATAAAGTCAAAAATTTCAAATTTTTTTAATTTTTCACTTAGAAATGTTAACAAAACACTTGTTTTTATGTGTAGATAAACTTGGAAAAAAATATTTTTTCAGTTTTTTCCTAATTAAATATCAGAATTTATTAATTTTCACTGTGAATATTGTGTTGTTTTTGAGTCATTTTAATCCAATGTTTTGGAGCATCATCTGCCTACACTGGGGCGTTAAACATCCAATGATTTTGAAGGTTGCTTTTAAAGGCGTTTGTAAAAAATGGAATGTTTTCATAGTTTTTACAATAAAAAGTTATATTATTGACAGAATATGAGTAGAAGATAGAAATACGAAGCACATGCTGCAATGTATTCGGGTGTTCAGGTTATGTATTCCGCATACTGGATCATTTCCCTTAGCAGGTGCATATTCCCCCGAAATACCCTAAACTCAATCTTGGAACCAATCATGAATAGGGTAGAATGAGGATACTTGATCCCTGGGGATACTTGATTCCTTAGCTATATCTCGAAACTGGAATGTCTTACAAAGATCAAATGTTCTAGAAAAATGTGACAAAATGAGCAAAATAACAATGCTTGTAGTTTAAAATTTTTTTAACAAAATAATTGTTTGAGTAATTGAACTTTGTTTGAAAAATTCCACAAAATGTAACTTGAAGATCTTTTTTCATCACTTTAAAATGTTCCTTACATGGGAAAATTATGAAAAAAATATTTGTTCCAATGTATCAATCGTTCGAGCGTAAAATGAACTTCATAATGCCATATTTTCAAAGCAATGGAAAAATCTCAACTTTTTTCAGAAAAAGTTTTCTAAAATGTTGATTATGGGTACAATTGATCCCCTAGAGTTGGGTACAATTGATCCCCCTTCCAAACGGCATATTCTTCTTCTGAATTGATCGTTATGATTGCTGATTACGAAATTACTAATATTTATCCAAAAAGTAACATTTATCAAACAATTGTCTGATGAAAAAACCCAAAAATAATTAATTTTCTCTGCAGTGTTATTATCGTTGAGACAAAGTTATAGAATTTTCTTCTTATGTCTGCTATAAATTGTGAAATGAGAACAAACATGACCAAAATAGTCAATTAACATTCTATTTTGGGGCTTTGTTAGATTTATATACAAGGATTAGGGCTTCCTGAATAAAAGATCAAGGCTCCTTCAATAGGGGATCAAGTCTCCCGTAACTTCAGAAAAATCGCAATATTTTTACTCCCACGAAAATACTTCTAGTTCATCAACGGGTTCAAGTATCGTTCTAATTTTTGGAGCATAGAAACTTGAAGTTACAAGCAGTCAGAAAATGTCAAAGACGGCGAGTTGCTAATTTTTTCCAAAAAGATATGGTGAAAATAAGAAAAGGGGATCAAGTATCCCCACTCTCCCCTAATTAGATTTATTGTGATTATGAAATTTTGTGATGCATTTCGGGTTCAATGACACCAACCACAGTGGTCCAGAAATGAAATTTAGCGGGAAACAATTATTTGCGCTCTTGCCTTAGGTTTAAGACATTTGGTGTGCAAGACAAAGTTGTACAACGTTACAAGGCGCTACTTTTGAATGAAACTTTTTTAGGGTGGTTCATAAAACTCCTTAGATACGAAAATTATTTTTTTACTGTAATGAGATAGTGCTATATTATGTTCAGCAATTATGTAGAACAACATAATTGATGAAACTTTGTAGAAGACTTTGAATGTCTATCTATTAACGTTTAGGTTTTATGATGACTTTTCGTGTACAAGTTAGGGTGGTCCTACAAAAACAAGTTTTATTGTTATAACTTTGTTGGGTATCAATTTATCAAAATCATGTGTTCGGCAAATATTTAGCAAATCATTATGCGCATCTTTTGTAGAAAACAGATTTCTAATATCTGCTTTTGATTCGCAGTTATCATGAATTTTGTGTTCAAAAATGGCCGTTTTGTATGAGCCATAACTTCAAATGGAGCAAACCGAAAAATTCAAACTTTAATTCGTTTGAAAGAACACGTTAAAATCTACATTATATCGAAAAACTGGAGAGGTGTTTTTTGTTTAAAGCTTTTTATTTACATTTGAACTTGACCAAAATTGCCATTTTTCATATAACAAAATATATCACTTTTGCTCTGCGACATGGAATTCTTCTTTGCGTTCGCACCCCTAGTCAACAATTCTAAATTTTTTACCACTACAAAAGCAGAGTTTCCTATTTATAACCTTTTGTAAAAATTTTGAAAGACTAACATAGCCAGAGGGGCACAAATGAGAAAAAAAAATCAGGATTCTTGATTATTAATGCATAAAACCATAAAATGAAAAAAATGAATTACTAACTACCCAACAAGAAAGTCTTGAATTGTATTTTCCTTAGGAGGAATTAATATTCACTTATGTCCTTTTGACTATGAAAGCCAGTTTTGGTTTCTCCGGTGATCATTTTGATCAAAACCAAGGAAACCATACAGTTTTCAGTTCAAGAGTTTCGATTATTCGTGATGAACGTTCAAAGGAAAGTTATTGTTGTTCACTGGCTAAAGGGGTCTAGTGAAAAAGATGTGGTTTAAGTTCTGTTAAAAATGGATCCGAAGCTTTCGAAATTAACATTGAAAAAGAAATTAAGTTTTGAGAAGTTGAAATATTTGAAACTCTGGGAGAAAAGTAATCGTAACCGAAGTCGATTTGAAAAGCTGAATGCGGACTGGCTTCTTGCTCAGATACACTTTCCGTTAGCTACAAAACAAGGAAGAACATCGCAAAACTTTTCCGAAAGCTGCCGAAAAACTTAACTGAAAAAAGTTGAAGAGTTGCAATCAAACCTTACGACGGAAGAGCTGGGGTTTCTTACGGCATCATGTATGAGGGCTGAAGGACATTGCCTAGCAGGAAAAGCTGAAGAAACTATTTCCGGCAATCCAGTTAATGGTTTTTTAACCTACCGAGCGCAGGAGATCAAATGTTACACCAATGTCTGAAGAAAAAGGTATTGGTTACATCTGTAGAAACAATTTGAGTAAAGCTCAATACGTGGATACTCGTATGACAAGCCTTAATGAAGGTGTTGATTTGATTTTCCATGTCGCAGAGCAAAAGTGATATATTTTGTTATATGAAAAATGGCAATTTTGGTCAAGTTCAAATGTAAATAAAAAGCTTTAAACAAAAAACACCTCTCCAGTTTTTCGATATAATGTAGATTTTAACGTGTTCTTTCAAACGAATTAAAGTTTGAATTTTTCGGTTTGCTCCATTTGAAGTTATGGCTCATACAAAACGGCCATTTTTGAACACAAAATTCATGCTAACTGCGAATCAAAAGCAGATATTAGAAATCTGTTTTCTACAAAAGATGCGCATAATGATTTGCTAAATATTTGCCGAACACATGATTTTGATAAGTTGATACCCAACAAAGTTATAACAATAAAACTTGTTTTTGTAGGACCACCCTAACTTGTACACGAAAAATCATCATAAAACCTAAACGTTAATAGATAGACATTCAAAGTCTTCTACAAAGTTTCATCAATTATGTTGTTCTACATAATTGCTGAACATAATATAGCACTATCTCATTACAGTAAAAAAATAATTTTCGTATCTAAGGAGTTTTATGAACCACCCTAAAAAAGTTTCATTCAAAAGTAGCGCCTTGTAACGTTGTACAACTTTGTCTTGCACACCAAATGTCTTAAACCTAAGGCAAGAGCGCAAATAATTGTTTCCCGCTAAATTTCATTTCTGGACCACTGTGCAACCTAAGCTAAGCTAAAGTAATCAGAAAGCTGGCGTCCACATCTTATGCCAATGGTGTAGAAATATTGAGAACTCATGATTGGAGTAGATGCCGAATTTCGGGTGCATGGGTCAAATGGCCCCACCCAGTTTAAATGAAATCGTAATAGAAATGATAATCCCAATCGAATATTAAGACATTTTCAATAACCATCGTAAATAAGTTGATATTGATTGATTTTCTTTTATTCATTTACGACAAGCTTTGCGCAAAAATAGTTGAGTCGGATAGCAGTTTAGCCAATATGTCTCCAAAAAGTTGAGAATATGCTAATTCTACATTTACGATTTGAGTGAAATAATTTACGATAAATGGGCGGTACATCGATTGACTCTCTATCTGATTTCTCCCTTAGTTCCTTTAATCGGTTCTTAAAAAGAAAATCTCACCTATAGAGCTATAGCGTGGATCTTATCAACTTATGAGTTGGCATCGTGGTGAGACACCGGACTGCGAACTCGGAGGGCTGGAGTTCAAATCTCGGTCGGGGAAACCACAACGCCAAAGAGAAAAAAAATCGGTGTGAAAATGAATGAAAATTGTATGGAAGGGTCACTTTCATTAGATGGGAGGGGCTCAAAACTGTTACTAAAACCTTACCCAGGACCGAAAAAATCGCTGTACGAAATTTCACGCTGATCGCAATTCACCTCATCTTTTTATATTAGAAGATGTACTTCACCAAAGTAAAAAAACCCAAATTTAAGACAAGTACAGCTCCAAAATAAGGCAACACCTGCCACGGTCCGGAATTGCCAACTGTCCTCATTAATTACTCTGGTCTTTAGATCTTCAACCAATCTGATTTTCTTTTTTTTTCAAAGGAAATGGCCAATGCAGCAGGTCAATGTGCAGCATCGACAGTAATTGAGTCATTAGCACTTCTGGGCAAAGTAACGAAGCAGGAAATCGATCGCTGACGTTTTCGGACATCGAAAGTGTAGGTACTTATCTATTGGGGATTTCCGATTTAGGGAATGAAATTCTTACGAAATAAGACGCATCTCCTTTTAGTTGAAACCCTTAAAATTATTTATTTGCTAGGTTATAAATCTCTGTGATCTTCTAGGTAAGGTAAAGCCAGTTTAAAGTAAATCGTTCTCTGGAAAATGAATCCAAATATTTGGGATCCTTTTGGACAACTGATGTGTAAATAGAACAGCTGAAATCTTTCGTTAGAATCTGTCGTACGCAATCGTTCTTCCAAAAACCACAATTTCTGGGAACAGTTAAGCCGACACGAAAACTAATTTCCCGATCCCGGAGAAACAAAATAAACTCATTAGTTTTCCCACCCATGAAGGCGTCTAGCATCTATTTTTCCCGGGATTAATCCGCTGAGTGTTTTATTATGTTACCCGGGGAGAGTAATCCAAAAATTTCCAGTGAATCGAAAACAAAAATACACCAAAACCCGGAACCGCTGTCAGGTCGCGGGATTTCGCTTGTCTCACCCGCGACCGATTGATGAGCAGATGGAATGTTTGAATGTGTGTTGTTGTTTTTTTGAGTGTCAGACTAGGAGATCGGCACCAGATCTTCGAAATCACCACCAGACACAAGACAGGCGAGGACAAGTTCGAGGGAGTCTTCCCTCCTGCCTAAAATCTACTCCTCAGCTCGAGCATGTTTCGGGATGGCCATTTTGCACGTCAACTGTGACATTGAACTTGACTTTAATGCTTAAGTTTTTTGCTTTCCCCCTTTTCGGTTTGTGCTCAACCAACTGTGGTTTGTTGTTGATTTTCCTAGCTTGATTTGATCAAACTACACAACTACAAACAAACGGACATTGGCCGGAAACTTTTCCTAAGAAAAAAAAAAAGTGGTATAAACCCTTTCTGTCATCCTAATGATGGCGTTATAGTGTTGGACCAAAAACTGTTTGTAAAATGCCGTGTATCAATTTGTCATGTGTGAATTTTAATGTTATGTGAACATATATCTAAATATATCAAGTTGATTGTATTCGTTTTTCGGTTCCGAAATAGAAGTCGGAAAAAGATTCCCATATTATACGAAAATGTGAAGATATCTATACACAGTCGTAAGCATACAAATGTTGGCTCAGATTTTACGAGCCCAGAATACAGGACTGTGATAGATAGATAGATAAATAGATAGTGTTGCTGTTGTATTGCTACTGGCTGCCATATTACAATTATAGATCACGCTAGACTGACTGGCAAGAGTTTGAAAAGTGTGAAAAGTGGAAAAGCTCATCACGCGGCTGTCAGCACGTTGAAAGATTCGCGCGATGATTATTTTCGGTGGTCGGCTTCAACAACCCAAAGGGATGGTAGAAAAATTTGCGACACTGGCGGGAATCAGTAACCGACGCTCCGTTGACGTCATTTGAATAATTCATTTCATACAAATGAGGCTTATTAAAGTTTTGTTTAGGAGTGATTTAGGGATTAGGTGGATAACAAGTTAGCATCTTTTTATTGGGGTACTTTTAGTTTCTGGTTATATTTATTTTAAATACGCTGACATAAGTTTGTTTGTTTGTTTTTAATTTTTCAGTGACTAAAATCGTTGTTTTGTGCAGTGCTACAGTTATGGCAATCCAAATTAAACTTTGATGGTTTATATGATATTGTCTTCCATCTTTACATTTCGTCAAAATTTGGCTGAGTATGCCCACTAGACTGAGTCGATTTGGGGTCATTACTCTGGGGTCTTGAAAGCTTTGTTTTGGACCATAACTCATCAATGATTCTTTGCAAAATTTATAAGTAACGTTTACATGAGTAAATTTGAATTTTTAGGTTTGTATGGGAAAATTAAATATTTTGTACTGGAAAATCAACTTCATTTTTGTTTTTTTTTTCTGTGAAACCGAGCCTGCTTATAGATTTTTTTGCCAATTTATAAATTTCCTAATGGAAATTTTCCACTGAACAACTTTGTAGAAAACCTTAACTTCGTATTTTATTAGACAAAAAAGTTATTAGGTGCTGAATGAGGTATGTATATTCGCATTGAAAAATAATAAATTCAATTGACATCTCTGCTGGGTGCCTAGTGAGGTGTTGCATGACTACTTTTCATGCAATACCTTGCGAGGCCCCAGCAGTGATGTCAATTGAATATATTGTTTATCAATGCGAAAAGACATACCCCTGTTAAACAGCCAATAACTTTTTTTTTAATAAGATACGAAGTTACGGTCTTCGACGAAATTCTTTCAGCGAAAAATTTCCTATAAAAAATTTATAAATTGGCACAAAAACTATAAGCAGGCGGTTTCATTGAAAAAACGAAAATAATGTTGATTTTTCAGTACAAAATATTGAACCAAGACGAAGCTTTTTAGACCCCAGGGTTTGAGAAATTCAAAAATGACCTCAAATCGACTCAGTCTAATGCCCACAGTTTATACTATCCCCAGCATATAACGAACTACGGTATTGTTGTGCTGTAGATGCTCAGAAACTAAATTATTTCCAGTGTGTACAACCACACTGTCCACACTTGACTGCCCGGGGAATTCTTCGTTGGATAATACGGACCCTTGATCGTTTATCCTGCTGAACCTCTGAAACCTGCTGGATGGCCGGTCACTAGACCTTTTCACTTTGATCATATGGCACTTTCGCATATGAATGATCAGGACCTGGAAGCTAGTCTAGACCAGATTCGAAAGACTTTTGTGAGGCAGTACTAGTTCCTCGTTTTGAAATTGATATATCTAACTAATTTTGTCAAAGAAAAAAGTATGCTCTTTACTACCGGGTTGTTTTTATACTTTGAAACCTAACCTATTCAGGTGTATCTTAAAATAGGCTCTAGGTCCAAAGTAGTATATAAACATTTACTATCTGACGCGCTGTGCTTTGCTATATCTTCTATAATTAAATTTGATTTTTGATTTTGATTTTTGTAGGCGTTATTTTTAGTCAAACCTCAACATAATTCAGAAGTTACAACTTAGAAATGAGAGGCGCAGCTGAAGTTCTGAATTGCAATATATAAATGACTTAATATTATTTATTTAAAAAATTGATCTCTTGATTTGATTTCAAGATCTGAAATTTGAACTCTGGTTTAAAAGCTTCATGATTACTTAAATAATGCAACAATTGTTTTACGCGTATGGGGTTTCCATCCCTTTTCCCAAAGGAGTCCATATTACAAATAACAATTTTTGAGTTTTGCCGAATATTCGCAAAAAACCTCTCTTATAAAATATGGTCCCTTTTTAATAAGTTTTTTATTGTTGCCAAAAAACAATGTAACTCCCCCCCCCCCACCTTCCTCGCCCTTCGAAGTAGTTTGAATGAATATATCTGTATCACTAAAATAATGTTAAAAAACGATTCGCCATATACTAAACTTGTAGACATGGGTGGCAAAACTCCTCAGATCGGCTTGTCCAGTGAAAGAGAGTGCAATTTTTTTCGCCTGCTCCCCCAATCGGTGCGGGGAGAGATAAATCGCACTGAAATGAAGAGTGAAATTTTCAACACATAAGAGTGAGCGAGAGCATTCACATCCGCTGATGAAGAGAATTCCTTTCTCCGGAAAAATCTGTTGCCCAATGTGCTGAGGAGAATTCGAGAGCTATATCAGTTTATACTTGGTACGTTCACGAAAAAAGATGCTACTTTCCGAATCAAAGCTCCCAGCGGTGTCCTGATTTTCTAGAAGCCGTCCTGATCGTAATTGCAATTGATTTTGTAATAAAAACATTTTAACCTCTTAAACCAATGGTAATCTTCGGTTCAGAAAATATTTGAACGGTGTTTTTCGGTATAAATTAAAAGCCACATAACTTCATATCTCTTCTGCTGCATAAATTAAGGCGTATACAGCACAGCTATTTCGCCTTAATTTATGCAATCTAGGAAAAGCTGCATTTCATTTCCGCCAATATACTGGGGTCCTGAAAAATCCTGGCTTTTGTTCTTCGCTACCTTTTGCAAAAAAAATTCAAAACAGCTAACAGCAGTGGGCATGGTAGCGGAGTCGAAATTGTTTATATTTTTCTACATTGTGTGTTGGGAGTCTAAATATTTTTTTCCTTCTTTACTCTGAGGTGTATGACTGAAACACAGGGCGCTCTTTGTTTAGAATTCTCTTTCTCCCACTCGAATGCAAATGCTCTCACACTTGCCGTCCGAGTCACTTACAGCTCGTGTAAACTCGGTTAACGAGTGGAGCACGATCGGCGAAAGAGGATTACACTCGGAAGCCGAACTGAAAACAGTGTTGGTCTCTCCCGGCTCTTTGTTATTTGAGAAGAGCCGACCAACCCTGCTTGTAGACATGTGACATTACAACTTGAAGTGTTCCCGAACAGCACTTGTCATGGTATGAAAACTGGCGATTTTATACAGTGCAAGTTACATTATTTTTGAATAAATATAAGCAAAAATTCATATATAATTCATATAAGTTTCAATCCAATGAATAAAGAAAAGGATTGGTTTTTAAAGAAGAAAACAAATGTTTAGATTTTCTTGATATTCGACCTATTCACAGCAATTTTCTCTGATTGTCATAAAGGACATAAAGGGTGATACGGTCAAAATTTGGTCAATATCAACTTGACGTATTTCTTTCAATTTTGCATTTGAAATACCTGAACACCCCTCATTCTGAAGGTGTGTGTGTGTAGAATGTTGCTCTTATTTTGATTTTGGAATTCACTCTTCAGTTGTCAAAATGCCGTCCAAGGCAAAAGAGCAGCATATCAAAATTTTGCTCGCGCATCGCGAAAATCCGAGCTACTCGAACGCAAAGCTGGCAAAATCGCTAAGAGTTGCCAAATCAACCGTTACAAATTTAATTAAAGTGTTTGGGAAACGTTTGTCGACAGCCAGGAAGTCTGAATCGGGGGGAAATCGAAAACCGGAAGCTGCTGAGACGACAAAGAGAGTAGCCGGTAGTTTCAAGAGAAACCCTAACCTCTCTCCCCGAGATGCCGCAAATAAGCTGGTTGTATCGTCTACAACCTTGCATCGAACCAAAAAACGAGCCGGACTATCGACTTACAAGAAGGTAGTGACTCCAAATTGCGATGATAAACAAAATACGACGGCCAAAGCGCGATCCCGGAGGCTGTACACGACGGTGCTGACGAAGTTTGACAGCGTGGTAATGGACGACGAAACCTACGTCAAAGCCGACTACAAGCAGCTTCCGGAACAGGAGTTTTATACGGCAAAAGGAAGGGGAAAGGTAGCAGATATTTTCAAGCACATGAAACTGTCAAAGTTCGCGATGAAATATCTGGTTTGGTAAGCCATCTGTACCTGTGACCATGGAGTGGTACGCCGCCAACAACGTGCAGGTGGTTCCCAAGGACTAGAACCCACCCAACACGCCAGAGCTCCGCCCAATTGAGAAATACTGGGCCAGCAATTGTCAAGCGGAACCTAAAGAAGACCAATAAAACTGCTAAGGACGAGCAGCAGTTCAATGCAAACTGGCTTTCTGCGGCGAAGAAGGTGGACAAAGTGGCTGTACAAAATCTGATGGCAGGGGTTAAGCGTAAGGCCCGGCAATTCGGATTTGGAAAAGCGGAAGCCTAAATGAATATTTTTCCTGAATTTTTGAGTTTTGCCGAATATTCGTTCACAAAAAACCTCTCTTATAAAATATGGTCCCTTTTTCAATAAGTTTTTTATTGCTGCCAAAAAAACTTACATGGGAACTCCACCCCTCACCTTCCTCGCCCTTCGAAGCAGTTTGAATTAATATCCCTGTATCACCAAAATAATGTTGAAAAACGATTCGCCATATACTTAACTTGTAGATATGAGACATTACAACTTGAAGTGTTCCCTAAAAGCACTTGTCATGATATGAAAACTGGCGATTTTATACAGTGCAAATTACATTTTTTGAACAAATATAAGCAAAAATGAATATTGAAATCATATAAGTTTCAACCCAATGAATAAAGGAAAAGATTGGATTTTAAAGAAGAAAACACATGTTTAGATTTTCTTGTTATTCGACCCAATCACAGCAATTTTCTCTGATTGTCATAAAGGACATATGTCCCTATTAAACCCATTTAAAAAATTCATTTGGAAGCATTTGGATGTTCTGATTTAAAAATTTTTGGAACATTATTAGAAGTGATCTGCGTTTCTATTGAAAATAAAAATTTAACGAATTTATCTGTTTAATAACATTTAATTGAAAAGCAGATATCCAACAATTGCATAGATCGAAAATAAATCTGTTCAGGCCAGAGTGGTTTTATGCATTTATTATATTTTCTGGAAATTTTAATGTAAACATCTTTTAAAACCTTGAATAAAATTTCTAAACTTTTTAATGTCAATCGTAATTTTCAATTAAGGTACACAGCAAGTGCAAACGCACTTCACCATAGTTCAACTATCATATGCCTTTGAAAAAAATGAATATTTTCAAAAAAAATATCAGATACATCACTAAGACCAAGTTCACTGGTATTGGGAAAAAGTGGTACAAACTTTGTCACTTTTTGCACATTTTGACAATTTTGCCATATAAAAACATTTTCAAGATCAAGTTTTTTAACAACACGTGTTGTAGTTTCGCATGCTGTGATGCAAAAATAGCAATATTTCGATCACATACGGCTGAAATAGAAACAGTGCTGTGAAAAAATACAATGCCCAAAGATCTTGAAAATATTTTTACATGGTAAAATTTCCAAAATGTCAAAATTTCTACCATCTTTTCGCAGCACCAGTGAACCTGCTCTAAATAAGTACTTGACGTTTTCAAATTTCAAATGAATTTAATACTTGATCTTGTTTGTTTGTGTTATCAAGTTTCATTGATATATCTGCAGTTTTCCTGAATGCTGTTTAAAGCAAAAGACCTTCATTTACAAAGTCATTTAAGAATTTTGAATATGCGCTTCAGTTTCAACACTCGGAATATCCATTCTTACCTTTCTAACGTAATAAATCATTTTCAAGATGAAATTATTCAAAAGCCAATGTTAGCACTTGCCCCACCGTGTGAGTTGACAGAAGGGAATATTATTTTTAACACTTTAAAGGTATATGAAAATTTCTCAAAAAAATAATTTCTTCTTGTTTAATGTCGGTTCTACAATCTCACTTTTCAAAAAAGAATGTCTTTTCTATGCAACAAAAATATGATAAACAAAAACACACTTTTCATGTTAAGTACTTTCTTGAATAGGTATGTAAGCAAATAGTAGGGGATGAGAAGGATACTTGATTCCTGAGGATACTTGATTTCTCAGCTATATCTCGAAACTGGAATGTCTTACATAGATCAAACATTCTAGAAAAAATCCAAATAGAACAAATCAACTGCTGTTATCTAAAAAAATCAATTTTTTGCGTTATTGCACATTGATTGAAAAATTTAGCAAATTGTGACTTAATTTTTCTTATATCATTTTAAAATGTTTCCCACACGAAAACAATATAATAAAAATATTTATTCTAATATGTCAATCGTTAGAATGGAACATGAACTTCTTAATGTCATATTTTCAAAGCAATGGAAAACACTCAACTTTTTTAAGAAAACGTTTTTCAAAATGTATATTTTGGGTTCACTTGATCCCACGAGTCCAAAAAGATATATTTTTCTTGTGAAAGGATGTTGATTAGAGATGTACCGAATATTCGGTCGGCCGAATATTCGGAGCCGAATATCGCCAAAAAACCGTTAAGCCGAATATTCGGCTCACCGAATAGTTGAGCTAAGTATTCGGCCGAATAGTCCGAATATGTATTATTTAAATTTATTCAATAACAGATTTGTCAAATTTTTCAAATTTTTTTGGATAATTTATGAAATATCTGGAAGAAATGTCGAAAAAGCTACACAATCATCAAAAACTTATGGTTCAGCAAAACATCTAAGAGTAATCTGTATACCTTTCACTGTACATCGCACAGGAGAATGCTGTCGAAAATCGCTTTATACTTTGGTTATCGTTCATTCTAGTTTTTCTTGATATATCAAGGCTTGCCCATAAATCCAATAAAGAATTCGAGATAAGTTAAATCTGATCGAGATGCCCAGATATTGTTGAAAACTTTCTGGATTTTGACCTGGTTTATTCAGATTATTTGCTGAATCAAATTAAAAACTAAAATTTATCTTTAAAATTTGAAGATTTTGTACTCAAAAACGCCTTTAGTAAATTCCAAAATTAACATAAGTTTTTGTTTAATCCTTCTAAACGATTTTTACACTGTGATTCAATGAAAACTTTAAATTTCAAGTTTTTTCTTTCTTTTTCTCCTTGTATGTTTAAAAATAATGTGGAGATTTCGTTCTGATTTGCCCTTTTTTAACTTTTTTTTTTTTCAAAATTCGTCCTAAATTTCCCGATTATATGGATGCGTTGTTTTTGGTTGGTTGATAAATTTATTGAATGATAGTTTATGTGAAGTCGACGGTTTGAATGACGTACACCAAAAGGCAGAGTGTCTTATAAATGTTTTAAAAACATGTATGAACAAGCTAGTATGTTTAAAATCTGTGAAATTGAAAGAGTCCTCGAAATGGTTTGATGCGGAACTAGTTGAATTGAAAAGGCGCAGAGACAAAGCGTATAAAAGGTTCAAAGTTGTAAACGTCGAACAAACATGGTCGAAATACAAAATGCTAAGGAATGAGTATTCATTTGCCTTACGTAGAAAAAAACGAAACTTCATTCAACGCCAAATTGAAGAAAATAAAAATGACTCCAAAGCCCTCTGGAAAGTTCTAAAACGATTGATCAAGCCCAGAACTTCTGCTTCCCGGTCAATATCATTTGGTGAATCAGAAATTCATTGCGAAACGGAAATTGCCAACAAGTTTAATGATTACTTCGTGACCAGTGTGGAAGAAATAAGCAGTGCCATCAAAGAGGAACCAGAACCAGTTGAATTAACAGGCAAATACACTGCCTTAAAAATGAGCTACTTTTCCCTCATAACTTTGGATGAGTTGAAAACCATTGTATGGTCATTGGGATCATCCTCCGGGGCAGATGAAATAAGTTCCAGAATACTGAAGGACTCTTTTGACGCCATAGGACATAATTTATTGGCAATCATTAACGAATCTTTACGTATTGGCACGGTTCCAACTTCGTGGAAAGAGTCTATTGTGGTCCCGATTGCAAAGGTTTCTGGTACCTGTAAAGCAGATGAGTTTCGACCGATAAACATGTTGCCGTTGTATGAAAAAGTGTTGGAGATGATTGTCAAGGAGCAATTAATTAAATACATCACGGCCAACAAACTACTGATACCAGAGCAAAGTGGTTATAGGAGAAATCATTCGTGTGAAACTGCACTCAATTTGATTCTAGTGAAATGGAAACAAATTATCGATACTAGACAAAAAGTAATCGCAGTGTTTCTGGACCTGAAACGAGCGTTTGAAACTATTTCTCGATCTAAATTAATAGTCACGTTGGAGAAATACGGCATCAGCGGTCCTGTGTTAGAATGGTTCAAATCATACTTGAATTCACGAAGCCAAAAAACTAAATTCGAATCTGTGATATCCTCTGCCAAAGAAACCAAAGTCGGTGTGCCCCAAGGTAGCGTTTTAGGACCTATTCTTTTCATTTTATACATTAACGACTTGAAGAGAATGCTAAAATACTGTGATATAAACCTTTTCGCTGATGACACTGTGATATTTATAAACTGTGATGATGATAGTGCTGCTACAGAAAAACTGAACTGTGATCTTTTAAGTTTAAGTAAATGGTTAAACTTTAAGAAACTTAAGTTAAATGTGTCAAAGACTAAATGTATGATTGTGTCTAATCGTATTGTCAACTGTGATTCGTTTGATGTCCAGATAGATGGCACACGCTTAGAATTGGTCAGTGAAATGAAATACCTTGGTGTGATATTAGACGCAAAATTGAATTTCGACAAACACATCGACTTCACAGTAAAAAAAGTAGCTCAAAAATATGGAATCCTCTGCCGCCTCCGGAAGGACCTGTCGCAATGGAGTTTGATTTATTTATACAAAGCACTAATATCGCCACATTTTGAGTTTTGTCCTTCAATTATATGTTTCGCCAATGAAAAACAAATGACTAGGCTACAAAGGCTTCAAAATAAAGTCATGAGATTGATTCTGCGCTGCAATAGAAGAACTCCAGTTCGCATAATGTTGGATGCATTACAATGGCTCTCGGTTCGTCAACGCGTCACATTCCTCACCATGCTCCTTATATTTAAAATTACCAAAGGCATCGCTCCCGAGTATCTCCAACAATGGATAGTAAGAGGTACAGATCTGCACCGCTATGAAACCCGCTTCTCGAATGAAATTAGATCAGCCGCATTCCTCCTGTCTTCGTCACAAAATTCTTTATTTTACCGTGGTGTGAAAATGTTTAATACTCTACCAAGTGAAATAAAAAATGAACAAGTCCTGGCTAGATTTAAGAATAAGTGTTTGACGTTTGTGAAAACTAGCATTAGTTTATAAGTACGTGTTTTAAATGTGTGTAATATAGTTACCTGGTGATGATGATCAACTGAACATACGTCTCTGGGCCGCATATGACACATTATTCAAAAGCAACGCGATTCGGGGCGCGGTAAAACCCTTTCTTGGACTCATATGTGCGTGGGCGGGATGTATCCCAAAATAACCCTTTTCCCAGATGGTCCCTGTTCCAAAGTTGAAATAAAGACAGTAGTAGCACGAACAGTAAATATAAAAAGGATGGACGTACATGGGCAAAACAAAAGTGAATAAAGCAATTCAAAGTGGACAATAAAATGAACATTGGCTAAAGACTATCAAATATCTCAAAAGATAACTAGCCCAAGTCCCATGTACGGGGGAGTGGAGGTGGGCCATCATCATCATCATCATCATCAACAAAAATTTGGAAAACATCTTACTGAAATTCGATCATCATCTAATTTGTTATCAAATAAGCAATTTCTGATTGCTTGGCACCTGTTTCGACAGGTTTTGCCCCAGATTTCACAGGAACCCAATATTTTTGTTGATAAACGCCCTAGAAGCGTTTAGTCATCTGATATCCTTCCTGGTTGACAATAATCGACTCAAAACACGAGGGGCATTAAAATGGAAGAAAAATAAGGTAATTGAAATGAGTAATCGCTTTTTTTCATTCAAAATTCAAAAGAATATTTGACCGAATATTCGGCCGAATATTCGGCCGAATATTCGTTTGGCCGAATAGTTGAAAAGGTCACTATTCGGTATTCGGCCGTTCGCCGAATACCACTATTCGGTACATCTCTAATGTTGATCATTGCTAAGCACGAAATTATTGATATTTATATATTGACCTATATTCATTCAATAATTTCCGAATTAAAACGACTCAAAAAAGAGCTTTAATACGAAAATTAGAAAACTAGGGTAGTAGACAAACTTTTAGAATTCTTTTTTTTCTGACATTTATTAACTGTGAAATAAATACTAAGATGACCAAATAAGTAAAGGGAACATTTATCTTTAGATTTTGCATGATTTGTGCCAAAGCTTAGAACATCCTGAATAAAGGATCAAGTCTCCTTTAAGAAAGGATCAAGTATTCTTTAACTTTTAAAATATCACATTTTTTTAAGTCCCACTAAAACGCTTCTAGTTCATCTACGGGCTCATGTATCGATCTAACTTTAGCAGTACATAAACTTGAAATCGTACGCTGACAGAAAATGCAAAAGACGGTTATCTGCAAATTTTTTCCAAAAAGATATAATGAAAATAAGATAAAGGGATCAAGTATCCCCATTCTCACCTTGAGTTTTTTCGTAATTATTTATAAAAAAAGTTTTCATTCTCATTTCTAAAACCATTTCAGTTGTGTATTTGGGAACAAACAACAATTTCTTGAAGAAGAAATAAGTTTTAATTATGTTGTAACAGAGAAAAGTTGAAAGTTTGAACTTGCTCTAGTGAACCTCAAATGAAAATTCTTTCGGAAATATAATACTCTCATTTTTTGTCATTAAAAAGCAATCATGTGTAAAATTCTTGAACTCATCGTGTAAATCGAAAGTTTTATATTCATGTTTGTAAAATTTTCACTTTGGTAATCGCTTATCACTAATAGAAAATTGTAGCAAGATGCAAGCAAGAAACACAAATTTCGATGAAATTTTCAAACATTATATTGATTAAAATAGTGTTGCTGTAAAATGGGATGTAAAGTAACAATTTCTGAAACTGTAATATATCTGTTCAATTCAGCTCTGTCCATTCACGATAAGATTTAATTTGTGTAGGTATTTAATAGAGAGTCAGAAAAAAAAACCATAACAAATTATTTCAAACTACCTTTATTAAATTTTCATTAACCTTTTGATGTTCCTGTTTTGTCCAATCAATTTTTTAAGTTTTTCCAACGTCCATGTTTAAAGAAGACCTCAATACAGGTGTGGAGGCAAATCTAAAGAAAAAACTACACTATCTTTGACGATTCTTGAAAAAATATGATCCATTTTTTCAAGAAACCTGCATTATATTTTAAAATACTTCACCAGTTAAAAGTTTTTTTAAACAGGAATGATGACGATAACCTACGTACATAATTGAAATGAAAATATATAGATTTTGTGTTCTTAAGTTAGTGGAAACTGAACATTAGCGGAACTTTTTTTTTATCAGCTGCTTACTGAACATTTAGCGAAAAAATAAACATTTCGAGAGCATGTTAGCGGACACACTGCCAGTTGCCAGTTGTGCGATGTAGATTTTATACTTAATACTTTCCATTCCCTGAGCGGTGAGTTGGATAAACTAAAAATTTCGATAATTCTGGATATGTTACTGATACAAAAGAATCCCACGCCCACGAAATTTGCTTTCATCCATTTATCGACGATGAAACAGTGCTGAAATATAAAAAAATCAAAGGCTCCAAAAAGTTTGGCGGGTCAGTTAGTATCCTACAAACATAAAATTTCTCGCTAGTTTTTCATTCCCCCGAGCATGCCTTTAAAAATTGGTATCATAAAAATTTCGACGATTAAAAATCCATAACAAATAGACACAGAGTAAAGTTTGAGTGTCTTCCAACGACTTATGAATAACAAAACAGTAAAAAGTTTCCATGAAATGACTTCCCACTCAAATTTAGTTAAAGTCAAAAGATTTAAAAATTCATTTACACTTTAAACACAATTCTACTCTCTGGAGCCACTACTAGATCTGAATTAAGAAACTTATCTTAATAAATTTAATCCCTTGGACAGCTCTGAAACAAATTTATCACCACCGACCGTGTCAAGTTTTGCCGGTAAATGCTGCATTTTTGCTACAAAGGAATAGATCGGCAATGCCAAGAATGCCACCTTACTCTCTTCTAAATCTTCCCTCGTGCATTCCCCAATCTGCGTTTCACTAGCCAGAAGAACCGGTATGCATAACTTGAATCGCATCTTCCCAGCTAGCTAACTACATCCACATGTTGAGGAGGCATACGCAAACGCGCATAACTCAAATCGCACTTCCTATAAATCTCGCTTTGAGAAAACTAAATCTGATGCGCGTGTAACCTGATGCAACTGAAAACAGCAACAACAAGAATAGGAGGAACAGTAATTAAAAAAAACCGGTGCTCACGAGTTAATTACGGAAAGAAATAGTGAGAGTATACAAACAAACAGCCGTTTGGTGTAGCGCAGACGTTTAGCCGAAAACAAACAACCATCCACACCTAATTCGCCAACCGATTCCGCTGATAGCAAACAAAAAATTTAGGATGCTGATGTACTACAACATTAGGTGAGAGAGCAGAGAAAAAAAAACAATCGCAAGGTTCTATTTTTACCAACCGTTGCTGCCACTGTTGGTGTGTTTTGAGTTGATTTGTAAACCAATACGTTCATCGAAAACGTTTCGCAAAGATTGGATTTCAATTCGATCGAGCGAATCGGTTTCCAATTCAGCCAAATTCGATCTTCAACTTCCGGCTAGCCAGTTTCGGATGTTTATTGTTGTGCCTTCCCCTTCCCCCAATCATTTACGTTGTTAGCTCGCTGTCTCGTTCGTTCATTCATCAACTAATTTGATAGAGAGATGCTATAACCGGGTAAGTTACGGTCATTGACGTCGTCAGTAGGCTATGTAACGTGATCATCCGCCGGAGATTGCATAATTGATTTAACTGTTGTTTATAGCGTTGTGAGATTTGCAGGATTAACCTTCCCTCGAAGATCATAGTATTTTTGGGTTAACTTATTAGGTTTTGAGATCACATTGTCGCTGCTGGTGACATTGATAAAAAGTATTAATCACCAAAACTAAAAGCCGATGAAAATGGAATCATAATTAGGGTTACAAGATGTTACTAAGCATTTCCTTCATAGAACTGGATAATTTTCTTTCAAAAATCATATTCAAAATTTTAACAGAAGTTCTAATTCTAGTCATCGTTTCTTAAATTGAAATATCATTAGAAAAAAAACAGGTCATAAAATAGGTATTGATGAAAATTAGGGGTATATCGATAAAAATTACCCCAAAATACCTTATTGTACGGATAAATCCAAATTCAAATTTCCAGCTTACATGTTAAGTGCATATTATAGAGAAATGTGTTTTTTTTAATTAACTAACTTCAAATTACTGATGAGTAATGTAAATTTGAAATATGTTTAAATTAATTTTATTATAGTTCAAGCAATTTGAGAAGTCGCAAGAATGACCAAATATAAGATTCTAACTAAGGAACACCACGAACGACACATATTGAAAAAAAAAAATTAAAAAAAAGGCCAAATAAGTTAACAAAATATGATATTAAAAGTTTAAACTCAATAAAATGCTGCAGTGATGTTCGCCGAATTTATTGGTTAAATCGAAACCACATTTCAATCAACATCAATCATGAATTGTGTTTTATGTATTATCTCTTTCATTGAAAATTGGATTTCGTGCAATGTTTTGCAGTCGCAGTTATCCGTACAAAGGTTGACTGAAAAGAGGTTAGCGTGTAGAACTCCGACAGATTTTACACTGATTTGACAGGTCGCACGAATGTACGAGTTCGCACAAATGTCGCAGCCATGAGTGCGCAGTCCAATTTAGTGCGCTGCGATTCAAGGAATATTTAAATAAGGTAGTGTCGAGAACCATATTGGATTTTTTTGTGACGTCACAAAAACGAATGTATCGAAAATTTATATGCGAATGGCAGAAATTTCACAGAAAAACATGTTTTAGAACGAAAATGAATTCCAATTTCGTTATGATTGTGTTGTAAGACCTCTATTCCACTGTTATGAAATTTTCTGGTCCTTTGAAGACTGCATTATGTTTTTTTTTCTCATTTTAATAATGAACGCAATGTCATCTTGAAGCTGAAACGTTCAAAAACGAAGATAAAATCTTCTTTAAAAAGGTCTAGCTGGTAGTTATTGAGTGTTCAACTGATTTTCATGATTTTTATCCAATCGGTTTACCATATTCAATTCTTATGTAGAACAATTAACATCAATTGATTATTGTTAACTCGATTTACTAAAATGCGAATAAATAATTGTGGTTTTATATAAAAGTCTGTTTTTTTGATATTTTTTTTGTAATAAGGAACTTAAACTGCACTGACTTGATCATTTTCATGGAAGACTTTGAACTAATTTTGCAAATTTGAGTAGGGAAAATCCACCATTTTTTTCGAACTTCTAAGGTTTATTTCATACAAAAATTACTCGAAAATCCAACTTTTTTCGTACCAATCTTGAAGAGCTAGAATCCTTCTAGACTAACAGGTATTAAAAATTGAACATTTCCAGCAAATTCTTCAAATTATCAACGAAAAAGGCAAATTTCCTAGTAAATTAACAGATTTTTCGTGATTGTGACGTCGCAATGTGTACTAATACTAAAGCAGGGCTGCCTCGACACTACCTTCTTTAAATATTCCTTGGCTGCGATTAATGTTTTTCTATCATTTTAATACCACCCAATATTTTAACCCGGAATTAGGAAGTAGGCGTTGGCCGAATCGGAGCGCAGATGTTTTTTCCTCACGTTGCGAAAAATTTCGAATAATTCGTGAAAAGTGAGGATAAACGTGGATAATCTTCGAATTATCGATAAGATAACTCCTATTTATACGGTGAAGTTGATTCTAGATATTCTTACCAGTTCACCATTCAGAAACAGTGAAATTTCAGGCGAAACATACCATCCAGTTCCAGATAGCTTTTGTGTTTTAAATTTACGTTCCGTGTTATCTCGTGAAAAATAATCTAAAGTTTCAGGAAAAGTTGAAGGGTCCGAAGATAAAGATACCTGAGAAGAATAATGTGTCAAATGAGTTGGTCGGAGAGGGAGTTGATTAGTGTCTGCGATCGTGTGGAGAAGAAGAGCTGTACGGCGCGGATTAGTTCTTAAACCAGCTATGAAACAGAATTGGGTGAAATCAAATTTTCCCCAACAGGTAAGTGGTTCTAAGTGTTGTACACTTGTCTTTTGGAAAAGTGTATAAAATTAGTTATTTATCAAAACAGAAAAATAATCCTTTTAAAGTGAAAATCTTTCATTAAATGTAGCAGTGACAAATTCTGTTGATTACTTTGATTAAAAACGCATACAAGTGCCGAATTACTGTTGGACTTTTTACGATTTTTGAGCGGCAGTAAACCGTTTGACAGTTAAAGGAACACGAGTGGGGTTGCCAGTTTTTTCACTGGATTGCATCTCATTTTGTTGGTTCAATTCTTGTATAAATTAGACCCAAGAATAGACCTCGGATACAGGTGCTGTTACTATTATGGTGTAATGTAAATATTTTCACTAGGCATAAAACAGAAATATGTTTTATTGCCATGACAAAAATGTGCCAAATAACGTCAACTTTTCGATCCTCTCTTCAAAATTTATCTGGAGTGACTTAAACTATTTTGACGGTTCATTGATTGAAAAGTACGGTTTTTACACGACTTTTTTACATTTTTTGTGGCCATCTTAAAAAATTTCAAAAAAATATATATTTATGTTCAAAATGTAGCTTTAAACTTCTGTTCTCTGGGAAGCTAAGTGATTTTTTAGCATTTCATAGCTGACCTTTGTTTGTTTGTTTATTTTATTTAACGACCGTTTAACAGCTTTGGTCATTCTGGTTGACTCATAGCTGACCTACAGTCTTTTCCCGACGCACGTGTTTTCGGATTGTTTTTCTTAGACTTTGAATAACGGAAAACTGAAGTGTTGTAGGAGAATATTGTCTGAGAAACATATTTGATTTACATTATGGGGTTTCCAAAACTATAAATTTAGTTAAAAATCGGTTGACAAACAAGAGAGATATAGTTTTAAGCGAGAGGTGTCAAATTGACACCAAAGGTCTGATTAGTGAGTTTTTTTTCCTGGGCTTTTAGGGTGCGTCAATAGAAAAGTAATGATGCAAAATTAAAGATTTCAAGAATTCATTTAGGGTCCCCAAAAAATGTAGGGGAGAGTGGGGTATCGTAGGCCATGGGGAAACGTGGGCCACTTTTAATATCTCAGATGTGTGTTGAGATAAAAATCTCAAACCAACTGTCATCGTCGCCGCTTTGCGTGAGCATATATTCCTTTATGTTGTGGACTGAAATACGCATCATATGCTCCTTTTATTTATCAAGCTAAAAAAAAGTTAGAAAAATTTACTTAAATAATTCAAAAAACAACCACTAATTTCATCATTGGGAAACCTAAAGTGCATAACAAAAATATGCTCATATGCTTATGATCTTAGTTTTGTCATGATCTTTCACATGGTAAATGAATTTTTAGTGAAACATCACACAAACACAACCAATTTGCAAATCATAGCTTGTGGGGAATCGTGGGCCACACATCTTGAATCACCTATATTTTTATGTTTTTATACACATTCAGAACTTAAAATAGGTTTTACCTATCTGTAAAGTTTTCTTATGCAAATAAAAAATTATGAAAAATATTTTGTCCATTCTATATAAGAAATTTTGCCAAAAGGTTATGGAATCTATGCGATCATACACAGCTCTCTTTTTTATTTCATCATCTGAAATTGCTTTAAAATAACGAAATGAATTAGGAAATCACAGTTTTGGGTCAACTCATAAACTTTGCATGTTATTTGATCAATTTGGATTTGGTGGCCCCCGATTCCCCACCATTTTTCAAAATCCAAAAAAAAAATGCTTTTTTTCAAACAGCCAGAATTTGAAGAAAATAACTTAAAAAAAATTTAAAAAAATACTTCCTGATACCTTGAAAATATAGAAAACCATACCATTTTTTATTTTCATTTTAACTTTTATAATAAAGAAGTTATGGAACAACGAAAAAAGTGGCCCATGATTCCCCACTCTCTCATACATAAATCAGTCAAACGATCTGTATCTTCGAGCGTTGTTGAGTGCATTCCTAAGCTTTATACTGATATTCATGATGTATAAATCGATCAACTTCCAAGTGAGACATAAAGGAATAATTTTATCAAATGACAATTCATTCATAGAGGTAAAGAGGGGCAAAAAATTCGCGTCCTATAATCTTTTCATCAGTACGTAGTTTCATTTTAAATATCTTATGTAAAAAGAACCTTGTAAAAATAAAGAAAAAAAAATAAAATTCTTAGGTAAAAAAGGTAAAAAAAAACACTCCATTCAGACTGACGTATTTGACGAATTTGACGTAAGATAAATTTTATGCTAGCGCTCAAAACGTCGGTTTTGATTTTTTTAGGGATTTCCCCCTTCAAAAAAGGCCGTCTCCAAAGTGGATTGCTTATTTGGGAAGAATGACAGCTTGCTGTTAAATTCCTTGAAAAATAAAGGAAAAGTGGATTGCCTTTGAACTAGAAATTCGCATAATAAGCTTCCATGCCAAATTTGAGCTCCTTAATCCAAATGTTGGCTGAGCCTTTGGAAAAAAATCGGAGATCATAAGGCACGTCATAAAATTTGCCTGTCCACTTATTGGGCATAGACAACCTGTGTATAATGATTTTTTAATTTTTTATGTCACTTTTTTCGAAAATTTGGACTTTTGGATCTTGTCGGTCTGGTCGAACTGAAAAATAATTATTATTTATTGTTTATTAAACCTATATATTTTTATTTTATTATATATTTTTGATACTGAAATCTTTAAGAAGGGTGAAACAATCGTAATTATTTCAGTTCTATATATTTATTAATTTTTAAAATCTTTTCAAAGCTAATAATAGTGAATAGAAACCATGGTCGATTATTTTTTCCTCATTTCCATCTATTGAAGGAAGAATTGCAAGGTTCAACATCAAGAAGCGTAGAAATGTCTTAGGGTCTATGCTACCAACGAAAAAATATAGCTAAAACGGGAACGTATGATACTTTTTTCCACGTTTCTTCCTCGCTTTTATTCCAGTTGTCTTTTCGTTCAATACTGCACAGTGGGCCCGGCCTTGTTCAAATGCTTTGGGATGCTAACAAGATCATAATCATAAGCAACCCAATGTATTTACCCGGAATTAATTTCCTATTTTTCCAACATCACTTTTCCAGAACAAACAATTGAATTGGGTCCACTTCTTTCTGTTTCTTGAACAAAAGCCCAAGAAAAAAGAGTTATAAGAAAGTTGGATACAATACGCAGAATTAATGTTAAAACATTCAAATTGTAAAAATTTTAAAAATGAAAATTGAATATAATTTAAAAAAGCGTAATCACCATGAATTTGTTCAAGCATAGGTAGCCAAAGTTTCAACAAAAATTGCCCTATTTTGAAACTAGCGGACAGCAGAAACTGAATTTATTTATGAAAATTTCGCATCATGGATCGCCTGAGGGCTCCTTATGTACTTTGAAGGAATAAAATGTTTGCATATAATCAAAACCCTGATGACCAAGGTTGCCGAAATCACAGAAAAATCTATTATTTTACAGAATTGTGTGCTAATTTTCATCACAGAATCTGTGTCACAGAACACAGATTTTTGGAAATAATCACAGAATTCAATGATTTTTTTAAATTTTGTACGTATTATTATAAATTTTATGTTTAAATAAATTTTGGCTATCTAACATTGTTTTGGAAAATTATGCTAAGATTGGTAATGTCAATTGATTTTTCTAAAGTGAAACGTGAAAAAGTCTCATTTCTTCATGACTTTTCAAATAAATTTATGCTGTTTCCATCACGGAAAACCACCACAGAATTTCTAGGTGAAATCACAGAAAGTCAGGATTTTTTTTCACTAAAACTCAGATTTATTTTCGGCAACCTTGCTTATGACCCGCGGGCCAAATTAATTTTGGCTATGACCTATTTGTGCAAACGTTTTTCCTTTCGATGAACAAAAAGCCTACAGGCGAATCCATGAGGAGAAATTTTCAGAAAGTAATTTGGTAATGCTGTCCGCAAGCTTCAAAATGAAGCAATTTTGGTGAAAATCTTGGTCACTCATACTTTAGGGCAAGAGGGAATTACATTCGCTCAACAAAGCAGAGAATCTTAACCTTTCAAAAGGGCAAGAAGCTATCTGAACCGTCCGAGAGGGCCCATAACCGGTGATGTCAACCTTCCAGATTTTTTCTGGATCTTACAGACTTTTGGACTTTTACCAGACATGTTTTTTAGGTTTCCAGACTTCCAGACTTTTGTCATTTCTTCCAGACATTTCCAGACTTTTGAGTTTCGACTTAAATTTTCTGACAAAACAGTAAAGATTAGAAATTTTCATTGCAAAATGGCAGGAAATGATTCGAATTAGTAATTGAAGGGTGCGAAATGCCACGAAGATGGTAGTAAAACAGGAAGTAAAGCATAAAACGTAGTACCACCGACATCACCACAATATGAATCAGGCATTGATAGTGTATAGAATGTTTGATTATGATAAAATAATAAGTGTTATTCCCTAGACTGCAATATTGCGATAATGCGATCTGGCGACCAAAAAAAGGCCATCACTTATAAAGTACGCCATCCAGACTTTTCCACACTTTTCCAGAATTTTTTTCAAAATCTTGCAGACATTTCTGAAAAACAGTTGACATAGCCCATACCGGCAATAAGGGAGTACGAACCGTCCGTAAGTGAGTGTTTTTCGATTTGTTAAAACACAATGAATATCAAAATAAAATGTGAACCGGGTTTAGACCATGGGCAATGAAAATAAATTATTTAGCGGGTTTGAGCCAATGGCAACCGATAGGATCAAAAAAGCTGGATTTAAACCCATGGCAATTGATTGTAAGTCGAGTTTTAGCCCATGGTCATCGATAATAAATATCCGCAGAAAAAGAAAAAAACAACAAAAATAACCAACATTTTTGACATTGAGTGTGATGAAGCTCATCAATATTGGTCACCCAAACCGAGATTTAATAACGTAAATATTTGAAACCCCCTTGAATCGTTGCTATGTATAATTCAAATCCCAAACGTTGCCAGTTGGCCAAACTCGTTGTTATATATCGCTTATATAATAGACCTCTCCTATACCTACACTTCGATGAGGTGATGACAATTCACTTTGGCATTATGTGGTTTCCACATTTGGCGATACTTCCCGGAGTCTGTTTTTGGCCAAGTTGACTGAGGAAATTTTTATTATCTCTTAAATTTTACAAGAATCTTTTATAATATTAATTGAATAGAACAGAGGCGAGCATTATTTGCTGTGCCGGCGTATCATGCTGCATTTGAGTTCATGTTCATAAAGCTGTGCTTGATAGAGAGCCGAATTTCCACGAATGGTTATGATCATTTAAAAAAAAATCGCTAGAACATTTTTTTTAAACAACTGATAACCCTACCGAAAAAAAAATCCTCGAGCGATTGCTCGCGCTCGCGTTGGTTGTTATTGTTGTCACCAAAACAGAACGTATCTACATACATCTATCCACCTCCCATAGGGCGGATGAACGAGATCAAAGCGGCTGCACCGCCCCAGCTCTGGTTGGGGGTGACAGACAGCAGTTTGCCGGCAACGGAAAACTGTTAGGTAGGTACCGAGGTCGAATGAATCGTTGTCGTCGTCGATTTTCCAACCCTGAAGGTGCAGCTGCTGCGCAATAACCCCGCCCTCCGCTTACGTTCATGATCACTTACCCATGGCTTTCTTGGGGCTGATCGGGGCCGTTCCGCCACCGTAGAAGCCCGAATCGTGGCTGCTGGTGCTGGTGCTGCGAACTTCCTGCTGATTGTTGAGGTTCTTGTTGTTTTCGTCGTCCGCCGATCCGGCACCTTGCTGCTCGTTGTTGTTTTCATCTTTGCTAGGGGGTTTGGTCTTCGGAGGCTCCGTGTGGAGCGGGATCACCATTGGATTATCGTAAATATCACTACCCACATCACTGGTTTTGCTACCTAGTTTACCCCCCTTGCCCTTTGGAATTTTCTTCGCCGCGCCACCACTACGATTTGATCCGATGCTGCTATCGGACGCGATATCCGAGGAACCCCCGACGGTCGACGATTTCCCGGAGGAACTGGTTTGATCCGTACCGGAACCGGATTCGTCTTCCGCTTCACTACTGCTGCTGGTGAGATCCGCAGCTTTGCGGTTGTGTCCATGCCCGTGGCGTTTCACCTTCCACAGAGGCCTCGGGCGTGCCACCAACACAATCGGGGATTTCTCCTCCTTCACGTAACATTTGCGCATCTGATCAAAGTTCAGCTTGACCCGCTTTTGGGGGTCAAACTTCTTCTTCTTCTCCGGCTTATCGTTGGCCATATCTTCTTCGTCCGACGACGACCAGTCGTCCTCGATGCCGGAGAATGAAGTTTCCGACGAAGACTCTTCGTCACTACCACCCGAATCCGAACTTTGGCCGCTGCTGCTGCTGCTGCTGATGCGACTGGAAGAACTATTATATCGCGAGGAACCCTTGAGTCCTTGCTGCTGCTGATTTTTGCTTCGCCGAACCGCGCCCGTTGACACTTGTTCACCAACTAATCGATCACCTGCGCTCAGCACCGACAAATCACTTAAATTAGCAACGGCGCCAAATTTATTCTTCGTCAATTTCCCCCCGATGCCTTCGGACGTGGACGACGGCTTATCAGCCGCGGCCGCCACGAGAGCCTTTTTCGGCGGTTGTTTTCCACCGTTTGCAGGAAGAAGCTTCTTCGTTGTCCCATCGTCCACCGATGATGCTTGTTGACACTTTGCACATTCCTTGATTTCCACCTCGAGCTTCGCGCCCATATTCAGCGTAATTTGATTCACTTTGGCTTTCATTTTTTCAACGTTTTCCTGCGCCTTTCGTTGCCGTTCAGCTTCTTCGGCGGCTGCAGCTGCAGCAGCAGCCGCCAGTTCAGCCGCCGTTGGCTTTGGTTTGACAACTTTGATTACCTTCTTCACCACCACCTTCGTTGGTTTCTTCTCGTCACCGCCTGCTCCTCCGATTGGATTAGTCGCTGATTTCGTCGGGTCGTTCACCGTTGGTGTTGTTGTTGTTGTTGGCGTCGTCGAAGTAGTCGTTTGTTTGATTGGTTGTTTGGGTTCAATAACCGGTTGCTGCGGTTTTCCGGTTCCGGGCTGTGGTTGCGTCGGTTTTTGTTTTGCCGTCTCGGCTACCTGTTTCTGCTGCTGTTGGGCGGCTAGCTTCTTTTCAGCTTCGGCCGCCATGTTTGGAGCCGCTGCTTTGACCAGTTCTTTCGGGGACAGCTTCTGGGTGATTGGTTTCTTGATCGGTGCGAGAAGGTTGGCGTTCGGTTGTTTGGAGTCTTCCGATGGACTCTTGGACGGAGTTGTTTCAGCTTTCTTGGAATCAGCTGCCGGTTTTGCTGGTTCAATTTTCTTCACAGCTTCGGGAGCAATTTTTGTAATTTGCGTTGCAGAAGTTTCCTCTTTTTTAGGAAGATCTTTCGTTGCGACTTTCTTAGTGTCTGGTGTATCCATCGAAGTTATTTTCTTCAGTACGGGTTTAGTGTCTAGAGAAGTTTCTTTCGTGGCAACTTTGGGTGGATCAACTGCTTTTGTTTTGTTCTCTAGAGCTTGCTTGACAGCTAGTTGTTCCTGATTAGTGTTCTTAAGACCTGCATTGGTTTCTGTCTTTTTTGCCTCTGAAATTGCCTCTTTAGGAGCCGACTCCTTCGTTTTTTCGTTCAACGTTGGTGAAGTGGGTAAAATTTTATCTTTAGTTGGTTCCACCACCGCTTTTCGTAGACCTTGAGGACTGCCAGAACTCTTTTCAACCATTTCCGTCTTTGAATCGGTTGTTTTGGGTTTGGTAAGCTCTTGTGGTTTCTCAACACCGATCGTTTTTTGTGTCTGAGCTACCATCTGTTCAGGTTTCTTCGTTTCCAACTTAGTAGTCTCCGCAGGTTTCTTGACCGTCTCCTTTGATTCTTCGTTTGCCTTTGACAACACTGTCTTTTGTCTTTCCTCCATAGTACCTACACTAGCGAGCGGTTTTGTCTTTGGCTCTATTTTCTCGTTTACTTTCGAAACTGCGTCAACTGCTGTCGGTTGCTGTTTCATCAACATTTCTGCAGGCTTCAACGGAGCCGTTTTGCTAGTAGCATCGTCTACCTTCGACGGTAATTTCTTATCCACACTTTCCACCGCTTTAACAGTCGATACCTCGAATGTCTTCTTCCCCTGGCCGGGAAGTTCCACCAATATTTCCGCTTCTTTCTTCTTCAACGCATCGGGAACCTTCTTCGCGAATCCCAACTCATCCTCCGGCTCTTCCACCGGTTTCGGCCACTGGGGCATGTTTCGTTTTCCTTCCGCCGGTGGTGAAATCATCAGCTTGGTATTGATTCCTTTGGCTTTGATCCCGGTTGGTGAAGTGTTTCCAACTCCACCAGTCGGCTCATTGGAAGGTTCTCCCTCTTCATCCCAAATGCCAAACTTCAGCAGAACCATTTCGTTTCGACGGGCGATTTCCTGCTTCCGCCGGTTGAAGTGGACAGTTTCCCGCGTTCCGATGTTGCCCCAGAAATCTTCGTGGTCTTGAACTGCGACCTTTTTGCGCAGTAAGGGTTTCTGTACTGTGGTAGTTAGTTTTGGTTGATCCAATTTCGTCGTTTTCTTGAGGATTGGTGATTCTGGCTTCGGTTTCGCAGCTGTATTTGAAACTTCTTCGACAATTGATTTGTTTAGCAGTTTGCTTGGTTCGTTTGTGATGTTGTCTTTTGCCTTTTGGTCAGTTATTGACTCACCAAACTTCTTTGCTGTAGGTGAGCTGACTGGTTTCGCTTTCGACGCTTCTTCGACAGTTTGAGCTTTCGGCTTTTCTTCTACCGCTTCGGGAAGCTTCTTGATTGCAGAAACTTCCGGTTTCCTCAAAGTCGCTTCCGGTAGATTTGGTTTTGATGCTTCAGTTGGTGTGTTGACAATTTTCTCTAATACCTTTTTAGGTGAATCTGGTGTTTTAGGTGATTCCAGTTTTGTTGGTTCTGTCGGAGTTTTCGCAATTTTCTCAGCTATCTTTTTAGGTGAATCTGGCGTTTTAGGTGCTTCTGCAAGCTTGGACTCCAACACCTTTGATTCAAGTTTCTTATCGGTTGTTTCAGTCTTTTTCATTGGCGTTGTAGGTTCCGACAATGATTCCTTTCCTTCAACCTTTCTACCTTCAACCGGTAACTCCAAAGTCGTTGGTGGTTTCTTTTTACCCCCCAAAGGCTTGAGCGCATCTTCCAAGTCGGTTGCTGTAACTGGTTTCGAGTTGCTTGTCAACTTCGCGGCCAAAATATCAGATTTCTGACCTAAAGGCTTTGTTTCTGTGTTTTTGGGCACCGGTTTCTGTTCCAGTTGATCTTTTAGCAGCTGAGCTTGCTTTTCTTCCAAAGACACCGCGCTGCTGCTCAGCGAAGCAGGCTTTGCTTTCGACGACGGAATTGTGCTGTCAACTGTTTTCGATTCGGCGGCAGGCTTGGTGACATCAGTCACGGGCTTCTTCTCTTTAGTTTCCTCGGTTTTTGGAGCAACTGTTAAAGACTTTGAGGCGATCGGTGTGTCAGATTCCGTTTTTTGTTTGTTTTCCGAAAGTTCGATTGGTTTAGCCTTGGAATCTGCCAGTTCCGTTTTGTTAAGCTTCGTTGTGTCTTCTGCCAACGGTTTCTTCTGTTTTGATTCAACAATTTTCGAGGTCACATCCGAAGTGGTTTTCTTCAGTTCGACCACCTTTTGAGTGGTTGCAGCCTCAGCATCTGGTGCTGTTTTGTTAAGCAGTAGCGACTTGGAGTTAGTTTTCCCGTACGGTTTCAGTTGTTTTGTGGCTGTTTGTGGTTCAATTGATTCCGAAGCAAGCTTCACCTCGGTTAGCTTGCTGAGTGCTTCAATCTTCTTGAGCATGTCCTGTGTTTTCTTCCGTTCGGTTAGCTCCTCGTTGGGTTTCGTTTCCGATTGTTCCGGTTTCTTTACCGTTATTGGTACGGTCTTACTGCTTGCGGTGTCATCCTTCGTTTGTGCAGTTTGTTTCAACGATTCGACCTTTGGTTCGACCTTCGATTCAGTCGAAGGTTTTTTAACAGATTGTTCAGGTTTCTTCACCACTGCTGGTTCGATCTTCGACAACTCGCCTACTGTGTCCAGCGACTCTGTTTTCTTCAGTATTCCAACCGGTTTTTTCTGATCACCTACTTTGTCCAACGACTCGGTTTTCCTCAGTATACCCACTGGTTTTTTCTTCTCGAGCGACTCCGTATTTGCCTCGGAAATCTTTGAAGCTTCAATCGTTGTTGTCGTTTCACTAATAGCATCCAATGGAACAGATCCACCTCGCGATTCACCCAAAGCCGAGGACAACTTCTGCTCGCTCAGCTTGGTTAACGCCTCAATCCTCTTCAACATATCCTGCGTCTTCTTCCGTTCGGCAAGTTCCCCATTAGGTTTCTTCTCCGGTGGTTCCGGCTTCTTCGCTTCCACCGGCTTCGGTAGCTCAATTTTTGCTACCGGAGTCGTTTCCTTTTTGTTGCCGTCAGTCTTCGTCGTTGGTTTAACTTCAACGACGTTAACAGCAGCAGTCTCCTCGACTGGTTTCACCTTTTTCTTGGGTAACTTTAGGACGGTGCACTCCTCAATGGATTCGACTTCGGCGAGTAGCTTCGGTGTTACCGTCGATTGGATTGTTGGGTCGTCGGCTGTAATTTTTAAAGGGGTCACGGTGGTTTCAACCTTGTCGTAGATGACGTTATCGTCGGCGTCGATCTTTGGTAGCACCTTCGTGCGGGTTCGCTTGACTTTCTTGAGTTTCTTTTTCTCCGGAATCTCGGAACTGCTAGAGAGGTGTTGTTCCAAGGCTTCCTTGAAGCGTTCTTCCAGGCCCTCTTGAAGAATGCCGTTGGATTGCTGAAGTTGTTCCTGGATTTGGGCGATCTCGTCTTCAATAATTTGGGACGCTCGACGGCGAAGCTCGCCCGCGTTCAAGCCATCGTCCAGCTTGTCGGAGTTGATGTCCGCACAGATTTCGTGAAAGCTTGGCATCTTGGCGGCACTTTTTCGTCGAACTGTTCCGCGTCTCTTCATGGGTGGCGATTCCGGAGCAAGGTTTTCGATGATCAAGGGGGTTTCATCGTGCTGGATGAGATGTTTTTCCAGCAACAGCTCCCCGGGACTTTTCGCGACCTCGGATTTCTTGGGTCTTAGGGAGAGTTCGTCTCTTAGCCTATCTCTCCAAGAGGTTGTCTTGACGTTGTTAACGCTGGGGTCGTAGTACAGCATGTCTTCCTCGAAGGAGGTTTCCGGTTCTTCTTCGCGGGAATACTTGCGTTCGATGCTGCCCCGAGATCCGCGTGATTTGCTGCGAGCTCGGATGGTGTTGAGTCGTACGACAGCTCGATTACGGTTGATCGTGGATCGGGCCTTGCGTTCCTCGACCCTTTCCATGAGTTCCTGCTCTCGAGCGCTGATCGTTGTGGACGTCGGAGAGGTCAGATTTACGGGTGGTGGCGCCGGTGGTTCTGGAGAAACGGACGCCTTCGGTGAGAAGTGATCGCGTTTGGGCGTAAGATCGCGGATGGCATATCGCGACGCCGATACGTCTATGTCAGCGGTGTTGATGACACGTCGAGGCTTCTGATAGGTCGGTGGAATATGGATTGGGATGAACTTTGGAGAACTAACTCGGGTTAGGGCAGCCACTCGAGGCGTCTCCGTAATGGGTGTTAGCTTCGGGATGTAGCCTCGGGAGAAGGACGGGGTCCGAGTAGCTGTGATCGGGTTCGGATATCCCCGGGACACCCCAACATAGCTCGGCGGCGTGTAGACGCTTGAAGACGCCACAATCGGCGCCGGAATGACCGGAGTATTTCCGATGTAGTTGTGGTACATCTCCGAGTAGAGCGGCATGTTTTCTAATCTTTCAACACACTTCAAACACGAATCATAACGCAATATTATGGGCTTGAGCTACACGTTTTCCACTTTTCAATCTTCGTAGAGCTGCCGAATCATGTGACCTAGACGAACTTAAATCACTTGCTTTATTCAATTTTATATTTCTTTATTCTTTTCGAGAGACACTGTGACACTTGACAATAATTTTCAAGAAGACTTTTTATTTTATCTTTTTCGCTGAAGGTAGCTCGTGTACACCGCACTTCAATCACGTAGCGACGATTGAAAAATCATCCTTTTGCTTTTTATCCCGTCGAGGCGGTTTTTTTTTTCTTTGCTGAAAATTGCCCTTACTGATGGCAAACGCGTGATCCTCGGAATACAAAATCTCAACAAGAAATCTCTTCCTGCAAAAATCGGTCACCACCTTTTGAACGAGACACACATCCGCACCGAAAAAACTTCATAATTTACCCCGAAACAGACAAAAAAATACCCGAAAAGCAACGGCACAGATTCACTGATCTACACCTACGCTTCCGAAAATTGAAAGCCTTTTGAACCCACAAGAATTCTTCCAACACGCAAACATCCTAAGGTCTAATTATCGAATAGAATTCTTCAGGTCAAAGCTCGATTACGACCCCAAAAACGAATAACCTTAGAAAATCCAAAACGTCGAACTTTTTCCGAGGGGTTTCGGAAAGTGAAAATAATTTCAATAATTTTCCCTGCGTTCTCGTACACTTGACGGCAGCAGTAAAAAATGGCACACAAGAGCAGAAAAAATAACAAAAAAAAAAATCCCCAACACCGGCCCGAGATTTTGCGCCGAACTCTTCGCAAAACGCGGAGACGGGCACACGCGGCGCGGGAATTTTAACGAAAATAGAACAACCGACCGAACCGACGTCGAAGTCGACTTTCAGCCAGATACCGTCACTGGCAGACTCGAAAATCGAAAGACCGGGTCTCTTACTAGCAGCAGCCAGCAGCCGGGAGCACACCTGTCACCTGATATGATCTTTTCCCGTCCACACACCCGTCTTCACGCGATCACTCAAAAGAAGAAATTTTCAAAAAAAAATCCGGCCCACAGTTCAGCCACCCCCGTTGTCGTCTTCTTACTACTTCTTCTCGGTTCTACGCGGTTAACCCGATGTGACGCGGGGCGGTTCGATTTTGCGGTCCCGGTTTCTAGCAGGAACCAATCTGGTCAACGGATGCTTGAAAACTAAATCGCAGAGTGCCGAATCTCGATCTATGGACTCAGATGTGGTCTGGCTTGGTCAGACTCTTGAAAACTCTCCGCCGCCATCAGTAAGAGAGAAAATTTCGGTACTTTTTGGGGGAGAAAATTCGGGGTTTTCCCTAGGAATTGGTGAGAAAATGCTATGTTATGCCATGTCACAGAGCTAACTGGCGCATAGAGCGAAATACTAACTTACAGGTGATTTGTGTTGAATAAAATAAAAGAGACCGGGAGCTGAGGCCGGGAGTTTCGATTTCAGTAGATCGAAAATTTATCAATTTTTTATGCAATTGTAATCGTGCTTTATTGATTTAACGATCACAAAAAAATTTTTATTGAAAGTTCATTACAGATCAAAATGCAGGAGATGAAAACGACTCAATTGTTTTTCTATTCTATGATTTTCCACGATTCGATACCACGATAAAGAAGTGTGAATATTCGGTAAACCGTCCCCTCTCCTTTCTAGATTTGTAGGACAGATGGGGGTTCCAATCTCGCTGGAAAACAGGCGATTTTTTCAGTTTTTTTTTCAATAAGCTTAAAAAATCACAATTTTGTCAGAACATGCGTCAAATTTAATTTAAAAAAAAAACATAAATTAAAAATAATAGTTGAATTTCAATCTTTTTTTCAGAGATTTTTTAAACCAATTTTTAACGGTCGCCATTAACTGTCGTCAATCACAGCGTCGAAATGGCACTTACGAAGAAATATTCATTCCGATAATGGCGCTATCGATCGGGCGATAAGGTTAGATTCTGATCAGATGCACATTCATTTTATTCATGAACACTTTGTTTCTGTTAGAATTTTTTATCAATCATATTTTGCAGAATGTTGAATTGCTTTTTGGCATGGTATTTGTAGCCGGTGAGCCGTTGTTTATTTTTCGAAAAAATTTAAGATATTTACGGCTTATGTTCTTTCGTTATTTGATACCTCATGTTTCTCTAATTCTTCCCATCACCTACGAAAATGGTATTTCCATTTTCGTTAGCCGAAAAACACCTATTCACCTTCAGAAAGTTCAGAACGTCCAAAATTAAACACGAGCTAATTGCACTGAATTGGACCATTCTAATGAAGTGAGATCTTACTGCATAAATAATTTAGCATCGTTATTATTAACTTTGGATTTATGGAAAACTCAATATTTTGATTCGCTCTTGGTGGACACTGGGTATAGCAAAGCATAGCATAGCATAGCATAGAATAGCATAAAATTCAATATTCATTCATTCATTCAATATTCAGTGATGGTCTGGATTATCAGTGTGTGAATAAAATCAATCATTCATACTGATGAACTAACGAACCTAAATAAAAAAAAAACTTGTTCTTGAATCTTTTTATTATCCTCCTTTTAATAAGGGATTCATAGATATTCCAGTTTCAGTAGTACAGATTTAATATTATAGATTTTAACTCATTTAACAACATTGTTGAAGACTGCAAAACGATTTGACCGATGCTTTGATAATATCCAAGATACAATTTGTTTTAAAGATTTTATTTTTGCGTAGTTGGAAAAGTAAACAAAATTAAAACAGCTATTACATTTTTCTACCAAATCAAATTTATTCGTGGTCTCCGAGGATGTGGGTCATCCAATTGAATCCTTTTTTTATATTATACTTATGTGCAAAGTAACGCTTCTTAATTCAGTTTTCACTAAGTGAATTTTTTTGAGCATTCCGTAGCTGATCTACAGCCTTTTTTCTGAGCATTTTTTTCGATTTTTTTCTTTAGACTTTGAATAACGGAAAACTGAAGTGCTGTATGTGAATAATGTCTGAAAAACATATTTGATCTACCGTACGAGGTTGACAAAACTATAAATTTTGTTAAAATCGGTTGGGAAACAAGAGAGATGTTTTGGTTTTAGTCAAGAATCTCATCCTGGATTATTATTCGTATTCCTGATTTCTTAATGTTTCAATTTTCACTTTGATACGGAAAAGTTTTGATCCCGAATCGTCAATGTGAATTCAAGCTTGCAATTTCTTACACCTTATTGTAATTTCCATATTCTGTGTTCTGAAGTGAGTAAATGCCAATATACAAAATCTGATTTCAAATTTAGTGTTGAATTAAAATTGTTATTTTAGTTTTTGTATCTGAACACTGATTTTGGATCCTAGATGGCATAATTAAAAATTTAGCTATTTCTGCTCAATAATTTTATAATTTTATAATCTAATCTAATTTTAAATTTTCGAAACTCGCCATATCTTTGTTGTAGGTAGTGTTGTTATATCTTCGCAGTCAAAACCATGCTCAAGTGGGCGTGCAGGAACAAAAACAAGTCCCCCATTTCACGAGTCGCGAAATGATTCATATAACTCCCTGCTGCATGCAGCGATCACTTGCCAAGATATGGCCAACAGCCAGCAGCAGTCATTGAGGAAGGTGGTGTTGTTATTTGGTAGAGGAAAAAAAAGAAAAGGTGTCTGCTGAACCAAAAATAACGATGATGTGAGAACATTACCAACCTACCGACTACATTAGCTTAAGCTACGGAAAAACGGCTCCTGCTGATGGATCATGAAATGGTGCAACCAAAATTTGACTCTGTTCTGGCTGGCACAGTTGTTGATTGTTGTTGAACCAACCTTCCGAAGGGAATCGCAGTAGATCGCAGTAGATCCTTTTGATATCGCAGTAGATCTCGCGATGGGAATAGAATTTTAAAGTGTTATCATTCAGGAAAAATTTGTTGACTACGTCAGTTAGCTTTCTTCGGGATTGAGGGAACTTCTTTCTGCCCAACACGTTTAGTTTTATTTATTCATTACGATTACATGATTCAAAAAAAATTAGGTCATTTTTTATCATTTGGCTCCAAAAGTATAAGTTTAGAACGAAATTTTGGAAAGTTTAAAAGTTGAGTGAATTTGAGGAATTAGATAATTATACCGTGAACCCACCCCCGGGCTTGTGATATAGCTCAGTTGGCATGTCTGTTGTCTCCTGAGCCGATGTCCGCGAGTTTGAGCCCAAGAGCAAACATCGAACACAGTTGTACCGGATAAGTTTTTCAATAATGATCCGCCAACTGCAACATTGATAAAGTCGCGAATGCCATAAAGATGGTAAAACGACTATAATCGAAACAAAAAAAAAAAAAAAAAAGTGAACCCACCAAGAAAGAAACATTCATCTGTCATCGATAAATTGGGATCTAATTTCGACTTAAAGTTCGATCCAAGTTTAGTTATGATACCAGACAGACAGAACTAATGAAATCATAACGGCATCTGAAAATACCTGAGTATGATTCGAATTCTTTACTCTTTGGAGCCACCATTAAATTTCATCATTCGAAAAAATTAACAGTTGTCATAAAAAGAGCTACAAATGTTAACACTTGTAGTTTAAACAATTAATATTACTCAAAGCTTTTACATTTAACCTGACAATGACGGTGAGAATTTGATTTTTTTTATTTCTTCCATTCGAACTGAAGTATCTCAAATATTACAAAACGTGTATTGTAAAAACCTCATAATGCACACTAAGGTGGCAATGGTTGTATGGAAAAAAATTTATGATTTGTAGATTGGCCCAAAAACATACCTTTAGAGAATCTCAGGTCAATCGGACTGGGTTCAGCTGTGCCTCAAAGCGCTCAAAGTTTCGGTTTTTGACCAAACGAAATCGGAAAAATCGGAATTTTAATTTTGATGTCAAATGACATAAAAATGCTTAAAAGGTTGAAATCTGGTTTTATTTCGAAAATTATTTTTTGTCAAAAATTGACAACAGAAGGTGTGAGCAACCTTTTTAACCAACGGGCCAATATAAACTTGAAATCTTATCGACGGGCCGCAATAAAGATAACTGTTTTTTTTATAATTAGCAGAGCTTCACGTCGTATTTTATAACTTAAATTTTTTTTTTAAGACATACACCGTCTTAGCAAATTTAGGCTTTACAGACTGAACAAATGACGTGGACAACTTAAGATTAACAATTCATTTTTGGCAAACACAAATCTGAAAAAGTAATAATAATAAAACGAATTCACGTGTTTAAAAACAGGAATTCAATACGATTTTTTAAATACCCGATATTGAAAAGGTACGTCAATTTTGTATACTACTTCTTGGAGAACATTCATTCTTACAACATTCTTGTTCAAACGTAGAGCGCTATTCTTCATCACTTTCATTTGAAAATCTTCCGGAGCTTACCACAGAGATAGCTAAGAGTGAAAAATATATATTTAAAGAAATCACCGTTTTGACTTTCTGTGATTTTTTTCAACAGTCAAAACTTGTCCTCATAACATAGATTTTCCTACAAACGGTAAAAATCACGTTCTTTAAATTGAAGTTCAGTATTGGATCATTGCATTGAGATGTTGAGCACGATTGTCAAAATTACAGAAAAATGATCAAATTCACATATTTTTAAGCAACTTTTCAAAAAATGCATGGAATTTTCGTTAAAAGTGACAAATTTGATAAAATGTTGACCATTGAAAACATTGACAAAAATAACAAAACTGATAAAACTAAAAAACAAAGTTACAAAAATTGAAAAAGGGACAAAAATGAGGAAGTTGGCATAAAGACAGCTTGATCAAATGGAAATGGTTAACATAAATGACAAACCTTACGAAGAAGACAAAACTGACGAAATTGACAAAAATAACAAAGTGGACTATCCGTTTAAAAATTCTTTAAAATAACAAAATATATAAAATTAACAGCATTGACAAAATTTCAAAATTGACAAAACTGACTAATTAGCCAAATTGACAAAATTGACAAAAATGATAAATCATAAAAAAGCAAATAAGCAAAATTGACAAAATTGTCAAAATTTCAGTAAATTGACAAAAGCGACTAAATTGACGAATTTCGAACCACATTGAAAAAATTGACAAAATAGGTTAATTTGATAAAATCAACGAAATTTTTAAAATTGACAAAAGTTACCACATGGACTACACAAATAAAAATTAATGAAATTGACACAACTAACAAAACTGACAAAATAGCGAAAATCTACAAACAGGAAAAAACTTGTCAATTTTGTCAATTGTGTTAGTTTGTTATTTTTGTCAACTTTGTAAATATTATAAATTCTGTTATTCCATTAAAGCCAATTTTGCAATTTTTTTAAAAAATTGATAATTTTCGACAATTTTGTCGATCTTGGCATTGTAACCTAATTTATCAAATTTTTTTACAGTGATGTCATTTGTGCATTTTTTAAAAATTTTTGTTAATTTTGTCATTTCTGTAATGTGTGTAAATTTGTAATTTTTTATATTTCTGTATTTTTTGTATTTTTAAATTTTTTAAATTTTTGTTATTTTTGTTTTAAACTTTGGCAATTTTTGTTTTTTTGTTACTCTAGTAATTATTGTAACTTTTGTAATTGTTGTATTTTTTGTAATTTTTATCATTTTTTTCATTTTTGTCATTTTTCACAAATTGTGAATTGTCAATTTTGTCAATTTTGTCAAATTTGTCAAATTTGTCAAATTTGTCAATTTTGTCAATTTTGTCAAATTTGTCAATTTTGTCAATTTTGTCAATTTTGTCAATTTTGTCACTTTTGTCAATTTTGTCAATTTTGTCAATTTTGTCAATTTTGTCAATTTTGTCAATTTTGTCAATTTTGTCAATTTTGTCAATTTTGTCAATTTTGTCAATTTTGTCAATTTTGTCAATTTTGTCAATTTTGTCAATTTTGTCAATTTTGTCAATTTTGTCAATTTTGTCAATTTTGTCAATTTTGTCAATTTTGTCAATTTTGTCAATTTTGTCAATTTTGTCAATTTTGTCAATTTTGTCAATTTTGTCAATTTTGTCAATTTTGTCAATTTTGTCAATTTTGTCAATTTTGTCAATTTTGTCAATTTTGTCAATTTTGTCAATTTTGTCAATTTTGTCATTTTTGTCATTTTTGTCATTTTTGTCATTTTTGTCATTTTTGTCATTTTTGTCATTTTTGTCATTTTTATCATTTTTGTCATTTTTGTCATTTTTGTCATTTTTGTCATTTTTGTCATTTTTGTCATTTTTGTCATTTTTGTCATTTTTGTCATTTTTGTCATTTTTGTCATTTTTGTCATTTTTGTCATTTTTGTCCTTTTTGTCATTTTTGTCATTTTTGTCATTTTTGTCATTTTTGTCATTTTTGTCATTTTTGGCATTTTTTCATTTTTTCATTTTTTCATTTTTTCATTTCTTAATTTTTTCATTTTATTCAATTTTTCATTTTTTTTTATTTTTTCACTTTTTAATTTTTTCATTTTTTAATTTTTATATTTTTTAATTTTTTAATTTTTTTATTTTTTAATTTTTTAATTTTTTAATTTTTTAATTTTTTAATTTTTTCATTTTTTAATTTTTTCATTTTTTCATAATTTAATTTTTTCATTTTTACATTTTTTTCATTTTTTAATTTTTTAATTTTTTCATTTTTGCATTTTTTCATTTTTTCATTTTTTAATTTTTAATTTTTTAATTTTTTAATTTTTTAATTTTTTAATTTTTTAATTTTTTAATTTTTTAATTTTTTAATTTTTTAATTTTTTAATTTTTTAATTTTTTAATTTTTTAATTTTTTAATTTTTTAATTTTTTAATTTTTTAATTTTTTAATTTTTTAATTTTTTAATTTTTTAATTTTTTAATTTTTTAATTTTTTAATTTTTTAATTTTTTAATTTTTTAATTTTTTAATTTTTTAATTTTTTAATTTTTTAATTTTTTAATTTTTTAATTTTTTAATTTTTTAATTTTTTAATTTTTTAATTTTTTAATTTTTTAATTTTTTAATTTTTTAATTTTTTAATTTTTTAATTTTTTAATTTTTTAATTTTTTAATTTTTTAATTTTTTAATTTTTTAATTTTTTAATTTTTTAATTTTTTAATTTTTTAATTTTTTAATTTTTTAATTTTTTAATTTTTTAATTTTTTAATTTTTTAATTTTTTAATTTTTTAATTTTTTAATTTTTTAATTTTTTAATTTTTTAATTTTTTAATTTTTTAATTTTTTGATTTTTTAATTTTTTAATTTTTTAATTTTTAAATTTTTTAATTTTTTAATTTTTTAATTTTTTAATTTTTTAATTTTTTAATTTTTTAATTTTTTAATTTTTTAATTTTTTAATTTTTTAATTTTTTAATTTTTTAATTTTTTAATTTTTTAATTTTTTAATTTTTTAATTTTTTAATTTTTTAATTTTTTAATTTTTTAATTTTTTAATTTTTTAATTTTTTAATTTTTTAATTTTTTAATTTTTTAATTTTTTAATTTTTTAATTTTTTAATTTTTTAATTTTTTAATTTTTTTATTTTTTAATTTTTTAATTTTTTAATTTTTTAATTTTTTAATTTTTTAATTTTTTAATTTTTTAATTTTTTAATTTTTTAATTTTTTAATTTTTTAATTTTTTAATTTTTTAATTTTTTAATTTTTTAATTTTTTAATTTTTTAATTTTTTAATTTTTTAATTTTTTAATTTTTTAATTTTTTAATTTTTTAATTTTTTAATTTTTTAATTTTTTAATTTTTTAATTTTTTAATTTTTTAATTTTTCAATTTTTTAATTTTTTAATTTTTTAATTTTTTAATTTTTTAATTTTTTAATTTTTTAATTTTTTAATTTTTTAATTTTTTAATTTTTTAATTTTTTAATTTTTTAATTTTTTAATTTTTTAATTTTTTAATTTTTTAATTTTTTAATTTTTTAATTTTTTAATTTTTTAATTTTTTAATTTTTTAATTTTTTAATTTTTTAATTTTTTAATTTTTTAATTTTTTAATTTTTTAATTTTTTAATTTTTTAATTTTTTAATTTTTTAATTTTTTAATTTTTTAATTTTTTAATTTTTTAATTTTTTAATTTTTTAATTTTTTAATTTTTTAATTTTTTAATTTTTTAATTTTTTAATTTTTAATTTTTTAATTTTTTCATGTTTTAATTTTTTAATTTTTTAATTTTTTAATTTTTCATTTTTTAATTTTTTCGTTTTTCATTTTTCCATTTTTTTCATTTTTTCATTTTTTTATTTTTTCATTTTTTCATTTTTTAATTTCTTAATTTCTTAATTTCTTAATTTTTTAATTTTTTAATTTTTTAATTTTTTAATTTTTTAATTTTTTAATTTTTTAATTTTTTCATTTTTTTCATTTTTTTCATTTTTTCATTTTTTCATTTTTTTATTTTTTCATTTTTTCATTTTTTCATTTTTTCATTTTTTCATTTTTTCATTTTTTCATTTTTTCATTTTTTCATTTTTTCATTTTTTCATTTTTTCATTTTTTCATTTTTTAATTTTTTCTTTTTTTCATTTTGTCATTTTTTAATTTTTTCATTTTTTAATTTTTTCATTTTTTTATTTTTTCATTTTTTCATTTTTTCATTTTTTCATTTTTTAATTTTTTTTATTTTTTCATTTTTTCATTTTTTTATTTTTTCATTTTTGCATTTTTTAATTTTTTAATTTTTTAATTTTTTAATTTTTTAATTTTTTAATTTTTTCATTTTTAAATTTTTTAATTTTTTTAATTTTTTAACTTTTCAACTTTTTCATTTTTCCATTTTTTTTAATTTTTTCATTTTTTCATATTTTCATTTTTTTCTGTTTTCATGTATTCTTTTTTTCATTTTTTTCCATTTATTCATTTTTGATTTTTTTCATTTTTTTCCATTCATTCATTTTTGTTTTTATTTTTTATTTTTGTCATTTTTGTAATTTTTGTCGTTTGTTTACCAATTTTTTAATTACACATCATTTGTATCATCGTTTGTTCAATTGATTGAGTTTGCCAATTTTGCCAATTTTGACAAATTTGGTCCAATTTTTTTTTTCATCGTATTCTTCAATTTTTCAAGTTTTATTTTTTTTAAATTGTCAATTTTATCATTTTTGTTATTTCTGTCAATTTTTCATTTGAGACATTTTTGTCATTTATGTCATTTTATTCATTTTTGTTAATTCTAAATTTGGCGATATTTTCGATGTTGTCTTTTTGTTGAACTTTTTCATATTTCCGATGAATCTGGCAATTTTGTCTTCTATCGGAGTTCATCTTTTTTTTCAATTTTTTGAGTTTTGAACTTTTTTTTAAACTTTAAATTTTGTTTTTTTGTCATTTCTGTCAATTTTTTCATTTGAGTCATTTTTGTCATTTCTGTCAATTTAGTCATTTTTGTAAATTCTAAATTTGGCAACAACAGTTTTCTTAAACTTTTTCAATTTTGTCAATTCGGTCTATTTTTTTTATTTTTTAAACTTTCCAAATCTTGTTTATTATTTTAATTCCGATATATCTGGCTATTTTGTCTTCTACCGTGTCCATGACGTCATTTAAAACTTGACTTTATATTTTCGATCATTTTCATAAGTGATGGCTGGATGTTTCTAGAAAGGTAAAGAGAAACCTTTTTTGGAGTTATCATTTGCATGAAAAACAACATTTTAAACTGTTTTTTCCTAATCTATAACAGTGTAAAGAGAAGAAAAAATCCAGCTATTTTAGATAAAAATCATTTTAATTGTTCAGCCCAGTTTCGATAAAACACCGAGAAAAAAATATAGAACCAATAAAAGGTGTTGAAACGAGTAAAGTAAAAATTTCACTTGATTTCATTCCTATATACAAATAAAAAATCCTAAATTTAATGAAATATTTACCATTTGCATACTCCAAAGTTCACTGACCTTTTCCTAAATCTGCATCTGCCAAATAACAAAATTAGAAGTACGTACACAAACACGAGGTCAGTTTTTGTCAATTGTCACTCAAATCAATCACGAATCGATGCGTCTGACGACAGGTGACAGATTGGATCATGTTATCTAAGTAAGTCTAAGCAAACAGTCGTCGTGCGAACGATGAATAATCATCATCCGTTCTAATCTGAGAATAGAATAGCTCATTTTTGTTTATTTATGTATGTTCGAGATAAGTGTGGAACAGGATGTTTCTTTAAATCTTTTATAGGTCGTTTATTTTCCTAAATTACCCTAGATTTGTTGAATAACTTAATCCACATTTCCCAATAACACTTCCTCTCCGTGTTTTATGCATTTTACTGCACATTCTTTGGAATCATTTGACATAACCCTGCAGTGCAATTTATTCCTCCCAAATTGCCCACTCAGCGAATGTCACAACATACCATTTGTCAATAGACATAAACATCAACCCCGGACAGAATGTTGTTCCATGCTTCCTGGTTCACCTCAGCCGTGGTTGTAGCGTATTGTGACACCCGCGGGTTTAGTATTTATGACACCGGACCGATTATTACGAACAACCCACGTGAGTTGAATCGCGGGAATTTCGAAAGCAAAAACCTAGTAGGCACGACATCGCCTGCTATGTTTTTTAGCCGTTTTTCCTACAATCCAGGGAAAGTGCAAATTACTGTGAAGGGGAAGCATCGGTGTCTCAAGCGTCTTTTCTTTTCCTGACAATTTGTGAAAGATTTGTGAGCGTTTGTGGTAATATTTAAGTTTTCGAGGTGTGGGCGTGACCTGTTCTCTCATCTGCAGCAGCACCTCTTCAGGATGGATGTATAATTTATCCCACGCTAAAGTGGATTAATTTTCCGTTAAAGCATTAGCCTCGACACTCAACAACAACAAGGAAAACAAAAAAAAAAAGAGGGTAGGGGGCTAGCTGATACCGGATCTGTGCCCCAAAACAGACAACAATTTGATGTTGTTGATCTTCCCACTTTTCAACTCGAACAAACGAACAAACGGGGGATCAAACTGATTTCGGGATGTGTTAAAAATATTCCCGCAAGGCGATTAAAACGTCGGCGGCTGATATTTACTGTACACAGCAAAAAATAATGTAGCGATGGACGATGTAATTTCTGGGGATTACGTATTTCTGTTGCAATAATACATCTAAATGATGTACACAACGTGAATACGTCGTGGAGTGTAATATCAAAACCTTCTATGTGATATCGCATCAAGTAGTCAATGTTTTCCTTTGTTGACGTTGGAATTTGATTTCATTTCAAAAATAAAGAAACGGATTATGGACCTCATCTGTATTTGTTTGGCTTGTAAGTACTTCCAAAATTAATTTAAAATATAAGCAAACCCACTGCTTCAAAACAAATTTCATTATTTTTCCTTTTTTTAGGAAATTTGGCCCATATGGATCAGCGGTACGAAACAAATTATTTGTCTCCAAACAACCGGGTACATCAAGACAGTGTAAAATTAGGTACCATTTGCGACTCAAGTTATGTGCAGGTATTTGATGTAATATAGCAATACTTTTTTTGCTGTGTATGGTTTAAGTTATTTTACAGGTCTACAACAACCGAACTAGAATAGCACCCACGCTCAAAAGGTAGGAAAATGCTTGGATGCTGCCAAAAACGAGAGGATCGTAACGCAAAACGGAATAGTGAAAATTGTTTTCCCTCCCTGAGCAAAGTTTGTAAAGCTGATCGTGACGGGGAAAGCTTTTCCCCGTGAATTTTCGTTCAAGAAAAACACTAGCGCCATCTTTTGCCGAGTAGCGATGATAGGTTGTCATCTAGGGTGGTACAAAAACTTAAAAAACTGAACGACCTTTCTTTGAACCTCAAAAGATGATTTCCGTGATTTTGCCATTTACCTTAGTTATAATAATAATAAAAATAAATAATAGTACTTACCTTCGCACTTGAGCCCCTGGCGGAAGAAACCGTACAGCAGCGAGCCGCAGTGGTCGCAGAACGTCGGCGACATGAACGTGTATACCCTAAAACGATGTGGTAAGTCTATCTTAAACCGTTCCCTTAAATACTGGAAATGGAAAATGGGGAGACAAAAGAGAAAAAAATAAATAAATTATTTATTTTGAGGTTTAGGGAAAGTTTATATCAATCAAAACTAAAGGACTGTTTGTCTAATTTAATTGATTATTTTTCATTTTTCTGCAGGTTCTTGGGATTTTTTAAATTCATCAGTTTTTAGGTACAGTTTTTTTTTCTTTTGAAAGGCGATCCAAAATAAACAATTGCATTTAAGTGAAATGATGATTCTAATTTAAAGTGGCATGCTTGGCGGAATCAAAACTAGAGAGAATTTTATTTTTATAGAAATATGAAAGAAAGGTGAATAGGTATTGAAATTTTTAGCTAGTGGGCATGGCGATGAAAAGCTACTATGAATTGTAACGCCTTTTCATCAACATGTCTAAAATTTCAACACCCATCAAGCTTTTTCCTATGTATGCTTATGTAAAATGTTATCGAGTTAGGCAAAAAATTATGAGAACCCCCTCTTCCCTATTCATCTCCCCACTGAAGTCCCCGAATAAGCATAGAAACATTTCTCCATCCCTAAAACACTCCCCTCTTAAAGTTGGTTTTTTTTTCATATGACTAATTTTATAGATTTTAAAAAAAATGTACTAGGCTTCCTATCTCACTAAATGAAAGAAGGGAAGGGTAGTATCAAAATACAATCCCCTACCAAATTCGGTGTCTTTCAACTGATCAACTCTCGACATCTTTGAAAAAACTGTAATGGCTTCTTCTTCTCTTCCTATTTGGTTAATTGGGATCAGGGAGGGGTCTCAAACAACCATAGAGTCTTTTTCCGCATTCAAATAATCTCCCATGCCAAATTTAGATCCCTTTGTTCGATTATTTCACCGGTCATGCATAAAATTGTATGGGATCCCCCTCCCCCTTAAGGTTTCTCTAATGAAAGGTGGGAAGAGCTTCAAATCATCTTGGGAACATTTCGTTCACCCAAATATCCTCGCATGCCAAATTTGATTCCTCTCGTTCCCCCCCCCCCCCAGTTGATCAGTGCAGTGTATTGCAAAAATTTGTATGGGCCCCCCTCCCCTCTTCCAATCTCCTCAATTCAAATTTGGAGAAGTTTAAAACGATCATAGAACCTTTTCTTATATCCATATCCTTGTATACCCCCTCCCCCGTTCAATCTCTCCGCTGGAAGAAGGGAGGGGTCTCAAATAATCATTTAAACATTTCACGTATCCAAATACTCTCACATGTCAAATCTGGTTCCATTTGCCAGCCTAATTCTCGAGTTATTTTGAAAATTATATAAATAAAAGACCCCCCCCCCCCTCCCCTCTTAAAAAAAAGAAGGATACTTAGCTTTCATAGAAATATTGCCCGTAACCAAATCCCTGCCAAATTTGGAAAAAAAAATCGGTTCAGCAGTTTCCGAGTCTAAAGGGAACAGACAGACAGACAGAAATCCATTTCTTCTTCTAAAAATCAAAAAATTGTGTAAAATAAAAATTTATGAATAAATTTTCGATATCTTTTCAATGAGAGCACATTAAATTATTATTTGAACACAAAGAAGATTAGATTCTCTGAAATGATTTTTTTTAACTTGATTTGAAATTGTTTTTCAATAATTGTTTTAAATATGATATTAGAAACTCGTTGTTATTTGCCTTTCCCCATGCGTTGTGGGGAAGGTCCACGAATATCCATAACAAAATTTTTCGTAACCAAACAACATCACATTTCACATATGGTTTCATTCGCTTTATAAGTTTTCGAGCTATACATACTCCTTTGTCACATTTCTTCTCTGAAAGATGGAGATGTCTTGAATCTTAAAAAACACCTCTCATATAAAATATAGTTCCTATTGCTTGAAAAGTTTCAAAAACTATGCGATTAAACCTCGCCATTTCCTACTCTGTACTGTATGGAATCTTTCTTTTAAAGAAAAAGAAACATTTTTCGTACTCGAATACTTTTTCTTTCAAATTTGGTTCTATTTGTTGGATAAGTTCTCAAGTTATACAAACAATTGTGCGAAACTCCTTTTCCCCTCTTTTATCCCCAACTGGAAGGTGAAGAGGGTTTTTTTTAATAACCATGGAATCATTTCTCGTATGGAAGAGTGGGGAATCGTTGGCCACTTTTTTCGTTGTTCCATAACTTCTTTATAATAAAAGATAAAATGAAAATAAAAAATGGTATGGTTTTCTATATTTTCAAGGTATCATAAGGTATTTTTTTAAATTTTTTAATAAGTTATTTCCCCAAATTCTGACTGTTTTAAAAAAAGCAATATTTTTTGGATTTTGAAAAATGGTGGGGAATTGTGGGCCACTAAATCCAAATTGACCAAATAACATGCAAAGTTTATGAATTGACCCCCCAAGCAACCAAAAGTCTCATATCTACTTAAACTCGTTCCTCCAAAGTTCGAATTTCGCTGAACAAAGGTTTCAAAGGGAATTGGTACCGATTTTTCTCTAATGTGAGCATGAAAGTTACAAAATGTTCCTCAAACAGCCTTCTATGGACTTGAAGTTCCAAAAAGTTCCTCAAATAGCTTTTTTGTGACATGTCAAACGCACCAACACAGTATCAAAGTTACAAATTAGGTCTCAAATAGCCTTCTGTAAACTTCAAGTTCTAAGAAGTTCATCAAATAGCCTTCTGTGAACTTGAAGTTCCAAGAAGTTTCTCAAATAGCCTTTTTTGTGACATGACAATCGCATCATTCGGAATAAAAGTTACATATTGGGTCTCAAATGGCCTTCTAAGGACTCGAAGTTCCAAAAAGTTCCTCAAATAGCCTTTTTGAGACATGTCCGCCATTACATGAATATGTAATGTGAACGAACATCACAAAAGGGCATATAATAAATAAATCATTTTTTTGAGCTCGGAAATTGTTGAAATGTATAATTTTGATTGAAATTTCAACTCAGAACAACTTAAAGCTAACTCGCAAATGATTGTTTTTGAAAAGAATAAATACTTTGACTTTATAAAATTTCGTCCAACTGTATTAACTTACCATGAATTTACTTATCACACATTGAAAGTCAGTTGAAGATATTCATTAATAAAATTTGAAGAAGAAAGAAGAAAGAAGAAATTGTATAATTTTATGCTTAACAGTTATAAACATGGAATTTCATTTTTTTTTAAACCGATATTATTTTAACGGATGATTGATTTATACGCCGTTTCGTAATGTTTCTTAGTAATAATCAACATGCATCTTTGCTGCTGGCCGCTGGCTGCCCTTGCGGGTATTTTAGGAAGCTTACAACCACTTCGAATTTTAGCTGCCGGCAAGGCAATATCCAGGCATGGCGTCGTGGCAGCGTGTTCGGCTATCATCTCGGAGGATCGGGTTCAAATCTGGTACCAGAACTAATTTTTTCCATTAGGTTGTTTGATTGCTTGAGTAAGCGAATCAAATAATTGTGTAGCAGAACTGGCGTGCGTACCGGCATGTATCGAACAAAGTTAAAAACAAAGCAAATTAGGAAAGATCAATTGAGGGAGGTGATGGGAGGAATAAAGATGGATGCCGAGAAACCGGCAGCACTACATGGGCTTACCAAAGTAAGAGAAGAGAGGAAAATTATTCTTTTTTGTTTTCGCTGATTAAACGTTTACTTGTGGGCTGAATAGAAGGCCGTTCAAATCTGTAATGGAACTTCAAAGTTTCAATAAGAACTTAAATTTTGGGCTGAATAAAAGGAACTTCAGCACATTGGTTATGCTGATTAAACTCTGTTCGACCTTTTTAATGAGACTTTTGGTTGCTTGGGCCAAAACTGTGATTTCATAAATCATTTCGTTGTTTTAAAGCAATTTCAGATGGAGAAATAAAAAAAAGAGCTGTGTATGATCGAATAGATTCCAAAACCTGGCACGCGAACGTTTTTGCAAATTTTCTTATATAGGATGAACAAAATATTTATCATAACTCTTCATTTGGCATAAGAAAACTTTACAGATAGGAAAAACGTATTTTAAGTTCTGAATGTGTATAATAAATAACATAAAAATATAGGTGATTCAAGATGTGTGGCCCACGATTCCCCACAAGCTATGATTTGCAAATTAGTTGCGTTTGTGTGACTTATTGATGTTTCATCAAAAATTCCTTTTTCACGTGAAAGATCATGACAAAATGGCCCACGATACCCCACTCTCCCCTACCCTTACTCTCTCCCATGTTAAAATTGGGTTAAATTTATTTGATGAGCTCTTGATTTTATCAAAACAAACGTTTAGCACCTGTCTTTTTTTTCCTATCCCGTGAGAGAAACCAAACTATTTTAAAATATTTCTTGAATTAAAATACTCCTCCCAATTTGTTACTATCTGCTAGATGTATAGCACTCGAATTAAAAAAAAAGGAGGGAGCTCCCTTTCCTTCTTCCTATCGAATCAGTGAAAGGAAGAAGAAGCCTTAAACAATCATAGAAAAAAATGTACTGAAATATCCTCTGCTATTAAATTAGAATCATAAGTTCTCGAGTGATCCAAAAATATAGTATGAAAACCTCCATCCTCCTTCCCCTGTTCCCGTTGAAGAGAGGAAGGGGTCTCGAAAACACAAAAAAAAAACATTTATCGTAGTCAATTATACTTCCATTATAAATTTGGTTTTTTTGTTCGATTAGTTCTCGAATAATGCATAAAACTGTATGGGATATTTTTTTTTGTGATTGTCCCATTGGCCCATTTGGGTCCATTCTCCATCCCATACGCTTCTTTAGGAGTGGGAGGGACTGTTTTATCCTCTGTATAATTATGTTAACATTAATAGTTCAATTTCTGTACGACTTGTTCGTCTTACTCCCGCGTATGTCCATCACCGCACAATTTTCTATCTGATCTGAATCTATCTGAAGTTCTGATCGTCAGAACTTCATCACATTGATATGATAATTTTTAGGATTAGTCTTTGTATGAAATTGTCTGTTTGACATATTGTATTGTCAGTTTCTTAAAAACTTTCTCTGATGTTCACCGGTAGATCATTGTACATCTTCAATCCGTTGTAAAAAATAGAGCGTTTGCAAATCTCTTTTTTCGTGTTTGGCAATCTAAAATCTTGAGTTCTGTATTGTATCTGTGGATATCGATTCCGTACTGCAGGTCATCCAGTAAATAAGTTGGTAACATTCCTTTCTTCATTTTGAATATAAAACTAAACTGTTGTATGTAATCCTCTGCTTAACTGACAACCATTGCAGCATATCAAGCATAAAAGCACTAGGAGTATATCGATTGCATCGTATTATCACTCTCATTATCTTGTTTTGAATTCTTTGTAGCCGCTTTGTCTGCGTTTCTGATGCATGTATCAGTAGACTGAGTCAATTTGGGGTCATTTTTGAATTTCTCAAACCCTGGGGTCTTAAAAGCTTCGTGTTGGTCCAAAACTCATCCATGATTTTTTGCAGAATTTTTAAGTAACGTTTACATGAGTAAGTTTGAACTTTTAGGTGTGTATGGGAAAATTGAATATTTTGTACTGAAAAATCAACATCATTTTTGTTTCTTCTGTGGAACCGAGCCTGCTAATGGTTTTTGTGCCAATTTATAAATTCCTTCAAGGAAATTTTCCGCTGAACAACTTTGTCGAACATCATAACTTCGTATCTTTTTAGACAAAAAAGTTATTAGCTCATTAACAGGTGTATGTCTTTTTGGATTGATAAACCATGCATTCGATTGACACCGCTGCTTTTGCCCCACGAAGTATGGCATGAAAAGTGGTCTTGCAATACTTCGCTAGGCACCTAGCAGTGGCGTCAATTTGACAATGACAAAGTTGTTCAGCGGAAAATTTCCTTGAAGGAATTTATAAATTGGCACAAAAACCATAAGCAATCTCGGTTCCACAGAAGAAACAAAAATGATGTTGATTTTTCAGTACAAAATATTCAATTTTCCCATACAAACCTAAAAGTTCAAATTTACTCATGCAAACGCTACTTAAAAATTCTTCAAAAAATCATGGATGAGTTTTGGACCAAAATGAAGCTTTAAGGACCCCAGGGTTTAAGAAATTCAAAAATGACCCCAAATCAACTCAGTCTAATGTATCAGTATTGTAGCGCAATAGTCAAAGTGTGGCGTTATAACTGATTTCACGTAGATTATTTTAGACCAGAATGTCATATATCTACTTATTCTACAAAGTACTCTATATTTCATAGCAATCTACTTAAATGTATAATCGATGTGAGCTACAAAATTTAGCTTTTCGTCGAATTGTACTCCCAGGTATTTGACTTGACGTACTCCTTCGATTGCACACCCATCAATAGATAGGTTTGAACAGACTCCGATCTTGCGATTTCCAATAATCATCCAGCTTGTTTTATTGAGGTTTAGACACAATTTTCGAAGTTTTAAAAAAATAGCAATATTTTTTAAATCCGCACTTGCTACTTGTATGAAGTGTTCCAAATCATTGCCACTCCAATAGGAGACTGAGTCATCCGCAAATTGCTTCAGACGACCATACTGTAAACATTTTTTCGTGTCATTGATGTAAAGTATGAATAACAAAGGACCCAACACAGTTCCTTGTGGGACACCTAAGTTGTTTTCTCTGTATCGCGAGTAAGATGAACCAAATTCGGTTCATTGCATTCTGTTACCCAAATAGTCCTTGAACCAGTTAAGAACTGTCCCACTGATGCCAATTCTTGTTAACACATCAATCAGAATTTTTCGATCAATCGTTTCAAAAGCTCTTTTGAAATCCAGAAACACAGCAACTGTATAGTTACCATTTTCGATATTGATCTTCCAATTTAGAATGACCAAATTGACTGCAGATTCTGTGGAATGTTGCTTCCTGAATCCAGACTGTTCAGCAATTAGTATTTTTTCGTCCTCAATAAAGCGTAAGCGTAAGCGTGCCTTTTCACTGCTAATTATAGCACTTTTTCTTGAATTTCCATCATGTTTATAGGACGATATAATGTTGCCTCTCGTGACTTATTTTGTTTTTCAATCGGAACTAGAACTGAACACTTCCATGTTTTTGGTATTCTCCCTGATCGAAGACTTGTGTTAATAATATCTCTCAAAGGATTTCCTAGTACAGGTAAAGAATCTTTAAAAACTCGTAACGATACAAAGATCCTTTCCTCTCTTCTTATCCACCCAGTGGAAGGACAGATGGGTCTCAAACATCGTAGTTACTTCCCAGCTAACATGAAATCGTAATAGAAATTATAATCCAAATCGAATATTAAGACATTTTCAATAACCGTCGTAAACAAGTTGGTATTGAGTGATTTTCTATCATTCATTTACGACAAGCTTTGCCCAAAAATAGTTGAGTCGGATAGCAGTTTAGTCAATTCGTAAATATGTTTCCAAAACGTTGGGAATATGCTAACTCAACATTTACGATTTATGTGAACCGATTTACGATAAATGGGCGGTCCTTCAATTGACACTCTCTCCGGTCTCTTCCTTTGACCGGTTCGTAAAAAGAAAATCTCAATTATAGAGCTATAGCGTGGACCTTATCAACTTATGAATTGGCATAGTGGTAAGATACCGGACTGCGAATTCGAAGGACTGGAGTTCAACTCTCGGTCGAGGAATTTTTTTTTTCGTTTATTTTGCTTTTTGTTGAAAAATCGAATCGTTAGAATCTTGTCATTGTAGATATATCGCCTCCACTTTTGTAGCTATATGCTATTTTGGTAAGTTTAATACAATCTTTTTATCTGGTATATTTGTTTGAATAATTCTGCTGTTCCTGCGTTATACCCTCATAAATGTTTGCTGGGTTGCCTCGTAGCCTAATACTTTCTTAAGTGAAATTTGGATTCATTTGCATGATTAGTTATCGAATAATGCAATAAATTGTGTGGCAGACCCCCTCCTCCCTTTTGTATCTCCCCAATCGAAGAGGGTGGAGTCTCAGATATTCATAGGAACAGTTCTCGTACCCAAAAGAAAAAACCACCCATGTCAAATTTGGTAAGTTCTCGAATTCTGCGCAAAATTGTATGGGAGCCCCTTTCCTTTTCTATCTCAACACTGGAAGGAGGGAGGAGTCTCAAATCATCTTTAAAATATTCTTCCTGCCCATATATCCTTGAATGCCAAATTTGGTTCCGTTTGCTTGATTTGTTATCGAATTGTGCGAAAAATTGTAAGACGGCCCTCCTCCCCGCTTACTATTTCCCCTTTGGAAGGAGGGAGGGGTACCAAACCATGTCCGCCGCGTCGAAAACGGACACCTTACGGTACTCATCGGATGCCGGATACGTCAGCTTTGGTATCAATAACGTCTTGACCAGGGTTGGTAAATTTCGCCCGTCACGCTTGACCTGACTAGTTTTGTTTCATCAACCGAACGGCACCGTACTCAATTGATGGAACCTCACTACTCGCACGACGGATAAAGAAGGACAATAGTCAACATTTCTCCGTCTTGCGATTGGCAAAGCTCTACACAGAGTCAAATTTTTCCGGCAAGCGGGGTTGACTTGAGTTATAATTTTTAATGTGATTTTATGTTTGCTGGGTTCAAAAGATGAAGAAGAACATAAATAAACATGTCAGAAAACTCCACTGGTCTCGAACTTGCAGGCAAAGTTGCAACAGCGACGTCTAAAAATTGATCAACGTGCAAAAATCTGCTTAAGAGGTTTTCACCCAAATTTTTGTACTTAGTAGGGAAGGTATTGATCAACTGAACATTTCCAATTTGTGTTTTGCGAAAATTGAAAATAAATTGACAAAAAAAACGAAGAAAAACCTCAAAAACATGTCCAAACGATCATTTCTGGCTTCCGTTTTGAATTTCTCGATAAAATGTCGATAAAATGCCACAAGACCGCTCGGGAGTTTCAAAAATAAATTTACAAGTAAGTTCATATTACATACTACCTTTAATGGAAAATTTACAGAACTTTATTATCTGTAGTGGTTTATTTTCATCGTCATTTGAGAAAAGTCGATGTTTTTTTATGCATACGTAAGTTTACCAGGTGAGTACTAAACAAGGCCGAAACATATTCCAAATCCTTTTGTCACTCGGAGTTGAAACATCGCAAAGGGGAATAATAAAAAATATTGCGAATAACAAATTAATTGGAATAAATTGCACGAAAGGTTGTATGCTAAAAAAATGCACAAACCCCATAAATCAAGTAATTTTTTATCGAAAAGTTCAATTAAAACAAGAACATCAAAGTCGAAATAACTCCCATTTTTCCAAAATATATTTTTTGGTCTTGTAATCTTTCGGATATTTAATTTTTTTTTTCGAAATTCACATTTCACATAAGATACTTTGAACTTTATTTATTCTCCCCTTCGGGTGTGTTTTGGAAATTTTTAAGAGCCTAACTATACATGAAATTTGTTTTAATTTTCAATCAGCTGGAAACGTACCTTCGCCGACAAAGAAAATGCTGCAAAGCACTAAGAAAATATGCAAAGACGACGAGTTATATTCTTATAAGTGCTGATTGCAACTGCCGAATGCGTAGTTCATCGGAAATTGGCTACGAAAAAAGAAGAATATTGCTTAAGGCTAGATTTTAAAAAAAATACAGACGTAAATTTCGTAATTTTTAAGGACACTGCATATTTACCTATCAAAAAATAAAAGATTTTTGTCATAGTGAATTTTAAAATTATTTTAAATAAGACCCTCGTCTCCGAAGAAGGGAGAGGTCTCTTTTTATTAAAAAAAAATATCGTCATGTCAAGACAGGTAGATATGCTCCAAATTTGGGGAATATCGCTTCAGAATGATTAGAGCTGCTCGAGTTTTTCCGAATCACTTTCATGGGAGGAATAGTCACAAGCAGGGTTGGCATTATTCATCGTCATTAGTCAAATGACTATGACTGTTGAGCCTCTTGGTCCGTCAAACTCAATTGACTGTTCTTTAATGACCAGTCACTTCGTTTGCTTTTCATTCATTCCCCAGGCATTTGAAGCTAAAAGAATTTTCTAGTCAAGCGTCAAAATGGCACATTAGTCACTTCGGTTTACTAATTTACTCAAACACTGTTCCGTATTTCAGAAAAATTTTAAAGCTTCTAAAAAACTGTAATTCCCTGAATTGACACAACCTACGGTAAACAAACAAAACCCGGAGTAAGCGGCGCCAAACATCAACTCGCACATAACGAACCCTTGAAGACAACAGGTTAACACAAACGAAATCGATTGGCTTAAACTAAATCAGTTCAGCAGAAGGGAAGGATAAAAAATCCATGGTTGTGTCCAGGGGCAATTTCCCCGGCCCACGTCTAAAGGGGGCCCATGTGAAAAACTTAAATTTAAACATTACTTTATTCATACTGCTTTAAGTTTTAAAAAAAAACTAGGAAAGAGAATCAAAATCGGAATTAAAAAGTAATATAACAGGTGAGGGCCCCCGCCCTAAAATAATATCTCGAAAAGTTTCACTCTAACATAAATGAAGGGGGCCCTGAGAGGAAGCATTGCAGAGTTTCTCGCATATTTGTTGGCTGACCAAATAAGCACAAATTTATACAATACCTGGCAAAATCTGGGCATTTGATCTCGATTTTTTCAACACAAAATCCGGACAAATATAAGCGAAAATCAGTGATAATTCAAAATAAAAAGCTATAAGAAAGTGACTAAAACCTCCTAAGATTTTTAGTTTTTTTCTATTGAAACATGTCAGCAGCGTTCAAGTTTCTTTTCAAACTCCCAGAAAAAATAATTGGATAAAACAGGCAAAGAAAAATTGAGCCTAGTTTTGTCCTTAGTTTGCTTTATTTGTCCACTTTACTTTGAAAACCTGAGCAAGTCCGAATAAATCTGGGGAATCTGGAATGCGCCACTTCCTCTTACTCATTGAATAAAGAAAATATTTCAGAAAAAAACGTTGTCAGTCGCTTACTTCAACAGATAAAAACATGAATAAGATTAGACAGACAATCAAAAGAAGGTGCCTCGTCTACTAACTCTGAATAAAAAGGTATTCGACCAAATGCTTATTTTGAAGGTCTCAGGAAAGTTAGGCACAATTTTCCCATTTGTTTGGATAACGTGTCGCTATTAATCCTACGCCCATTCTGAAGCCTAAGATGCAATTAAACTTCAAGAAACTTATGAAATAATATCAATAACCTCCATCGTTCTACTTGGACAATATTGAGATACTTAAAAAATATGTTGAATTTGTTTACTTACAATTGTACTTTCGGAATTAAAACTAGATTCGGAGCAGCTTCCCAGCAGCTTGTCGTGGCATTTTTTGTGCACCGCCGTTTGACACGCTAAAACAGAAAACAAACAATAATATAGAAACGATAAGTAAGTAGCAAGAAGAGGGTAGGTAGGAAGTCATAAAACAATCTTTCAAGCGTCGTCGATGTGGGGGCGTTAGCAGCATCAAATCAAATTAGAATGCAAACATTGGAAAAGCACAAAATTCGGGGAAGGGAGGAAAACATGCATCAACTTTGTCGTCGTGAGAAAGAAAAATAAAACGTTGACCAAAAACATAAACCAAAACAAATGGTTCGAAATGCAAATGATGATCGTCCCTCCCGGTAATAGCTCTGTTTGACCATTGGTTATTCTTTTATTTCACAAAAAAAACATCACCCAACATTAGTCACTTGAGGCCTGGGCCGGTGATTTATCTGCGCTGGGTGTTGTAAAGTTGAACCGAAACTGTAACTTTGCTCAGGGAAAATAAGAAAAGATCGTCGTCACCGGGAGAGAAAAAAAATCGAAAAAATACGAAAGACAGTGACAAGGAAAATTTTGAAACAACCGTCGAAGATGATTACTGTCAGTGGTTAATGCGGTCGTAAATCGCTCATCCACAGCTAATTCTGCGACTGTAAGTATTCAGCATCGGTTGAGCTAGATGTAGGTGACGATTGAAACGTTTTATAGACTAAATTTGGAAGCCCCAAAGTGTCAATAAGGGGGGACACGCTCATTTTTCCTCCAAATGGATTAGTAACTGTCTTGAAGCACCTATTGTTAATTTGTAGGTTAGCGTCAACGAAATACAACTTACTTTTGCACTGGTAGCCCTGCTTGCCGAACCCCCAGAGGAACTCCTTACAGAATGCGCAGAACGTGGGCTGCCGGAAGAACTTGGCCACGAATTTGTGCCCGTTGATCTCGTGTGTCCTGCAAGAGAAAAACCGGGGATGTCTGATGATTGAACATGTTGGGGAACCAACAACGGTTCGATACTGTACCATAAATTTGAAGGAGTTGTGTTTTTTGACACTCGGCGAGGATTATTGAAGCGTTCGTTGATCGTATGATTTTGGTTGGTTTACAAAAATCACCTAAAAATTTTTGAACAGGCTTTTTGACGCTATAAATTTCATTTTTTTCCTGGAAAAATTCCTTCTGAAGAATAAATTACAAATAAGTTTTTCTCAAAAAAATTGGTGCTATGTTGGGAAAACCTAAGTTTGATAAAAAATATGCTGATTCTAAATTAACCTTTTATCTTGCTCTTTTTTTATGAAATATCAATAAGTAGCTCAAAAGCGACCAATTGGAAAATCATAACTTTATCTATATTTTAGTGTTTATACACAATCTTGAAAATGAATTTTTCGTGTCTGTGATGTTTTTTATACAAAATTAGCCAGAATGGAAAAAAACATTCTATCATATTTATTGAAGTTTCGTACATAAGTCATAAGTAACTTTGCTTAAGTGTTAGCGAGACAGGATTGAAATATTCTAAAAAAAAGATAAACCATCATTTAAAAAAAACTATGCGAATGTTTTACTCAATCGTAGTTTGAGTACAATGTTCATACATAGGATTTTATACTTGACACGCATCATTATTAACTTCAGGAGCTCAATAACAAAATATGAGACTCTAATCTATAGGGATGCCTATCCATTTATAGGAGTAAGTAGTTATAAAAAGATCTAAAATTTTCAAAGGCTTTTTATTGCGTTATGAAAAGCTAAGAATGGTAGTCAGGCAAATTATGGAATTTCAAAAATTTGCGTATTTTTAATTAGCTGTTTTTAAATAAGCTCTATGTGACCTTTTTATGCATAATTTAAACAACATTTATGAAGTCTCATTCTTATCAAATAGATAAGGATTTTTGAACACTATTCACTTTAGATTTTATAAAGAGCAGTCAAAATTCTTAGTAGAACTTTGGAAACTTTTTTTAACAAATTGTAGTACAGAACATTCCCTTTAAAAATTCGCATTTTGAAAAAAGCATTTTCACACAAAATAAAATGAAATAAGAAATACCTAACTTAAGATTAGAAAGGTATATATTTTTATATTGCAGCACAACGCTAGGGGTGTAACTGTGTTTTTTTGTGATGCTCTGTTACTATACGAGACATCATGAGGCACATGTGAAAACAATAAAAACATTGGTCACTAAGGTACACTACACCCACAATCACACACAGAAACCACTAAAAGACTTACTTAAAATGAAAAATCTGTAAAATTTGTTTATTGAAGTTGCTCATATACATTTATCCTACCCTTACGTTTGAAATAGTCTGAGAAGTGCTTTCAAACCCTAATTTTAATATGTATCCACAAATAATAATGATTTCCAAGAACTGACATCTCCAGCGGCTTACGGAGAGAGCAAGCAAAGAATTTCATCCAGCTAAGTACAATTATGAAGATTCCTAATACCTCTTTAACAGCAATAACTGATTTCTAACGAAGCTTCTAGAACCCAAAAGTTCTATGCTTATGGACAAAAATTTTAGAGTTTAATAGAAAATAAGATGCAAGTCGGGAGACCGTTATTTCAGTTGTTTTCTGCGTTTTTTTTCGAGTAATGTTGCTCATATTATTTTGATTAGGAAAATCCTATAATCAGTTGTTTGAGAAGACTCGGTAGTGCTCATATTTGAAGAAGATTGAAGTTTTAAGTGTTTTCACGTCCTTCGTAGATTTTGCGAGCGCTCACTCAGATTGTTTTAAGTTTTGAAAAATTTGCAGTTGAGGATTGCCAAGTTTCTGTGGATGCTTTTTGGTATGATATTGTCCGCTCCAAAAATGTTCAATCCCGTTTCTTATGGTACACTTACACTTCGATTGAAATATGCACTTTCTTTGTGAGGGGATGGTGATGATTACGAATTTATTGCTATTGTTTACCTATAAAATTGATGTAGGTGATTGAAATCTGTCGATATTTTTTTCCCTTTTTTAGAAAAACCGGGGTAAAAGTAGCTATGTCTCGAAAATAAAACAAACAAAATTTTATTAGATTTTCAACACTGAACAAATTTGTTTCGAGTTATAATTCAAAAGTTTTTTTTTCTATCGACGTACTCAATGTTGTTTTTCTATCTCATTATGATGTTTGAATTGAATATGAGGCAAAGAGTTGAATTGCACTGATGAGTTTCTAAAAACGATCTTCAGTTATCACAACCTACATAACAAGTTAAATTAAAAAAAAAGAACAAAAGGGGGATTTCCTTCATCTATCAAAAAATATTTAAAATTTTAAACTTTTCCTTATAAATATTCTTCAAAGTTTGATAAAAGTGTTTTTACTCTAAAGGGTTGTTCTGAAAACCACATTCGACGTGTAACCACGGACGTGTATCAGGAACATGAATTAGGAAAACAAGTTAGTTTGAAGTAAATTTAAACACATCTTTTACTTTTCCTTTATATTTCTTATCACTGCCTCAAAGACAGAAATAGGAGTTTCCTTAAGAAAAATGTAGGAGCATAGGAGGTGTAGGAAAACTCGATCGCACCAATGAATCCTGATCTATAACCTTTCCCTTTCTAATACAACTCTTTCCTTGGATATTTAAATACAGATTCGCAGACGTATAGACGGTTTCTATAGTTGGTGATATAGACTAACCATTGTTTCTGAATTTTTCAAAATTAGTCATTGGAATATAAAAAGACAAAAGGTTGTTGATTGATCCAAGAAAATATCCTACTAGAAATCCTTCCTTCATTCCTCATTGACTACTAGGACGTGGCCGGCGCTGTTATTGATCATTTTCAAAGGGAGAGTATGAGTTTTGTGCTTTGTGAATGAACTGCTAATCCCAAGCACCATTCTTTTGGTTCTTGCATAAAATTGATGGCCTCGATCAATCAGGGAGTAGCAACCATTGGCGAGGTAGAACTTGTTCTGATCATGGAATTTGAAGTGCGTAAGATGAACAAAGTCTAATGAAATATGTTGTCCAAAGTTTTAAATGAATGGGAATATCGAAGCACTTCAAGTTCAATAATTTAATCTGGCTATGAGCAGTCAACTAAGCTAAGCTTTAACTTTTGGGCACCACGTGCGCCATCTATAACGTGAACCACCCTTTTTCAAATCCAGGATATTTTAAATGACGTATTCTGTTTCCTTCTGTTTGATCTTCAAAATTACCTAAAATTTTGTATTTGGTAGAAATTATGACAAATTTAGCCGGTTTTTCTCCTTCAGCACAAAAACAATATATTAGCCTTTTTATCAATTTACAATTTTTGCGTAATGCACGATTCAAGAACAACCGAAACAGAGTGTAAACATCAAATAAATAAAAAATCTCCTTTTTATCTCCGGATTATCTGTCAACGGAAAGTTGACGGCTGGAAACCTTCCAAGTGACCGCTAAAGAGTTTGTTTTGCTGTCTATAACGACATTTTTCAAAATTCCTCTTCGGTAGCGGTTCAAATATTTTGCGCACGATTTGATGACCGTATTTTATTTATTTATCGGTGGGTAACTTTTTAAACTTGTAGAAGTTAAATTAGGCCTGTTTGAAATTCAGCTAGCAACCAGTTTCGAAAAGCACGCCAATGTTTCAATCGAATTCGCTCTGAAGACAGTACACATCATCTTAGACGCTTAAAAAGCGAATTTGAAAGTTTAAACGAGCTGCTTTAGCATCAACATGTCTCGTGCCTTCAAGAAAACATGTAAAACGACCACATCTAAAAAAAACAAAAACAAAACGCCGCTGTCCCCGTTGATGTAAGCTTACGTGGTGTCACTTCCTCCAGCTAGACCAAATCTCTAATATGTTTGCTGACTTCTTCCAAAGCGTTTACTCTCCACCTCACCTATTATTGACACAGCCAGTAGTTACCTCGCATCGCTCGAGTCCGAAATACGACATAAACTTGCCCTTACCGTGATTTTCCGTTCAGGGTATCTACGAGAAGCTGACCGCAGTTAAACTAACGGAGGGATCTGGACCTGACGGCACACCTCCTGCGATTCTGAAACATTGCGCCGCATTTGTTGCTGCCCCGATTTGCAGTATCTAGAATCGATCACTTAAAGAAAGGACATTTCCTAGTGCTTGGAAGATCGCAGCTATTTCTGCGATATATTAATCAGGCAATGCTTATCACATCGAAAACTACCGCCCAATCTCGATTCTGAATTCAATTTCAAAAGTTTTTGAAATTTTAATGCACTATCAATTGTATGCTGCCATAAAACCTCTCATCTCGGAGTCTAAGCATGGGTTCGTAAAGAAACGATCTATGGTGACGAATTTGATGTGTTACGATAGTTTCCTGAGTAATAGTCTGGATACAGGTTGTCAAGTGGATTCAGTCTATATTGGCTTTACATAAGCGTTTGACCGTGTCCCGCACAGTAAACTTACAAAGATGGATCGCATAGGTTTTCCAGCTTTCACGAAAATTGGGAGTTCACGATCACGAACTGGAGTACCGCAGGGAAGTCACCTTGGACCCCTTCTGTTTACAGTTTTTGTGAATGACCTATGTAAAATTTTTCAATCCGTTCTATGCTGATGGCCTGAAGCTGTTTAAGAAGAAATCAGCGCTGTTGGCTATCTTGTTAACAAAACGGCATCGGTAGATTAGAAGACTGGTGCCGCTTAAATGGAATGACGGCAAACGCCAAAAAATGTAAGATATTCAACTTCACTCGTGCACGAAACACAGTCAACTTCAAATATCAACTCTCGGGATCAACATTGGAGAATGTCAAGTCCATTCTCGACCTGGGAGTAAAAATTGACAGCAAAATAACATTCGCTAAACACATCGCGCTCGCGTCTGCGAAGGGATTTGCAGCATTAGGATTTTTACGTCGTAGCACGAAAGATTTCGACGGTGTCTATGCTCTGAAAGCAGTGTACTACTCTTCGGGTCGTAGCATTATGGAATTCGCCACTACGGAATACTTCCCCTATTGAAATTTTCGAATTGCGCTTGATGTGTGGTGGTGGATTTATCTCGAAATTATTCAAATTTAGGTTTAATAACACATAGCAACAAAATTCTCATTTTTTCGAGAGCAAATTTGAGCTAACTTTGGAGTACTGATTTTGAATATTCATTTAGTTTTTTTTTCTTCCAGCTGTGCTTTTCGAATCAACTTTTGAAAATAGGTAAAAGTTAAAAAAAACCAATGTATGCACTTTTTGAAAAAAAACTTTAGAACATTGAGTTTAAAATAAAGGTTTGAGCTCAGTGATCAACTTACTCGAAGACCGCGAATAGTTTTGACTTATGAGAAAAAAGTTATTAAAATCTTTTTTTTTTACTAATTCTGAAAAAACGGGATCTTTGACGAAATTTTTTAGGAAAAAGTAAACTAAATTGAATCTTTGATATTTTGAAAATCATAAGTCAAATAGTTTTGCAGTCTTGATCAAAGGTGTTAAATGTGTAAAAAATTTTAATATTAAATTCTTAAAGACTTTCTTAAATGATGTCCGAAAAAGTTGTTATCTTATCTAGTGAATTTCTAAAACTTGTTGAATTTATATTTTTGTAAACCTTCACATCTCTGCACCAAGAATTTCTAGTCATGATCTGAATCCTTGATTAAATGAAGGATAATACATTGATTCTAAATCTGCTTTTAGTTTTCATGTAATTACAGTATTGTTCCGATTTTGTCAGCTCCCGATTTTGTCTACCCCCGATTTTGTCTATCCCCGATTTTGTCAGCATTTTATCCCGATTTTGTCAGCTTTTAAATTTAGTTGAAATTTTCTGCTTTTGAACTAAAAATCCCAGTCATTTAACACTGTATGTTTTTTTGGGGGTTGTCCTGGCCCACGTAGAGCACCACCCGTTAACCACTTGGTATTTTAAGGGTTGGTATTTTAAGGGTTGGGGTGATTGAAGGGTCATAAGAATTTTCATTGATGACGAATAGAAGGAGATTGAAAGTTGACCACATTTTGATCACATGGTTTATGGATAGCTCTGAGGGATCATCCATAAACCACTTAGACTTCAAGGGGGGGGGGGGGGGGGCATTGGCCAAAGTCTACGCTCCATACAAATTTTCGAAATTTTATATGGACAACAGTATACGAGGGGGAAAGGGAGGGGGGAGGGTCTGAAATGGCCAAAAATGAGTCTACGTGGTGTATGGATAGTCCCTTAGGGAACTATCCACAAACCACGTGGATTTGTCGTTTTTCATAAAACATATATTTTTTTCCTTTTTAATTCAAAAAATAAAAGACGGTTAAAAATAAAACATTTATTTTTGTAAATCCATAAAAAAGTACCATTACATACTTCAAATCAAAACGCTCCAAGTCTTACCAAGACGACACGAGGTGTTGGATGCCGCACGAAGTATGGAGTCAGCATTCTTTTGAATTTTTCTGACGGTTGTTGGATGGATGTTGTATTTCTTCGCGATGTCTGCTTTCTTCGCAGCCTTTTCCTCAAGATTCCGAAGGATTTTGACTTTTTCCTTAAGGCTGAGCGCGTTTCGTTTGTTTTTCTCAATAGGCACTATTTTTGGAGACATCTGTAAATTTAAAAAAAAAAGCCATCTGTTTTGAAAACCATACACCTTGAAGCACTCAGGATAGTACAAACCTTGCTCTACACAGTGGTTAGCTATTAATGGTGACGCTTTTTAAAGTTAGTTTCAACGATGGTTCTTGGTGGTGTTTCCGATATTACTGCGGAAAAAATGGTAAACGTATGTATTAGGAAACAGTATTTTCAGATTTTATTTGGCGTTTAGAACTTACCTCACCGGCGGTTGGAAGCAGAAAGAGGTTGTTGAATATTGACACCTAATCATGAAGCATTTCTGTAATTTTGGCAGCCGTGTGCTGTCAACACGTGCTGATAGGTTCAAGATGTATTCAGTTTAAAGTGATCTAACTTATGTGATCAACAAATTCAGCTGTTTTGCAATTGCATATCAATCCTGCAGCTACGCACCAACGGTTTTTCAAATTTCCATTGTATGAAGGGTGTTTGTAAACAATCACTTAGGGTAGAATTCTTGAACAAGTCTTCCATTTTGCTATTGGCAAGACCTTTAATTTGACGCCTCAAGAACTCAAATCGGTCAAGCGGTCATCGAGAAACGTGTGTGACATTATTTTGTAACATACACATACACACATACATACTCACATACAGAAATGTTCCGATCTCGGCGAGCTGAGTCGAATGGTGTATGACACTTGACCCTCCGGGCCTCGGATCGAAAGTTGGTTTTTCAAGCGACATGTATACCCTTCTTTGTAAGAAAGGTAAAAAATAAAGAAAAGGGCTCAATGTCACCCCTTATCACGGTATTGACAAAAATATCGAAATAACATGTAAACGGACAATTATTAAATCAAAATTGAAATTATTTTCAAGAAAAATTTTTTCCCGATTTTGTCAGGTACCCTGTTTTGTCAGCCCTAAATTCAAGATGGGGCTGACAAAATCGGAACAATACTGTATCAGTTTATCAGTTACAAAAGATCGATTTTACCCTTAACTGACCAATTATAAAATTTTAACTAGCCATATCACCAACACTGGAGGTAATAGACAAAATTTGACAAACATTTTTAATTCAGGACGTCAGCCGATCAACGATGACCAGGCTTCATGATGGTATCTTATGTATGTACGGTTAAGGGCCTAATAAAAAAAAATCCAAAGTTATAAAAAAACTGATAAGAAAGGCTTCATAAGGTTGTTCAGTAATAAAAAAAACTAGATCTATTTTTTTCTGGTATTTTTATCCTGTCGGGTGGTTCATCCCTATACTAGATCCATATGACCCGTGCGGCCATTTCAATGCGTCATAATTAGCTACACATTTGTGTCAATGGCTTAAGCTTTGATCAGCAAATCATTAACATGTTTGAGTTTTATAATATGTGTGTAAAAACATCCAGAAGCTTTTTTAAACCTAAAATAACCGAAGGTTGTTATTTTGATCGAAGTTTTATAGTGAGACACGATAAATATTCTATAGCAACCTGAAAATCATAATGGATTCCGCAGGATACGTTAACACAGGATTATATTTCCAATAAGATCCCAGCATTAAACAAGTTTCTAAAGAATGTAAATTAGATATTTTTGAGAGAAATCCGGATATGAAAAAAATCAAGAATGTCTACAAAAACTACATATATAAACGCTTCGATAGTCCTCGCCCGCCCGCCACACTAACCTTTGATGCTTGATGGCACCGCGACGCTTGGTGATGTCCCGGGCTTTGGTTTTTTGTACTAAGGGCGGGGGTTGGCTGCCCCCAAATCGACTCCCATCCGGGCTCGATTGCTGGTGCTGCTGCTGCTTTAGGGATTGTTGCGAATGATGCTGCTGCTGCTGATCCGAATGAAGGTGATGATGGTGCTGATGGTGGTGCTGCTGATTCGATGAAGAGGACGCCGCGGATAGGAGCGGTTGCTGGGAGAGGTTGCTGAGGACGCTAGCTCGACTGTGATCGCTGCTATCGAGCAGGGCCGAAATGATCGAGGATGATCCCCCCGGACAGGTCACCATCGACGAGGACGAGGAGGAGGATGCTCGATCCAGTGGGTCCAGTCCCGTTCCGTGGTCCAGGCTGCTGTACATCGAGTAGTAACTGCTGGAGGCTCCCGAAGCGGCCGAGGAGGATGTCGTTGATGAAGATAGGGCCGATTGGAGCGACAACTGCTGCTGGTCTCTCTGAAGGTATGGCCGATGCGACTGGTTCCGGGATCGGGACTGTAAAAATACAAATGTAATATCACGGGGGCAAATTCAAGACTAAAAATCGATATCTCTAGAGTTTTGGTGCATTTTTGAAGAAACTCCCCTGTCGTATTGGCAAAATTATAATTCATGTCGGATTTTAGAACAGCTTGAGCTCAAAATACTCTGTTCTAGAATTCATGAATCCAGAAAATATGAGTGTTCCTATCCCAAGAAAAAAATGAAAAAAATACTTACCTCTGGAGCCGCTCGCTGACTCCGGCCCGATCGTTGGCTGTTGCTTTGCTGCTGTCCATTTCCTGCTCGTCGACGACCGTGAGCGCCAGTAAATATCATCTTCCGCCGGCAACACCAATGGCCGGTAAAAAAACGTTGCTGCTGCTTCCGGTGCTCAACGGCTTCCAAACAAAATGGAAACCAACCCAAAAATACCGTTGGAACAGTGCTGTTGGTTTCCGACAATCAAAAATGTATCACTAAATGCGCGAACAGGAACCGGAAACTTCCGACCAATAAAAAAAAGCGACGGTAAAAATGCAGTACCGATTACAAAAATCACAAATTTCAATTTCTAAATACTATGTAGTTAACTTTCGACAAACAACAACGAAATGACGTCAAAAAAAATAATACCCCTACTTTTTGTCGGGATGGGTTTTTGGCACAATTACAAACTACTAATACTTGTTATGTTCGTCCAAATGTCCCAATTTAATTGGGCATCAACACCGGATGCTGCCCGAACTAGCTTAGGGGGCAGATTAACAACAATCTTTTCCATGGTTGCACGAGTTTTGAGGAGCTACACTTGTGATGGCGATGCACTTCCGGTCGCGGAGCGAGGGCAGTACCATTGTGGATGCATTGATTTATGGCGAGTTGATCCGGATGCCATGGCGGAGTATTTGGTTTCATCGCGATGATTATCTGTAAGAAAAATAAAAAAAGATAACATTTAAAAAACCTATCTAGGTATATTGAACAATTTGTTTCATAAAGTTGAGAACAGCGGTTTTGCGACAGAAACAATCGTTCCACCCTTCACATGTAAATGCACAAATCTTTTTTGGCCTACTATCTTGACTTCTTGACTTTGCAACTTGCATCAATTTCTGTCAGTGGGATACCTCTACCACTGAACACACTGACATGACACTTAGAACAAAAATTCAACCGTTTTCTGTCTAATTTTTTGTTGTCAGATTTTGTAGGTTCGCAATACCGACGACAGGTGGCGAACCTGAAAAATTTGACAAAAAATGCCCTGTAGGAAAAATGGTTCTGTTTAGCCCGATTTTATCGTAGAAATTACGTGTTTTATTTTTAAAGTTGGGTGGCATTTCCTAACTGGGATAACATTTCTTCAAGTCGATCGATGCGCACTCTGGAATCGACATTGCGTACTGTTGGAAAAATTATCCAGAAAACGAAATCGAGTGTCCAGTCAGTAGGGTCAGTGCTTCTACTGAATTCTTCAATCAAGAATACACACGTTGCTCAATTTTTTTGTCTTCTGAATTTGATAGGTAACTGACTCACCAAAACAGTAAGTTACAAACAAAATATAAGTGCTTGATTTCAACATATGCATTCATAACTATCTCACGAGAGTGTAGATCGACATTCTTCAATCATTCGGCAAAAACGAACCACGAAAGTTACCAAGCAAAATAACCACATCAAAACTAAATGGGTTGTGAAATCAAAGTATAAATCCAGCTGTGTGTGGCAGCAAATTGCAGCGGAACCCTTTAAAATGGCGGAAATTTGTCCACGATCTGATCCCCCACCCTTTTCTTCCTCCTGGTACAGAAACTAGTTGAATGAAACCCGTTCCTCAGACCAAAGAGCTCAACTTTTTAATGAACCCAAATTTGCACTCATGTTTGTCGCACTTGCCTGCAAATTGAAACGAAATCAAAAACAAAATCAACCCGACAACGACATGACCGGGGTCCGGTGTGATGACGTGAAAATGATTCATGGAGCGCGATTTGATTTGCATTTATAAATGTCACACAACCGGGATGAATGATGTCTGTAGGGTGTGTTTGTGTGTGTGTGGTTGGTGAATTAGGAGCTGTAATTAGAATTCATAATTGAATCGAGCGAAGTTCGGCGATCTCAATGGCGGATTGCGAAAGATGAATGATGGAAAATCCACCTGTCCGTAGTATGGGCCCATCGACATCGTCGTTTCCTTTTGCAATGGCGATTGATGGTTTCGATAGGACAGTAAATATCTGAAGTTGAAGCTGATTTCAATGGTGGAAAGGAAGCGATTCAGAAAATTTTGATTCTTATCTCTTCCGCAAAAGATCTATACAAGACATTTTTAAAGTCAAACTTTTCGTGAGGCCAATTAATGCACTTAAAATGTATATTGGTAGGCATACGTTTTTTTAACATTACAAGTTTAAACGATCAAAATTCTATTCAGTTGATTGAAAAAGTGGCTCCAGAGAGTATTTTATTAAAGTATTGAATATAGATTTTCAAGTTAATATTTCAATAGGAAACTTTTAGATCAAACATATGGTAAGAAGGAATCGAATGTATAATTTTCCCGAAACATTGAATTGAAATTGGAAAAATATAATTTACCCGAAAGTGGCCCTAGAGAGTATTTTTCATAAAGGTGATAACATCCGATTAAACTAGGAAGTCGATTCAAAAGTATGTTTCAATGAAAATTTGAAAAAAAAAATCGTCAACATGTTTAGGCCTAAACAAATGAGAACGACCCAGAATCTGAATTGGTGTAGGGTGTTTCATATCAGAACATGTTATTTTGGTTCAAAAATCAAATAATATATGGCTAAAAATCGGTACTTTTCATTAGATCGTCTAAGAGAACAACAATACATTCTAAAACAACGAATCTTTAAAATTTGATATGAGAAAATATTGATTCAAAAACAGTGTTACTTTTTTAATATCTTGTATTTTAAAGTTATCAACTTATGAGCTCTTTCAGCAACCTTTCATTAAGCTATTTGTCAATCGATTACAAATAACACAAGCAGACAAACCTGTCAATCATCAATTTTAACGAGCCTCTTCATCAGCCAAGGGTTGGCACAATTTTTCTTAATGCTTATCCCCTTTTAGGATATTTGTTTGAAAAATTTAACATTTTAGATGAGTATTGATAACCCAGAGAAATTTTTTTTTGAAGATTTTAACGTCTTCGTTGAATCAGAACCTTTTAAATTTTGTCTATCATCTCCTGTTTTGGTGATATGGCGTTCGATTGTTTTAAAATTCATCAGTTTTTGAATACTGAATCAAAGCAATCGAAAGATTCCTTTTAATTCAACCACGGTAAATGAAAAGTTCATATACCAGTATTTCGATAGCAACTTACTACCTTCTTCAGTGAACGTTTTCGAAAAAGTTCACTGAAGAAGGTAGTAAGTTGCTATCGAAATACTGGTATATGAACTTTTCATTTACCGTGGTTGAATTAAAAGGAATCTTTCGATTGCTTTGATTCAGTTGAATCATTCATCCAAGTAGGCTCATACCACAACAGAGTTTTTTGAATAATTCGGTGTAAAATTATCATTGATGATTAAAAATTTTCATTTTGATATATTTTTATATTCTACAGTGTGACAGTATATACACAGAATTTTCAAACGATTTGTTGCTTTTGCTACACACGCACAATGCTCGGTTCGCTGGCTGCCGAGTGTAGGCCGGTATTTATTTCCATGCTTCTTCGTCTTGTGATGCGATATGGAGGGACGTAAAAACGTTTTTATTTTGTTTCTTTCAGACATACGCAATTAGGTTGCGCTGGGAGGCTAATGCCGGTGGACGCAAATCGAATCAGCACCGGTCGCGTTATCTTCTTGTACCAATGATGCTATATAATTGATAACACGCCATTGGCACAGAGGCTGAATTTTGGGTGTAGGCTTGAGAAATTTCATTTTACATTATATGACGTTCACGAATTGAAATTAATTTCTCATTGATTTGCAATTCAATTAACCTTGGGTGGTTCAACCAACAAAAGTCATAGTACCGTCCAAACAACATTCATAAAAAACCTCATAAATTTACCCCTTCAAAATTATATTTTTGTGAAAGTATAGTGACGAAGAAATAAAAACAGTACGCTTTTACGAAAGCAAAAACAACGATGAATTTTTAATCCCTGAAGATGATACCATACGATATCGAAACGTCGGTTTAAAAATAAACTTCGTTTGTTAGGTAAAATTTGACTGCTTTGTCGAAAATTATACACACTAATTTTATACATCGACAAGTTTGACACCATGTGACAGGTGTTTTCCTCTCACGATTGTCTAAAGAATTAGCAAAACAAATCAAAATTTATACAAATCTATACATTATTACTGAAAATTTTTGATTAAAAAAATCGTTTAAGTCATTACAATTATTATGGTAATCTATATATATATACAAAAAGCAATTTCTGTGGGTTTGTTTGTCCTCTATAGACTCAGCCGTCTTAAGAGCTAGAGATCTGAAATTTGGCATGGATGCTCCTTAGGCTCAGGAAGGATGAAAAATGTTTTCAGATTTTCGGATGACCTCTTCTGAAGGGGGTCGTCCATACAAGACAAATATTGTTTTCGCGTTTATCACGTTATTTTTTGTCGGATCGTGATGAAAATTTGCACATGGGGGTTTGAGAGATGAGAAATCGATTTCAGGTATTGAATTTTGGGTCAGGGGTCGGCAAAAGGGGTCGTCCATATTAACTTTTCAATATTTTTGTGATATTGACTTTAGTGTACATCGGATTGAGATAAAATTTGCGCTCGGATGGTTTTAGGGACGAACAATCGATTGCCGATATCAAATTTTGTGTAAGGGGCCAGCAAAAAGGGTCGTCCGTATTCACTGTTCGCTATTTTTGTGATACTGACGTTATTATACAACGGATTCAGATGAAAATTGGTACACAGGAGTTTCGAATGACAAGCAATCGATTCCAGGTATCGATTTCATTGTAAGGGGTCGGCAAAAGGGGTCGTCCATATCAACTTTTCATTATTTATGTAATATTGACGTTATTATTCATCGGATTGAGAAGAAAATTTGCGTTCGGATATTTTGAGGGACATGCAATCGATTGCCGGTTTTAAATTTTGTATAAGGAGCAAGTCAGTTAGGGACGACCCCCCATTTTAACTGTTCGCTATTTTTGCGATGTTGGCGTTATTATACATCGGATTAAAATGGAAATTGGTACACGAGAATTTTGAATGATGTGTAATCGATTTCAGGTTTTAAATTTTGTGTAAGGGACCGGCAAAAGGGGTCATCCATATTACCTTTGCAATTTTTTTGTGATATTGACGTTATTATACATCGGATTGAGATGAAAATTTGCACATAGAAATGATTAAGGACGATCAATTGATTAAAATCATACAATTTTGGGTCAGGGGTCGGTCAAGGAGGACGTCTATATTAACTATTCGCTGTTTTTTTTGCGATATGGTCGTTATTATGCAATGGATCGGTTTGAAAATTAGCACACTGGAGTTTTGAAGGAAGGGCAATCGATTTCAGGGATCAAAGTTTGGAAAAGAGCCCACCGATCTGCAACGATTGAGTCGAAATTTATACACGGTTTATTAGGGTTTGGACGGTCAATTGATTTCTGATTTCAATATTTGTATAAAACGACAAGAAAGGGGGTCATATTAACTGTCAAATTTGCTTTGCAATAATCATGTGAGTTTGTATCGCATTGAAACGAAAACGACTCCTGATTTCAAATTTAGTTTCAAACGACAGAAAAAGTGAACGTACATAAAACGTGTTCAACATTTTTGCAATTATTGCTTAAAAATACATAAAAATACATTCGGAATTGCATCTAGAAAATGCCTTGAAATTGACATTCATTCAAACTGTTCATGACATATTCTAAATTGAAAGCGAAACGGAGTTCGTATGGGATCAGCTAGTATTAAATATTTTTCAAGAGCCCAATTTCAGCCTCAATTGAATTTTTTTCAATGCTCAACATCAAATTTAAAAAAAAATTGATAAATTAGCCAAGGACAAAATATTAACCAATACTGATGTTATGAAATCGCTTGGTACATCTTTGTACCTGAAAATGATCACATTTTCATATGTGATGAAAGAAATTAGAGAAACATGAACTATCAAAGAACGAAAGAACATAAGCCGTAAATATCATGAAAATTTCGAAAAAGATACAACGGCTCACCGACAGGACTTGAACCTGCAATCTCCGCTTCGGTACAACGGCGCGTTAGCCAATTCCACCACGGTGAACGTGATGGAACCGGCGAACACGAGCAATCGAGCTCTGCCGATCAACTGCTGGACCTTCTATCGAAACACCATGTATATCCCGCATGTGATCTTTCCCTCTATTGATCTCTCTTGTTTCAAAGAGTGTGTCTCTTGTGAAACAAGAGAGATCAATAGAGGGAAAGATCACATGCGGGATATACATGGTGTTTCGATAGAAGGTCCAGCAGTTGATCGGCAGAGCTCGATTGCTCGTGTTCGCCGGTTCCATCACGTTCACCGTGGTGGAATTGGCTAATGCGCCGTTGTACCGAAGCGGAGATTGCAGGTTCAAGTCCTGTCGGTGAGCCGTTGTATCTTTTTCGAAATTTTCATGATATTTACGGCTTATGTTCTTTCGTCCTTTGATAGTTCATGTTTCTCTAATTTCTTTCATCACATATGAAAATGTGAAAATATTAACATTTTTCGAGGTGCAATGAATTTAAAACGTAATTTTGGCTAATTTGGTTGTCAAGAATCTGAATATGCATTTTTTCCTATCAGCTTTTGTTATTGAACTACCTTTTGAAGAAAGGTTAAAATTATTTAAGAAAGCTCTGCACTTTCTTAACAAAACTTTCAAACAAAAACATACGATTTTAAAATAAAAGTTTCAAATCAATTATCAGCTTTCCCCAAGACTTCAAGTTATTTTGAATTCTGAGAATAAAGTTGAAGAAGTTTACTATTTGTTTCCTTTTCTATATTTTACGAATTTTTAAAACAGTTTTAAGCTGCATTGAATTTTAGATATTTTAATAACCATTATTCTAATCGTTTTTCAGGTTTCAACAAAGTTGTTAAATGTAATCAAATTTTTTTTATCTTTCTGCAGTAATGTCAAATATCATTGTACCTAATCATATTTTTCCAAATTTAAAAAAAACCGTTGAATTTTGCTTTTTAAGATCATTAATCATCATCATCAAAATATTATTCCCTAATTGAAGCGAGAGTGAGAAAAAGAAAAAAAAATCAGAATCAATTTTTTCCTTAAATGTAGGTTCGATAGTTAATCAGCTATCAATGATTAATTTCCCTTGAAACTGACACATTTCAAATCTCCATATCACCAAAACTTAATGTGATAGTCCAAATTTGACAATAGAATCGAGTTCAGGACGCTAAAATACATCAAATCATCATTAAAACATAAGCATCAAAATGGTTCTCCCTCGGGTTATCAATTCAATCCTATAAATAAGCTTTTATAATGGTAAGACGTGTTTATTGAAAAAAAAAATCCTTCTTAAATTGTGAAAAACTAGTCTTTTAAATCTTCGTATTTTATTTTAACTTTCAAATGAATTTACCGACTTTTACAGTACTGTAATTAATTAAATTTGCCGAATTTGAAAGTCAATCTGTTTGAATTTATAATAATATTTTTGATTAGTTTGTCTATGTTTTCAATTCTGAATTTTTGGTGTTCAAAAAACATAAATCTTTAATTTTTTTCCCAATCAAAAATTAACATTTCAAATCGCGAATAATTTTTTTTTTTGTTCAAATTCAAAACACTCCAGCGGAACTTTTCAATCAATTTTTCATTGAAAATGAAGGAAAGGAATGTAAATTTAGATAATAATTAAATATCAATTCTGATCATTTTCCTAACAATTAATCGTGGTTAGTTTTTACCTCATCTGACATTTATTTTGGAATTCAATTTTATTTTTCTAAAGCTGTGTTTTGGGATTATTTATTTTATATTTGAAAACTAGACAGCTTAAAAATTATTTTGATGCAAATTTCTAATTCCGAATAGGTATCATAATTTTGAAAAACGTATCAATGACTTATCGAAAATATCATTGATTTGAAACTTTCATTGTGATTTGTTTTGCTAATTTTTTTTTATTATCGTCTTATGTATCGTCTACAACCGTGCATCGAGCCAAAAAAACGAGCCGAACTATCGCCTTACAAAAAGGTAGTGACTCCAAATTGCGATGATAAACAAAATACGACGGCCAAACCGCGATCCCGGAGGCTGTACACGACGATGCTGACGAAGTTTGACTGCGTGGTAATGGACGACGAAACCTACGTCAAAGCCGACTACAAGCAGCTTCCGGGACAGGAGTTTTATACGGCAAAAGGAAATGAAAAGGTAGCAGATATTTTCAAGCACATGAAACTGTCAAAGTTCGCGGAGAAATATCTGGTTTTGCAAGCCAGCTGTACCTGTGGCTTGAAAAGCAGCATTTTCATAGCTTCCGGGACTGTCAACCAAGAAATTTACGTGAAAGAGTGTTTGAATAAACATCTGCTGCCTTTCCTGAAGAAACACGGTTGTTCCGTACTGTTTTGACGGGTTTGGCATCTTGCCATTACGGTAAAAAGGCCATGGAGTGGTACGCCGCCAACAACGTGCAGGTGGTTCCCAAGGACAAGAACCCTCCCTACACGCCAGAGCTCCACCCTATTGAGAAATACTAGGCTATTGTCAAGCGGAACCTAAAGAAGACCAAAAAAAACTGCTAAGGACGAAAAGCAGTTCAAGGCAAACAGGCTTTCTGCGGCGAAGAAGGTGGACAAGGTGGCTGTACAAAATCTGATAGCAGGGGTTAAGCGTAAGGCCCGGCAATTCGGATTTGGAAAAGCAGAAGCCTAACTGAATATTTTTCCTGAATTTTATACTAATTAAACTTGAAAAAGAAATTTAATTTGATTCTTTAAATAAACGATTTCACCGATTTACACGCGTTTTCCCTTGACCAAATTTTGACCGTATCACCCTTTACCTCAAGAATTGTAAATTGCAATACCTTTCAGCTTTGGAAAATTACAAACTGGGGCAAAGACTCCATCGCATTCGATTGCCCCAAAATCAGTATCGTCGCATCAAAACACTTATTCGGGATCCTAGCGCGCGAGCATAAATAAATAAGCATCAAGTGAGGAAAAGCGATTTCCATGCCCTAGGGTGGCAAAAAAAAACAAACTAACATCAATCGGAGATGGGGAAAATTCATGGATCGACTTTCCAAAGTGAAGAAAAAAATGAAAGGAAAATAAATCGATCAAGCGACGCAGTTTAATCCGAAGCCGTTTTCGTGTTTGTTGCTTCATGGTGTTGCAATGAACTTGTTTCCACAACATGTTTGTACCACGGTGTGTTTGAGCATGCAACCAAATAAAAAGGTTTTGAAGGTTTGAATGTCTAAAAAAAAGGGTTCAAACTCAGTTCGGTAATTTTTTTTCCAAAATCGATCAACACTTGGCTGGTTTTTGTGACAAAAATGTGCCAAAATGTTTTAAAACACATTGTTCCTTGAATTTTCGTGCTATTTTTAAATTGTACCAAAATTGATGGTTTGTTTACTGAGTAGAAGTAGAACCCTCACTTTAAAAACATAATTAGACCAGAAAATATCGTACCAAAACACGGTTTAGTTTAGAAAGGTCCAAAGCACAGTTGTTGATAGAATTCCGCCAATCGACAACATAAGTAGGTATGCACGATTGAACGTACCTATAGTTAGTTGTTGAAGCCGGCTCAAATGTTGTAAATTCATCGCCCACATGCATGGTAGGCCTAGAACGCGTGGTTGTTTTGATTGGTTTTCTGTTTACAAACCGAGAGCTGCGCCGCCGGGCATGATTTTATTGCGGAATTCAGTCGAGATCGCATTTCAAGGCCAACTGAGTCCTAACTTGTTTTTCGCAGAAGACGATTTCAGAAACAAAACGCGGTCAAATATGGGTTTAAATATTTCACGGGATCTGGTTAATTTGTTTGCTGACATTTTTGTAATAAAAAAATCTTAACCATGCATTACAAATGGAGAATTGATCATATTCAGAGTTCAGATGATCGAAATTCCTTATTTCAAATATCAGAATTCCCAAATTCCAAATTTAGAGTACAGTATTATCAGAGTCAGCATCTCAGCTTTGATCATTCACGCTTTGACCATTTTTAAGCAGCCAAACTCTTCAAATTTCATCCTTTGATGCATGGCCAAAGGCATATTTTGATTTCGCCTTCTCAGGATTCACTTGTTTTTTGTCCAAATTGTGAATAAAGAACCGCCATAACAAACCGATCTCGTGCGGTAATCTTTGATCTCTTAGTAGCTACCCCGATACTCGGACTAGCCAAACGATATTAATGGACGGTGTAATAAAAATCCCCCGCACCAAAACCCACCCCTTTTCATCCAAAAGATCGGCGTTCGGATTCTCCCGGATTTGGCACACATCAAATTCGACTATACGTATTTGGAGTCAAGTTACCTTCACCGGTTATGGCCGTTCAATATCCCCATTTTATTCATCGTCGAATGATCTTTATATCGAGATCGATTCGCCTGTATCTGATGAGATCGTCACTCAATAAAGCATTTTTAATCTTCCGTTTTATGAACCCAAGAGGAATGGTACTTGATTCAGTATGGTTTAAGAGTGGTTGAGCCGTGTGCCTTTTGAACTTTGAAACCAGGTACGTTAACTATTATTTTAATTTGAGAATTGACCGCAGTCCATATGTTTCCTCAGACGTTGTGAGTCCAAAGTTCGTAGTTTTATTCGAGTTTTGACCCATCTATAATTCTCGATCGATCGCAGGCACGTGCCACCATTTCAGTTTCAAGAATTTTTTATGCTTGAACTAGCCCAGTGGTTTTCAAAGTGATCGCTACCGCCCCCAGGGTGACGTTGAGAGCCTACAAAGAGGCGGTGGAAGGGCTCAGAGTTGCCAATTGTTGTTGTTTTTCGGATTAAATTTGTTCTAAAATACCCTTAGAGGGGCAGTGCATGAGCGAAAAAGTTTGAAAACCACTGAGACCAGACTTCGTTTCTGACACTTTTCAATATACTCAAACAGATTTCTTCCTGGTTTTTATAGACTCATATAACAACATTTGTTTTATAAGGCTCCTGAAACTAGAAGCTTAAGCCTGTTATAAAACTTAAATGTATGTTGATTCCTAATAAGTTAACGAGTGACAAGTTTCCATGACAGGCGAAATAGCATTTCATTTCCTTAAATTACACAGATTAAGCCAACTGACTTTACTGAGTTTTATTAATGTCTCAATTGACTTTTCAAATGAATTTTCACATTTTCAAAACTGTTTGTTTGAAATTTTTGAAATGTATCATTATCGCGTGTTTTAAAAGAGCTCTGAGAGTTCTGTTAAAACTTGAATAACTTGACAATGTTGTAAGAAAGTTGTTGCAATAGCTTGAATATATCACTATTATCCTACTTTTATTTGGGGTTCACTACCTGTTTGTACCAAGTTGAAAAACATATTCAGATGATTTGTTTTATAAAACCCTTTGCCATTTTTGAAAGGGGCAAAGGGATTAAATGCTAAATCCATAAAAAGTGTTACAGAACACGAACAATTTTTTAACTTTTTTGATCAAATTTGGTACACATCCAAGTTTTAAAGTTATGAGATGATTTGAGATATTATGAGGCGTTTTCCGTTTTTGTGAAGGGGAACTCCCGAAAAATGACAAAATTCGAATTACTTTCAAGAGACCATTGCACATAAAAGTAAAAATATGATTCAATTTTCAAAAAAGTTTACTACCAAAATTTGAAATTCTCATCGTACTTTTGTGGATGCTTCCATACAAAACCAACGTGAGATTAAAAAAAAACGGAAAAAATTTAAGTGGTTTGCACCAAGCTGGTCGTGGTTTGCATTGATAGATAATTGTTGATTAAAAATTCTTCAGTGTTCTAACAAATAATCTATGTTCGGGCTCGGCCGATGGAGGGGTTCGGATTTCGAGGTCTTTCTTCCCGTCTCCAGACGACGGCATCCACCAGCAGCAGGAAGGTAAGGTAAATCGGCACTTAGCATACAACAGCTGTTCACCCGTTCGGGGGGAGATTTTGTTTGCCACTTTTGGGGTGCGTTGTATGGAGTACCACCACGCAATTTGATTGCACTTATGTTGCCACCACTTATTTAACCCGATTTCGGATGCACTATAGAGGTAAAGTTGCTTGCTCGGACTTAATTATACACTTTATTGGGGATGAAGTAAAATTTCGTGCTTCTAATTCAATGTACTGATCTATTCTATCTTAATTCTAAAATGGCTTACTTTCTATTGTATGAGTCTCTCTCGGCGAAAGTTTTTATGCTGCGAGAGAGTACATCTTATGCTAGGGTACATATACACAAGTAATGGTGTTTGCGAACAAATTGATTAAAGTGTCAAGTGAACATAAAAAGGACACATTACAAACAGAAATCAATTATAATTCCTGATCGGTTTAGTACCGATCAATCTACTTTAACAATTTCTAAAAAGCTTCACTAAGTTTGGTATACAAGTCAGATTTGATTTTGAGTGTATCCAATTGAAAAAAAAACTCCTCCCACTTTCACCACCTGTATTTAAAGGACGGGTTCAGGATTGTTCAGAAAAAAGCTAAAAAAAAGCCAATTCTGGAATATTCAATCAGAGAAATGAAAACAAATTGTAATTATAAATTGGCTTTCAAAAATTCTTATATTGTTGTTTGGAGAAATAATAGAAATAGAATTAATAGAATAATTAAATAAATAATAATTAATAGAAATAATAGAAATAAAGATTTAGAACTTAAAAAATAATAATAAAAAAAAAAGAAATTAGCTCTAACAAATGTTGAAGATCAATTCTTGAATTCACACAATAAAAATAATTCATTTCTAAATTATTTGAATTCAATATCAATGACTTTTTAAAAAAAAAATTCATAAACTCAGATCTAAACTGGGAATGCTCGCCAAAACGTCGCATTTTTTTATAATATCCAAGAAATATCATATTTATGACTAAAATATGTTCTTCTACAAAAAAAAATCAAGAAACTGAAAAAAAATCAAATTTTTAATATGAAACAAAAACAGATTTTTGTTTATCAAAAAAACAGCAATAGCCTTCCCATTCAGTGCTTTTTCAGTCACTCTGTCTTAGATCAAAGCTAGAACAATCCGAAAAGGGCCGGAACTATTCAAAAAACATTCTTAGCATCAGCCACTCCAATCTGTGCTTTCCAGCCGCTCTGTCTTTGTTTTCCAGAGCCGGAACATAAAAAAAAAACAATCTTAGCAGCAGCATTTAAAATCTGCGGTCCCTGAGCCAATCCGTCTTTCTACCGGAGACCGAATTGAAAACAATTTTTTTTCGTAGCACCAGCCTTTAAAATCTGCGCTCCCTGAGCCAGTTCGTCTTTTTTACCGATGGCCGAATCATAAACAAACAATCGTAGCAGTAGCCTTAAAAATCTTCGCTTCTGTCTTTTGACCGGTGAAAACACCCTCGAAAATCTTTGCTCCCTGAGCCAATTCCTCTTTTTTACCGGGTTTACCCTACCAAATACGCTATTGTCGTGATTTTACGATTATTACGAATCTCTGTTCAGAGATTCACTCAGACACGTCGGTCGGGCACAAGAATAGATCGAAAACTGACTTTGTTTTATTTGTTTTGCCTAGTGTTGCCAAACATAAAAAGTATTTCATTTCTTTTTTCTTCAGTTTTGCCGAATTCAACTTTTATTTAATTTTAATCATTTAAAAACTTTATTTATTTTCTACATATCCTTAATCTCATCCCTACAGATATGTTCTTAGTTTTTGACACATATCATAATTTTTTTTATTGTTTTACAAAGTAAAAAGAATTAAAATTTTAACAAGATTTTTAGCAGTTTTGTTAAAATATTTTTAACTTTAATAATCGGGCCTACAGAATCTGCAAACAAGAATGTTTATGGTTTTTCTTTCTAATTCGTCTGAAATTCAGTTATTGAAGTCTTTAGCAAAGTTAAAGGATAAGATATTGGAATAAAGGACAGGTTTTAAATGCCCATATCAGGTTAAATGCTTCCTGAGCCGTAGGAAGAACCGTTTTATTGGAGGGAGTGGGGTGGCTGATTTATTCTATGATATTTGTTTGATCAAACAGTGTATAAAACACAAAAAAAAATTAAGGAGTACACAGTTGATTATTAATTCTTAAGTTCTATTCCACTAATATATTTTAACTAAAAAATAACAACTTTTGAATAAACGTCCTAATATTTTTCAATGTTTAGTAACATTTGTATAATGAAGCGTTCAGTAACAAAATAGGAAATATACTTTCACTATTGGTAAAAATCTTTGAATTTGCTCAAGAATCCGGAAGATTTAGGTTATTTGATTTGGGAAAAAAAAGGTTTTTTTAAAGAAAACTTTAAATTTCCTTGAAAAAAAAATTATGCTTAAACTAAGTATGATAAAACTACCCACCTCTTGGGAAAATTTAATGTTTTTTTTCCATCGATGAAAATTGTCAATCAAATTTTTATTCAGAAAAGATAAAAATTTTACTGTTCAAATTCCACTCTTGCAAACTTGGGTCAAAATTTAAGATTTAATTTCGAAATTTGATTCTTAAAAAATTTAAACATTGAAATGTTACTCGATTTACCAAGAAAAATATGGCATTTTCTGCAGATTTGTTTACCTGAATGTTTCTTTATCAGCAAAATTTTGTGGTTAATTTTAAAGAAAAAATTATCAGTTATCTCACTAACAAAACTTGCAAATAAAATCAAATAAATTTGTTATTTTCAGCTGAATTGTGTAAACAAACTGACTGTGATTTGAAATATGAAATTTCAAAACTTACCCGACAACCAATATTATAAGTCTACGATCTCCTGCTGTTTGAATTCCTTAACGAAATAGTCATCTCGATATTTTTAAAACTAAATTCATTTCTGAGCTGAACCTGAATCTGAATTGTAAATAATAATTCAGAATCTGATTCCAAAACTTGAATTTTGATTTTGTTTGCGAATTTCAATACAATTTCTGAAATGCACAAAAAAAAAACTATTTCTGTATCAAAATTGCCGGTCAGAATTTGAAAATATGAGTCAAGAAGTGAAATTTGTATCAGGGCTCTCAATCATGAATCTTAAATTTAAATGCTTATGTTTTGAGTGTGAATCTGAATTCATTGTTGACATTTTTTGTATTTAATCGGTCTTGTAAACCCAAAAAAAATCGAATGATCAAATTCATTCTGAGTTTTCCATTCTGAATCGCCAGTTAGAAGCTCTGTTAAGTTCATATTTTTAATTAGAAATGAGTTCAAAAATTTCGTATCTGAATGGTGAATGAATAGTGAGGATGGTATATAACTTTATTTTTATTTCATATTCGGTAATAGATCATAATTGATCATAATAGATCAAAATATTTAAAATGCATTTGAGTTTCGAAAATTACGAATCAAATTTTGAACGAAATTAAAAACCATATTTGAATCAGGATTGCAGAACAGTATTTCGTTTTTTATGATGATTCGAACTGAAAATTGGGAATATTGCATGTGGAACTAAAATATAGCTAAAACATAAATATGCGCAATTAGCCCGCCTGGTTTCGGAAATCTGGTATTTAGAAAAAAAAAATGCTTTAACGTACATATATAAAACAGATGTCCGCTCATTTACATATATTTTCCAGGCTCCTATCTATTGAAATATGAGAGAAAGTGAGTTTTCTTTTTAGTGTGCACATTTAGCCTGCTTCTCCCCTTCTTAAGATGAGATTACACGCACCAGATATGAACAATGAGAACGTTTTTTAGTTTATTTATCTACACATTTAAATGCACATTTCAAGGATCAACATTAGCTTGAAAGATTCAACATTCTTTATTTTTGAATTAAAGATGAATAGAAGTGTATCACCTGTACTTTTTATAGGGTTTTCATTTATTGACTTTTTTGGTGAGTGAAACAACTTTTTATAATTTTACGTAACGTTTCGGATTACGTTTCTTCACCCATCATCAGAAGAAGAAACTTTATACTCTCAAATGAATTTATCTGAATTTTTATAAGATTTTTTATAAGACTTTGTTTTTTTCCATATTATTTACAGAGTTTATGAGCATTCCAGCTTCTACTGAACCACTTCACAGCACGATTCTTTCAAACGGTTACAACTTGAGCAAACATTACGATCGGGGCTCAATTTGCGCGCTCTCAGAAAGAAGCTGAAAATGATCTAGCATCATTCATATTCGAAAAAAAAATCAATCAAAACGAATTCCCGAACGTCAGTTCTTTCAAACAACGATCGACGAATGGTTGCCGTTAAATTTTATAGAGAAGGAAAAAACATTGAAATTCATCAAAAATATGATTCGTAAATTGAGGGATTTTTTCCTGCTCGACTTGCCAGACTTTGAACGCTAATGCTTTTTTTTCTCTTCGAAACTTTTCGTTTTTGATGCAAATTTTCCCCGCGAATCGGTTAAGTGTTGGTTCATCTTTGGTCAAACTCAGATCAGCGAATGAAGGATGGATGGATGAGTGGTGGGGATTTTTTTTTATTATCTGACAATTTGCGCCGGGGGTCTTCAGATTTTCCCCAAAATTAAAAATTTGGTTCATTTTTGCGACTTAAAAACACATGTATTTTTTCAGATTTCTAACATTTTTATTTTTTGAGTTAGCTTCGGTTATATTTTTTTGTAAATAAAAAATAACCATTTTTCAAAGCTACATAACTCTGTTGTTTCTCAACGGAAATTATAAAATAGCACATCAAAATGCATTGAAATTTTATCAGCTTTCCAAATAGAATAGTTGAAAAAAATTTAATAATGACCTTCAACATGAAAAGTTGTAAATAAACTTTAAATGGCGTCTAAAAGTACCGTCTGCACCACCGAATATTTGGCAAAAAATACCATAACATAGCTCAATTTATGATGCAACTTTCATCTGAAGACACCAAAGTGGGCCATCAACTCCTTGAAGAGTTATGAAATAAATAATGACAATAAATCTCTTTTTTTGCATCGAAAACAAACAATGGTGGAACAACTGCACTCACATATGGAGATAGCAAGCACTTTTAACAACATGGAAACAAAAGTACTTACCAAATCAGGTAAAAAACACTACTTTTTCGTGCTTTGTAGAGTGTTTGCAGCAAAACTGACTTTAAATTTTAACCAAAATTCTGAGTATCGTATTGTTTAAGTGATATAACTAATAATGGGAATGTTGCTTTTACAACCTGGTCATATACTATATAGCTTATTAATTTTTCGATCAAAGATCATTGTGAAGCATAATCAATGCCAATAGTAGAAGGTTCAGTCCCTGTGTTTGGGATCACAAAAATGTGATTAAAAAAATGAAATATATACGTGCTTTACATAGTTTTTATATCGGGAGCTAAGCACTGGACACCAGTGGGAAATCATTTCCCATTGATCAAAAATAAACTGAGAAAGTGGCACAAATGTTGTAGAATTAATCAAAGAGCTCAGTATGGCCAGGCCAGACTGTAAAATGATGAAAATATGATATTTTTACCGTATTCGTTTTCTACATTCGCCAAGTTTTGAGGTTTAACATACTAGAACGAACATAATTCGTCGTCAGTGTTTTGCTACCTCGATCGCTCACACACGAATCTTCAGTGTTCCATTCCACCGTCCATTTCAAATCAAATCTGGGGAATTACGGATGCAAAACTTAGCGCATAAACTTCTACAAATGACAGTAAAATGTGCATAACTTGTTGTGACCTGGTGCAAAACTGGGTATATACGAATACGTTATTAGATTTTTGGATATAACATGAAGTCAGTTAAGCTGCAACAATCTACCGCCCCTTCTTTCATAACAGTCGCATATACAAAAATAAGCAAGCGAGACAATCAGCTTTTTCTGTTTTGGAATATATTTTTGAATTGTGACCACCACTTTCAGCATAAACGAAAATCGTTTCTAGGTTATCATAATAAATCGTTAGGCCTGAAATGTTCGAAATTGGGTTATTGGTAAGGTCGAGAGCACTATTTTTATTCATTATGGGACCGTTAATCGACCATATTTGAAACCTTTTTCGAATCTACTAGCATAACAGTCCCATACAAAATATATTTTTCTCACCAAGCTACTTTCTAAGACTTAAATTTGATCATTTTTGAACTTCTAAATGCAATTGTCAGAAAAAGAAACATACTTTTGCAAAAAAATATATCATGAATTCCACATTGTAAGTTGAATCTTTTTACGATTTTTGATTGCATCCGATAGTTTTTCGCTCAGGAAGTCATTCCTAAGGAAGTCAGACCTGCCTTCGAAAACTAGTGTGCATCATTCGACATCAAGTGAGTTAAAAAAATGTTTAAATGATTCAAAGCAATCAACCAAAGACTATTTCGCCGAAAGAAACATTGAAAAGTAACCAAATCCGTGGTATTTCACATATGGGACTGTTATTCAGGTATATTTCATATAGGACAGCCACGAATTGATATTTTTTCGAAATTTCTAGAACAAAACCTCTTTTTTTAGTCTTTTATGCGTGTAAGGGCAGCCTGAAAAGGAAAAATAGTGTTTTTTACCAGCTTTGATAAGTTCTTTTGTTCCCATGTTGTTAGAAGTGCTTGCTATCTCCATATGTGAGTGCAGTTGTTCGACCATTGTTTGTTTTCGATGCAAAAAAAGAGATTTATTGTCATTATTTATTTCATAACTCTTCAAGGTGTTAATGGCCCACTTTGGTGTCTTCAGATGAAAGTTGCATCATGATTCGAGCTATACAATGGTATTTTTTGCAAAATATTCGGTGGTGCAGACGGTACTTTTAGACGCCATTTAAAGATCATTTACAACTTTTCATGTTGAAGGTCATTATTAAATTTTTTTCAACTATTCTGTTTGGAAAGCTGATAAAATTTCAATGCATTTTGATGTGCTATTTTATAATTTCCGTTGAGAAACAACAGAGTTATGTAGCTTTGAAAAATGGTTATTTTTTATTTACAAAAAAATCTAACCGAAGCTAACTCAATAAATAAAAATGTTAGAAATCTGAAAAAATACATGTGTTTTTAAGTCGCAAAAATGAACCAAATTTTCAATTTTGGGGAAAATCTGAAGACCCCCGGCGCAAACCCGTCAGATAATAAAAAAAAATCCCCTGGTTGGAGAGATGGACACTAAATTCTCCCGCAGCAGAAAGCGCAACACAGCAGCGTTTTTAATAACGCTACTAATGCTCGGTAATAAACATAGAAATTAATGTAAATCATCCGCGCAAAGTCTGAGTTACTCCTGGCTGCGCAAATTTGGAATTTACTACCGTGTTGCGTCGTTGTTTTTCAACAACCGACGACGGCGTGGCGTCGTTAGTCTGAAAATTTAGTCCTCATTCCCCAATCCGCGGTCTGGAAATGAAATTCTAGATCGAGGTTAGGAGAGCATCCATCATGTGCGGGTGCGTTGCGTTTTTTAAAGCACTTTAGACTTAAGCCTTTCTCGAGTGGTCTGTTAAGAGAATCTACGTTCGTTTGAGATTGGCTACAGTTTGATGTAGTACTAAATTAGGGGAAATTTTACTATGCACCCGGTACCATATTAATGCGGTTGTTTGGCGGTTGATTTGTTTACCATTTTTTAATTGTGCGGAACGCTAGTATACAAGATCTATGACAGGAATAAAAAAAATCTACTAAAAGTATCTACTAAAAGGTAACAGATGTTGAGATAAATTTGGGTTTGTTTTCAATCGATTTCTTCGTTATCAAACTTAAGAAACCGAAAATGTACTGAGCTTGACTAAATTTTCCTTATTCCGCAAAAGCAGCAGCAACGCTCGTTGCTCGATTGAAAAATGTTCGAGCATTCGAAACTGACAAACCTCAATCAGTCATCCGAAACAACCTGCCAAATGAACCCATTTCGTGCCAGACAGAGTCCATATTTCACTTACTTAGCTGCTCAGCTTGCATTTAGTACGTACCCAAATACCTACATGCTTTCGGGAATTTCGGGACGCGTAACGTCGCAAATCAAGAAAGACATATCCTGCCCCTCTTGTATTTTGCCTTCCATTTCGGGGGGGACAACTACATGTTTGCTAATTCCCGACCCAGAAGCCATGTCTCTGATCCCGGACTGAGGAGCATAATTGGCATCGTCGTCGTTACAATTTCTGACAATCGTCTAGTGAAGAAGTGATGGGATTTACTGGCATAGATTCAGCTGGTCAGTCAGCGAGCCAAACGGTCTAGCACAACGTCGACTTTTTTCATCATTTTATTATTTCGTTTATTTTTTCTAGAGATTGGCTCCTTCCTGAGGTTGAGTCCAGACTAAAAATGTTTTAAACAACTTTCTTAATTTTGTAAATTCCTGAAAAAAATTTTGACTACTTGAGCAATGATATACGTAAATGTATGTAAATGTAAAATTATCACTAAAAAGTTGTTGCCATTTTATTTTTTATTTTCTTTCGGGAGTCTTTGACTACTGTCATACAGAAGAATGACAGATGAATAAGATTACAATACCTACTATTGAAATTAGTTTACATTATGGATTGCGCTTTCAAACTCAGATTGAAATACATTAAAGTCAAATAAGAGCGAGACGACATTAAAAACTTGACAACATCGGTGTAAGGTGTGTGTACGGACGCAGGATTCCGTTGATAGTGTCCCACGAAATTGGGTCCCAAACGGCGTCGAAGGATTCGAAACAGCAGGAACAACTTTGGCCATCAACTTGACCAGCGATGGCGGAGCAGAACAAAGGCCGAGAAGCGAAGCGAAATTTTCGGTTGGAGACACGTCCGTTCGCGCGAATAGGTTTCGAAAAGTGATTTTATTGAAGCATAAATAAATATACATGTCACTTATACAACTAAACTTTCAGTTCACTTATCACTTTCATGTCATGTTTGTCTCACTTTTAGTTCTATGTTGTGAGTGTACAGTGTTGGCAATTCAATGTTTTGTGTTGTGTGTTGTGTGAAATTGTGTTTGTTGAAATTCATGTTTTATGTGTACTATTTACAAAGAATTTCTTCCCTTATGTCTATTTCACTTAACATTTTTTCGTATTATTTCGTAATTTTCGTTGTAGTCTTCGTATTTTATCGTAATTAATTGTTGTGGACCGCTGTTCATTGTGACTGCGCCGGAACAGTGTGATTTTGTCCAAATACAGTTCTGCTTCTTGGCAACCAAAAAATAAACTGATTGTGCAGTTGTTGAGCTGGAGCGTAGAGGTTCAAACTTTAGAGCAGAATAAAGTTTTCAATGCGTACGGGTCTTCAAAGCTTGACGTATTCCGACGAAGAAAACCGAGCAAAGCGAAGGCTTCGGCTGTAGTCGTCGCGACATGCTTGGCAAAAGTGAGCTTTTGATCAAAAGTAAGCTCAAGTACCTTTATGGAGGTTTCTCTTTCGAGTGAGCTCTCTCTTAAAGTCTAGTCGTAAACAATTGAGGCTCCACTGCTGAAGATGCTTATGCACTTACACTTTCCGCCATTGACTTCTATTCCATGTATTTCGCATCATATCAGTAATTTGTTGATGTAATCTTAAAGTGCAGCGGTATGGTGCGTCATCAGCAAATAGTAGTTTCGGTGATTGAAGGAATGTTGCTAAATCGATTATAAACGCCACGAAGATAAGCGGTCCTAAGTGGCTGCCCTGCGGTACACTAGAAAGCATCTTGAACACAGAAGAATGAGTACCACGAGTGTTGATAAAACTATGACGCTTAAGCAGGTACGACGACGACCATTTAGTTACCCATAAGGAAAGCCGTAACGAGGAAGTTTTTCTATGACGATACAGTGTGGAACTTTATCGAAGGCCTTGGCGAAGTCGATGTATATTTTGTCCACTTGCAGTTTCTTATACGTTGTGATGTGCAATTTGCTGGCATAGCACATTAACCCTTCGTTTCATAAAGTAACAAATTTGCAACAATTAATTAAAGCTGTTGTAACTTTTGCAGAAAACCAAATAGTAAACTTTTTTCTTCATAGCAATAATATTTCTAACTTCAAGATAACGTTGAATAAAAAAAATGACTTTCTGAGTATACATATAGAAACTAGACCAACTTGAATCTGAAAAATATGAAATATTTAAAAAGGCTTATTTTTCAGAGTTTTGACCTAGTCCAATTCATACCGCGAAAAAAAATTTTCTCTGAAAAAAATATTTTCGCATTTTCAGTAATGCAATTAACACAATTGAATACAATTTGAAGATTTTTTTGATTTTTTGTCTGATATAATGGCCTTTTATTAATTGTTGCAAATTTGCAACAACATGCAACGGTAGCACCTTTAGTTAGGTCTATGGGCTACAAAGTGTGCTTTCTAATGTTTCATCGTTTAAACAGTGTATATGTTTCCTGATGATAATACTATTATTTTTAATGTTATATTATCATGTTGTCGGGATAGTTTTTAAATAATGCAGATGAATAAGCCTCTAACTGAACAAAATGGCTGACAACTGTAAAAATATTGTGGAAAACCAAATACTTTTGGCTAGATCATCAACCATGCGTCACATTTAGTACAAATTTGTGACTTTTGAGTAGTTAAAGTGTTTATATTAATAATTTGAATCTTTGATTTTTCAAATGCAACCAGCGATGATTTTAATTATAATTTTATGATCCCCGGAAAAGATTTTATTTGTTCGTAGAAAATATTTTCAAATTTTTAGAAAATAATAATTAACATCTTTTTTTCTGCTCACTACTTAATAATATAATACCCTATTTGAAACATTAGTCCCATAATGTGCTTCAAATACTTTTTATCGTTTGTATAGTATTTATGATAACAGTTTTAATGTTTTCAGAACGAATTCATGATCATCATGGTGAAACGGAAATAGCAGTTCCATTTAAGTCCTACTTATAATTCTGTTTACTCTTCTAAACGCGTACCATATTCAAAATATTGCATACGGGTAAAACAATTTTTAATGTATTTTATCCATCGGATTTCTTTATTAAGGAATAATAAAATTTTTGTTTTGTTTTCATTGTAGGTGTTTGAATAAAAAACGCAAATTGTTTCTTCAACAATTTGAATTTCCTGATTTTCAAGTTACTTGATTCTTTGAATCTAAGTATACCATGCACAATAATCACTTTTTCATCGCTTTTTTTGAGGTTTTATAATTCAAACATTGTTGTCAGCCGAGAATGAACTTGTTTTTAGATTGCTGTATATTGCACTATGAGCACTATGAGCACGAAGATTACCATAAAACTTTTCACAAAAAATTAAGTTACTGAAAAAGAAATGAATATCATTCCAAAGCTTGAATGTTATTGTCAAAATATTGATTTTGACAAGATTATTTTTTCAAAAAAGTTTATTGGAAAGACGTTCCAGCTTTCCATATAGCACCTTCAAGCAAACGTAATGAATATTATCGCATATCTACCCCTCCACCCCCAGCTCCCAGAATAATTCTGTGCCTGGGAGGTCTAGCCGCTAGAGAATACGCTGGCATGAGTCTGGTTTTGGTATGCTAGGCGTAATGGGTTCGATTACGGGTATCGGCGGAAAACTTTTGGGTCCGAATCACATAAATGGCCAACAGGTAAGATGTCCCAAGTAACATTTTTAGTTTTATAAGAATCTACAAGAGATTTATAAAACCTTGCCTTAAATCAACACCAAATTTTATAAGTTCCTTCAAAACATTTTTTTCCAGACAGGAATTAAAATACTTTATAAAACCATGGGAATATATAAGGCCTCTACCAAAAACTCTTCTAAGACCATGAATTCTCGTGATAGGAAAAATAATCTTGATTGAATCAATTCTCTCCAATAGATGGTTTAAAAATGTTTATACCAAATCAAATCATTGTGACTTAATGTTTTTATATTTTCTCTATCCAATAATCAAAAATCATAAAGTTGCATTCGATTTTTTCAAGTTCTTCTTGCATAAAGATATTGCGCATCTGATTTTATCGATTAATTTTTTGAAAAACTAGCAATGAAAATGCGCCCCACATTAAACTTTCAAAATTAATTAAAACAAATCTATTAATTTTCTTCATAATAGCATTCCGTTTTGTGAAAACGTATTTTCCTTGTCTTTTTCGTCATAATTTGATTTAACATTCTGCGAAAATAGTATTTTTCTTCAATATACGGTAAAAAATTGCTTTAGACGCAATAAAATTCAATTGAAAAAATATTTTTTTTAACATTTTCCCTTTAAAAAATGGGGAATGAACAATAATTCCTATTTGATTTATAAAAGACAGTTATAAAACTAGATTGTCTAGATAAATTCCTTATCTGGAATAATTGGACTTGGTTAAATCCCTTATGCAACTTATAAAACATTTCATCTACATTTTTTCTTGAAGAAAACCATATCCAGAGAAATTTGTTGGCTATAAAACTTTTATGTTTTATGCAAAGCTTCCTTTTTTAAGGTTATTTGACGTTTAACTAGAGCGTACAGATGAACCCAGACGGGTTTTGGTGATTTATCCGGGAAAATAATATACCAAAGTCCAGTCCGTTACTACGGCAAACCGGATACTCATTTCGGACAAGTGAAGCTGAACGAACTTGGGTCTTGGATTGTGCGCAGCGAAAAGAGTCCCAAAGCCGAAGCCGGGACGTGGTCACTCGCGCCTTGTGGCGATGATAGCACAAATAGTGGACACCAAAGCGGATGGGATCCGCTCTGTTTTTCAAGTTCGGCGTTTAAGGAATGGTTTTACGGTACTACGGTAAGCTGAAGCATCATCGGAACAAAAAGTACCTCTAAGAAGGAAGAAATAGAACACAGGAATGGACCAGTGAATGTGGGTGCTGTGGAGTCGATGTGTTATGTAAGATCAAGAACGTCACAGCCTTCCGGCGGGCATTTTCGATTCAAAACATGCTTGATGGAATCAATGTTAGCCGTTATTGAAAACGAACGAACTCCCTAAAAGTTAGAATATACATTTTGTAACTGGTGTGAAGATAAAAAAGGAAATATTGACAATAAATTTTACAATATATCAAAGTGCAACAAGTTTTTTTACATTCTGTTTGGCGTTGTTCATTTTTTTCTTGACAAAGACCTCATACGGAGTATTTTGCTACCTATAAAACTATTAAGTTTTATTCAATACTTTCTTTCTTTAAAAGGGTTATTTAATGGTATTTTAAAAGTCAATTTGTAATACTATTAAACTATAAGGTTTTAGTCGAGACTTTCTATATTCATAAGGGTTATTTAAGGGTATTTTGACTGTCAATTTGTAATACTATTAAAATTTTAGGTTTTAATCAAAGTTTTCTTTCTTTATAAGGGTTTTTTAAGATCATTTTGACAGTAAATTTCTGAAACTATTAAACTATTAGGTTTTATTCCAAGTTTATTTTTTTTATAAGGGTTATCGCACAGTCAATTTGTACTATATCAAAGCAATTATGATTTTTTCCGGAAGATATTTCAGGTTTCATATGGAAGTGTGGAAATGGTTTTATAGAACTCTTGAAATCTCTTACAAAAAGCCTCAAAAGAAATATAATTGACACTTTTGTAAAAAGTTTTATAAAGGTTTTGTAGCTATCTTGAAGAACGTTTTTATAGAGTTCTTATTGAAATACCTTAAAGGATAACAAAGACTTTTTGAATCTTTTATAAAACACCCTCATTTGCTTACAAAGCCTATTTGAATTTAAATTGTTACTTGGGTGTGCCTCCTTGAAATTCTCATATATAAGAATGTTCAATCAGTTTTCTAGGCCAGGTTAATACGGATTTCGGAATTCATATAGTAAACTAGCCCGCTTGATTGACTTGTTCTTCCAAAGTATACTTTCTTCGTTAAAAAGAAAAAAGTATACTTTCATCAACACAAGCAATACATTTACTCGATAACAGATCAAACGAAGCCATGAGGTTCGGATATAGTGTAAGCTGCATTGGAAATTTGTCGAACTAATTAGCCTAAATAATGCATGTAAGCACATACTTAGGCAGAAACTGCGGTGAATCCGTGCACCCATGGTATATAGCCAACATACATAGATACTACCCCCAGCCCCAATGGTGTCCAAACACTAGGTTTACGAAGTTTTTGAGCTAAAACTATGGTTAGTGCAAGATAAACTTAGAGCAAACATTTATTTCTAGCTGTCTTGTGTGAGGAACAAAAAGGTATAACCATTTCATGTTGTTGCAAATTTGCAACAATTAATATTTTGGCTAAATACTCGAAATATGTGAAAATAATATTTTTTCATTATTTTTCCCTTCATGTACTCATCATTGCGGACTATTGAGAATTTTTTCATGAAAAAATAAAAAATCATGAAATGAAGGGTTAAGTTTGTCAGCGTTGACCTTTTCTTGACAAAACCATGCTCGATCTCTGTGAATATCGAGACAGCTACAGTATGCAATCTTTTATGAGCGCCGATGTGGTCTAGCGGCTAGGCTGGCGCGAGTCTGATTTTGGTATGCCAGGCGTACTGGGTTCGATTCCCGGTATCGGCAAGAAACCTTTTGGATTCGAATCCCATAAGTGGCCGACAGGTAAGATTTGTTTTCTCATATAACTGGCTATATAAATAATAAGAATGTTCAATCAGTTGCCAGCTGGCCAGGTATATACACGGATGCCGGAATACCTGTAAGTAAACTAGCCCACCTGATTGACTCGTTCTTCCAAAATAAACCTACATCAAATCAATACATTTACTCCATAACAGTTCATACGAAGCCATGGGGTCCGGCTATGGTGTACGCGCTGCATTGGAGATTTGTCGAACATAATCTAAAGAATGCATGTGAGCACATACTTTAGAAGAAACTGCGATGAATTCGTGCACCCATGGTGGATAACCAACATACATACCTACAGCTACAGTATGCAATCTTTCGTTCATCAAGACTTCTAATACTTCTAATAGGAAAAGCAGAAAATAATGGATATTGGTTAGTAATTCTCCACACGATGAGCATTTCCAGATTTATAAATCGAAGAAATAGATGCCACCATCTGCAGTTTTGTCTTTGTACAGTACAGACGTGTTTTCGCGCACCTCCGTCAATTCAAATTAATTAGTGTTCCCTAAGGCCGCCCCGTGTATCAAACTGCCAACGTTTAATTGTTTTTTTTTGTGCCGTATTAACTGTACGTAAAAAAAGGTGAATCTGTCAAATTCCAACCTGCTATGTTATCGATGGCGTTCACCTTTGGACGTTTACGGGTCCATGTCATCGAAGATTCCACGCTGCCTGTATCGGAGTGTAGCGGAATTGCGAGGATTCTATGAAGCGGGTTATGCTGCCAGTCTGATCAAATTTCTCCATAACTTTTAAAAAACCTTGTAAATGAACTTAGTAAGCCCTTGTTTCTTCTTTTCGACTCATATTTGAAATCCTGTATTTTACCTCAAGTATGGAAAGAATCTTCTCTTAATGCCATTTTCAAGTCGGGGAAAAAGTCTGACATTAAAAATTACCGGGGTATAGCAATTTCATCGTGCATACCAAAACTATTTGAAGCAATAGCAAATGAAAAAATATATAATCAGTTTAAAACAATTATAAAAAGCAACATGGATTTGTTGAAAGACTATCTACAACGACTAATTTACTTGGATCGAGGTAATTCCGTTCAGGATCTATACACGGACTTCAGCAAAGCTTTTGATAGAATCGACATCCCTATGTAACTTTCTAAACTACATAAAAACTCGATTTTCGAAGAAGCTTCCTATTATCCTGCAGAGGGTATTGCGAACACCCATCCTATGAAGCGCTTTGGCAATAAAGCCCAGATGGCATCGATCGCTACAATGGCGCAGTGACGAGAAATTCCGGTTCTTTTTATATGCGCGCTTAGCGTACTCTGTCATTATTCGGATGGCATCCACCGTAGATTTTCCTTTCCGAAAAACGAACTGTCTGTCCGACAGTCCACTTTCGCCTTCTGTTTAGATAATAAGTCTGTTGAATATTATCCTTTCCAGTAGCTTACCAAGGGTGTCCAGCAGACAAATGAGTCTGTACGATGATGGAGTCCTTGGGGGTTTTCATGGTTTCGGTAGTAGCACCAATTTCGCCGTTTTCCACGGATTGGGAAAAGATCTTTCGTCGAGACAATTTTGTCTGTACCGCCACCTTCAGCTTTGCCGTGCAGAAAACTTTGCCGTGCATAAATATTTTCAAGATCTGCGGTCGTCAAGTTTTTTTACAACACGTGTACTATTTTCGCATGCTGTGATGCAAAAAAGGCTCGATTTCTATCACATACGGCTGAAATAGAAACAGTGTTGTAAAAAAATCAACGGCCAAAGATCTTGAAAACATTTTCACATGGCAAAGTTTTAAAAATTTGCTACTAGTGTAAAAATTTCTACCACTTTTTTCCAACGCGAGTGAACTTGCTTTTAGCGATAGCCACAAGTTCCTCGTTCGTTACTGACTCGATGCCGAGGGCCTTCGCGTCTTACGGGGTAAGTGGCCACTGCGTCGGGCCATGCTTCGGGAAAGATGTGCAACGATCTCTTTCAGTTTTTCCGGACACTTTTCGTTCGGTCATCGAATCTCGCCAGTGCAACTCTATAGACTAGGCCCCAAGGGTTGTCATCTATGCTCTGGCATAAGGCTCTGTAGCAGTTCTCTTTGCTTGTTTTACTAGCACGCTTAAGTGCCACCCTGGCTGCTCGGTAAACGGCACCTCTAGTTTCTTCCCCGTTGAGCTCGTCGTCTGGCTTTTAGGCAGCTGGTAGGAAGCTCAGCAATTTCTGAAGTCCACCAAAAAGCTGGTCGTAGCCACCATTTCGGTGTACTCCTTCTGGGCATGGTCGCATGTCGCACCAGCGGTGTTTAAACTCGCCTCGGAAAGAATCATTCGGCTGATTTTTTCCGAGTTTAACTTGTTGTGTGCAGATTGATTTTATCTTCGTTCCAATCATGACGTGATTGCACACAAAACGAAGAGAACAGTTCCGAGTTGATGTTTTCCCCTCCTCGCAGGAATAAAATCACACCAATGAAACAACAGAACGAAGCTTACCGTACACGAATGCTCACGAGCGATCGTTGCCCGACGGACCGAGTTAACATTCCTCGCACCCTTCTCTCGCTCGTTTCCCGTTCCCTTGTATCTATCACTTTTAGCCACGCCCCCATGCGTTGTCCGATTGATGTGTTCGGCTGCCGAACGAAAACGATTTTTTCTTTAGTTCGCTGAACTGTTCGTTTGCTTCGCTGATGTTTCTCCCCCGATTGCTGTTTACTCCTGCCGAGTTTACCCGAAGCTTACTTCCTGATGCTTTCCGAGTCGAACTTTAGATAGCATCATTGCAGATTGAGTTTAACGAAATAAAATCGTTCTGCAAAGAAGGGCAAAGTGCGAGTATGTAGACTCGCGATTTTAACATCTCTGTGTCGCACACCGCCACCATTGTTTTTGTCAGCTGCTCAGAATTATGGATCTGCCATGCTTCCCGCATGTTTATGGCTTCGGTGCACACTTCCTTATCGAAAACTATGGTCTTCCATCTACGATATGTCTGGATATGTCAGTGTATATTGCGTCAACTTGGAAACCTTGCATCATCCACTGTGATGTTCTTGATACAAACTCTGTTAGATTCGTTATGGTTGAGCGTTTCTTGAGAAAACCGTGTTGAACGTCCGAAATCTTTGTTTCAATCCACGTGTAAATCTTATCGTATACAATGTTGAGAGCATTTTGGTGGTCGGTCCCACAAAATAAAAAGATTGTTATTTGTTTTAATTTAGATTATATTGGCAACATTTTACCCCTTTAAAAAGCGTGTTACTCACAGTTCTGCCTCGTCGGACGGTTCACAATGTTGCGACATGAACACGGTGATTTCCCTCCATCCGGAACCTCGATCCACCTTGGGCGCGAAACTCGGAGCTGGCTGGCTCGCTCCTGCCGTTTCCGCTGCTGACGTCGTTGCGAAATGGCACTGCGGAGGCTGCGCCGACGTGGATTGGCCAGATACCCAATGGCCCCGACAATTCAGGAATGACTCGCTGGCCGAATTGTTCCGGTTTCGCCGACCTAGCTTTTCCGCTTCCAGGCACTGTTGAACGGTCCATGCTCCGACTTTGACCACTGAGGAGGAACCGCATGGGCTTTTCCGGTAACGACACAGTAGACAGCCGCCTTGGCTGTTCCGGTCTCGTAGCTGCTGAACGACCCGACTGTTGATATTGCTGCCACCGGGTGCTATCCCCTTCACTTTGCCGATTCCGTTGCAAATCCACAGACCACCTGGCTGTTTCGCGTACCACCACCGAACGCGGCCGTCCTGGCTGGGCCGACGTTGATTGGACCGAACCGTACTCTTCCAAGTTCGCATCTCGACTCCCAGGGAGAAGCTTCGTGTGCACCCCGCGACTTTTTTTTTTCCCCGGAACTCCACCTGACGTCTGTCATTTTCCGCCACAGCCACTGCCAACTTTTCCGAACCGAAAATTGCCCAGTCAGGAGATTTCATCCGACAATTTGTCCGATTTCGGACGAATTTGGCTTGATCTTCGACTGAAGTTTTCCAGCCAGGGTTTTTAGTTTGTCAATCCGCTGCACGCTAGCAAAATTTTGCTGAGAAGTGGGTTTTTTATTAAAAAATGTTGCCAGTTCGCTCGTGACATATCAAATTGAGAGAGACATTATTCAATGTTAATACAAATGCAACAACAATACTCTCAAAAAGTTTGAGTATTGCAGAGAGAATTGCAACACCACGATAGTTTTCTACGTACGTACGTAACCGTTCTTGTGAATCGGTAGGGTAAAACTGTACAAAACGCACCAGCTAAGCATAATTGCTATTTATAGCGATACCAATCATTTAAGAATCAAATCGAGAGTTGACAACGATTCAAGGATGAAATCTACGTATTATCGAAAAGAAAAAATATGATAAAAACTCGATTTTGACTATATTTTTGTAAAAAAACTAAAACAGCCAGAAAACAAACCGCGGGGTAGAACGCCAAAACTAGTGGACAGAACGCACCAAACAGGAAAGGTGGTAAGAAATAGAACAATGATTATACGGAATGTAATTATTGAAACATCAAATGTTTAATTACATGTTCATCGTAGTTTTGTAAACTACCATTTTTTGGCTAAAAATCATTTAGTATTGCTAAACTGATCGAAAATTTCGCTTTTCAGAATACACTTTTTAATATCCTTATATACAAAACGCCTTCAAGTAGGCAACGAAATTTAATTTTTTCGACTGATATAGTGATATCGCGGCAAACATGGCGGCCGATAATTTTTTCGAATCGAATATTGGTGCACCGTTTTAACTCGAACAAGGACGAAATTTGTTATAATTATGCAATGTTATCGTCATTTGGGAGTCAGCAAATAAAAAGAAAGGCATTTTGTTTTGATATTCGGGTTTTGTCAAAAGTTAACAGCATTCAAAATTTGAGCGTAAAACACGTGGTCTTGTGGGCATTCTGCCCCAATTTTCATATGTTTGATTTTGGATAAAATTTGTAGGAAGTTAATAAAATACAACAAAATATTTATAGTCTTCCGAAAAAGCACATGAGTGGTAAAACGATAAGCTGTAGTTTGATCAGATTGCGCAAGCTGTTTTACCATAAAACCTTATATGTAACTTATGAAAAATTACAAGTTTCACGTTGATTCCATTAATTCCTCTGTTTCTAAGAACTAAAGTAGATTTTGTGAACTTTTCATCTATTGAATGATGAAAAAGCTTGTTTACTACAATAAAAATGAAGAAAAACATCATTCGAAGCCATAGGTTAGTGTATATTTGAGAAAGAATGACATGGGCCATTTTACCCCGCTGGTGCGTCTTGTACAGTTTTCCCCTATAACATGCGAGATTTTCCAAAACTTTGGGAATAATCCGGCTCGAATCGATGAAGTGAAGAGGAAGTGTAAGGGCTCTTCGATTCCACTCACACATTTTTTCAAGAATTTATATTATGTTGTGCAGGTGCGTTGGCGGTAGCTTGATCGGTGGTAGCTTTTTCGGCAGAAACGGCGCTGAATTTGCAGATGAAATCTGTATTTTTCGGAGCAGTATCAAAACACGTAAACATAACAAACAACAGAGTTGCCAGAATCGACAGCGTTGAAGTCTCCTCCTATTACTACAGGGACAGGATTGGACAGTTCGTGAGTGAGTTCATCCAACATTGTGTTGAACTCCCCGATCGTCCATCTTGGTGGAGCGTAGCAGCTGCAGAAAAAGATGCCCCTAAATTTTAGCTATGATGATGATGATGATGGCCCTCCACTTTCCCCCGTACATGGGATCTTGGGCTGGATTATCTTGTAAGATATTTTGATAGTCTCCTCATGTTTGGTCGATTTTCGAGTTGCTGGTTTTTTTTGTGAATGTATTCCCATGTACGTCCATCATTGCCTTTTTTATCTGCTTTTTATTTTGGTGCTCTCAATTATCAACTTTTGAACAGGGACCATCTGAGAAAAGGGATATTTCAGGGTATTAAACCCTTCCCACACACACATGAGTCCATTTCAGGGTTTTACCGCGCCCCAGATCGCGTTGCTTTTGATATTTGTCATGTGCGGCTCAGAGACGTTTGTTCAGTTGACTTCATCATCATCTGGTAATAAATTACTCACATTAAACACGTACTATAAACTAAAATTAACTTTTACAAACGCCAAACACTTAATCTTAAAACGATTGAAATTCTCTTCTCTTTTGATTTCCGTTGGTAAATTATTAAATAGTCTTATGCCTCGATAAAACAATGAATTTTGCGAAGATGCCAATAAAAATGATGCAGATCGTATTTCACAAGCAAAACGTGTTCCATAGTGATGCAGGTCCGTTCCTCTTACTATCCGTTCTTGAAGATATTCTGGTGCTATTCCGTTCACGATTTTAAAAATTAAAATCAAGGTGAGGTATGTTACTCGCTGTCTAATTGATAGCCATTGTAGAGCACTTAGCATGTTTTGAACAGGCGTCCTTCGATGGCATCTAAGGATCAACCTCATGATTTTGTTCTGAAGCCTTTGTAGCCGAGCCATTTGCTGATCATTTGCGAAACATATTATAGACGGACAGAAGTCAAAATGCGGGGATATGATTGCTTTATACAAATAAATTAGACTCCACTGTGACAAATCTTTACGTAAACGACACATTAAACCATATTTTTTGGCAATTTTTTTCACTGAATTGTTGATGTGATCTTTGAAGTTTAATCTTTCATCTATTGTTACACCGAGATACTTTATTTCATGAACTATATCGAGACGTTCACCATCGATACAAACGTTTACTGAATCACAGTTCATATGCTTGTTAGAGACGACCAAACATTTAGTTTTAGAGACATTTAGTTTTAACATTTTAAAATTCAGCCATTTATTCAAATTCACGAGATCACAGTTCAATTTATGGACAGCAGCACCAGCATCATCACAAGCAATAAATATCACAGTATCATCGGCAAATAAATTAATATCACAGTGTTTTAGAATTTTCTTCATGTCGTTTATATATAAAATAAAAAGCAGTGGTCCAAGAACGCTTCCTTGAGGTACGCCAAGCGTGGTTTCTTTGGTATTTGATATCACAGAGGAGTATTTGGTTCTTTGAAATCGGTCATCTAAATAGGATTGGAGCCATTTAAGAGCTGTGTCTGTTATCCCGTATTTCGAGAGCGTGTCAATCAGTTTTTGGCGAGAAATAGTTTCGAATGCTCGCTTTAAATCGAGAAAAACGGCAATGATTTTCATTTTTTTATCCAATGTTCCTTTCCATTTAGCCAGTAATAGGTTTAGAGCTGTTTCACAAGAGTGATTTTTACGGTATCCGCTTTGTTCTGCAACCAGTATTTTGTTAGCTTCAATGTAGCATAATAACTGCTCCTTCACTACTAATTCCAAAACCTTCTCATAAACTGGAAGCATATTAATGGGTCGAAACTCCTCTGCTTTTGATGTTCCATTTACTTTTTCAATCGGAACGACCAAAGACTCTTTCCAGGACCGTGGAACGCTTCCCATCAACAAAGATTCATTGATGATCTGCAATAGTTTACCACCAATTACTTCAAATCCATCTTTCAATATTCTGCAGTTCACTACATCGGCACCAGAAGATGATCCCATTGTCCAGACAATTTTCTTTAAACATTCAAGCGTTGTTGGTGAGAAATTGGCTAATTTGCTTCGGGTATACAATCCTGTAAGTTGAATGGGCTCAGGCTCTGTTTCAATGGAACTACTTATTTCTTCAATACTTGATATGAAATATTCATTGAACATGTTGGCGATTTTTAACTGATCATATTCTTCTACTCCATCAAATTCAATAGATTGAGCTAAAGGTGCATCTGGTTTTATGAGCTTCTTGAGAACTTTCCATAGTTCCTTACTATTAGTTTTATTCGCGTCAATAGAGCGCTGTATGTATTCTCGCTTCTTTCTTCGCAGATTACATGAATACTCGTTTCTGTACACTTTATAGAGTGACCATGTACGATCAGTGTTACACTGCAAAAATTTCTGGTACGACTTATCCCTTCTTCTTTTCATCTGGGTAAGTTCAGTATCAAACCATTTTATTGATTCTTTGGCTTTTTTAAATTCAATGGTCACTAATGTATTGACACATTTTTGAATATTTTCGATTAAACTTTTTGCTTTATTATGTAGATTATCTAGCAACCATTCCGAATTGATTGGTTCTATTTGATTTCTCAACAACGTAAGTAATTTGTCAGGGGAGTAATTTTTCCAACTCTTTACCCTAATTAATTTTTCATCACAATCAATACTGTTGTTATCAATGTACAAACATAAAGTTTCATGGTCAGAAATTTTAAAATCGTTAACGGCACAAACATGAATATCACAGTTTGAGAACGCCATGTCAATCAGTGTTTGGCTAGTACGTGTTATGCGAGTATAATCCTTAACATGCTGTTTGAGATAGAACGAATTCATCATATTTTTCAGGTTTGCGGAATCTGCAAGATTTAACCAATCTATATTGAAATCTCCGACTATCAAGTTAAACTTAGATAAGTCAACAAATTCTTCTAACCAAGTTTCCTCTAATACTTTTAGAAATATGGCATCACTGTCGTTAGGTGAATGATACAGCACACCATATCGACCTGCAGTTATTCCAGAGAAAATTTCGATACCGAGGAACCAATTTCGATTCATTTTAGCATTCAATAGAACCTTATATTTTATGCTTGTATGGAGATAAATCATAACTCCTCCAGTGTGCCTCGAATCAGAGAAGCAAATTACGGAACGGAAATTTGGTAGCTGGAAAAGATTTACGTCTAATGTTTCTGTCACATGCGTTTCTGTCAGCATTACTAATTTTGGTTTCATCGATTGCACCATCAAACGAATATCTTCAAAGTTTGCTGTCATTCCTCCACAATTCAAATAAATAACTGTTGGTTGATTTTTATTCTGCTCTTCTAGTTGCTATGGACCATAATTCAAGAGACGACGTTTGTTTGCTACTAGTTTTTTGTAAACTGGACATTCTTCACTGTACGCAAAGTGATCGGTGTCCAAATTCATTTTTCGTTCTATGTTCATATTTCTGCAATTGACACAGCTCTTAAAATTTGACTCACAATCCGACGTTCTATGGTTCGATGCACAACGGGAACAAATTTCGTTGTTTTTGCATTCTATGCTTTTATGGCCATACGCACAACACTTGAAGCAACGTGTAATGCTAAAACTTTCTACGACTCTGCATCTGTCCCAACCAATATTTACTCGACCCATTTCTAACATGCTTTCCAGTGAATTCACATCAACTTCTATAATTGCCGTATATTGTGTGAAATCTTTAAATTTATTAGCAAACATAGTAACAAGTTCTAAACTTTCTATGGACAAGTATTCATTCTGTTCGGTAAGACATTCTTTCAGATACTCTGCGGTCATTTTTTCAGATAACCCTGTTATTTTTAATCGAGGTCTTATTGGCTTTGTAATCGAAACATCATAATTTGCTCCCATTAAATTTTGTACATTTGAGATAACAGATTGCAAATTTGCCTCATCATTGACGCCGAGAATCACCCTACCGTTGTTCCCTTCTCTTACGGTTTGAATTTTTACGGCAGACCTGTCGATCTTAGCTCGTAAATCTTCTTTAGTTGCCCTGGAAGTCTGATCAGGTTCTTTTGGCTTAACTATGACCATTGGCTCTCTTTTTTTGATAGGTGTTTTAGTAACGAATTGATTATTTCCTTTCATTACATCAGCAAAAGTAGGGGTTCGACCACGCATCATTTGTACGGGATCATCTTCTGGATTTTTTACATAATCCTTTTCCACACGAGCTCTTTTTCTCGATCGCAAATTAGTACTCGGACCGGAAGGGGTTTCTATATTTATTATATTTTTCGGTTGCACTGTTATATTCTCTTTTAAAACACTTTTGACATTCTCCACAATATTTTCTCCTTCAGTTTTTAGCATGTTTTTCACTATTTCTTCATTTTCTTTCAACTTTAGTTCAATTTCCTTTTTCCATTTATTTAAATTGTCATTCACTGATTGAATCAATTCATTGCATTTCACAACTAAGTTTTCATTTCCCAATCGCCCATTACGACAATCTCTGCACACAAACTTCATCCCGCGGTTTTTTTCCATATATTTGAGACCATTCTCGTCTATCCCATCACAGCATTTCAAGTGCAAGAACGAGCCACACGTCCCGAAACATTTGACTTTCATTGTTTCATCCCGTATTGGCTTTACACACGCGCAGCACGTCGAGGTCGACGACATCGCACTGCCGAATTTTGGCCTGTCGGCCACACACTTTGCTTCAAATTTGCACTGCTTTGTTATGCACACTTCAATGGGAGAATTTTACAATCTTTTACTGCAATTTCAGTACATTCACCGTTTATTTTTCAACGAAACTTTTATTTCATTAGAAAGAGAGAGCAAATCGCTTTCTAATTCTATAAATATGTTTGATTTCAAACGAATATTTCACATCAAAACAAGTAAAACAAGTTTCATAACTTAGAGTTGCAATGTACACGTATCCGCACTTTGCACAACGTATGACGAATCCGTCTGGATAGGCTGTCTACGCCACGACAGCAGCTAAGCAAGACCTGTCCGCTGTCCAATTACCGTTCCTAGACGGAATTCTATATGGTTCTGATAAAAGCGCCACATCACACTTCGCCTACTGTTTGCTCCAGCAGAAGCTGTGCAACCTCGCTATGGTTGAGGTTTAGCTGGATAACATTCAATTTTACTGGCTTGCCTTTGCCTTTTTGTAAGCCTGGCAGGCAGTCCAAACCACCAGTTTCATGAGCGGCTACCGTTTGCGACTGACACATTTTCGACCCGCCACCTCATCAGTACGGTTTTTTGCATAGAAGCGTGTTTGCGCCCCCATGAGCGACACACTTGGGGCAACCTTTGGTCGTTGTATCCAAAAAGTTCCGTTGGAAAATTCTGAGTTCAGCGGTCATACTGTACTTACATCAGAGCTTTATTTTTATTTTGGTTTTTAGTTTTTTTTTTTTCAAACGAATATATGCATCCAGGATGGCAGTGAAACTTAAACTTAATGTTTCTTAGAAGAACAGCTATTTTTCCACTTGTCAAACGATCAACTGATTCCTTATATTTAATTTTTTTTCATATTCTAGTCCGCTAAAATAACAACAAACTTCAAGTATGTTCAGTACCTTAATGAAGTCGAACGGTACGTTCCGCAATTTTTGAGGTAGATTTTGATTCCACAATTAGGTAACACACGACGTATTACAGGACACGACACTCAACGTTCTTACAGACGGAAAAAAAGATTCAAAATTACCTTTTTTGTCGACCGGTTTCGGGCTCGATGTTGCCCATCTACAGGACGATGTCCGACTGATCACACGACACTCGTAGTAATTTCTTCATGTGATCAGTCGGACATCGTCCTGTAGATGCGCAACATCGAGCCCGAAACCGGTCCACAAAAAAAGGTAATTTTGAATCCTTTTTTCTGTTTGGAAGAACGTTAAGTTTCGTGTCCTGCAATACGTCGTGTGTTAATTGTGTAGTTAAGTTCTTAAGTTGGCACAAATCCGCTTGAAAATGAGTAGATTTTGATTTTTATAGATAATTCTTTTTTTAAACTAATCACAAACATTAAATTTGTTAAATTTTGAATCAAGCTGATAACGGAAAAAACTCTGCTCCCAAAATTATTCTTACATTTTACCTTCGAAACCTAATCCAAATTTCTCGTGGCCGAAATAGTGATTTCATATTCATTGTGTATACTCAAAATTAAGTAAATATGTTATACCGGGTTTCTGTAGTTGATTCCGAATGAAAAGGTCCTTAAAAAAGATTTTTTTTAAGTCTTAAATTTCTGAAACATTTTGTTCAAAGATTTTTTGATTTCAAGAAAACATCAATTCACAAAAGTAGAAATATGTAAGGGTTCAATGGAAATTTTAACGGCTATCTCGGAACTTCCGGTAGGAAAAGTCCATTTTTCAAGAAAAATAATTACTAAGAAATTTAGGCTTTGCTTCGCTGTATTTAATTTTTCATTGATCTGATTTTATAAATTCAAATTTTGGCTTTTTTTTAATTTAAATATTATTTTCATAGAACATATTCGGTTTCTCAAAAACCTCTGTTCTTGAGTATATTGGAAAGATGATTTGAATGTGTGCTTCGAGTCATATTGAACAGAACAACTTTGGCAGGCTGAGTATTCGCGAAACGTTTGTAAGTCTAGTGCGTCTCCTGAAGTAATATTTTCTGATTTCAAAATTGAAATTGAAAATGTTTATAACCACGAACCTCGTTCCAAATTATTAAGGGGGAAAATTAATTCTCGAACCCAACGACCCATGAGATGAAAAATATCAAATTCGCAATCAAATGGAACGGAACCCAGATTTCGTTCGGGGAACTCTCTAGTCAACCGTGCTGTTGATTAATAAGATAAATATACCATCTTTGCTGGCTGCCAGCCTGCCGATTGATGATCACCTGCACCGGACCGATCGCAGCAGGAATCGGATCGAACCCGACTCGCGCTCGAGGGAAATTCTTTGAGGGGGCGTCTCCGTAAATCTTCTCCTGTGATGGCAATGATGCGGTAGAAGGTTTTCCAAACACTAGCCTCATTTATCAAAAAAAAAAAAAAAAAACGCGTGTGTAGGAGCAAAATGAACGAACTGATCCTCGGATGGTTTCGGAAAACTTTGGACCAATTGAAAGTGCCCACCAGAAATGTCGTTTACGCCACCGCGTCTTCACAAAACAATAACTAACTGTAGGTACGTGCGGGCCGGCGAAATTCATTCATCATTATTACTTGAGCGTCGTTTTCCACGTTTATGTGTTCTTGATTTTTCGTTTTTTTTCTGGCTTTAACCCGCCCCCACTTTTCCGTTTTTTCCCATCCTTTTTCAAACTGGCAATTGGTCGATTTGAGTAACGAGACTGACTAACTTCTGACTTGTTAAACCAAAAATAATGCAGGATTGTAATGAAGCGCGGCATCGTTCCTCTCTATGGATTGAGGACTGGCCCAACAAGGTGTACGATTTAACGTTCGAGTCGTTCCGAACAGTTTGAGGTTATAATTAGTTTCTTATAACTCAATGTTTGAGGCAAAAGCCGACAGAAGGCAAAAACGAAAGGATTGCGACGGAAAATTTTGAAGGATGGTCGCAGTTCAGAAAAGTTTGCGCATGAATCATAACTGATTTTGTGGAGAAATTTTAAGCCAGACGGTTTCGGTACAAGCTTGTCAGCAAAAAACCAAACAACTCATGTTATGAATATGTGCAAGTAATAACGAAATAGTTCTTGGAAATAATAACAGCTTGCTGTTGAATTTTTTGAACAAAAGTATGGAAAAAGTTCAAAACATCTTCAAATCGCAACAAGCTTGAATTGTGGAATTTGGTTTGGCACTAATAATTGAAAATTTGTCGTTTTACGTATTCTCTTTCCTTTTTGGGGAAAAAAATTAAGTTGAAATTTGGTGAAAATTAACATTTAAAATCCTTAAACAGTATAACGTTTTATACTTCTGAATTTCAATTTGAACTCAGAATCACGTCAAAGAATTCAGAATCTCTTTCAAGAATCAGATTCTGAACCTTTTGGCCAATAATGTATATTTAGAACTCGGCCTTATAGTTGAAAGTTGTGTAGGGATGAGATGAATGATATGCAGAAAATAAATAATGTTTCTATAATAATAATAAAATAAAATAAGATACAATATTTAATTCGGCAACACTGAAGAAAAAAAGAAGTAAAATAAAGTTTTATCGCAACGTTTTATATTTTGGCAACACTAGGCAAAACAAACAATGTGAATCTTTGAATTTATATCCGTAAGAATCGTAAAATCACGACAATGGCGTGGTTGATAGAATAAGCGCAAGAAGCGCAAATTTTCAAGGCTGCTGCAACGATTGTTTGTTTATGAGTCGGCCACCGGTAAAAAGACGGATTGGCAAAGGGAGTGCAGATTTTTAAGACAGCTGCAATGATTGTTTGCTTATGATTTGGAAACCGGTAAAAAAAGGATTGGCTCTTACGCAGCTTAACACTTTTATTTTAACGAAATTTAAAAGTTTTTATATAAATAAAATAAAATGAAAGTTAAACTTGGCAACACTGAAGGAAAAAAGAAATAAAATAAATTTCTAAGACAATTTTTTATATTTTGGCAACACCAGGCAAAACAAAAAAACCAAGGTCAGTCATTGATCTAATCTTGTGAGCTTCAGACATGTCTATGTGAATCTTTTAAATTGAGATTCGTAAGAAAAATGAAATAACGACAAGTTGCCTGCTAGCTTTTTTTAAGCTCGCAAATCGTGGAATGGAAATAGTAGATCATATAAATAATTTTTAAATAATGTTTTATCATAGAAAAACACATAAATCTTAGAATAGTTGAGAAACCGGAATTTATTATCCATTTCAAAAGGCAAACTTCATTCAATTATTTATGTTTGATTTTATTAAATTTTGATAAAGGTTGTGGACAAATAGATCAGGTACAACTCTAAAAAAAAAATAAAGTAATTTTGATAATATTCACTGAAAACTGTAAAATTTTCAGTCATTTTTACCGGCAACCCTGAAACGTTCAGTAAAAGGCTGTGTGTCTCCAGATGAAATTACCGAACTTTTTACGGTTTCGGTAGAAACTACAGAAAATTTTCCAGTTTTCGGTAAGTATTACCAGCATTTTAGAAATAACAATAATTAATATTCCGGCAAACCGCTTTGTCTGTAACATTTACTGAGCTTTCGGTAAAAATGACCGATTGTTTGGTAATAATCACTTATTCGGTATAATTAATTATTCGGTAAAATCTACTAGTTTTCAGTAAAAATTACCGAACTTTTTCGAATTTTTCAGTAACATTTAATATTTACCGATATTTCAGTTATATTTATTTGTATTTCGGTAATAATTACAGGTATTCCGGTAAAATATCCCGATTACTTGGTAAAAATTACTTAACTTTTAAAGGTTAACTGAAAAAACAGTCAAAGTGTTTCGGTAATAGTTATAGGTATTTCGGTAATAAATAAAACAGATATTTTAGTAATAATTTTAAGTATATCGGGAAATTCTACCGATTCACAGTGGCTCAAATCCCCAAAAAGCAGGAAAAAAGTCAATTTTTCAAGTCAGCGACAACCAAATTTTTTAAGTTGGAATCGAATTTCCAATATTCAAGGAACGTTATGATGTAATTAGATATTTTCTTTAATACACCTTCCATGGAACAAACATGAACGTCAACTTAAGGGGGGGGGGGGGGTAGGGTCTAACACTTTCAAAAAATCGTTTTTTTTTTATTTTTTTATTTTCTTATTGTAAAACATTTCAAGAATGTTGTGTCAAATTTTCAAGTCAATTGAAGCAAAACTGTAGAAATTATAGGCTTTTATCTCCTCCTATCTAATACTGCAAGAAAGCAAGAGCAGAAACTTCAAACGCGTTTTTCTCGAAAGCACATTTTTAAAGTCCGTGGACATCGTCATTTGAAAACTACTTATCCGATTCTTTTCAAATTTGGAACATATTTTCTACATTTAAAATACCAGACCCCAACGTTTTTCTTTTTTGTTTTTTTTTTACTTTGGGGAGATTTTACAGGTGAAAAATGGCGGATTTTTTCGTGAAAAATCCTAGTTTTCACTTCAAACAGCCACAAAAATTTCATAAAAAAATTTTTAAGTTAAATAAAAACGTTGGGGTCCAGGAAAACATCTATTAAAAATATTCTGCTCTGTTTTTTTTTACTTCAGATGATTCTGTGCTGAGATACAGTGTCCACCGCAAATCCTGTTTTCTAAAAGGCATCCTCGAAAGTGCTCCGTCACCGGCTCATTTTTCAATATTTTTCTACGAAAAAATTACTAAATGTTCTTTTAACAATGCTTTGTATAATGCAAAAAATTTGAATACATTTGTTTGAACGATAGCTCCAGAAAAAAATCGTGAAAATGGTGTTTTTTATACCCGTTAGACCCTACCCCCCCCCCCCCCCCCCCCCTTAAACACAAGAACTAAACATAGCAATTTTTATTCTCAACCCAAAATAACTGAAAAAAAGCATATAAATCTTTAAAAATTTATAAATGTCTATACTGAAGTGATATATTATAATCTAAATATTTCACAGTTGGAAGATGACAAACGTCCTCAATATCATGAACTAATAAAGTTTCGCTTGATTTAGAACCCGAAATTTGTTGAAATTTTTTTTTTGATTTTCTCTATTCATTTTTCGGATGCACAAATACAGCGTGCGCTGCCGATCGCCGTGGTAAATTATTTACCGTTGGATCCGTGAAAGCCTCTTCAAAAACATATTTTTAAATCAGCTGCTAGTTTTTGCTGTATTTTGAATACGACGTCTAAACCCTGTTTAGTTCAAAAATGGAAATTTTAAAGTATTTGTACAGAGTAAACCAAGCATTGTTTGCTTCGATATATATGCCACTTCAACATTAAATATCAGTTTTGGTATTCAATAAACTAACCCAGAGGAATTTTGGAGCCCACACAGTAAACGAAAATTACCGAGTTCGGTAATTTCTGTACCGAAATCCTAAAATGTGTAAATCTTTAAACTGTTCGGTAATTTTTTTCGATAAAAAATAAACGAACATCGGTAAATCGATTCTTCATTTACCGATGTTGGTTTATTTTTTATCGAACAAATTATCGAACAGTTTAACGATTTACACATGTTATAATTTCGGTAAAAAAATTACCGAACTCGGTAATTTTCGTTTACTGTGTATACTTAATTTTAACCAAAATATTCATAAATAATTCAAAATTATTCAATTTTCCAGTAAACAGCTCAAACTCCGTTTAAGCAATTATAGAAAAAAAAATAACAAACTTATCTTCGACAAAAAAGTTTTGTATTATATTTTCCAACTTTTTTTTATTTTGAACCACCGTGCGGTTGTTCGTTACTACTCGGAAAATAAAAGAAAAAGATAAAATTTAACAAGAAACGAGATGATTTTTTTCCACCCCTCTTTCGAGGTAGATTTTACTTTTTTTTCATTCACCTAGCAAAAAGGTAAATTTAACCTTTTGTCAATTCACCTAGAAAAAGGTAAATTTATAAAATTTGAATAAACCTTTTTCGCATTCACCTAGCAAAACAGTAAATAATACCGTTTTCCAATTCGCTGATTTAAAAGGTAAATGCTAGTTGTTTTAACTGGTTTCGTCAATAAAAATAAAAACAAAATTCATTCAAAAATTGATATTTATTTGAAATAAATAGGGACTTAACTTATATTTATGGTTGAAATGTATCACCGTGTTTAGAAAAATTGTTGAGAAAAGTCCTTTCTTTGCCATTCAGGCCCTTCTCCGTTCGACAAATCCGATCAGGTCCGGCTTTTCCGGAATGATATCTGGAGGATGACGTGCACTCAGAAGAAATCCTTTTCTGAATTTCATAAGACACGTCTTATGAACCTCTTTTTCGATTCCAAAATAATTTTTCATAAGAATCTTATGAATTTCTTTCATTTTCATAAGAAGATCTTATCAAAAACGGAAGGAACTGCTTTGTTAAAATAAAATGAACACATTCATTTTTAGCGGCAGGAAAAAACGCTCAAGATTGTTTATCATCAGAAGCAATTCAGAAAAAAGTAATACCTTTAAAGTAATCGTGACATTGATCTTCTCAATGGTAAGTTTTTTTGAGCAAATTCTATAATTTTTGTGAATTTTAAAAATATATTGCAATTATTCATAGACTCTGAATTATCTAAATTTTTGTCCGCACTTTAGCTCACTGGCTGACCAAAAGCCACCGAAGCCGGTAGCGAATTTTCCCAAGGTTTTTCCGTACATCAGCCAACAACTGACGTGTCTGCTGATTCTGTGGAAGAATTTCAAGTCGGACTACGAGGATAACGAACAAATCATCTTTTTACTTTGTTTTTGGACAATTTCGACCGGAATAAAATTGCTTTTGATGGTCATGATTGTAAAAAAAGATCAATAAAAAAAATGTCTCGGAAAAAAATCCATATTTTTATGACATTTCCCGCTTTTTGAAAACAATGTTATGAAAATCCAAATGTTTTGACAAAATCATAAAATTATCTTATGAAAACAGAACATCCTCTTTAAAAAGATGTTCATCCAGAAAGTTCATTTAAGTCATAAGATAATCTTATAAATTTCATTAATTTTTCTTATGGCGCCAGTTCATAAGAGAATCTTATGGCATACATAATAGTATTTTTCTGAGTGTGGAATACACCGCGAAGCTCTGTGGGTTGGTCTCTGGGTAGTGGGTAGCCATGTGCCCAGATTTGTCTGTAAAACCAAGACTTTTGACCCTTCGCCCAGATATTGGGCAGACACAGATTTTGCCCAGTTTTTTGCTCAGAGTGCCCAGATTTTACAGACGATAAAACAGCTTAACCTCAATAAAAGGGTTCAGCAAATAGTTACTTTTTTCGAGATGAACTGAACCGTTTGGTTTAGCTCAATCCAATTCAACTTCACCTCGCTACGAGGTAAGATTTACCTTTTTTGGATTTATCTTTTTTTAGGTGAATTATACGTTTTTATTCAGCTCAATTCAGGTGAACTTCACCTCGCAACGAGATAAGATTTACCTTTTTTGGATTCACCTTTTTTCTTGGTGAATTGTACCTTTTTCCAACCTCGATTCAGGTAAATTTTACCTCGCTGTGAGGTGAGTTTCACCTCGAAGAGGTAAAAGTTACCTTTTTGGCTTTCACGAGCGTTCACCTTGCTATCTCGGTAAATTTTACCTTTTTATTATTTTCCGTGTAAGTATCGGATTTTTATAGTTTTCCGGTCAAAATCTACTAGCCTATCGGTAACTTATACCGTATTCGTTTTCTCCCCTCGTTCAGTGTTCCACCGTACCCGATAAAAACAAACACAAATCGTCGCCAGTGTATTGCTACCTCACTCACTCACACGCTCTCTCGCAACACTGACAAAATTTTTGGGACACTACCGCCCGATGGCAGTGCAACACTAGGTCAAAATCAGTGCAACACTGTCTGAATAAACAAACAGTTTTTTTTGCTGCACCAGTGCAGCACTAGTGCAACACCCGGCATAAACAAATACGGTATAACACAGGCATATCGGTTAACACTTCTGGGTTGCTCGGTAATAGGCCAAGCATGAAAAAATTACCGAACAGATTAACGAACTTCACATGTTAGGAATTCGGTAAAATAATTATAATCTGTGTTGTGAGCCTACTTGGTTGAATAATTCTACTGAATCAAAGCAATCGAAAGGTTCCCTTTAATACAACCACGTTAACCGTGGTTGAATTTAAGGGAACGTTTTGATTGCTTTGATTCGGTAAAATAATTACCGAACTCGGTAATTCTCGTTTTCTGTGTAGCTTGGATAGAAGAACAAACCATGTTAATTTTTATAGCAACTAAAAGATGTAACAAGGTTTCGTTTGCCAAACATTTGAATGTAAACCTTAAATTGATGAGAATTTTCCGATGATACCATATGTGACGGCCGAGATTTCGATTGTATTAACATGGAAACATTCCACCTGTCAGCGAGCAATCAAGTGAATTTCTGGTCCGATCTGCTTGGATCCAGCTCAATTCGCACGGAATCAATTATTTCAATGTATGTTTCTTGAAATTAACGCCTCGGTCGCGCCAATCTGACATTCCACAGAATTGAATGTAACATTTTGTGGTTTTTGCGGAATTCCAAATAGAAGATACCACCCGAAATCAAACGTCTGTCTCTAGTTTTGTAAATTGAATGGGTAGGCACCTTCATCGGTTTGCCTGCAGCTAAACCGTGGGCATTGTGGATGTAAACAGTGCGGCATCTGCTGTCAACACGTGTCGCTCGCTTTCGGTGGATTAATAATAACAACAATATTATAATAACCAAAGTAATAATAGGAAGGTACAGACTCGCGACTCCTGTCTGTCGGTTTAGATTTGGAAACATGTTTATTGTTTGGAATTTTTGTCGAATCAGGAAAAATCAACTAAAACACTGTTCGAAGGTTGTGCGTGATTAAATTTGAAAACTTCAAAATTTGAACTCCTCACAAAAACAACTATAAGGCAAATAAGTGTTTTCATTGTTTATGTTCACTTGACAGCAGTTGATTGTAAATACGTGAAAACTATCAGCTTAATGTGAATCAAGCAACCTAAGACAATGTCACTTTATTAGATTATTCAAACCTGGCACGAAACTCACAAATAATTGATGTCCTTTTGAACATTGTAGTTTATTTTGTACCGAATGAGTGACAAAAAAAATGAATGTTACTTCTGTGGGTTCGTTTAGCGGTAGGTAGGTATATTTTTTTTATTTCGTTCACTCTGCCACCTTTCTAGAATTTCGGCTAGAGAAAGAAAAAACAACAGAAATCACCATTGAAAAATGCGAAATAGTAATAATGAGTGCTCATAAATATCAACCGCGGTTTATTTTCGTTTCGTTTTTTGTTTGTGGAGCTCTCTGAATATGTCTCATTCTTCCTGTGTCCCCTTCCTTGATGACTTCTTGGTGGTTTCTCTAGTGTCTATAATTACAAAACAAGAAACTACGTTCGGCATGCAAATAAGGTACCGATACAGCAACGACACAACAACAATAACAACACTTTGACAGAAGAGAGAAGCGAGAAAAATGAAAACAACTGTCAATTACTGGCGGAAACTGACTTAAGCTATTACCCTCGCTCGACCGACTTATCACACGATTTGGCTTTGGGAATTTCAAATTGATGAGCTTCGTCACCACCATTATTGTTCAGGTGATGTTTGCAGAAACATTTCAATTGAGGATGATTGGTCATTCTGAACGAGATTTGTTCTATTTAGAATTTTGTCGCAAACTGTTTCCGATTTTTTCATGAGGAATGGGCTACACTTTATATCTCGGGTATGTGTTTATATGAAATCGAAAAGGATTAAACCGACACCGCATCATTCGTCACAAGCGTGCACGCAGTCAGTCAGTCAGTTGGCTAGCAAACGAGTGAGTTGAGTAGTGTGTGTGGTCCCGCCGTTAGTTCGTGATCAGTCGACTCTCCGGTTCTACTTCCGGGCCTCAGTGCTCCGGACCGGTCTGTACATTTGAGATTGTTTGAAAAAAAGTCAAACCGAAAAAGGTAAACAAACGCAACCAACGATTCACGTTTAATTAATTTTCATCGAACTTGCTTTAACATCAAATAGTTTATTAACAATCCAATGCGAAAAAAACTGGTAAAATAAGTAAATTATATAAAATGTATATAGACTGCCCTAAATTTGTATGGGAAATTTCAAGCTTGTGAAATGTTATACGCTGCAGGCTCAAATTGATCTTAGGCCTAGTACTAGGTCTCATGCCAAATTTGGGCCAGATCGGATCAAGGGAAGGGGTCGCTCAACGAGCCTAAAGTTTGTATGGGATTTTGAGACATTTTGTTCGCGAGGAACATGAAAATCCAGTTTTTCATGAATAACTTTGGTCCCCTTCGGTCAATTTTTTTTTAAAATAGTTTTTCTCAAAGCCTAAACTATGACAAATATTTCATCCAAAGACTGCATTTCAATTCATTATGATAAAAAAGTTATAAGACTTCAAAAATGGGTATCTTAACTCGAATCGAATATTTATATAAGGTAGTGCCGAGAGCAATATTGGATTTTTTTTTGTGACGTCACAAAAACGATTGTATCCAAAAATTATATGAGAATGGTAGGAATTTCAAGGAAAAACAAGTTTCAGTACAAAAATTAATTCCAATTTCGTTTTGATTGTGTTGTATGGCCTCTATTTAACTATGTTATGAAGTTTTTTGGTCCTTTGAAGATTGCATTATGTTTCTTTTTATATTTTATTAACGAATGCAATGTCGCCTTGAAATTTAAACGTGCGAAAATTAAGAAAAACAGCTTTAAAAAGGTGTAGCTGGTAGATATTGAATGTTAAACTGATTGTCATGATTTTAATCCAACCGGTTTACCATATACAATTCGTATGTAGAACAATTAACATAAACTAATGATTGTTAACTCAGATTACTAAAATGCCAATAAAAGATTGTGGTTTAGTGTAAAAAATTGTGTTTTGATCACTTAATTGTAATGAAAAGCTTCGACTGCAGTGACTTGAACATTTTCAAATCCACAATTTTTTTGAACTTCGGTGGCCTATTTTATAGAAAAACTATTCGAAAATGCGACTTTTTTTGCACCGATCTTGAAGAGCAAGAATCTCTCTAGAATAACATGTTTTCAAAGTGGAAAATTTACAGCAGATTCTTCGAATTATCAACGTAAAAAGATAAGTTTTCTAGTAAATTAACAAATTTTTCGTGATTGTGACGTCTCAGCCTGTACCAATACTAGAGCAGGGCTGCCTTGGCACTACCTTTTTTAAATATTCCTTGGATTCACCGACAGGACTTGAATCGACGCATTAGCCAATTACACCACGGTGAACGTGATGGAATCGACCGACACGAGCGTACAAGTCGAGCTCCATCGGCCAACAGCTGGACCTTCCATCGAAAGACTCCATGTAGGTATCTCGCATGGTGTTGTTCTTCAACTTATCGACTCGGAATTTTAACAGAGCGAGCACATGGTCGATTGCTTCCTTTTCTTTGATCCTCGTGTTTCTCTCAAATTTTCCATCACCTGGAAAATTTTATACTTTTCATCTACTGAATGTAACAAGACAGAATAATAAAATTTGATTTGAAAATATAGTGTCTTACATGATAAATAACTAGTGTTTTTGAAAATGAGCGGGTAATGAAATAACACCGAAACTAAAATCGATAACAAAATTTAATTTAACTGAAATAAGAATAAAAATTATACATTAAACGAGTCGTAAGGACAGCTTGATCATGTTCACAATTCCAAGCGAGTTGAGAAAACAGCTTGAAATTGAGAGGTGAGCTGAGAGGACAGCGTTTCCATAGATATTTCAAGTGAGTTGAGAGGACAGCCAAAAAGTATCGATTGAAATTTCGAACGAGTTGAGAGAACAGCTTGAAATTGAATGGTAAGTTAAGGCATGGCGAGTTGATTCGAGTTCAGAAAACAGAAGAAACTTGTTGAAAAGACAGCTTAAAATTGAAAGGCGAATTGAGAGGAAAGCCTGAAAATATCGAAAGAAATTCCAAGCAAGTTAAGAGGTCAGTCTGAAACTGAAAGGTGATTCGAGAGGACGGCCTGAACGAATCGATAAAAATTTCAAGTGAGAGAACAGCTTAAAATTGAAAGGCAAGTTGAGAGGACAGCCTAAAAGTAGCAAATTTTCGAACAAATTGAGAGGACAGCTTGAATTTGAAAGGCGAGTTGAGAGGACAGCCTGAAATTATTAAAATAAATTTCAAGCGAGTTACGAAGACAGCTTGAAATTGAAAGGTGAGTCGAGAGGACGGCCTGAACGTATCCATAGACATTTCAAGTAAGTTGAGAAGACAGCTTAAAATTGAAAGGCGAGCAGATAGGGCAGCCTTAAAGTATCGATAGAAATTTCGAACGAGTTGAGAGAACAGCTTGAAATTGAAAGGTAAGTTGATTCCACGACGATTGTTTGATCTATGCTCGCCCACACACGATACAAACAAATTTCGCGCGAACACAAACGATTACCAGCGAAAACAGCAATAGCAACAATAAAAACCACCTCCACCCCGTCTGGGGCTTGTAAATAGCCTGAATTTTGTACAAACAGTACCATACACCATGCCACAGAGGGTGGTTTGTACAAAAAACTTCGATCCCGACCGAATTCACTCAAACCGTTTGTGCGATCATTCAAACAGTGCTATACACGATGCAAATCGTATTCACAGCGACAGAATTTCATCGAATTTCATCGCATTTGCATAAATGTGGTATATTCTATGGCCCGCATAGCTGAGGTTTGCAAAATATCCTTAGAATACAGAGGTAAAAATTCATATCTCGCGTGAGCTTCCATTACGTCGTATGAAACATCTTAAGAATTCACAGAAAACTGCTGTTAAAGTTATCAAAACAACTTTAAAATTTGTATTTTACACATAGAATACATTGTCCAGGCTACACATATTGAAAATGGAAAGAAGTTTTTTCGACTAGTTTATAACAGTTTAAATTTGTTTACATTTTGTTTCATATTTACGACGTAATGAAAGCTCACGCGAGATATAATCAACTTTTGCGATACTGTAAATATAACATAACAATGATTTGAAAATTAAAAGTTGTATTTCAATGATCAACTTCCAGAAAATCACGAGTATTAAGACTTCTGAGAAAAAAGTTATAGAAATTTTCTGATTGCTTATATTTTCCAATTTTGCAAAATACGGAAATGCTAACGAAGTTTATGTAAAGTATTTAACCCAATTGAATATTGGATATTTCTTGAAGAAATGGCAGTAGGAACGAGGGATGGGTTAAACGCCCCCCCCCCCCCCCTCTCCCCTCACGAAGTTCCAAAAATGCCAAGCAAAATCTTTTTCTCTGAACTTAAAATTTTAAGCTTTTAATTGAATTTTGATTAGCAACATAAATAAGCCAAAAGTAACAATCTCGATTCAGTGCCTTATCCAAAACCTCGAAATCTCATGCCAGGTCTCAAATTTTACACAGTTTTTCAAAAAAAAATAATCTCACTTTTTTAAAATAGTAGATTAGTCCCGCATATTGAGTTCCAAAAGTTAGACTCCAAAATGTTAGGCAAAGCTTGCCAAATTGCCCAGGTTTTGCGCAGATGTTTTCAATTTACTTGCAAGATTAAACAATTTGAATTGAGTCCTTACAATAATGTGTCTTGCGTCCAAAAAATACGGTTCAAAATCGGCTGATTTATTGTGATAGAAAAATCAATTTTTCAAGTGTTTATCTTCTTGATTTTAAAGGAACAATTCTGGCCGGATTCTGGAGAAAATTATGAAACAATATGTCCGGTGTTTATGCAAGGCTTCAACATAAAATAGCCCGAAATTTTTTAGTAAGTAGAAACCCAGTTTATTATTCTTGATTTCTATTTTGGATCTTCATTGGCATAGAATTCTGATTCGAATCTTGGTTTTGCATTTCAAACTAAAATGAGATTGATTTTTCATATTCGAAACTCTTCCTTTCGTAATATGAAAAGAAAATATTTAAAATTAAACCATTAGATTTGAACTTGAAATTTTTGTTCTCGGTTCATTAACAGAATTGAAGCTTAAGAAAGTTTAATGAGTCCAGAAATTAAAAATCTGAAACAATTTCACCATTCAAAATTTTCTTTCAAATTTATAAGTTAAATTACGAGTAAATAATTGAAAACTATTTATATTAAAACCCATAAATCCAGAATGAAGTTAGAGGTTTTTGGTTGAGGGCTCTGGTCAAATTACACTTTACGGGTTAAATTCATAGTAATATTTATCTGGAATTTAGATTCAGATTTTGAATTTAGGTGCAAAAAGCAGAATTCAGATTCGGAATTAAAATTAAAAATTCGTATTCAGACTCAAAATGAAGTTAAGTTTTATAATCAAGATTAAAGTATCAACATGACAATGTCATTAACGATTCAAGTTGCAGGAGATTGCTGCTTCACAATTTTGATTCTCGATTCAAAATTTAGTTTTTAAATGCAATCAGGGTCAGTCAGAAACACAATCCTGGTCATAATAACAATATTTAATATTTATTTATTAAATGTTATCTGGAATCATTTAAAAAAAAATGTTTTTTTTTGAATAAAAATAAATTGAAAATTTTGTTCACAGGGGTTCAATTATGAAATATAAAATTCGTATTGATAATTTTGTTGGTAAAAGAACCTAGTGAAATTCAGCTGGAATTTATATTAAACATTCAACATTATTTATATTGCAGGTTCTCAAATAAAAATTCAAACTAAAATCTTAAATTTTATTCGAGTTTTAAAGAGAGGAAAATTATCCTTATTTGAACTGTAAACCTAATATATACTTTCATTACTGAATATTTGATAATTTTTAAGCAAATTCTAAAAGATTTTTTTTAGATGAAGCTTCCAAAACCTTTATTTTTTTAAATTTTTTGTTTCGATTATAGTCGTTTTTACATATTTGTGTCATTTGCACATTTTATCAACGATGCATTTGGCGGACAAAAATGAAAAAACCGGTACAACTGTGTTCGATGTAAACTATTGGGCATGAACTCACGAACATCAGGTCAGGATGCAACTGACTTGCCTACTGAGCTATTTCACAAGGTTCCATATTTGTTAAAGCTTCATGATAAAAATTGGCATCTCCTAGATATTTTTTTTTTAGTTTGAAATAAATAACGTCATGTTAAATCACTTTAACCTAAATAATCAGATAGTAGCTACTTATTTTTTCACTATTCTGTGTGTATGCATTGTCCAAGCAAAAATGTTATAGGAAAAAAATATTCATCAAAACCCCCCTATAAACTGGTCCTTCCTACGGCCCTGCTTGAAGCATAAGTCATAACGTATTGCAATCTTCAACAAAATTGTTAAATGAGTTAAAATCCTTAATTTTTCGATACTCAGTGATGTCAGGAGTAGATGTAATATTATCTTTTGAAATTTCTTAAAAATAGACAAATTCCTTTTTTTTAAAGCGTTGTATCTCTCAAACTGGAATGTCTACGCAAAATATGAATCCTTGATGGAATGGTGGATAGTAAAGACAGTCAAAATATTAAATTACCTTACGCCATGTCACAAGAGCTAATAGTCAAAATCTGACAAATGATTCGAGTTCAGAACGACAAAATCTTCCAAAAACAGTTCTTGTTATCGCTGGGATATAATTCTTATCTAAGTTTATGGCTTAACGGCAAATTAAAATTCTTTAAACAAAGGCACCAAAGATGCTGTTCCCTTGTGATACATAAATTTATTGTTATATTGTTGTCATGGAGACACTGTCGGAAAAAATCAAAAATGACCTCAAATCGACTCAGTCTATTGTGCTATGGCTGAAACAACCTAAGTATGACATAGTAAACCTTATAATTCCAGGTTTCTTCAGATGCACCAACAGATTTTAATTTTATACGACATAGTTGATACAACATAAATTCCTTTCTAAATTTGTGGTCTTAGAAGAAATAAACTTTTTTCGAAGCAGCTGAAAATATTTACTAACAATCAAATTTCGAACGTTCTGTTCCAGATAAAGTTCCAAATTTCAAACTTAATCTTAATTTTTTTCTGTCTCAACAGTCTTATTTTCAAATTTCATTTGTTTGTTCTTAATTCTATCTTGTATCAGAAAACATCAGATTTTTAAGTTATGAAAATGAAGAAAATGTAGGAATAAATAAAATTCTTGCTTCTTGCTCTAATTATTGAGACATGAAGTATTTAATTAAAATAAACCTCATGATGTTCAGCAAATTTCTTAGTAATGAAACAGAAATCGTTACTTACGCAGATCCTCTCAACCGGGACCAACTAGTATTTGGATCGTCGTCGTCTTCGTCGATGTCCAAATGTCCAAAGCAATAACGTGTGAGATACCAGCAGAATCATCATCATCATCTGTCAGTCATAGAGACGTCAAATTTTCCCAGTTGGCAACACTCATTTAATAATAATTTTGTCAAAAAATCACCGGCGGCATGGATGTTCCACTTTCCTGCACTTGTTGCACTTGGGTCATCTTCTAATAAACCGCATTCCTGAGGTTTAGAGCGAGTAATTTTCTCTGCACATCTCACAGCTGTCAATGTGAGTAGACCTCGCTGCAGGACGTTAAAACTTCTACCCAATTTTGCTGTCCAATGGAGCGTAATAAAAGTATTTTAAAACTATCTTCGAGAGGAAGAAAGAATTTTCAGAAAAAAATAAAACAAACAAACGCCAGCAAACGATAAACGCCCATGCTAATTGTTCGCATCCGTGGAAAATCTTCCAGCCAGTCAGCGATTTGTTCTACAGGCGTTCACCTAAACACCAACAGACGTGAGACGAGATCACGCGCAATCCAAGAGAGACACACGATCTTGTGACCGACCGGGGATCGATCGTCGAGAAAGCCAGCGATATCGCATCCTCTCCCGGTTTTTTTTTTTTTGGCTTGGCTCACACGAGTGCGCTAGAGTTGTTTTGCTTCGACTTTGCGGATGGGTTTTCCACCCTATATGTATACGTGTGTGTAGATGTAAACATGGGCGAATATTAAAACAGTGGCGCAGAACTAGAATATTTGTAAAATAAAAGGAAAAGACTGGATGTCGAAGACACATAGAATTTTTTAGTCTGTTTTCATGTAATTTCGCTAACTGTTAACTGGTAGTACTGAAAAAAACTTAGTACAGATTTTAGATTAAAAATTATTAATTATTATTATTTTAATTACAGATTTAAATGTCATCTATAAAAGTCCTTATAAATAATAAGGAGTGTATTCGAATTTTTTTTAAATTTTTTTTAGATAGCGTGCAATACATGAACTTAAGGAATGTGAGAGGTTACATCAAGTGAAATCCGAAAATTACAAAGGAGTCAGTGATATAAAAGGTAAATTATTCCGACTCGTTCATCTAGCTGATTTATTTACAGGCCTGACTTCAATTCTAGAAGGTAAATAAGCTGCCCACCAGAAAAATAAACAAAATACGGTGGTCAAATCGTACGAAATATATTTGGACTGCTAGTAGGGAGATTGTTTTTAAATCGTAATGGAGAGCAAAATGAATTCTTTACCGGGCACCTGTCAGGTTTCCAGCCAGAAACTATTCGTTGACAAGTCTCGCTTATTTTCCGCAGTTAATTAAGGAGAAAAATATGAAAAATAATGTCTAGTAATCGAGAAGGCTGACGATCTATGGAAGCTGCAAATTGTCGTGACTGATCGCATCATTGCGCTTTTCTCTAGGCAAATCTCTTTAGTTTTTACGCAATGAACTTTTCACCAAACTTTCTTCTTCAAAATTCGTCTATAAACTGATCCGTTCAATTTTCTTTTCATTCGTTTTCCTCTTTTCTTCTCCCGCTTTTAATTCCGTTTAACGCCTTTAAACGGCGCTTCTGTCAATCGAACGGTTGATACATGATGAACCTAGAATAGTGTTGCCATATGTTTTCTTTGCATGCTTTTTACTTATCAATACATTTTATTCCCAACAGATCGATGTACTCGCTCAGTATGATATACTGTTGCCATATATTTATTTTATATTGTCTTATTTATTCATGCTTATCTCATTCCCTACATTCACCTCCTCCTCTACTCTAAAATATTTTTTTGAATTGATTATTCCTTTAACGTGATTTCATCATTTCAATGAGCATAACAAATTCAATATGAACTAACTTTATACGTCTTTGAGGCTTATCAAAATAAATATTTTTTTAAAAGATGTTTAACTTCTTTAGAACTTCATTTTTATATGAATGGAATATCTTCCGTTGGTAAATAAGCTGCATAATTCGAGAACAAAACTAACTCTAACTGACTTCTTTCTTGCACACATATTTTGAACACTGAACTATATAATTATCCCGTCGTTTTATTAATGAACAAACCTAACATTTTGATGGTTTCTTTCCGTCGTGTAAGTTTTGTTCCTATGTTCGTAATCATAAATAATCGTGAATATCGGAAAGTAACGGGTGTCACGGATGTAACGTATTTACTTTGGTGAAGGAAGGTTGATAATTATTTTTATTTTCTTTCAGCTTTCCCACAAAAACCCGTTTAAAATTGGTTACTACTAGTTGTACAGCAATTTGTTATTCCACAGGAATTCTTAAAATTACTATTATAGTGAATCTTCGTATTCTGCGACCACGAACAAACAGAACGGCCCATCTTGTTAGCACTTCTTAATCGGTTCCAGCGTACTATTCACGTCGGATAGGCACTGCGTATTGCGTACTCTCTAATTAGTGCTTCGGATATCGCGTAGAATTTGTTCGATAACTGTTAATCTACCAGACGGCAACAAATCCTACATTTGCTTGCCCAACAACCAGTCTCCCAAATTGCTGATGCTTCACAAATATGAAAATTGTAACAGAGCGAGATGGGCAAATTTGCCCCAGCTATCAACCTCAAAGAAAAAAATAGGATACAGACACCCTGGTACTCAACAAGTGGCTAAATCAGACTCATCTAATCGATGTAAGATATTGAACCTTGATTCACAGGCCTGGATTCCAGGCAGGTTAGTTGTGTTACGGTTGTTACCTTTGTCCATTCTATCTTCATCCGTGAACTATATTGTTTAGAAAACACTGCAACTTTAATTGCTAAAAACATAGCTGTCTCAATATAATAACCTACTATTGTTTCCATTTTGTAGCCTTCCTATTAACTTAATATATCCCCCTTCTACAATCCAACACTTCATTCGCTTAAGATCCTTCTAGTAAGCATACGTATACGCATTCTCTCGAAGAACTGTTAACGAACAACTTAATAAGTTCAAATTTTAGAAAGAAGCTTGCTTGAACTATCTTAGTTATCGTAATAATTTTTTTTTTTATTGTAGGTTTTTTTTTTTAAATCAAGAATTCCATAACTGATTTCAGATTATACTGTTGGACTTGTTTCCAGATTTGTTTAAATTCATATCACAACCTCTTCTGATTAAGATTACAAATAACACTTCAGAACAAAATTATCAATGATGAAATCAGTTATTAGATTTTTATCAATTAAAATTAAGATTTTGTTCATAGACTCCTAATCCAGACTTCCAATTTCAATTTGAATTATATATTTTAATTTAAAGATCGTGCCTACTTAAAATTCTGATAATCTGAACTTATGATTTTCTTTTACAGTTCACATGTTGATCTTAGTTATCGTAATAATTTTTTTTTTTATTGTAGGTTTTTTTTTTTAAATCAAGAATTCCATAACTGATTTCAGATTATACTGTTGGACTTGTTTCCAGATTTGTTTAAATTCATATCACAACCTCTTCTGATTAAGATTACAAATAACACTTCAGAACAAAATTATCAATGATGAAATCAGTTATTAGATTTTTATCAATTAAAATTAAGATTTTGTTCATAGACTCCTAATCCAGACTTCCAATTTCAATTTGAATTATATATTTTAATTTAAAGATCGTGCCTACTTAAAATTCTGATAATCTGAACTTATGATTTTCTTTTACAGTTCACATGTTGATCTCCGACTAAACCTTACTCAAGCATCTGAACAGGTTGCATATAAATTAGTTTCAACTAAGATATTCTGTCTAAACCCTGAATTCAGAATTTCAAACCCCTTTTAAATACTGTGGATTCGAACTTCAGATCTCATACTCAAATTCAGACTTCCCATTCATAATCAAATCTTATCTTGAATTATGAATCAACCGTTATTTCCTCCTCTAAACAACATCATATTGAACTCAAGCTTTGATGCTTGGAATCTAAATGAATCTTTCAAAAGAGGTTTTCTAGAATTAAAAGAAAGTTCACTACTGAAAGTTAACTATTGTATTATTTAGAGCTAAATCGTCAGTTAATATAAGTTGTTTTTAATCAAGAACTGTGAACTCCATAACTGATTTCAGATGTCATTGTTGAACTTGTTTTCAGATTTTTCATACCACAACCAAACAAATAATACCTTAGAACAAAATTTTCTATGATGAATTCAGTTAGAATATTTGAATCTATTAAAATAAAGGTTATGTCCGTAGTTTCCATACACAGATTTTAAATTTCTATTTCAGATTGAAATTCAAAAATCGTACCTACTTGGAATTTTGATAGTTCGAATTTTAATTCTCTTTAAAGGGTCACGTGTTAACCTGCGATTAAACCTTTTTACTACATCATCCGAAAAGGTTGCATATATAGAATTTTCAACCCAGAAATCCCGTACACTCAAAAACCACATCACATTGAAACTCAAGTATTTATGTGCCTGCTATCATATTTCTGCTTATCCAAATCACAATTCTGATCTCATTCTTCTTCGTCATTTGACGCAAATTTGGAATTCTAACACATTATACAGGGAAAAAAACTTCAGTTTAAAAAAGATATAGAAGAAACCAGCAGTTTCTAGGGTTTCTAGATGTTAAATCAGGACCTAGGGAATTCAACTCAAGCATCAATACAACACTGAGTTCAAACTGTTATCGGATTCAAACAACTTAAACTTAAAGCAATATGAAATTCAGACTTTGGTTAGCAGAATCAGATCACACACCCCGATATCCGATGTTGAGCTTGATTCAGACTCTAGATATCTTATTTTCGTTTAAAAACTATCATTGTCTTCAGACTTAAACTTCTATTCAGAATTCCGGTTTGGATTGGGGACCGAATTTTAAAAAAAAAACCGATTATCAAAATATGGTATTGTTAGAAACTAGCTTCCGGTTAATATCTTCCACCTCAGATCTGACCCCTCTCTGGGGTCTGTTTTTTCGCTACTGAACTTCTCAGGGGATTTGTACTCCCATTCACGGCTGCCCTCTCGGGGGGTTTACACTTCCATTTATGTGCTGCCAGCTCCAGAACAGCCTCACTGGAGCTTTTCGAAATTGCAATTAACTTTTGCTAAGATTGTGAATCAAAACGAGCATTAAAATAACTTTACCTGAAAATCAATCCTTTATTTGACAAAAAATCTTCTATTTCACTCTCTGCACGCCCTTAAAAATGACAATTTGAACAACATTTCATTAATCATCGTCCACTATTAATCTTCTGTGCACGAACAAAATCAATACTCACCGGTTCGTCGAACCGCCCGCGCCATTGTCGTGACTGATCGCATCATTGCGCTTTTCTCTAGGCAAATCTCTTTAGTTTTTACGCAATGAACTTTTCACCAAACTTTCTTCTTCAAAATTCGTCTATAAACTGATCCGTTCAATTTTCTTTTCATTCGTTTTCCTCTTTTCTTCTCCCGCTTTTAATTCCGTTTAACGCCTTTAAACGGCGCTTCTGTCAATCGAACGGTTGATACATGATGAACCTAGAATAGTGTTGCCATATGTTTTCTTTGCATGCTTTTTACTTATCAATACATTTTATTCCCAACAGATCGATGTACTCGCTCAGTATGATATACTGTTGCCATATATTTATTTTATATTGTCTTATTTATTCATGCTTATCTCATTCCCTACACAAATCAGTCAATGTTTCATAACGATTAGCATGATGAACGGCTAAATATACAAAGAAGGCTACCTCCAAATGTAACGATTTTCCCTACATAGCACTTCAAAAGGTCTCACAAAGTTTATACAGTGTTTTGGTTTAGTCTGGTATCGTGCCATTACGCAAAAACTATGATGGAGTTAAATAAAAATGTTGTTTTGTGCCGAAGGAGGACAATCAGCTAAATTTATTATAACATGGTCCAGTTTAAAAATTTGGAGTTATTTTATAGGTAAAGCTTCAGAAAAAGAAAAAATAGTCGAAAATAGCTTTGATTTGTAAAAAAGGTGGTCCATATTTAGTACACCACTTGACAAAACGTCACAAAAATTTTCACAAGTAAATTTTACATAACTAGGTTGGTGGCTTGAGACCAGAATTTACCCGAAAACCGCAAAGAACTATTTCTCCGGAAGAGTGACAAAAACGCATGTTTGTTGAACCAACTTAGAATTGATTATATTTTGTTAACATATCAAACTCAACATTGATAATATTGGTAGACTGGTTTTGTAGAATCGAAGTGACATTTCCATAAGCATCAATCAGGGCCAACCTCATATTACGCTCCAACATAGCCGCCCACCAAATTACGCGTAGTAATTTCTCCTTCAATCGTAGTCGAAACAAACTCCTCATATGTGAGGTACCAACGCTTAAATCTTCTGCCCACCCTAACAATCCCTGCAGTCTCGTTGTTGAAAGAGTTTTCGTAGTATGACGCGAATATAAATTCTTGGAGTAGGGAAGGTCCACCGGAGGGAATCTTCTTGTAGCTCTACAGTCGAGGCTCCTCTGGATAATGCATTGTTTGGGATCTGTTTAGCTTTCACCCTTTTGTTGAACGCCCGGGCAAAAAAGCGCAGCATCAAGTGTTTGTCCTTGCCGGGACATTTTATTGCTACTGATAAAGGCCCGATTGGAGACTACCCATCCAAGTTTCGTGTTTTGTAGTATGGGTAGAGATCCATCCGAACTAAGATTGATAATCCCAGTCTCAAGAACTTGAGAGAATACTCTGTTGCCAAGAAGCATGCTGATTTTTCCTGGAGTGTGGAACTGCGGATCGGCCAGGTGGATTGTAGTTGGAATAGGCCAGTCTGCTATATTCACTGTCTTCAAAGGTAGTTAGGATGTAATTTGGTCTAGCACTACACAAGGGGCAGTGTTTTGATAGGAAGAACTTCTCGAATTGAATTGAACAAAGGCTCCTTCAGTTGCATGCCCAGAAGTACCTGAGATGCCACCGAACTCAAAGTCGAGTGGAACCGACGGGAAACTCAGCTGTTTGCAGAACTCTCGAGTTATATAGTTAGAGTGTGATGCCGAATCGAGGACAGCTCTACATGCATGCAATCGGCCTAGCTTATCCAGTACGTTTAATGTTGCGGTTGTTAACAGAACATTGGTATCTGCCAAATGGTTTGTTAAATTGAGAGGCGAGATAAGTGCCTGAGTTTTGTTTTCGGACGTTGATGTTGTGGACGGATCATCGCGTTCGTCCGGTACGTGTAAGGCATCGTGCATACGCGTGTGATGTGATTGATTGTATTGCCTGCAGTTGCCTGACTTGCAAGGTTTTTGTGTGTGTGTCGCCTGAGACAATTCGTGCACAATTGATGCCTACGAATAAAATTGAGTAAATCAATAGCGTGCGAATGAATAAACCGCATTGATACAGTTGATGTGGTGATTTGAGGCAAAAGCCACAAGTGTTGTTGCTAACTGGTTGATAAGTTGCCAACAATGTTTGTGGACCATGAAATTGATGTTTTGGTTGCGGTTTCCCCGGAGTTATTGATTTTGGACCTGTTGTTTCCATAGCTTTCAGGGCAATGCTATCATTGTCTATGAATTTCAGTAGAGCATGCAGTGTGATACCCTCAGCAGGCAATTCAGAACGTCGCTGGCACCATAGCTGCTTAGTGTCGCTATCCAATTTCTCGGTAAGTAGATGCAACAACCAAATATCACGATCGTCCCGATTCGTGACTTGAAGTGCGCGTAACGACTCGTCGGAAATATCATGCAGAGATCGTAATCCGTCAGCTGATGATGTCGCCAAAGTTGGTTGATTTAGGAACCGCAGGATGTGTTGAGTAGCAATTTCAAACGGTTTATTGAACCGTTGCTTTAGCTTAGCTAATGCGGGAGCGTAGTTTGCATCTTCAATGCGTAGATGGGATAGTAGAGTGGCTGCTTCTCCTTCTAAATTTGTTTTGAGGAAATACAATCGTTGGCTATCTGTAAGTGCTGGGTTTTTGTGAACAGCACTATCGTCATTCTTGGTAATTTTAGATCCGTTGCGATGCATTTTGCACGTTGACCGGTGCAAAACTGATGGATATTTGGCGCAGAAATTCCGCTTGTTGTTCTACGAGCTGGCGAATGGGATCTCCACCATCTTGATTGGCGGAAGGTTGTATTCGTGTGGATGTGGCGAAACTAACTCTTTTCAAGAGTTTTAGGAGACGATTTTTGTTGACCAAGAACGAACTTTCGAAGTTCTCGAGGTGTTCCAGAATGCCGTCGACTTCTTCATCCTTGCATATCTCGATCATGCGTTTATGAACGAGTAGATAATCATTCCAGATTTTTTGGAGGTTATCAATTTCTGTCTGGATGTCCAACTCTTCGCTTTGTTCACTGCCTTGTAACCGGGTCAGACTTTCAATAGACCTTTTAAGGCGTGAGTCAAGCGATTTTCTTTCGCGAACTTGTCCCTCCATTGATAAACGGTAATTTTTCTAGGGTATATTCCGGAGGTTCTGAATGTCTGAAAGACTTTTGCACCAAAGACGGAATTGCACAATGTCGGTGAAAGTGGATGAAAGCGCACTTGTAACGACCGCAAATCGTGCTCATCCGGTTCGAAGGACCATTTATGGTTGCTCGAGACCAGAATTTACCCGAAAACCGCAAAGAACTATTTCTCCGGAAGAGTGACAAAAACGCGTGTTTGTTGAACCGACTTAGAATTGATTATATTTTGGTAACATATCAAACTCAACATTGATAATATTGGTAGACTGGTTTTGTAGAATCGAAGTGACATTTCTATAAGCATCAATCAGGGCCAACCTCATATTACGCTCCAACAAGGTAGATTTGCTGAAAATTTCATTAATTTCCATCCATGCATTCAAAAGTTTTTCACAAAATAAAGTGTTGCATTTTATTTTTGAATACACTTCTTATCACGGTGTCTTTCTAAGAACGATTTCGAAAAAATTATTCAGCAATAATACACACACTAGAAGGTTTTTAAAATTTTGATTTACAACTTCCATTATTTCTAAAAACTTCAAACTGTGGCCCTTATTCCCCAACTTCGTTGAAACCTAGTTTCCAACAACATCAAAAACAAAAGATTCACAACAAAAAAAGTCCGCAGATCGTGGTTAAATAGAAAAAAAAACCAACAGCGTAAAACCAATCAGCATAACTATACTAAACAATTAAACTATCAATCTTTTAAAAATCTGACGTTTTTAAAAAAGCTCCTTTTCTTTCCGTCTTGAATCATTCTTAAAAATGTGTGTAGCAGGAAGGCTTAATTAATCCTTGTTTACAAGTTCGTTATGCGTTTTTTCTCAAAAAATTTAAGAACAAATTCTTTGAAGATATTCTTACAATAATCACTGGAACATTCTTGGAAACGCTTTAAAACATTTCTGATTGTTCCATTTTCAATACTTAAAGTTAATGAGAAAGTTTTCCGAACAGGAAAACAAATGTTATGTGACTTTTGTTATTTTTTTTTCTCATATATCCTCATTGAAAATATACAGACAATTATTAACAAAAAGGTCTATAACTTTTTTCGCTAAATTCATAATTACTTATTGTCTTCTAAAAAGTTGTTCTTAAGGCTTAAAACTTGACTTTAATGAAACTGTTGAATTATTTTTACAGTGTTGCAAGAATTAAATATGATTTTTTTAATGATTTTGTTTTACCTTTTTTATCGATTTTCGAATTTTCGGGACTAGACCGGCAAGAAGAAAGTGAGAGTAATCAAAATGATTTTTTATTCTTTAAAATAGATAACTCGTCACCTTTTTGGATTTAGAAAAAAAAGTAACACAGGGTAACCGCATTTTTGGTGCCTATGATTTGAAAACTGATTTAGAAGATTGGTCGGTTTAGAGTAAGATCTTATATAACGGATAAACTATTAGCCCTGTGTTCACTGTTAATCGATGTATAATCCTTCATTCAATCAAAGATCCAGATAATGCTTGGATACCATAGTTTTAGAGATACAATAATTCGAAAAAAAATTCTACAATTTATGAGAATTTGAATAGATAAGATTACAACTATTTCTGACATCATTCAAGAGAGTCTTTGAGTTTTTGATATAGAAGATGTTAATTCATTCAACAACTTTGTTCAAGATTCAATCAAATTTCATCAAAATCCCCGTTTTTGTATATGCCGAATATGCCGAAAATAAATGTATAAATGAAAACAAAAATAAAAACTAAAAAAAAATTTTAAAACTTAATTTAAGACTTAGATAAAAACTCTATATTGCGACTGTAAAACAGTTTTTATTTGAAAATTTAGCGTCAAATCAAATTCTTGAATCTGAATCTTTCAAAATTCTTACCTAGATCAAGATACTTTGTGTGCCGCAAAATTAAGGTAAGAAATATAATTAATTTTCTATCCGATCTAAGTTTCAATAATCTAATTAAAAATCAACACACATAAGACAGATTCAGAAGGAATCAGAATTCAAACTCAAAACAAATTGTACGTAACTTTCAAAGTTATTATGAATTATTTAAAAATGAATTTATGTCTGTCTGTCTGTCTGTTCCCCATAGACTTCGAAACTACTGAACCGGTTGCCGTGAAACTTGGCAGGTGGCGAAATTGGAGGCCGGGGAAGATTCCAATCATAGTTTGAGACCCCTCTTATATTAAAGGGGGACCCGAATTAGACATGAGAGTGTAGCTGAGTACAAGGAATGTTTCTATGATGGTTAAGTACTCCTCCCTCTTTCTCTCATAGAAATTTTTCTGCATGACAAAAGAACTAATCGAGCAAATTGAACCTAATTAAGTATGAGAGTGTACTCATACTTTTTTCCAATGATAAAAAAGGAAGGAGGGAGTTGGCTCCCATACATTTTTTTCATAACTCGAGAACTAATCGATCAAATGGGCAAAAATTTTACTTGGGAGGGTAATTGAATACGAAAAATGTTTCTTCGGGTTTTTGAATACAAGAATTGTTTCTATGATATTATGAGACTCCCTTCTATGTTCAAGTGGGAAGATAGAAAGTGGGAAGGGGTCTCATATACATATTTTTCCTAACTACTCGAGCAAATTATACCAAATTTTACAGCGAGAGGTAATTTGAATAAGAGAAATGTTTCTGGAATGATTCAAGACCCCTCCTTCTTCTCAATGGGGATATAACAAGGGAGAAGGAGGACATCCACATAAGTATTTTTGCGTAGTTTACCAACAAATTTGGCGTGGGAGGTATTTGGATACGAAAAATATTTCAATGGTTATTCAAGACCTCTCCTCTACTCCAGTTATAAGATGGAAATGGCGAGGGAGGCTTCCTTACAACTTTTTTAATTTACTCGAGAACTGACTAAGCAAATGGAACCAAATTTGATAATAGGCCCCTCCCATCTTCCGGTTAAAAGTTTGAAAAAAGTAGGAGGCTCACATACAGTTTTTGAAAATCAACTTATCAATAAAAATGAGAGGGTTGTTGCATACTTAAAATGATTCTTTAAAATCTTCAGACCTCTCTCTTCCTACACAGAAGAGGACAATGTGGCTAAGGTAGTTAAAAACCCTCTCCACATTTAAAGGGTAAAATATGGGATATAAAACAAAAAAAACCATTTCAGAAATTATGAATAATCATCTTTATAATGCATATAGAAACTAAAGTTGCAGCACTCATTTCAAAGAGGTCGAGTAATGTACTAACATAAAAATTTAAATAACTTGAAACAATTCCGTTGATTTTGGAAGGTGTAGCAAAGCACACCGGGTCAGCTAGTAAATTATAAAAATTGGGATTAAGTTCACATTTATAGGGGCATGGGGCATGTCGTGAGACGGAATACCACGAAAATACAAATAAAATTATAGGGCATGGGGCTTCTGCTTGGCAAAGAAACCTTTTGAGCTTTCAAGGTTAATATATCCTTTTTGAATCACTCTACTCCATAGGTTTGGCTCCATGATTCTGGTCGAACAATTTTATTTTTCGAAAATGAGCGCCGCTTAATTTTTGTACCAAAACTGGGAGAGAAAAAGGTCATACTGTCGTTGCCAGTGTGGTTCTAAATTTTGTAAAAAACTGTTAAATACTGTCAATAATTTTTATCGCCGATCGTAACGAGACCAGAATAAGAATACTAAGTTATGAGCTTTAAATTGCAAAAACTATCATTTATACGCATTTGATAAGAATTGGCTGATTTGAAAAGCTTTCATGGGATTTCAATCGGTTTTTTTTTTGGAAAATTGAAAAATTCATGCTCAGAAATATGTTGAGTTTTTGCTAGATTTTAGTGAACTCATAAAAATACAGCATTTCAACGCACTACACGAAATTCTGTTCATGGCACGATCAGAAAATTTTTCATAAAATTAAGAAAACGATATATCAACGTAGAAATGTAGTCATAAACAGACCAATTTTTGCAATGTTCCATATTTTAAATACCAGACAAAATACAGCGACGGTAAAGGTCTTTTAAAAAATATTTTAATAATTATTTTCGTTCATTTTGACAATAAAACTTATAGAAAACAGAATTTGAAAAATCTAAAAATAACCCTAAATAAGTTATACACCCTATTTACCGAAAAAAACGATAAATTTGAGCCTAATCAGTGCTTAATCAGCCAGACTCTGGATAAATATCATGGATTCCGGCTAATTGTATCCTACTTATACAAGAAGGAAAATGTTAATAATTATGTAGGTACCTTATAGTTATTATGTCAATAAAGGAACTTAGTAAGAGAATTTGATATCCTGCGAATTAAAAAACAATTCCCTGACATTAGAAACCTTTGGATTAACAGATACGTGTTAATACATCAAGATTAAAATTAAAATCAAAATTCATCATAGTATCTCAAAGTTGAGTAAAAATATACCTACAAATTTCACAAATCATTTTTCAAAGTTTTACCAAAAAAAACTCACCTAGAACCGCCTCCACTGGCCGCCAAAAGTGAACCGCACGCGCATATTTTCCACAAACATTCAAAGTTGGTTATTCCTGTCGGTAGTTTTTTTTTCTTTGACTTCGTTTTTCGGTTTCTCGCTTTTCCTGTGGCGCGGTGCAATTTTTCTATGTTATTTTTCGCTGCCCATCCGAATCATCACTCACTTTTTCCTGCGTTTGCTAGCTTGCTTGCTGGCTGCCCAAAATCTGTTTTCCGATTTTTTTTTTATTTTCAATTTTTCACAAACCACTCGTTTTGCTAATTTTTTTCTCCAACTTCGCCTACATTTTTCTCAACCCACACCCCACTGTCAGTGGGTAGATATGAATGGCACTGATTTTATTTTTCGAACATTTTTGGTTTTGAACCGATCAGCCGAGTATTATATACATTCTGATTGCGCCCTTTTCGAAAACGATAAAACAAGTAGAAAGTAAAAACTGTGCGCCACTTATTCAACACTTGACTAGAGAGAATGGAAAAGAAAGAAAAAAAACACTCAGGGATTTAATTGCCTTCAAGGTTGTCAAAACATACTCATATTTTCCCTCCTTTCAAACATTACTCAAAGTGATGCAACACTTCACTTTCGTCGAATATTAGTCGGCCTAATCGAAGATCAAACTATTTCCAAAAAAACTAAACTCACTCAAATTAACTGGTTCTTATTTCGATTATTATTCACTAAAAAGAACTTCTCCGCACAAAACTCTTAATCCGGTTATGAACGGGTCGGATGGCAAAAATCAACTGCGCCGACTTGTGAGCATCGGAATGTGACCGTGCCGTGCTGCTGCTGCTCCAAACTCTGAGTCCTCTCAGTTTGTACGGATTTTTTTTTTATAAATTTTCTTTGGTTGTCGTGGAAATTCATTCACAAAATTTCGATCCTGCTCCCGAATGGGCGTTTCAGTGTGTGTTGGTGAGTTGGGATGGGCGAGTGGAAAATATGATGCAGCTCGGAAAATTTTCTCTTGAGAGATTTTCCATGAGAGACGTCAACAGTGCGTTATGATCATCAGATGGCGTGTCCACAAATGAGGAAATTGTCACAAATATTTCTCTCAAGCGAATACAAATTCGAATACTTAACATAACATTAATTTGATTTTCGGTAGAAGTTTAAAAGTTGTTGATAAAACCGAAAATATACTGAAACAAGGGGAAGAACAAAGCGTGGAGTTCCCTACCAAACGTATCATATGCTTTATGTACAAAAGATATGAAAATGATACAATTCAAAAGTCTGAAATCGTAAAAAGGTTTGATATCACCAAATAGTTTATTGACGACAGGACACATTCTTTGCTGATTTGGAACCGTACATCTAAAGTCGGCAGAAGTCACGGGCAAGATAAGCTCTTTATTGAATCCGGCCTGATTTCGTGGTTACCCAAACAGAGCCGAGAAATGGAGAGTGGGAATTTTGTTTATGCTGTGTGGCAGCGGCTTAAAGAATACTGCCACTGGGATACTGGTCCATGTCGTACGAGGCGACTTATCCAGTACTTCCCAGATACGTTTATCTCATATTTCTGTCTACTGGAAATCAATGAGGTTGTATCTGAGAGAAAATACGACGAGGTAAATTATAACATGCAGACAGAGCTGCAAATTATCCGTGTCAGACGGCCAATGTCAGCTGACTTTGATACTGCTTTGCATGTCTGTGTCATGTGATACTGTTTTTTGGTCAGAAACATATGATTACAAAGTCATGACCAAGCTGAATGAACGACAACATGCTTGCTACGACTTTTTTCTTCTTACGGTCAACAACTACATTGTTTCAATTTTGCGCAAATTATAACGTGAAATCTCTCCCAAAACAGCTTGAAAATGAAATGGAAAGATGATCGTATGTGTGATGCGAGTGGAATAAAAAAATGTCATTCAATATTGACATTGCTGCCTGACCGACATTGTATCTTGGTCATTCAACTCGTAGATGACTTTGATATTCTTTCGATAACATTGACTACTAGACGTTGGTCGGGTCGGACGAAATTGACTGGAATTTACCAGCCTTGCATGCAGAGTTAAGAAATTTTTTAAGTTCAAAACATTGCATTGGAACCAAATGTTTTGAATCTGAATCATTTTTGAAGTATTGCTGGCATTTTTGAACTTTTGAATCTATATTCTCTCGAGAAGGGTATGCCAATAGTGCATATTGTAATACATGTATTTGCACAAGCTGTATTCTTCCATATTTTCTTGTTTTTCCAATTTGGAAAATGATCTTTCAGTTAACTAATCTCTTTGCCTAGTAACTCCGTTTAATGAAATCTTTTCACATGTGTTCAGTTGTGAATCTTTTTTATGTTATCTGTTATGATCTATATTACAACAGTTATATCTGTTACATCAAGCGCAAAATTTATGTATTTTCCTGGTATTGATACAAGTGTTTAGTACCTTCTATCTTTAGATTGGCAACAGAATATTTCGAGATAAATGTCCTTTCATATATAGTTATTATATTTTTAAAAGCTTGCCATGGTTATTCAATCAGAGAAGCAGACGTAATTGGTGCATTTTTTTTAATATTTCTGGCTACAAGAGTTGAGATAGATATAACTCCGCTACTAAGCGGATCGGATTAGTTCTGTGAAGAATAAAATCAGCAGCTGCCAAGTGAATATGAGGCGAGATAAGGGCATAATGGCCACCTTAAGGAAAACGCTTAACCATAGAAAATAGCTACAATATGGAGGTTACATTACTGTTTCGTGCTCAGACACTTGAAAACCCTTTTTCCTAACGGGCTGAAACGTGAAAAACTAGATGAAAACGTTAAAAAATGCATTTTAAAAAATTTTGCCAAAAGCTGAAAACCAGCCACTGTAGGGGCATAATGAGAACCCCCCCTGGGGTAGTATGAGCTCCATTAATCAGGGCAAGATGTGCGTTTTCTGCCGGGGAATCTAGCAACGAATTCAACTCGATGAAGTCAGATAAGTCGTAGATTCATCAAACAAAGCAATAACAAAATAATCTAGGTCTGTTTGTAGAATACAAACAATTCACGCACGCTCATACATTATGTGCTTTGTTTGGCGGATGATGCTACTCGCCGTATAATGTAACAATAAAAAAAAATCGATCATGAATTGTAAATGGAAAAAAATCTCCTCGAACAGAAATCGAGCTCTAGTCTATTGATTTCCTCTCCGACACCTTACCAATAGGCTAAATCGTCGGATGTAAACTAGTCAAGTTGTGGCTCTATAAACTAATTTTAATTCGCTGCTAGGCAGAAAATGCTCATCGTGCCTCGATCAATGGTGCTCTATATGCCCCGAGTCAACAAATTTAAGTAAAAACGTGTTTTAAAATTGATAAAAGTGAAAAATCAAAATTTTATGATGGTGAAAATTGAGAAACAATGTGTACATCATGTTGCAATGCGTACATTATTCAAGGTGATTTTAAGACCATAAGAACTTATTTCGTGATGCTCGAAAATTATAATATTTTCGTTACTTGAGAACCTTGATGATTTTTTTTTTAAATCTCTGTGAAGATTTTTTTTGTACGTCTCGGTGGTCGAGTGGTTAGCGTGGTATGACGGTAATCGCTGGTCCACTGATGACATGGGTTCGATTCCCATCTTGGTACTGGGTGTTAAATGTTAATCTTAAGTTGTCCACGTCATTTATTCAGTCTGTAAAGCCTAATCGGCTAAGACGGTGTATGTCTTTTTAAAGATGATAAGGATTTTCCTGTTTTTGTGAAAAATTAATGCTATAGGAAGTACGAAACAAATCCTCATGAAAATTTATTTAAGAAAATACGTACTTTCGTAGAAAAGAGTAGTGCTTCTTATGCCCTGGGTGCTCGTTATGCTCTTATCTTCCCTATATGGTTGAAGTGTCAAAATCCGCTCAGTGAGCGTAACGAAGCAAACGCTATGGATATGGATACCCGATCTCGATACGCCGTTACTGGAACAGAAGATATTGGAACTCAACCAGGGATGCCAGGTTTTGAGGATAAAAAATCTGGGCAATTTTGAAAAAAAGTCTGTGCGTGTCTGTGCACAAGGAACATATCACAAATTTGGTACTAAACAAAAGTTTTGCCTATGCGTGTGAGCGGGGGGGGGGGGGGGGGAGGGTTGTATTCGGGTTATTTTCGAGTTGAGAACTATATAACTAACACTGTTTCCTACGCACGTACCATGCCAGTCTTATTTAAAAAAAAGTTTAATGAATGCTTGGTCAAATACCCATGAATACAAGCGAGATTTACAGTCTAATCTGGCACTTACGGATCAAATTCGATACATGAATATTGATTTCATCACTAAATTTTGAAAGTCTGTAAAATCTGAGCACTCTAAGCAAAAATCTGGGCAAAATCTGTGTCTGACCAATATCTGGACGAAGGGTCAAAAGTCTTGGTTTTACAGACAAATCTGGGCACCTGGCAACCCAGAACTCAACACTGGCGAAACGTGAGGAAACAACAACAACTTGTATCGAGAATCTCGTGCATAAGCGATTTCTGCTTTTGAAATGTCCGAAGGAATCAACATCACTTAAGAAAAGTATTTCGTTTCTAAAGTTTTTGTTTGTTTGGTTTTTGGAGAAGCGTCCTGAAGCCTAGAACCCGCTGGGAGACGGATACGCTGTTTTGATGGCTGCCGAGGGTCTCGGATCTTTGGTATTGTTCGGGAGACTCAAAATGAGTCTCAAATTCTCTCTGCATCTAAATGGGCTGCCATCGACTAGGTTTGACCCTTTCATTTGGTCATACTAGTACAAGTATATTAATTTTTCTATTAAATATGTTTTGTTGGTTTTTTGTTTCGATTCGGGTCATTCCGATGAAATAAGCAGGTATGTGAATATGTATAATTATTGAATTTGGATTGATGCCTCATCTACCGAAATTATAGTCCATCAAAGGTCAATGTTTTTGTTATCATCATTTTACCACATTTTACAAATTAAAGCTGGCTAGGGTTGTTTAAGAAATGAAAAGGCCGCCACCGAAAGGTTAGGGGCCTGAGTTACGCATAAATACATGCAATATTTCCCCCTTTTTTATAAACATATAAGCCACTTTCAAATTGAGATCTTGAAATGTTAACTTATATCTTACGATCGTAACCAAAAGAAACGACAGTCAAATTCTTGAAAACATTTTGAAAATAGTTTTGTCCGCTTGTTTGTATGACTATCTCTCATAGTGCGTTACCACAGTTACCATAGTTACGCGAGAATTGTTTTGTTTTCATAATAAACAAGAATGAATGCAAAGGATAAGACATAAAGTAAACATGAAAAGATAGGTTAGCAGATTTTATGAGGTTTTAATTCATGTTGAAGTTCGTTTTTTCTAAATTAAGTAAAAATAACTATCTGATCAAGCGATTCTATGTACGTGCTTGTCTGAGTGGATCAAGTGTGAGCGGAGCCAAAAATGTTTTCGGCCCTAGTCATTTTTTTAAACCGGTGAAAACCGTGTATTCAATCTGAAATTTTCAAATACAAAAACCGACCCATATCCGGACAAATTTGAGTGAAATAATCCAATATTTAAACATTATTTAAATAAAAGATAGAAGAAAATCTCGTGAACCTTTATTTTACTGTCGAAACAGGTTCGAAAATAATTCTTATCAAATTTTGATGAAAATAGTTTGAAAAATTTGTTTTCGGATCCAAATTAATAACTTTATAACAAATTAATCTTTACTCAATTTGATTTTTGTGGTAAATTTAGCAAATTTTGTGAAGACATCCGGACAAAAACCGAGCATTTTTTTAAAAAGATCCGGACATCCGGGCTGATTCGGACTCACCTCGATATTTTTCTTGAATATCTGGACTAGACTGGCCCAAATTTGTATGGGATGATTTTTACAACATTTTTTTCAACGCGGCACCCCCTTGAGTGGTGCCTTTAGGTAAAAAAATGACTTTCTGAAAGTTTCAGGTCATTTGGCCGAAGCACGAGCTGGCGCAAAGGACTTGAAATTTGTATGAAGATTTTCGGCAAAATGTATGAGAAATCGACATACTTTCACTCTTTGTGTTCTAAAATGTGTTTCCAGTATGCTAGAAAGCTCAGAATTTCAGGAATTGTAGTTCAAACAATGACAATCAAATTTGTAAAAGATTGTGGTGCGATACGAGTTGACTGTGATGAGTTATCTGCAATTGAATGTGTGATCTTTTTCGCATTTCATCGATATTTCGTGAACGGTGTATAGAGTATAGGTGGATTATTAGTACTAACTTGATCGCATTGTCACACAATGAGAATAACCGAGTTTGTGTCCTCGGCAAAGTTGTAGCTTATTTGATAACAAATAGTTTTGCAAAAAGTTGAAAGAAGATTTGAAAAACTATGAACTGCTGCGCTGTGTGACGATGCTATCAAGTGAGTGCGATTATTAGCCGATACACCGTTCATGATATATCTAAGAAATGTGAAAAAAAATTCACACATTCAATTGCAGATAACTCATCTCAGTCAACTCGTATCGCGTCACAATCTTCTACAAACTTGTTTGTCATTGTTTGAACTACAATTTCTGAAATTCTGAGCTTTCTAGCATACTGGAAACACATTTTAGAACACAAAGAGTGAAAGTATGTCGGTTTTTCATACATTTTGCCGAAAATCTCCATACAAATTTTAAGTCCTTTGCGCCAGCTCGTGCTTCTGCCAAATGACCTGAAACTTCCAGTAAGTCATTTTTTCACCTAAAGGCACCAATCTAAGGGGTGCCGCGTGGAATATAAGGACTTTTTTGGTTATGGGCCAGTCTAATCTGGACACGCCCGGCTGAAACCGGGATATCTGGAATGCTTATTATATAAGTTCTAAGAACCTTCGAAGTTGTTGAAAAAAATAATAATCTTATTCATCCCATTGAAGTAACTCAAACGTTCTTTTTTTTAACAGTGGAATAACATTTTTAGGCCATTCATTTGTTGATTATACTAGTATTTAGTTTACACTTTTATTTACCTAAAATCTAAATGATTTCATTTCACCCTAACCTGATTTTGTTTCAGTACCGCCATCTGCTAAAAATAGAAAGGAAGGAGGAGCTAGCGATCCTTTGATCATTTTCAGAGAGAGAGAGCTGATAGCCTCGATCAATAACGGAGTAGCAACCATTGGCGAGGTAAAGAGCGAACAAGTAAAAATCAACCAAATTTTTCAAACTTTCTCATTGATGTGTATTGTACATGATGAGTGCCTCAAGAAGCGCCTTTTGCCGTTCTTGCAGTAGCACGACGAAGTTCCGCTATTTTTGCCAGATTTGGCATCATGCCACTATTCTGAAAGTGTCCTGGAGTGGTATGAGGTCAATTCTGTCCATTTTGTTCCAAAGGACATGGATGTACCTACTAGCTAAATTTGAAATACTCAGAGCCTGGCTACCTTTACTCAGACGTCGCCACATGTATGAAGCAGCCGACGGCCGATCTTAAAGAACTCAAAAATCAGCGGAAAGATTACTCAGGCGTCAGAAAGTTTTCGGCACTCACACTGATAAATCATTTCACACATTTTACAAAAACGTTCCACACATTTTCGGCAAATATATGGAGCTGTCAAACTGATTTGTGATTTTTACACACCATGCAACTCACAAATTTACACATTATACGAAATAAGCGGGTAAGGAAAAACTGTGTGGAATAAAACTTATTGTTCCAGATTCTCCTTCATCAGTTTTTCACGAATCAAGAAGAAGCCGTATAGGAGCTTATAGGAACAGAAATCCGTGGAAATTCTAGGACCAAATCGTCGTCTTAAGTCGTATGGTCAATTGTTGGTAAGTAACCGTCACTAATTAAATCAAACCTTTCAACAATATCGAATATCGTTTTAATTTTTTTTTCAGATCCCACCCGTGTTCTCCGCTGCAAGAATTTTTTATTCCCACACCAGCTCATAAATAGGACCAATCCATTGCGAATCGTCTATTTGATTCAATAAAAGTTATGAGGATTTTTTTTTATTATCTGACAATTTGCGCCGGGGGTCTTCAGATTTTCCCCAAAATTGAAAATTTGGTTCATTTTTGCGACTTAAAAACACATGTATTTTTTCAGATTTCTAACATTTTTATTTTTTGAGTTAGCTTCGGATAGATTTTTTTGTAAATAAAAAATAACCATTTTTCAAAGTTGCATAGCTCTGTTATTTTTCAACGGAAATTATTAAATAGCACATCAAAATGCATTGAAATTTTATCAGCTTTCCAAATAAAATAGTTGAAAAAAATTAAATAATGACCTTCAACATGAAAAGTTGTAAATAAACTTTAAATGGCGTCTAAAAGTACCGGCTGCACCACCGAATATTTTGCAAAAAATACCATTGTATAGCTCGATTTATGATGCAACTTTCATCTGAAGACACCAAAGTGGGCCATTAACACCTTGAAGAGTTATGAAAGAAATAATGACAATAAATATCTTTTTTTGCATCGAAAACAAACAATGGTCGAACAATTTCACTCACATATGTAGATAGCAAGCACTTATAACAACATGGAAACAAAAGAACTTACCAAAGCAGGTAAAAAACACTACGTTTTCGTGCTTTATAGAGTGTTTGCAGCAAAACTGACTTTAAATTTTAACCAAAATTCTTAGTATCGTATTGTTAATGTGATGTAACTAATAATGGGAATGTTGCTTTTACAACCTGGTCATATACAATATAACTTATTAACTTTTCGATTAAAGATCATTGTGAAGCATAATCAATGCCAATAGTAGAAGATTCAGTACCTGTGTTTGGGATCACAAAAATGTGATTAAAAAATGAAATATAGACGTGCTTTACATAGTTTTTATATCGGGAGCTAAGCACTGAACACCAAAATCATTTCCCATTGATAAAAAAGTATGAGAAAGTGGCTCAAATGTTGTAGAAATAATCGAAGATGATGAAAATATGACACTTTTACCGTATTCGTTTTCTACATTCGCCCAGTTTTGAGGTTTACCATACTAGAACGAACATAATTCGTCGTCAGTGTTTTGCTATCTCTATCGCTCACACACGAATCTTCAGTGTTCCACCGTCCATTTTAAATCAAATCTGGGGAATTACGGATGCAAAATTAAGCGCATAAACTTCTAAAAATGACAGTAAAATGTGCATAACTTGTTGTGAGCTAGTGCAAAAATGAGTAAAAACGAATACGATATTAGATTTTTGGATATAACATGAAGTCAATCTACCGCCCCTACTTTCATAACAGTCCCATATGCCAAAACAAACAAGCGAGGAAATCAGCTTTTTCTGTTTTGAAATAAACGAAAATCGTTACAAGGTTGTCATAATAAATCGTTAGACCTGAAATTTTCGAAATTGGGTTATTGGTAAGGTCGAGAGTACCATTTTTATTCATTATGGGACTGTTAATCGACCATATTTGAAACCTTTTTTAAATCTTCCCGCATAAGAGTCCCATACAGAATATATTTTTCTCACCAAGTCAATTTCTAAGACTTAAATTTGATCATTTTTGAACTTCTAAATGAAATTGTCAGAAAAAGTAATATACTTTGGGGAAAACTATCGCGAACTCCACATTGTAAGTTGAAACGTTTTACGATTTTTGATTGCATCCGATAGTTTTACGCTCAGTAAGTCATTTCTATGAAAGTCAGACCTGCCTTTGAAAACTAGTGTGCATCATTCGACATCAAGTGAGTTAAAAAAATGTTAAAATTATTCAAAGCAATAAACCAAAGACTATTTCGCCGAAAGAAGCATTGAAAATTAACCAAATCCGTGGTATTTCACATATAGGACTGTTATTCAGCTATATTTCATATAGGACAGCCACGAAGTGATATCTTTTTTTCGAAATTTCTAGAACAAAACCTCTTTTTTAGTGTTTTATTTTGGTTCTTATGTTGACAAAAAATGACGAAAATTCATATGGGACTGTTATGCGAGTAGGGGCAGTCTGAAAAGGACGAAAAAATAGTTTTTTTTTTACCTGCTTTGGTAAGTTCTTTTGTTTCCATGTTGTTATAAGTGCTTGCTATCTCCATATGTGAGTGCAGTTGTTCGATCATTGTTTGTTTTCGATGCAAAAAAAGAGATTTATTGTCATTATTTCTTTCATAACTCTTCAAGGTGTTAATGGCCCACTTTGGTGTCTTCAGATAAAAGTTGCATCATAAATCGAGCTATATAATGATATTTTTTGCAAAATATTCGGTGGTGCAGCCGGTACTTTTAGACGCCATTTGAAGTTTATTTACAACTTTTCATGTTGAAGGTCATTATTTAATTTTTTTCAACTATTTTATTTGGAAAGCTGATAAAATTTCAATACATTTTGATGTGCTATTTAATAATTTCCGTTGAAAAATTACAGAGTTATGTAACTTTGAAAAATGGTTATTTTTTATTTACAAAAAAATCTATCCGAAGCTAACTCAAAAAATAAAAATGTTAGAAATCTAAAAAAATACATGTGTTTTTAAGTCGCAAAAATGAATCAAATTTTCAATTTTGGGGAAAATCTGAAGACCCCCGGCGCAAACCCGTCAGATAATAAAAAAAAATCCCCTTATTTGAATTGAAATAGCAACAAATTTTTAATTTTAGTTCCGAATCATCCCAGATCATTGAAATATTGCTTTATTTTACACATTTTCCTTTCCAAGCGCTTTATGATTTCACACATTTTCTCGTTTCAAACGCTTTTTGCATAATGTGTGAAACGCCCACATTTCTTTTCCTTAAAGGGTGTTTTACATTAATGTGCAGCAGTACCTTCACACATTTAATGTGTTGGTCTACTTATTTCGATAATGTGTGAAATTTTACACACTAAAGTTTCAAATGATTTGTCAGTGCAGAGAACTCGAGTGCATGAAGGCGACAACTGAATAAATGTTGATCAATTTGTTTGTTTTCGTGCAGCAAAAACTGGAAAATTTACATTTTTAATATTCATTTTAAAAGAAATTTCTAGATATCAATCCGATTTCTTCCATATTACAGGGTACTGTGCCAAAGTTCAAAAGGAAACATTCATCGTTGTGTTGCGAACTAGTATGTCGTCGGAAAAGTCAATGGAAAAGCCCTGCAAGCACTGGTCAAAATAAATCCGCCATATAGCTTAATCCAGTATGGCATTATGGGTCTTTCCCCGAGAGACGAAACTCAAGGGCGAAAACAAAAGCCAATAAGTTCATATGAAAATGGATTTTTTTTTAAATAAAGGTGTATGCACAATATTTCGACTTTTGTTATTCATCAAATCAACAAACCCATCATTGGTCTTTCTTCATGCTACAATAGTTCAAACCTGTATTATTATTCGTACAGGTTTGAACTATTGTAGCATGAAAAAAGCAGCCAAAACCGCTTCAGAAATATTCGCGCATTCTGAGTAACCATGACTCAGTTGTCGCAAAAGGGCTGTTAGTCAGTTCTGAGTAAAAGCCTTTTAGTCAGAACTGAGTAGGTGCGATTTTGGCGACAATTGAGTAGCCGTCACTTAAGCGAGCGCGTAAAGACTTTGATGGAGGACATCAAGCGAAAATGGGTTCAATTTGACACTCAATGCTCCATTGATTAAATTTTCTTTTGATTTTTAAAGTAAATATATGTTTAAAAATACCGCAAAATTTTGTTTTGATTCTTAACATTATAAGAGAATCGGCATGATATTTTCGGTGTCGCAATAACTTCGTGTTCGTCCTGTACAAGAGTTCCTTTTTATAATCCTAAATTTGTTCCGAACAGTTGGAAGAGAATTTGGTGAGTCAAACCTTTCCCAAACCAAACCATTTTTTGTTTTTATAATTTCAAAGTAGGTAACCACCATCGGAACATGGTGAACTAATCATAATCGATATATTGTTCCAAATTAGTCCTTTCAAATGAAAATTGAGATTTTGGGCTAGAATGTTATTAGAAGGTTAAAATAGCTTTTATTAGAAGTAAAATTTTACCCAAAACATCAAACCTCTATGAGTTGGTTACGAGGTTTTGTCCAGCACTATTTAAGCATGGTCTGTCCTACTTTGTGACGCCGCAATTTGATTCACTGGTGTTCAAATAGGGGAGATTGGTAGAATTGTTTTCCGACAGATCGATAGGCAAAACAAATCAATCAACAAAATAGGCATAGTGAGTAAACTTCAAAACACTAGATTCTTGGGTACTTATAATGCATCTAGGGTAAGTGAGCCTAATTTCGCTATATTATGGAAGAGGTTTTTAGCTTTCATGTTAGTAGGCCGAATCATTAATTCTTAGATATACAATTTTTTGGTAACTAAGTTCCAATTTTTTTTTCTGAACTCTTTCATGGTTTAAAATAATCATTCCAAGCTTTAATTTACAAAAAATATCATGTTTTATAAAGTGTGGCAATGTTCCTAATTTGGCACTAATTGTTCCTAATGTTCCCACTTTCTGATTCACAATTACAATAGTTTGTTATGTAAATATAAAAAAAAAAAAAAAAAAAAAAAAAAAAAAAAAAAAAATGTTAACATAAGGGTGTTCCTAATGTTTACATATGAGGAAAAATGTATCCGCGTACCCAATGTTTGTTCCTGATTTTGCATATGGGTCTGTTTTTTAATACTTTAGTGAGAACAATTTCAAAACTCACCTTTTTTTAAATTTGACAACGTTTTTGGAATATGAATAGAGAAATAATGACTATTTAAATCCTACACAATATTCCTTTACGCTATTTTTCAAGAAACTAGTAGATGTTGAGCTTATTAAAATTCAAACTTTATCTTTTCCAATGGATACACTTATTATATTTCAAAAAGTAGAAAATTCATTGTAATGGATACATATAAGATACAGTCAAACAGAGCATGGTTAGATGCAACATTTGTGTATCACAACACTTATTTAAATTTTGTTTGAGTATAATGGAATAAAATTAACATTCAATGAGAACAAAACGATGATGCCAAAGTTTCTCACCTCGTGAGTTAGTTTTTTGAAATTTTTGATTTTCATAGAAAATTTGAAAAATCGAAATTTTTATATTTTTGACACCGTAAAAAACTTTACACAGTATGATGATTGGCTTATCACCTACACACTTTATATTGATTTTATTATCCTATATCAACACTGTTGGTGTATAAATATTTTTCGGACAATCATTTAATTTTTTTTAAATAAATATTTTTAAAATTCCGATAGCTTAAATGCATCGACATGCAAATCAATGATTCACAGTTTAAATCTTGTTTCCATATGCTGGAATATCGTTTTAAATTTTGTTGTAGTATTTTTATCACTAAATGTATACAGCATCCTTATGCTTTCTTAAAAAAAAATCTTTGACCGAAAAAATATCAAATTTAATTCGAACAAAATCAAAAATAATTACAGATCGTGCTTTATGCGTAACGAAATCACAAATATGTCAAAAACTATTACTTTTCACACTTGTTCATTTAACTTTTCATTCAAAACAAAGGTTTTTGAAACTTACCCCTTTTCCTTAGTAGGGTGAAAATCGCATGTTTTGATAATTTAAAAATAACTGGTGAACCAAATATTTTTCTGATTACGTGAATTTGATGTCCCATTAACCTTAAAACTTTTGATGTACAAGCGGTATGATTATCTGTGAACATTAGGTCTTTAGAGGCTATTGAAATGGAAAAGTGTTGCATGATGCCCCAGGTGACAGTGTACAACGTATTTTATTTAGATTTATTTTTTAAATTTTTCCTTTCGACTCTGTTCTCGTTGCGAAGCTCTTAGTAACTTGATAGTTTCCATTTCTGTTGCTTAGGGTGCGTTCTTTACAACCTGGAGAAAATATTTTCTCAACGTTTATAGCTTTGAGATTCACTGAAGTAAAAAATAATCATGTTTTATTAACTCAAAACAGCTGATTTTTAAAGATCTTTGAAAATTAAGTTAAAACACAATTCAACCAACCAAATTTATTTCAAATACATTCTATGACTTTGATATAGCTTGGAAAACTTTGACTATGTCCATAATTAGGAACACATTGGAAATAGTGTTCCTAATTGTGGAAATAAGCTTTTTTTAGTTTTTACACTTAAAAAACATGGTTCTTACATACTTTTTACTAAAATCATGATAAAAAACAACCCGACGAAAAATTTCAAAAAAATCGGATGACAAATTAAGCTTTTATCTTCCATTTCTAAAAAGGTGTTTTTTAAGAAATTTGCTAACAATTCTATTCAATTTGGACATACTTTGAAACAATCCGGATTTTACGAAAAATCCTGTGAGTTAGAAAACTAATTTGTTTGTGAAATGAAAGTTCACATGATCCGTTACATTATCTTTTTTTTATAATTGTGATAAGTGAAAAACAAGGTCAAAAACAGTCAAAATCAAACGGTATGTTAACATTAGGTACACATGCCAAATTAGGAACACTTACCCTAATAAATTTAAATTACTTTCCTGAGCAGTGGATACTGATATATGATTGGTTTCTCAAAAATCCCTGACGAATAACCTTTCCATTTCACTTAACATAACTGCACTGAACTCTAGAAGTTGACCGTGAAGTTTCACCATTTTTCAAACGGTTTGTCCATTTTTCATATCAGCATTATATTTCGGAAAAATATATAAACAAAATAAGTATGTGGAGCACAGCACCAAGATCAGCACCACATTATTCTCCAAACATTTTGTGTCAGCGATATTATTAAAATTTATGCATCGGTTCATTAAACGCCACCACCAACTTACACCATCACCACAATTTCCCACACCAAAACGCCACCATTTTTCCTTTTTTTTTTTTTGGTCCCATCGAGTTTCGGAAAACCTTCACCCACCTAAAGCGCGTCGTCGTCGTCGTTGGTTTTTCCCCCGTGGGAATGAGCGCCCGAAAGAAAAAGAAATCTGATGGGAAAACAAATATGCATCATCTTCTTGGCCTTCCGTTTAAGATGAGAAAAAACAATCACTGATTTCTCGCTTGATTCGTTCGAATTCGCCACACCACTAACTGTTTGGATGCTGGAGCAACCGAATTCCAACATTATCTCGCATCGCAACTTCTAATAAGCACCGATCAGAGCCGAAATCATCTGCGCGTCCGATTGCGTGCTGTATTTACCAACATCGAAGAAATATGATCCTATTTTTAAAAACCCGGTTCCGTGGGAGAGAGAAATTGCTTCTGCATCATCAGCATCATCGGAGTCAATATCACAAACGTAAATCCAACCACATGAAAACCCCAAACGATGGAATCCAAACGGCGCGGCGCGGAGAAATTAACTTCCAGCAAATTTCAAACCGAACACTCAGTTGTGCTTGCAAATAATTAGGACGAGAAGACCTCCGGTGGGCATTCCGAATTCATCTTCAGTGGCGAATTTTTCACGAGATGAAAAAAAAAACTACAACAAATTATCTCCCCAAAAACGACACGGCATCTCTCGGGAGCTACACTACACACTTCATGAGGTAATTTAGACACATTCCTTGAACATTGAGGAAAATTTACCCGCAAAAAAAACTAAATACAAACTCACACAAACACCTTCAATTTTCACCGAAACTACCACATGCCGAGACTCGAAAGCGGAAGATTTTCCTCCCTATATTAACCGAGAAATAAGCGATTTTTCCGGTGGACCGGTTCTCTCGATGCTGTGCCAGGCACAACTGAATGGAACAGACGCAAGAAAATCGGGTCATTCTCATTCGATGAGCGCTTTGGCTCTTGGCTCCTGCCTGGGTCCCTGAACGATCCACTACCTACTAATACTAGTATATCCATACTACTTTTGGTGCTACTACCATTTGAAAGTAAGATGACTGATCTCTCTCGAAGAGATCGTGATCTCCGTGTCCGTGTGAGGAAAATATTCGACTCTCTCGCCTAACTCTCCAAAAATGCTCAAGTGAAAAAAAAATCGTAACCTAGTGTGCATTTTCTATTTTCATAACACTTGAAGCTCTACATATAAACGTTGACAAGAAAAAATATTGGAAAGAAAAATTGCGGCTGGATAAAACTATCAACAATGTACAGAATGCAGAAGATCACGTTCTAGTTTTGAAATTCAAGGCAAACAATGCTATTGTTTGTCTTTGATAAAGCACTGATTAAAATTATTAGAAATCAAGATCCATTGAGATGAGCAATTGGAAACGAGAAACGAGCAAGTGGAAAAAACCGTTAAAAAATACACCAAAACGTTCGAACTCATAAAAAAAAATTCTAACTTTTCCTAGTCGGTAGACCCTTGAATTTTCAAAATTTTCCACTTTGTGGAAATGTTTACCGGACGGAAGATTATTTGAATTGCCGTTAAAGTAAGAAATTGAAATTTTGGGTGATCAATTTGCCAATAGGCGCTTCAAAAGTGTAGGACTTCTACTGGCAATTTCACTTTCTATGTATTCTTTCTTTTAACATCGTAATCATTACTCCAAAGTCCAAACCCCATATTTTTAGCTGAAAAATTCACGAATGTTCAGTTCTATAGTTTATTTCGAACCACTTCAGTTTTATGAAAAACTTTTTCGTTCAGAAAACATTTTTAACGTTTTTGTTTTTTCGAAAATGATATAACCATATGGGCTAAATAACCTAATGTCAGTACTTTTTAGTTGAAAATATTGAACATATATGTCGATTTGTTGTCGTTTTTTTTAAACTCCGCCATTAAGATACAGGGTTCGAATTTCTTCTTTTCTACCTTACATAGGATTTTTTTTCAGAATAATTCCAGAATTATGGTTAGTTTTAGACCTAACTGTCAATAGTTATTTTAGATTTAAAAAAATCACATGAACCAAGGAATGCTGACGCGACCTAAATTTTAATTTTTAGAAAAAAAGTCCATTTCCATTTTTCCCATGTTTTTGAGCTTGAGCGTAGCTTTCGTAGCTTTTTAAAACTGCTAGTCAAATAGTTGTTATTAGTATGGAATGTAAGATTAACATATTTTGAAACATTCTGCGCAAAAATTTAGTTGAAATAACGATTGGGTTTTTAGATGGCTAATAAAGCTCAATTTTAAATTTGTTTTCTTCATAAAGTAACAAATTAAAAACAGACATGTTCGACATAGAGAGGCAAAAGCAATTTATTCAATTATTTCTCCATTAAAGTGAGCCTGTGAAACATGATTTAATTAGACAAATTGAAAACTTTGAAATGAAGGGTCTTTTTTCGTGATTACTTTTGAATATATTTTAATTCTGAGTTGATTGATACACTTTAAATTTCTTGTTCCGACTATGACAAAAAGCATTTTAAAACCCTTTTCTATTTCCTCAAACAATAAAAGTAACTAGATAACTTCAAAAGAAAATGCGTTTAAATTTAAGAAGTAAAAATATCCACAACACAAAACCCTAGCTCACATTTTTCACCAACTATTCGATTAATCAAAATTCGAACAGATCGAAAGAGTAGGGAAGAGGGAGGATACTTGATTCCGTAACTATATCTCGAAACTGAAATGTCCTACAAAGATCAAATGTTCTAGAAAAATATGACAAATGGAGCAAAACAACAATGCTTAAAGCTCAACAATTTTAAATTGATCTTTGTTTGAAAAATTTCACGAAATGTGACTTCAAGATCTTTTTTCATCACTTTAAAATGTTCTTTACATGGAAAAATTATAACCAAAATATTTGTTCAAATGTATCAATCGTTCGAGCGTAATATAAACTTCATTATACCATATTTTCAAAGCAATAAAAAACTCTCAACTTTTTTCAGAAAAAGTTTTCTAAATATTGATTATGGGTCCATTTGATCCCTAGAGTTAAAAACGGTATTTTCTTCTTCTGAATTGATTATGATCAGCAATTACGAGATTACTAATATTTATCCAATAACTAATATTTATCCAACAATTGTCTGGTGAAAAGTGCTAATATAATGAATTTTCTCTTAATTATAGAAAATAGCGCCTTTAAGTATGCAATGTCATTAGCGTTGAGACAAAGTTATAGAATTTTCTTCATCTTTCGGGTTATAAATTGTGAAATGAGAACGAACATGATCAAAATAGTCAATTGACATTCTATATTGGGGTTTTGTTTGATTTTTTTTCCAAGGATTAGATCTTCCTGAATAAAGAATCAAGTCTCCTTCAATAGAAGATCGAGTCTCACTTAACTTCAAAAATATCGCAAGTTTTTTACTCTCACGAAAATGCTTCCAGTTCATCTATGGGTTAAAGTATCGTTTCCAAAAATATATGGTGAAAATAAGAAAAGGGGATCAAGTATCCCCACTCTCCCCTATGGTTTTAAAAACTAGTCGAGACACATGCAAATTCGGAAGTGAGCGCAAACAAGACCAATTTTCCTACCGCACACAATAAAAAACATCTTTTCTGGTGTAGATGTTTCTTTTGGAACATTTTTAAATGGAGAATAAGAGCTTTGTTTGCACTCGCCCGCCGTACCTTCAATTTCTCTGGTGTACCTTACGTCCTTACATATATTTTGAGCTAATCAAATTGGACGGTTTTCAATCGGATAAGTTGTATAAATCGGACATTTTAAAGGGTAGATAGCCGATGCTCTATAATCGAAAGTTTTCTCCAGAAATCAACCACTTTATTCGTGTCTCAGCTCTGTAATCAGACAACTACTAACTAAAAAGTGCTGCGCCAGTAATGCGTCACCAATTCGTAAAGGTTGATATTGATATTTTAGCTCGACTTTGATAATTGAACGTTTTCGATAATCGGACAAACTCATTGGTCCCATCACCGTCCGATTAGCGAGCGAGTACTGTGCATATATGAATTAAAAAAAAAAGAATCGAACTTTGATTTTCGAATTATAACCCAGATTATGAATTCATAATCAGCCATCATTGAAAAATTAGTTATGAAACTCAAAAATTAATTATATCATGAAATTTATGTATGTATGTGTTCGTTTTAAATTCAAAAATCATATTTTGAATTCTGGTTTAGCACTCGGCTGGGCTTCAAGGTTAACACCAATCATATCGTCAATATTGTTTCCAGTTCATTGTTATAACGAAAATGAAAAGTTATAATATATTTGAGATTTGACAAAAAAGTTCATAATTTCTTTTGCAATTGATAACGACTCTACATTGAAGAACAATATTATTTGAACGAGATAACAGCATTTTTATGCATGTATTTTAATTACCGGATTTGTTATCATGAATTCGGATATTTACTCAGATTTTGTCTAGCATTTTTAGTTTTGGTGCTATGGATCGGGGAAATAAAAAAAAAATAAACTAATTTCTACAGAAATCAGCCATTAATTAATTGATGATAAACTACATGAAAACCGAATTCAAACCTTTTTACTATCCTTTACTTAAGGAAGGATTAAGATTTTCCCTTGATTGAAAGTAGAAATGCAATGCTTTAGAAAATTATTTTAAATAAATTTAATTGGAAAGAATATTACTATTTTTGACATCACTAAAGGACGTTTTAAAGTTTGTTATATTAATTTCAAAGCTGTCTTACAATTTGGTTTTATAGTTTGTCAAATTACTGGATTTTCTAAGAACTGGAAATAATCAAAAATAAAACTTATGCAACTTATTCTTGAAAGTAAAAATTACTCCCAGCCATCGAGAAAATTGATCATTGCATTGATTTAAAACCTTTAATTTCAATATCTTTGCAACATTTTACATTAAAAAAAATACACAAATTTAATTAAATAATTTTAACATATTTTCAAATATTAGCCTCTTATTTCATAATCGAGAGCTGATATAATGGAATTACACGCATATTTGGCTACAACACTCCCAGATAAGTGAAAATCAGCTCTTAAATTTTTTCCACTTCGAAAAATGGGATTTTTTTGCCTTGTGCCTTGAGTCATCGATCCTTCATTCATACATTTTTTAATTGTTTCTTAAACATTATTCTTAAATGTTCTGGATAATTTGTTCTTCGAGAAATTAAAACAAATTTTCGCTTTATTTATACATTCTTTATTGCAAATTGGTTACTATATCAAACGAAGAGGTTAAATATTATTTCATTCATTTCAGAATAATTAAAGATACGATGAGAGCTTCAAATTCAAGAGCAAATCAATTAAAGTAGAGCTCAAAACACTCCACAGTTCAGAACCATATTTCATTATTTAATATCAGAATTAAGATAAGATTTAGAAATTAAATTCTTCGACCACAATTCACAACGAGAAATGTATTTCAGGATATATTAAAACAACTCGATTCCGATTTTTGAATAAATATAACAAAATAATAAAAAAATTCAAAATTTTAAAATCTGTTTTAAATTCCTAGCAATTATTATCAAAAACTGAACTCAAATATTTGTTTTACGATTGTATACATAGTTGTAAAATGAGAATCATTGAAATTTCGTTATGTTAAACTCGCGCTGTGATGGAAAAGCTCATGAAAAACAGATTATTGAAAAGTTTCTTAAATCGTTTGTCTAACGAGAGATTCCTTTAAAAGCCCATAAACTGATAATTTTTAAACTTCCATATTACACAAATTATAGGTTTGCAGGTTTAGGTTGTATTAAAGGATACCGAAATAAGTAGCAATACAGTCCCCCCACAATCATGGGTCACACACAATTATTAGTCACCGATCATTAGAACTGCTAATATCTACTAAACCAAAAGAAATTATATCATATTATTATTTTTAGTTTATCGACAATATCATTAAAATGCATTAAAAATATTATTTGTGCGTTTGAAAACAGTATAATTGCTGTTTGAATACTTTTTATCAAAGGTGAACTATAAGCTGCGGAACTATTGCATAAAATTCCAATGTTGTAAGGTTGACATCTTAAACCGTTAAGCCCCTTATGCGGGTATTTCAAAGATTCCAACCAAATGAATTGGTCCCATATAAGCACAAAAGAAGAGTTTACATTTTCCAAATAAAACTGAGCGAATGAAATGCGAAAATCCAATAATATTTAGCAAAATAAAAGTGACCCATAGGGGAGATGGGGGCATAATGGTCACCTTTAGGAAAACGGTTATTTAACCATAGAAAATAGCTATAATATGGAGGTTACATTATTGTTTCGTGTTCAGACATTTGAAAAGCCTATTCCCTAACGGGCTGAAACGTGAAAAACTAGATGAAAACGTTAAAAAATGCATTTTAAAAAATTTTGCCAAAAGCTGAAAACCAGCCACTGTGGAGGCTAAATGAGAACCCGCCCTGAGGCAGTATGAGCACCATTAATCAGAGCAAGATGTGCGTTTTTGCTGGGGAATCTAGCAGCGAATTCAATTCGATGAAGTCAGGTGAGTCGTAGATTCATCAAACAAAGCAATAACAAAATAATCTAGATCTGTTTGTAGTACACAAACAATTCACGCACGCTCATACATTAAGTGCTTTGTTCGGAGGATGATGCTACTAGCCGTATAATGTAACAATAAAAAAATCGATCATGAATTGTGAATGGAAAAAAATCACCTCGAACAGAAATCTATCTCTAGTCTTTTGATTACCTCTCCGACACCTTACCAATAGGCTAAATTGTCGGATGAAAACTAGTCAAGGTGTGGCGCTATAAATCAATTTTAATTCGCTGCTAGATTCTACGGCAGAAAATGCTCATTATGCCTCGATAATATGGTGCTCTATATGCCCCTAGTCAACAAATTTAAGTAAAAACGTGTTTTAAAATTGATAAAAGTGAAAAATCAAAAATTTTATGATGGTAAAAACTGAGAAACAATGTGTACATCATGTTGCAGTGCGTACATTATAGATCAAGGTTATTTTAAGATCATAAGAGCTTATTTCGTGGTGCTCAAAAATTATAATATTTTCGTAACTTGAGAACCAAGCTAGTTTTTTTTAAATATCTCTGTAAAGATGATAAGGAGATTCCTTTTTTTGTGAAAAATTAATACTATAGGAAGTACGAAACAAATCCTCATGAAAATTTATTTAAGAAAATACGCACTTTCGTAGAAAAGCGTAGTTCTCATTATGCCTCGGGTGCTCGTTATGCCCTCATCTCCCCTAATTGTTACAGAATCCACCAAGTTCCACACAATCATGGGTCACTTTTTCGCAAGCAAAACAAAACATTTCTTGGTTGCTAGCTCAACCCAATTGCCCCTTGAACGTATACTAGCGAAGAATGCCCCTGAATGTTTGCCAGAAACTTGTTGATATTCGGGTGTTGCCATGGACTTCTATGTGACTAATAATTGTGGGCAATATGACTAATAATTGTTACAAGCTTTAATTTTGACCCATAATTGTGGTTTTGAAAAACGTTGATTGTTTCGGTAATTTATTTTATTTTTCAACAAAATTGGAAACAAAATCATGTTTGAAATCAAAGAGGGAATATTTAATGACTGAAATTTATGCAAAGCTTGATGTTTGGTCTATTAACACCCGAATGAACGAACATTTTGTGGTAAAATGATACGTTAAGTGACTAATGATTGTGGGGGGACTGTATTTGAAAAATGACTTTAAAATATTTTCTATTCATATTTAATTTACATATCTTTCAAAATACCTAGTAATAAAATACCTAGTAATACAAGTGAGATGAGGGGATGCAATAACCATCAGGGTGGTTTCTTGAATTCAGCATTAACAATTGTAATTTAAAGCTGTTATTAAAATCTTTTTGGTCTTTCTGGTCATAATATTGGTTTGAAGGAGATAAAATTTTAAAACCCAAGATCTTTTGTTTTTTTTTTTTGTAACACTTTTTCCCTGTCTGAACTTTAAGATGAAGATTTTTTCCAGTTGTAAATTTTCGTTAACGTCATCAAAATTGAAATAGACATCAAATTGTACCTTATTACTTACAAGTAGGTTTTTTTAAATTTTTCACGACATCGCTTTCATGAATGAACACCACCTACCCACAGAATCGATTGCTCCCAAGTTTTTCTATATTTTGACACTACCAAGTGAGTCACTACTTACTACCTACCTACTTGCTACTAGCTAGTATTGCTCATAAACGGAAACAACCGGAGATGTGAGTGGTGTGTGACAAACATGATATTCGATCGGCCGGCCACTTTTCCTGGGAAAAATACCAGCCAGATGCAGTAAGATGTCACCCATTTCCACCACTCGAACGCAATTTGTTTGTTTATTTTCATTTTCACTCTACTAGTGTGTAAGGCAGATAATCATAAACAAGCACGTGTTATTAATGGGGCTGTCGATTTTTTTTATTTCGGGTGACGAATTCGGAAAAACTTTCTCTCAATGGAATACTTTGGTGATGATGAGTGGACGAACAAAGTTCGGGGATTCGTTCTTTGGAATTTGGGACAACATATTTTGTTGTTGTTGACTCAATGGAAAATTGTTGATTTGACTGCACTTCGTAAGAAAGTTATGTGAGTGATTCCAGTTTAACAGGTTGCCTATCTTCGACTTATGATATCTGATTTCATAATAAAGGATCATCATCATTGGTTTATGCACTTCATTCTCTTATTTAGTGACATTTTAGTGAAATATAAAACTGTTTTAACAAAAACATCAATAAAAGTATCGCAATCTTAGTTAAGTAACTAAAACAAATGTTTAGTTAATAATGAGTCATAGTAATTTCGAAACGTTATTCGATATACATTTTCTGTACAGTATTGATGGTATGTCATAAAAATAGTACATAATATACAGTATTCAGCTCATGAAATACCTTGTGACGTTTCTTAAAAAAATAGTTTATTTAAGTCAATGTAATATACATGGACATTAGTTCTTAAGTGAGGGTAAAAGTTGAAGGCTAAACACCCTCTTTAAACAAACATACTACGACAAAATGTCATAAATATAAAGGTGTCTATAAACAAACGATAAGTATGACAAAAGTCTCTTCATTAATTGTTTTGGTCAGATTTTCATAAAAGCAAACCAACAAATTGTTGTTGAATCATTCTCACATAAGCACGTGTTCAGTAGAGCTTTCTGTGAAAAGAAAGCGCCTTCAAGTATGCAACGCAATCGCATTTCAAAGTAACGCTTCTATAGCTTATCGTAACGACATTCACAAGTGGTTTTTCGATTCTCTACTACAAAATTTGAATTTGAGATTTGTTATGTATAAAGGTAGGATCCAAATTGAATTAAATTTTTTTGTTCAATTCTGTTGAAGAATTTCGAACGATAGTTTAAAATAAAACAAATGAATAAAATTTCAAATTCAAAATAAAAAAACAGGCATCATCTTTTTTCAAGAACAAAGATAAAAAATCAAAAGAAACCTGAATTGAAATTCAAAAGAAGAACGTATAATTCGGATTAAGGCTCAACAATTGAAAACATAAACCAGAATCATAGCATAGGACCGGATTTTGAAAAACATTATCCAAATCTAAAACCAGATCTCAAGTTCTATGATTCTCGATGAATCATAAAAAAATATTTGAAAACCAAAGAGAATTAAATAAACTTACAGAACATTACAGAAGGAAAAAAATATCACCCAAAACACCAGAGTACTACAAAAAGTTGTTGAGAATTACAGAAAAATATCAAAATCTACAGAAAATTAAATAAATTAACAGAAAATTACAGAACGTTACTGAAAAAAATATAGGCACAAAAATACCAAATAACATAAAATTAGAGAAAAATATCAAAAAAAAAACTAGAGAAAATTAAAGCAAGTTACAGGAAATTACAGGGAACTACAGAAAATTATAGGAAATTACAAACAGGTACTGAAATATACAGAAAACTAATGACACTAACCGGGAATCAAAAAAAAAATATTCAAACTAATGAAAATTAAATAAACTTACAGAAAATTACAGAACATTAAAGAAAAAAATTAAATTACAAAAAATACCAGAAAATTATAGAAAAATATAGAAAACTACAGAAAATTAAATAAACTTACAGAAAGCTACTGAACATGACAGACAAAAATCACAAAAAAATAACAGAAAATTACAGAAAAATATCAAAAACATGAGCAAATTAATTAGAAATTACAAGGAAATACAGAAAATTTAAAAAAAACACAGATAGGTTCTGAAAATTGCGCAATACTTATTAAACTTACGAGGAATCATAAATAATTATATGAAAACTACATAAAATTTAATAAACTTACAGTAAATTACAGAACATTACAGGAAAATATAAATCACAAAATAAATACCAGAAAATAACAAAATATAACAAAAAAATATTCAAATTTGAAGAAAACTTAAGCAAGTTACAAGAAATTACAGGGAACTACAGAAAATTATAGAAAATTACTGATAGTTACTAAAGTTTACAGAAAACTAATAAAATTTACAGGAAATCAAAAAAATATATATGAAAACTACAGAAAATTAAATAAACAAACAGAAAACTACGGAGCATTAAAAAAATACAAAAGCTACCAGAAAACTAAAGGAAATTGCGGGAAATTATAGAAAGGTACTGAAAATTATAAAAAACAAACAAATTCAACTTACAGGGAATCATTTAAAAAAATATAAAAACTACAGAAAATTAAATAAACCCACAGAAATTTACAGAAGATGACGGAAAAAAATAAAATCACAAAAAAACACCAAGTTACAGGAAATTACAAGGAACTACAGAAAATTACAGGAAATTATAGATTCGTTCTGTAAATCACAGAAAACTAATGAAACTCAAAGGAAATCATATAAAAATATACGTAAACTACAGAAATTAAATAAACTTACAGAAAATTACCGAAAAATAATCACAAAAATACCAGAATATTATAGACAATCACAGAAAATTACAGAAAACTTCAGAAAATTACAAAAAGTTTAAGAAAGTCAAAGAATGTTACATCAAAGAACAGAAAATTTAAAAAAAATCACACTATATTGCAAGAAACTATAAATAAAAACAATGTTCATAGGATAAGTAGTGGATTGATTATAATCGCCAATTAAGTTAGACCAGTGACATCAAACCGTATAATAAGTGCAAATATTGCCCTCCTCACCAATACTCCTTCGATCATATGATGCATAAATTTGGCGTAACATGGATTGAATGATTTTTCGAAAACAATTCGGAAGAGTATAGATTTACAGGAAATAACCAAAAAATACAGAAAATTACAAAAAAAACTTGAAAATAACAGAAGATTAAAGAAATTTAAAGAAAGTTACAGAAAACCATGCTTCCGAAAATCAATCATTTTCACTGAGCCATGCTTGACTACATTCAGAGCCAAAAAATCAAAGCAGTCAAATTTTACTTCTTCAACCAAATCATACAAACAATCATGCATGACAATGACGCTTCTGTATTTGAAACACTTTTGCGATACATGATGAGGTAAAAAAGGACGCAGACTATCAGCAACGAACGTCTCGATGCTGATTTCCTTCCCCTAACGACTTTCAACCTTTAGGATCATAACTGATATGTATCAGTTCTGAGCGATCTATGTAGGCTATCAGATGATTTTTTATTTTTCGTTTTGCCTAGAAGGACAAAATCATGACTAGGTAACCGCAATGAACTGTCCAGCATGTGCTACAGCTTTTTTGAACATGTGGTCCTGGTATTTATTCAGATTTTTCCTTTTGAAACATTAATGATCGTCTATCAATAACGAGCATTATCAACAATGATGCGAGGATAGACGTTCGAGAATGATTGAGGGAGCGACGTTCAAAATGTATCACCAAGTATGTCGATCACCGTCGATTAGCCACGTGACGAATAGCAACGGTAGCCTCCGGTGGGGCATGGTATATCTTCTTGTATCAAGTTAGTGTTGTTTTTCGACATATATTCAATGGGTTCTTTTACCACGTGCGTATCACAGCACTCGGAGGTAGCATCATTCTAGCAGGAAACCATTCCTGATTGCTTTTCTTGAGCGATTTTCCGACCACTGCTGAGAAAACTAAACCAACTAAAGAAAATTGAAGTTAATTATAGAAAATTAAACAAAATTACAGATAACTGCTAAAAATTATAGTAAATAAAAGACATTACAGAACAAAAAAGAAAATTACAGAGATTAACAAATATGGTCAGATATCAAATAAAAACTAAGTAATATTGTGTAAATAACAGACATTTACAGAAAATTACAGAGCACTACAGAAAACTAAAGATAATAACAGAATAGTATAGCAAAAAACTGAAAAATGTGAAAAAAAAATAAAGAGAATTCCTAAAATTTATAGAAAACTAGCTGACCCAGTGTGCTTTGCTACACCTTCCAAATATTATTGAAATTTGTGATATTTAACTTTTCATTTATTTGCACAAAATTCTAAATTCAATTTCAATATCATTAAAATGTTTTTTTTTTTTCAGAATAAAATTGCAACCTTTTATTTTGAAATCTTTATTAATTTTTTTTTAAATCCGTGTTTTAATCATTTTTATGACTCTGGATGTTTTTGCTTCATAAGTTTATAGCTTATGCCAAATTCTTTTTTTATATATGGAATCTTCGCTGTCCCTCTATTTGTAGAGAGGGTCTCATACTATCCTAGATAAATTTCCTATAACAAAATAACATTATTGGACACTCATTTTACCTATTCGTTCTCGAATTATTATACAAATTGTGAAAGTGACCCCCTCCATCATTCCTTTAACCCTAATGGAAGGAATGGAGTCTCATAACATCAGAAAAACACTTCTTGTATACCAATACGATTTTATATCATATATGGCGTCATTCTCGATAAGCTCTCGAGCTATTCAAAAAATAGGTGATCCTGTCCCCACTTTATATCTCCCCTCTGGCAGGAGAAGGGGGTCACAAAACTATCGAAGCAATATTACCCGTAAATACACAAATATGTTTCCATGCAAATTTGGTTCCATTTTCCCGATTAGTTATCAAAATTTTAAAAAAAAATGTATAAGTGACCCTCTTCCCATAATATCGTTCCACTGAATGAAGAGAGGGGTGCTAAACCACCAAAAAAACATTTCTTGTACTCGAATACGCACCCATGCCAAATTTGGTTTCGTTTACTTTATTAGTTGTCGCGTTGTGCCATAAAATTAGTATTGGAGCCCCTCTTGCTGCCTTTCATCCCCTACCTGGAAGAAGGGGATCAAGATAAAAAAAATTCGTGTGTTCAAATACATTATCATGCCCAATTCTGATCCATTTGCTCGATTGTTAGATTGTTCCCATGTCATATTTGGTTCCATTTGTTACAAACCAAATTTCGTTTCATTTGCTGGGTAAGTTCCCGAGTGATGTAAGAATTGTAGGGAAGCACCCTTCTCTCTTAAGATTTCACAAGAACGGAGGGTTCTCAAAATATCATAGAAACATTTCTCGTAATCAAATACCATCCCACACCAAATTTGGTTCCATTTGCTAGATTAGCTATCCAATAATGCAGAAAATTGTAAAGGAGACCCCCCCCCCCCTACTTTCTATCTCCTCACTGGAAGAAGGAAAGGGTAGCAAATATTCATAGAACTATTTATCGTACCCAAATAAACTTCCAAGTAAAATTTGGTTTCATTTGATCAAATAGTTTTTAAGTTATGCAATTGAAAAGGTATGAAATCCCCCTCCTTCCTTCCTGTATCTTCACCGGAAGGAGGGACGGGTCTGAAATAATCATAGAACCATTCCTCGTATTCCCCAACCCTCCCATGCCAAATTTGGTTCCATTAGCTTGAATAGTTCTAAAGTATGTAAGGTAGGCCCCCTCCCTCCTTCCTATCTTCTCACTGGAAGGAGGGACGGGCACCAAATATTCTTAGAAACATTCGTCGTACCCAAATATCCTCCCATGCCAAATTTGATAACATTTGCTTGATTGATTGAGTTATGCAAAAAATTGTCTTTTATATGGGAGGCCCCTCCCCTCCTTCATGAGAAAGGGAGGGGTTTCAGACCATAATAGGAATCTTCCCCTGCCTCCAATACCCCCACCTGTCAACTTTCACGCAAATCGGTTCAGTAGTTTTCGAGTCTATAGGGAACAGACAGACAGACAGACAGACAGAAATCCATTTTTATATATATAGATTACAGAATGTTGACTCAATATACAAAAATAAATAAGTTCCAAAGTAAATTGAAATCACGTTGTTCATTTTTTGGTTAAAATAAATTTTGAAGAAATCACGTCCGACACGGAAAAACCACTAAAATTATTTAACAACACATTCCGAGAGTATAATTTGTACAGTAAAAATCAATTTAAAAAACGATTTGAAAGACGATTTTTTCCCACATAAAATGTGTCATTTGTATATGGAAATTTGTTTAGTCATATCGAATATAATAATTTGGTATTCGTTGGAATAGTTGATGTCATTATACTGGCATGTTTTGAATTACATTTTTAATTAAGTAACTAAAGTAATTTTTATCATTTTTCGTCATATTTAAGTCACATTAAGCACCTTTTTGTAATGTTTATAATTTTTGTCATAATTGTCAAGTTTGTAGTTTTTGTCAATTTTTAGTGTTTTGTTGTATTTAGTTTTGAATTTCGTGAAATTTTGACTACATAGTAGGTATTGAAAGTGTTTATATCTGTGGAAAAAATCAGATTATCGAAAAGTTTGGAAAAAGCTTCTTTTGAAAAGTAGTGAAGATTTTCTGTATTGGAATATAAATGTAATGTTGAAAAGTATGTTAAATTGAGTCAACTTTGTATTGAGTTTCATGATTTAAAGTAAAAAAAATTGTTTCTTGATCCCACTTGTTTGATATACCGTTGCTGTGTTTTATATCACCGATTTGAAGGTTTTCATCCTAATTATGGAACATCAACTGAACACGAGTAAATTTCTGGTGCATCTTCAACATCTTTGTTGACGTTCTAAAACCTATCTTTGCTCTGTAGCCATACAATGCGAGATCCATTTTTATTTGAGCGAAAAAGAGAACACATTTTTATCCAATCTCTCGAACAAACCACGCCTCCCAATTTATCCCATTGGATGGAATTTATCCAAGCGTCTTCTCTCTTCCCATCTCCCTTCTTCTCTTATTTGTTCATGCGTGAGAGGGTAATGTTTTTCTTGTTTTTTTTTTAACTTGTTTTCCCATCCCCTCGCTTCGTCGATATCCGATCTGTGCCTGAAAGGCGAGCGCGGGGGTGTTTGGTTTTGCCACCGGTTCTGTTTTTTCGGTATTTTTTATTTTTACTTTTTTTAACACTTTTTTCTGTTTTCTGTCCTTTGGACGATGCCGCTGTTGTTCTATTTCGTCAAGTGTGTTTACCCATTTGTGTCTCTATTAGGGATTTTCTTTTTTTTTGTTTTTCCCGATCATTCGAAAACACTTGACTCTCTTCGAAATTCGATTGAAACCCCGTAGCAATATTTCAGTCATCAAATACGTCCGTCCTTCCTTTGGTTTGCCTTACTAAGCCACATTCCACCACCCTTCCGAGGTCTGTCAATCAGATGAACTCTTTGAGATCTTTTCCTGTGCTACGTTTTTCGAACGTAGCTGTTCGTTTGACGGTCGTAAATTATATCTGGGTCAGCAATAGCTGTCAGAGTTTGAGTTGAGAGCAGGCATCTTTCAGCAACTCTTGTGGCGCAACGATGTCTGGCATGGGTAGGTATCCTTGCCGATCGGGATAAAAAAAATCTTTCGGAATCTGGGAATCTGCCACTTCATCAACGGTATCATCTTACAACTTTCTCGATACAGCTTGAAGAAAATGTTCTGCTAATGAGGATGCTTTCCCGAGAACACTTGAAGTAATGTGAGGACCTTTTAGTGAATCGATTTAACGACTTGGTGAACTGTGAATGAGATGATATTCTTATCTGAGAATTTTGAAAACATTATTACGAGATTCAAATGCTCTTAGTGGATTTTTTTCTTGAATTTTAACCTCAATATTAAGTTTTTTTCAGAATATAGTTCTCTAAATTAAATTGATTCCGAAAGCAGAGTTCAATTTTTTTAGGTTACTGTACTGAAACTGAATCGAAATTGGAAATTTTAAATTGAACAGTTTTTGGTCTTAAATTGTTATTTATGAATGGAACAAAGTTGGCGTTGCTCGGGTGCGGTCGCATATTTTTCCGCGGTCCTGTTTCGCTCCGTGATTTTTCCAAATTTATTTTTCCTTCATGTTTAATGACCAAGTTTCAATAATTTTGACAGTGCGGTAAATTCTATTATATCGTTCGATTCATCAAGTGGTGTGCAAACGTAAGTCGTAACCTGCTCCCAAAGTGCTGTTGGGTTGCAGCAGGTGAACTCCGAACTACGAAATTTTATGATAAGTACCTGTTTTTCATTTTTATTTTCTAAGTACAGACCCCGTTGGTTTTTGGCAACATTCGATTTTGGCAACATCCGATTTTGGCACATGTGCCAAAATCGAACGGTTTTTAAAAACAACATTACTTTTAAGTTTTCGTTATAACAGGACCAATTTAGTTTTTGACTAACACCATTAATATGTATTTATGTTCTGAAATGGTGATAAAAAGCAACAATAAAAATAAAGTTTTTTAAGAACATTATAAAGTACTCAAAAATGACAAAAAGATAAAAAAAAATTCGTAAAGTTAAAAAACAAATTCAAACAAATGACTGAAAATGACAAGTAACAACTAAAAATGATGAAGAATGACAAAAACTGCAAATATGAAAAATGGAAACAACCATTATAAACAGAATAAGAAAAGTGCAAAATACTTCAAAAACATAATGATAATAATAAAAGTTATTTTTTAAAAATTCTGAAAAAAAAATTTGAGAAAAAAAACCGTTCGATTTTGGCAACACAAAATGTACGGGCTTGTTGCCAAAATCGAACGGGGTCTGTATTTAGCGGAACATGTCCAATCATTTCTAAAAATTTTGAATAATCTCTACTATCATGGCTTGAGATCTCATGAAGATTGGTGTCTAATTCGTACTTTTATTCCTATTTTTTTATTTGAAATTGCTCTGATACTATGTTTTTCCATAATTCTTAAAGGAATGAATTTTGGTGTCTTCAAATGAAAAATTCAACATGAAAAATACTTTTAAACACTTTCTAAAATTCATTTACGTTTCGTGTAGAAATTTTTCTAATAAAATTTATAATGTTTGTTGTTAAAAGTTACTAAAATTTTAAAGTGTTTTAGACTTCCGTTTAAAAAATTACAATGGTGTATGCATTCGAAATACGAAATCGAATGTCTCGAGAAATAACAGTTTGGAAAATATGCAAAATTCATTTGGTTTTGAGTCGCAAAAATGAACCCAATTTGTAATTTTGGAGAAATCTAAAGACCCCCGGCGTAAAGTGTCAGATAATGAAAAAAAAACACAAGAAATGGAAGAATTTAAATTTTCTTTGTTAAAAAAATATGTTATGAAAAATTCAAATAGAATAGGAAATACTGAGCAAAATTTAAAAAAAATATATTTGTTTTTTTTTTTCATTTTGCATATCAAAAAAAAAACTTCGCTACACTACTAGTTTCGCAAGTAATTATATCATCCTCGATATGAATAGAAATCATAGATTTCCTGGGAGAAAACTTTATATTTCGAAAATAAGCATGGTTCATTTTAACACCATTCGAAAGCAGGGACTTTCTCCTTTCATTTGAGCCAAAATTTCAAATAATCTATCGGGGGGTCTAGAATTTTTTTATTTTTTAAAGATTTTTTAACCTTTTTAATGGTTTTTTCAAAGACAAAATCCTACCAATCAAAACGCTTGTTCTACCTTGAGCATTAACCCAACTCCAAATTGAGGGAAAAGATTTTTAATATCCCAACAGAGTGATTATTATTTCATTTGAAAAATTTTAATATAATTTACCATCATTGATTGCACCAAGACCAGAAATAGTCTTTAACCGACTTAGTTATTGATTGTAGAATGTTTAACCCTTCGTTTCTTAAAGTTACAAATTTGCTAATTAATGTATGGAAAAAGTAAAAAGTCGTATTTAATTTTAATTTTTTTCTTGATGTGCTCATCATTTCCAACTGTTTAGAATGATTTTTGAGAAAAAATAAAAAATTACGAAATGAAGAGTTAAATGTTCAGGTTGGTTTATTTACATTAAAAAATCAATCTTCTACATAAATTTGTTCAAGGTAGTCTGAAGTAAAAAGCAATTGTGGGGTTTTATTATGAAAAAAAAATGTCTCCCGCTTCTCTTAAATTTTTTTTTTTTTCATATTTTGAGCGAAGTTAGTGTGAGGACAAATATTTTTGGAACTAGGAAACAAATGTGACTTTCTTCTTACATTTAAGCCCAAATTTTTAATAATCCACCTGGATATCAAAACGAAATATCTTTGTTGAAAATATTTCATCCTTTTTGATGATTCCTGAAGGTTTTCATACTTTTCACTGTTAATCGCAACTAAATTTCAACCTTTTGTTCATGTTTGATGGCATAAGTTTGCGTTTTTGGAGGCATTTGTGTATGTAAAAATGTGGTCGAATTCGAAATTTCTAACAGTTTTGCAATTTCTTAGATGAAATTAAAACTCGCGCGTTTAAATCTGGAAGTATGGAACTCTGCAAACATTTGTCTGTCGATTTCGGCATTCTTGGCTTTCCCCTTGAATATATTTTTTTGTCTTTATTTGAGAGGGTTTCATCCACAGGCTGGTTCATCTCTGAATGTCATTTTCTTACTTTCATGAGAAAAAATAACCACGTGTCATGAACAGAGTTTAATGCAGTGGCTTGAAATGCTCAAAATTATTTTTCTACATTTATTTGTCCAGATTATACACTAATTCATGATTTTAAAATTTCCCTGAGATTTTCAACATTTGCAACATGACAACACTAAGATAATGAGCATGCATATGAGCAAAATTTTGTTATGAACTTTAGGTTTCCCATCGATGCAATTGGCGAGTGCATGTTTAATTATGTGAGTAATTTTTTTAAGCTAGTTCTATAAAAGAAGCATATGATGGGTACATAAGTCAACAACGTATAGAAATATATGTTTACGCAAAGCGACGACGTTGACAGTTGGATTCAGATTTTCATCTCAACACACAGCTGAGATATTTGTAGTGGCCCACGTTTCTCAATGGCCAACGATACCCCACTCACCCCTATTCATTGAAAAATTGTACCAAAACAACATAATGAGATCTGATTTTTGAATATCGTTTTCGTGAACTGTTAATCTGATTTTCAAAGAAATACCAAATCGACATTGAGTCATTTTGAACAATTTGAAAAACTCTGTTCCTATTCATCCATTTCCAGTGTGAATAATTAAACCGAATAAAATTTATAAGTTTTGAATCAGAATTTTGAATCGGGAATCGAAGCTCTGAAAGTGATTTACGTGCACATTAAATTTGAGTACAGTGAGCGAAACAAGAATAGTACCACTATGTGCTTCGCTTGTTAAAATATGAATGTTTGAAAATTATCAAAATTGATTGATATCGTGTTAATTGCCATCATTCTTAAGGAACATTGCGATACATGATCAAATCGGTAGTGATAGTCAAGATGACTTGATGAATGACACAGAGAAAGGATGTCCGATTCTTGACAAGTGTTTTTATTCACGTTTGAACAATAATAAAGTTGGTAAATACAATCAAAATAATAAATGCAACAATACAACAAAACATCGATATGATCAACAAGAGTGTTTTTTTTTTAAATATAAATGGAGTTTTCTTCGAAGCAATTTTCCTAATACGCCGCAAGATGATAACATCATTTGTCGAGGAATCTGAAGCATCAACCCTATCAACTATTTTGTCCAGCATCCGTATACCTTGAATATTGTTTAAAATTCCTGGAGAATCACACGAACCATTTGGGGTCGATGCTGCTGACGCAACGTCCAGTGCTACTTCCGAAAGGTTTAATGGCTCAAATGCTACGAGGTCCTTTTCTATTTCTGACTGATCATCCAACGTCATACTCAAAATTTCTTCATCAGTAAACGATTTGCTAGTCTATCTCTCCTTTATGTCATGTGGATGTGGCAAACTTGTATCATCGCTATTTTTTTCATTGAACAAATGAGTCAAAGGAAATTCGTCTTTGTGAACAAGTTTGTCATCGAAAATTACTCCAAATTTTTTCGACGATTTTTGAGTTACTGTAGAACATTGTACTTCATCCCAAGCATCATGCATCCAAAACATGCGTCCTTTCACGAAATGTTCTTCAAGCTATGACCTATATCGATTTCATAGGCCACGATATGCAGTAAAAGTTTTTGACGATTTTTTAGTTTTTAGTTCTCACTCAGAAAAATACTATTATGTCTACCATAAGATTCTCTCTAACAATAGTTTAATATAAGATTCTCTAATGAAGTAGCGCCATAAGAAAAATCTTTGAAATTCATAAGACTGTCTTATGAAGCGAATGAGATCTTCAGATGAACACCTGCCTCAATGAGAGGTTGTCGCCTTTCATAATAGGGTCTTATGGAAACAGAAAATTCTACGTTTGATGAGAAAATATCAAGACAATTTATTTTAAAAACGTTCATTTTATTTTTTGGGTAATTTGTTCAAAATCACCCGGTTCATTGAACTTATCGATTTTCACCTGTCAACATGCTGACAAGTAAACATATAAAAATGTGTTTAATTTGAACGTTCACAAAAAATAAACTTACCAATTATAATAAAAAAATCGTTTTTAACTTTAAGAAAAACTAATGGCTCGACAACTGGTTAGTGCTTGGTATGACGTTGAAAAATTGACTGATGGAATGAATGTGTTCATTATATTTCCACAATGTCACTTCTTCTATTTTTTATAAGAACTCCGTATGAAAATTAAAAGAATTTCATAGAACTCTTATGAAAAAAAATTTTGGACGCAAAAAAGCGGTTCATAAGACGTGTCTTATGAAATTCATAATAAGATTTCCTCTGAGCGTGTATCATGGTAAATTTAAAAAAATACAAGGTAGGCTATTCCGCTCTCTTTCAACGTATTTGTAAGAGGACCCAAAAAATAGATATGGAAAAAACTAGCAAATGTATGGAATTTAAAAAAAAATACATTTTTTGGAAAATTGGCAAGCATTAAAATTATTAGAAAAATATGCACTAATGCATTTAAATTAAATGAACAATATTTGGCTTTTCAACACCGCTAAAAGTAATATGCAAAGGGCTTTTTGCCGATTTAAAACTAAAATTTGGTGATATTTTTGCTTTTTGTGACCTTTTTCTTGAGCGATTTGAATAAAAATTGAAACAAATTGACTTTTTATCACAGAAATATGAAGTATTTAAAATGATTTATCTAATTTTTAACACAGACAGAAGAAAATTTCACATTGCTTTCTCTCAAAAAAGAGAGACGGTGATGGAAATTTCTTTTGAATGCTCATTATTTATGGTTCAGATCCGAAAAACCAATGCAAAAAACAGTTTCCGATGAGCCTGAAGAATCAATCTTTAATATGAGGCCCTTTTCAAAAGAATCGAACACGGAAAACACGGAGCTTTCAAGTGAGGTTAAGCGCAATGGCCTAGCTGTCATTTTCCATGTACTATGAGCGTGTATAACGTTTTGATCCATAGGTCGAATCATAGCTGTCACAATTGGAGGCATAAATAAAACAGTGATCAAGTCGTCATCACTTTTGATCTCATCATTTATATGATGTGCAGAGCAATTATTAAGAAACATTAGGTATAGCTTTCGGAGAAAAACAGCATTCAGCAGCAATTTTCGTACTAGTGCATGGTGGTACCAAATTCTGATGGAACAGCGGGGGGAGGGGGTCAAATTCAGCTAAAAAAATAACAATACAAAAAGAGCACATTAAATAAGAAAAATGATTTCTTAAACTAAACCTACAAAAGATAATCACATAAAAAAGAAATCATATTAGATTTTACTGATACGATTGAAAATAAATTTAAATCAAAGTTTCAAATTGATACTTTTTCTGGTAAGTCATTAGTAAACCATTCTAAATTATGTTTCTTATTCTGAACTAGAAATTTGATATAAAATGAATTTAAAGCAGCCTGGTTTACATATTTGAAATCAATATTTCCAGAGCACCACAAAAAGAATACCTACGTATTAAAAGTTTCTAATAAAACCAGAATCTAAAGCTTGGGACATAAGAATCAGGGCACAGAAATAGAATACATTAAGTATAACAAAAGATTTAAAAAGAGGTTTAATCTTAGTTCTACAATAAATTTCAGATCAAATCAGTAATTAAGCATAATTAGGAATTGTTAACCAAAATGATAATAGGTAGATACATAATTGGTAATTTGCAATCATCTTGACTGCATTTTTTTCATCATTTTAAATGAAAAGGTTGATCAAAAAAATGCGCTGTAAATACATGAACTAAAAAAAATCACGAATTGAAATGTGAATTCTCGATAAGGAAAAATATTAATATCCATTTTTAATTCAAGAGAAATTACTCAAAACACAAACTTTATTGATGTTTGATTTTTGCTTTGATAAAAAGAAGCAAATAATTAATTTTCATTCAAGAGATCAAAGTCAGAGATACATTATTTATTTATATTCATTTTCTTCTAGTTACGAAAAAAACAAGGCTAACAAAGCTCAGTTTTTAAGTTCAGAATAATAGCTTTAAATATTTGTGTGTTAAATTTATCATTAAAGGATTATATTGATAGATCAATAAAAAAAAACTAATAAAAATAAAATAAGGAAGTCCAAATTTGTTTGTAAATATTGAAAGCACAAAAAGTATGAGATTCATGGGCTACTTTTTTTCTTTGTTCCCTACCTTCTTTATTATAAAATATGAAATGAAAATAAAAAATGATATGGTTTTCTACATTTTTAAGGTATTATAAGACAATTTTTTTAAAAAAATTAATAAGTTTGTTTCCCCAAGTTCTGACTGTTTAAAAAAAGCAAAAAAAGTTTAAAAAATGGTGGGGAATCGTGAGCCACTAAATCCAAATTGACCAAATAACATGCAAAATTCATGAGTTGACCCAAAACTGTAATTTCAAAATGCATTTCGTTATTTTAAAGCAATTTCAGATGATGAAATTAAAAAGAGAGCTGTGTATGATCGATTAGATTCAAAAACCTGGATCCCGAACGTTTTGGAAAAATTCCTTATTTATGATGGACAAAATATTTTTCCTAACTCTTCATTTGGCATAAGAAAACTTTTTAGATAAGGAAAACGTATTTTAAGTTCTGAATATGTATAAAAACATCAAAATATAGGTGGTCCAAAATGTGTGGCCCACGATTCCCCACAAGCTATGATTTGCAAATTGGTTGCGTTTGTGTGACTTATTGATGTATCATCAAAAATTTCTTTTCCATGTGAAAGAACATAACGAAACTAAGATCATAAGCGTATGAGCATATTTTTGTTATGAATTTTAGGTTCCCCATCGATGCAATCAGCGGATGCATTTTTAATTATGTGAGTAAATTTTCTAAACTTTTTTAAGCTTGATAAATTAAAGAAGCATATGATGCGTATTCAAGTCAACAACATATAGAAAAACGTGCTTACGCAAAGCAACGACGATGACAGTTGGATTGAGATTTTTATCTCAGCACACATCTGAGATACTCAGGATGGCCCACTTTCCCCATGGCCCACGATACCCTACTCTCCCCTACTTATTTAGCCCAATAAAATTAAATTTTAGAGATGCTACTTCAAATCACTTTGCGATCTTTTGAAAGATTAATTCAAAATCATGACTGGAAAAGATTTAAATAATAAAAATAAGAAAAAAAAATTTCTAAATGAAAGTTTAGATTTTTAGGATTTCAAGAAAATTATTTTTTCTAATTAAAAAAATTTAAATTTGAAGACAAAAACATACATATAAAAAAATCAAAACAATTCGGTGAGTTTATTAAAACATTAATACCAAACATGGAGATGAAATTCATAAGTTTTTTAACATTTGAGAATAAAAACAATCAAAATTATTTTAAAACACTTAATTGTAAAATTAAATTGATAGCTCCAGGGGACAGCATTTTTGTTGCTAATTTTTGTTGCCAATGACTTAATTAGATGAACTTGGATTCTAAATCTCGAATCTTTTGTCGGATTTTGTCTATCACCTCTTTTTTTTACATAGAATTTATAATTTAAGAAATTGATCAGATTTAGGTTAAATCGATAATGATAACCAATAAAAGAAAAATACCTACATGAAAACAAAAATTGATTCTAAATTTGTTTATAATCCTTTAAATTGAAGAATAATGTTTAGCTTAGATAATTCTAATATCAGAAATACAGTTATCTAAAATGTGAAAATCTACATTAAATCATTAAAAGTTTTTCTGAAATTACATTATAAAAAAGAAAAGGGTTTCATTTCAGTTGACAAATTTATTGAAGACGCTTTGACTTTTGCCATAAATAATTTTCAAAATTTAATTTGGTTTAAAAATTTTGTCAAAATTCATAGTTTACATAATAAGTCAAAATTAATTGCGCTCTTCCGGAAATTTAATCATTTTAAAAAATAAACCTTTTTTCAAATTTTTTGTAATTTTTTACAGTTTTGTCAAAAAAGTGTTGAAATTTTTTGAATGATTTTTACCTCTTTTTAAAAGTAATTCCAAAAAAACGGAACCTGATAGAAAAAACTTTTTAAATATTTAGATTCTAATAAGCTCATAAATTCTTAGCTTCTTTAGAAAAATGTGATTTTTTACATTGTATAATTTATCAAAACCCTTTTGAATGTAAAGTTGGCATTTTGAAGAACAAGTATTACACAATAAAAATGGTGACAAAAATGTATTTTTTATTAATATTTCAATTTAGCTAAAAGTTTGTTTGCTTAGCTAGGAAAGTCGGGTAAGACGGACACAGCGGGTAAAACGGACACTTTCGATATTTCGAAAATTACAATGTTTGGCAAAAATCTAATGATAAGAATATGTTCGCCTAAGTGTATCAACACTTTCGAGACCCTTTGTTTATTTATAGCAAGCAAGGACCCATAATAGTAAACAAAATAAACAAAAACTTTGAGGATCCATTATTTGATGTAATTTTCTCTCCTCATTTAGTAGTTAATACCTCGCAAAATTTTCGAAAATTTCGACCGTTTTCAAAGGTAGAGTATTTATTAGGCTTCTTTTTAATCATCTGGAGGAAAATCAGCAAATTTCCGTCAAAGGGCTTGAACAACAAACGTTATGAAAAAAACGTTGCTAAGGCGGGTAAAACGGACACCTCAAGGTCGGGTAAAACGGACACATAAGTTTCTATAGGTATTTTCAATTTTTCATCTGTTTAATCTTCCATATGGCTTCGAAAGTCCTTAGCAAGTCGAAAAGCATTCGGCATGTCAAACAGGCCATAAAAACTGTAAAAATAGGATCTCCGATTTAGAAAGCGCCTATATAGTACGGATTCCGTAAACACACTGTTTCGCTTCTGGACTCGGACCAGTTGGTTCCATTTTGGTTTTAAAACGTTTTCAAATACTTAACGCACAAAAATACCTACTTTAACAGCAATTTGTGCTACATGATGTACCTTTTCTGGGCAGTGTCCGTTTTACCCGACCATTTTTAAAAAGTGTAATTTGCAAGCATTTTTTAGATTGCTATAAAAACAGTCTTGATGAAGGAAATTTACTAATTCCAATGGTTAATGCGATAGTAAACAACCTAAACTGCCCATTTGCACGAAAACTGCGATGAAAATAGCAATATCTGCTTTTCTATTGCGATTCTACCTTAGGGTGTCCGTTTTACCCGACTTTCCCCTACATTAATTCAGTTCACACATAGTTGGAATGTACAAATAAACTAGAAAAATCAACTAGTGAAATCTATATGTTCTATATTCTTAGCCTAAACCATAGTTTGTAACTGTCAGGCTCACAAACTCCTAACAATAAACATTAAACATTGAAAATGAGTTTAACCTCCAAACCAAACTACTTTAACTGTTTATGCTATTTTAGGCTGTTTAAACAAGTTTTAAATGGTAAATGGTATTTTTAGGTGTGTGACAATTTTGAGCTTTTTAATCAATTTTCAAAGATTTTTTCGGTTTTTTTTTCTAATTTACTATGAGTTATCAAAATATCCAAATCCTTTATAGAATACATAAGAATATCAAAATATTTATCTATAAGTTTGACGAAACATTTCGGGTTCAACAATTCAAGTTGGATAACAGTCAGTTAAGCAAAGTCACCTAAGCTTACGCAAGGGCTTCGTTGCCGTACTTTTCGAGTTCTGAAACTACATAAACTAACGGATACTCTCAAACATGCCACTAAACTCAAATCTTACCCACGTTTTTCCCCCAACATCAACCAAGAAAAGTAACTTAAGCCCGTTCATCGATTCGTCTCTTTCGCTCATTTGCATACGCTGAATGAAATCAACCAGTGACAGCAACGTCTTGAACGACGAGCGCGTAAAAGAAAACCGCCCAACCGCGTTCCTTTTTTTTTCCATTTCTTGATGATCGGGAGGGATCGCTCACTCTCCGTTGTCGCTGGCTCCGGGGTTTTCAGGCGTTGTCCGATCAGTACGGTTTGGAACTTTGTCGTGACTTGGGGTGTGCGCGTGTTTTGCTGCGTTTGCGTCTTTGCGTCTTTCCTTTCTTCCTGCCTGATTACTGTTGCTTAGAGATCTAAGCAACCGTCGCTCTTCGCCGTTCTTAGGTTCAAGTGACAGTGGATAACTAGATTGTTTTTTTTTCTGTTTGTGTTCTCGTGTGGTCCCGGGATTCTTCGGTGTGATTCGGTACGTGTCGGAAGGGGCTCGTCTGTCTGTAACCGCCTAGAGCGAAAACCAGCGCGGGACATCTCGTCCGTCGTCGATTAGCGAATTACAATAGGATCCAGTGTTGTTGTGTTGCGGTTTTGGCACACGCACATTAACACACACCCCTGTCAGTGAAAAGGGTTAATCAACTCTCCGCTGGTTTAGTTTATCAAAGAAGTCGTTTATGGTGCTCAGCAGGTTGATCCCACTAGTGAATGAAGAAGTTATGAATAGTGCTAGTAGTGCTCGACAGGATTCCCTGACCTTGGGGGAACAGCTGAAGGCCTCCTCCGGATTGAATGGTGATCGAAAGGGGGAAACGCTTGCCGCCAAGTTGTCCAGCGGTGGAGCAGCCCTTGTTGAAACAGGAGGAGGGGCTATAGCAGGTGCAGCCGTGCTACTGAACAATCATAACAATAACAACAACACTATAGCAGCGATCATGAATGCCAACAATCATAACAACAAGTTGGCGAGCATGGCGAGTTCATCGGTTGAGGACAACAAACTTGGCGCCGGTGATAAGGAGAAGCTCACCAAGGCAGTCATGAAGGTGTTCGAGGAGTACAAGTGGACTCCGCCCACTGCCGTGGTCAAGTAAGTGTGTTTTGAGTTTTGATAAGACGACGTGGTTCCCCGGTGGCGACGTTTTGTTTCGGTTCATTTGAATTTGTTGATGCTTTTCAGCAAAATGAACGATTCATTAGCTGAGTCACATTTGTTTTACATGATAAGTATTTACCGGAAGACTTTATTATTTTTGCCGTTTAAGCAAATAACTATGGTTCGGCATCGCTATTTACCACCGTCATTAGTTTACCACTGGCTGACCTGGTGTGCTTTGCTACACCTTCCAAAATTATTTCTTAAAATTATAAAAATTAAATTGGCACCGCTAAGAATTAGAGATGCTGCTGAAGTTTCGAATTGCAATACAAAGATGACATGAACTAGTTTTCAGAAACTATCTTAATTTGTTTTCAAGCTTTGAAATTTTAAATTTGTTTTTATAAGGTTCATAAGTTCTTCAATTAATTAATTGATAAAAATTCCTCACTATAGAGATGTACCGAATAGTGGTATTCGGCGAATGGCCGAATACCGAATATTGACTTTTTCAACTATTTGGCCAAACGAATATTCGGTCGAATATTCCATTGAGTTTTTAATCAAATAACCAAAAGCGATTATTTTATTTTAGTTCTATCTCTTCCATTATAATCGCTTTTAGGCCGTATATCACCAATGAGATTTTATTCCTATGAAATCAGGTACAAAACATGTCTAAACAGGAGCCAAGCAATTTGAAATAGCTTATTTGATATTGAAGATCGAATTTTGGCAAGATATCTTCAAAATAGTTGTTAAAATGAACGAATATCTTTAACCTAAAGCGTACCATACACAGCAAAAATAAATTCGTGTAATTTTAGATTGAAAACGATGCACGAAAACGGAACATCGTTTATGATCTAAAACTACATTATCGTTACATTGAGGCGTCTAAATTTAGACCAAAAAGAAATCGAGTTCTTTTTGCATCACAGCATGCGAAAATAAAGCACGTGATGTGAAAAAACTTGAAGGCCGCAGATCTTGAAAATGTTTTTGCATGGTAGAATTTTCAAAATTTGCTACAGGTGTCAATATTACTACCACTTTTTCCCAACATGAGTGAACTTTCTCTTAGAAGAAGGGCTTAACAAGTTTTTTTTATACTGAAGTTGGCTGAAATAGAGTATTTCCTGAAACAGATTGTGGTAGGGTAACCATTTGTTTTTGTTTTGAAAAATGTAATCACCAACTGGTCGCTATTTTGATCTTTAATGATAAGCGCTGTTCAATGCTTTCTTTTAAAAACTTTTTACCGTCATGTCTTAACTTGTTATGAATGTACAATTAATGAAATAAAGAATTTATATTCTCCTCAACAAGGTGCGCTTGCAAAACTACTACAATTGCATTGCCAATTTTTTTTTCGTTGCTATCTGGTCATTGAACAAGCGTAATGTTGTTGTTATGTTCACCCTACCACGATATGCTGAGAAAATGTAAACATGAGAAATCAGCTGTTTGTCTGACAAGTGGGGAAATGCCTTATTCAGTAGGTCGAAATGTAAAAAAAGGGGTGGATTTTCATTTGTGCCATTTGTGTACAATTTTTGTCTCTTTAATTACATGGTTGCGTTTCTTCGTGGTTGGGCGTGGCTCGATTGTTTTCATTCCCAGGGAGTTTACAATTTCTTTGTCCTTGGCAAGGCCGGATTAAGGGGGGGCAAAAGGGGCAATTGCCGCGGGCCCCCGGCTCAGAGCCCCCCCCCCCTACTCCCGAGGGAAAAAAGTTTTACATTACTTGAATCCTACTACTTCAATTTCTACAAATCTATGTGAAGAAATCAAAACTAGAAAATCGGAATGAAAACTTAAAATATAACAGTTTTTCAATTTAAGGGGGCCCCCTAGAGAATGATGGAAGTAGGCGTTGACTTAATGGCATCGAACGCGTTTTTCCTCGTCTATAAAAATCGTGTTTGTTAAATTGTTTAAAATAGTGAAATATGTTTAAAAATTTCAACAGAAGCTAATAAAAAGATGACACGTGGATGTGTCGTCTTAGTTTTGGTTGGAAGTGATTAAATAGCGCATTCAAAAGTGTTTTTCAAACCGCAGGACGAGACCGTGGAAAAATGAATAGGTTGGGGGATTTACGTTTTCGTTATCAGAGGAATATTCATTAAATGACACTGTCAAAAGAAGAAAAGATTGAAATTTAGAATGAAAGTGCGTGTTGAGCAAAATAATATTTTAAGAGCAGCTGATAAATTAATTTTAAAAGGGTCGTGAAAGCGGGAATTATTTGTAATTTAGTTTCCATTAAACAAACGTCTTGAAGTTGTTTTGTTGCATACCGCGGATTACTGCGATTATGATTTAAATTGGTTAACTATTTTAGGGCGAAAAAAGTGAGAAATCGTGTTTTCTGGAACAGGAAAGGGGTAAATTTTGTATATGTTCTCAAATATATCTCCGGCCGAAGCAGTAACGCAGTATCATCACTAATGATGACAGTGATTATCAACGAGAGCCGAAATCCCGGTGAGCCAATTCCAATCTTTCACCTTTATGTTTTTCTCACATATGTACTAGTTCATGGTTTTTAAATGTTTGCATTTTCATAATGTTTTTTCTGAATCTTACAAGATTTACATTTTTGATAAGTTAACTGAATCCAATCATCTTCTTTTAAAAATTAAAGTTGATCATTTGCAGAGAGGTTTCGAAGTAATCTCAATATCAAATTCTTGTGAAAGTGTTAAATATTTGAAGAACCTTTCGAGCTCTTAACAGACCTCGGAAGGTTTAATGTTCTATTAATGTTTCCGTTTCTTTTTTATTTTCAAGAGCGAGTAAAGGCGCTTTATTCTTGTTCTAAGACCAGAAATGATTGTACACTGAAATCCAAAACAGTTCAACGCAGAAAATCCAAGTGATTTTTTTAAAAATCTTTCATCAAATATATAAAATTTTTAAAAAGATTTGTAGTCTTAAGTTTTGTGATTTCTGTGTACCAAATAAATCATTTCCCGCCGATAAAGAATGGCTCTAGTGATTGGTGAAGTTACTACACTAAGCATGGTATTCTCATCACGGAGCATTTTTTAAAGCATGCTTCCAACGGTCCCCTTTGAAACGTATAGTACTGGTGGTCCACGTTTCTTCCTGTTCCTGTGTTCCAGATGTCTCTGCGTTCTCTGCTCCATGGTAGGCCCAACCATTTTATGTTTTTGATCATTTTGATATTTTTATGTTAAAATGATCAAAAACATGAACAAAGACAAGAAGAATAATAATACACGCTTATTATTCTTTGGGGCTCAGACATAAGTTCTGGCTATGGAAGTACGATTAGTGATTTGTGATTAGTTAAGGGGCCCCCCTAGAGAAAGTAGTGAAGAAATTCTTCCGCATTTTGCGGGCTGAGAATATCAAAATTTTGATATTGACTTTCAAAATTTTCAACTCAAAATCTGGACAAAAATATTTTAAACGAAATTCGAGAAAAAAGAAGAATATAAGGCAAAACACCACTAGTTTTCATTTTTTTTTTGTATCGAAGCATGTGCTAAGAGAGAACAGAGAAGCTTTATGATAAACATTTCAGAATTTTACCCGGGCAGTATCCAGGTTAATACCGGGTATTATTATGAATTTTCACTTTTCAATAATTTTTATTGAATTTTCCGTTGGTTTATAAATTCTAAACCGATTTCACTTCCTATTTTTGAAAATAAATGCTTGAAAAAAAATTTAAAAAAGATGCTTTATTGAATCCAAATGATCATTCTCAAATTATCATAAAACCGATCTAATAGTTGAGTTGCCAATATCATTGAATGATTTTCTTAACATGAATATTTCTTTGTTTTTCATCTTATCTTTATCCAGATTCAATTCATTGAGATTTTCAAGTCTTGTGGTGTTTCTTCAGTTACTGAAGTTCAGTTGCCTGTTTTTTTCTGAATTTTGAGAGCTTTGGATCTTTATTTAAGGTAATAAACTCATTTGATTCCATTTTTCAATGATAACTGATTCTGTGATTTAAACATTAAATCTCTCTTCCGATTTTAGTTTCAATCGATCATTTTTGCACTTATACCCCTTGAGCTTTGAGGGCATCCAATTAATTTTTTGTCACATTTAGAATAACGATTTGATAACTTTTTTTTTATTTTTTGTTTCGATTATAGTTGTTTTACCATCTTTATGGCATTCGCGACTTTATCAACGTTGCAGTTGGCGGATCGGTCTTGAAAAACTTATCCGGTACAACTGTGTTCGATGTTTACTCTTGGGCTCGAACTCGCGGACATCGGCTCAGGAGACAACAGACTTGCCAACTGAGCTATATCACAAGCCCTTATAACGATTTGATAACCATATATTTAATATGATGAAAATCATATTCACATTTGTGTTTCGAAGCTATAAAATTAATGTTGACATGTAATAAAATTTCTGCTTTGTCTCTGATTGTAACTTTGAATCTTTTTTTTCCAGCTAAATCCATATTTTTTTCTCAAAACCTGATTTGAAATTATGATTTAGATTTGAAACACTGAACTGTGGTTCGGAATATAAACTGATTTTTATTCTTGAATTCTTAAACTCTTATGTCTGTATTTCTATGGGATTTGAGTTTAATTATTTTGTTTATTTTTTTGAATTTTATCTTCTATGTTTTAAATCTTCATTATACTTCCCAATTGTCATGAGGTAAATATTTCCCGATGAAACAAAAACGAGTTTTTCAGATCATAACAGAGCATTCTTTTTTTTTAATTTCTTAACTCTTCCGCGGTGACGCGATTAATTAGGTAACAATTTTTATTGGAAGTTGCCAAAAACTATCTTCTAGGCAGACAACATGGCCATTTGAAGACAGTATACTGAACTCATCTTCAGTTCTTTTACACTTTCGAAATGTTTTGTATTCTCTGGCATAGCATTTGAAAAAAAAATCGAATCATAGGGGCCCCCGAGCAAAATTGCCCCGGGCCCTCCGATGGCTTAATCCGACCCTGGTTCTTGGCCAAAGCCCTCATCTTATTCTTGTGCACATGAGAGATTACATTATGTACTTGTTTAGTTCGAAAACATTATTATTCTGGTTTAATCCGAAGAGCTTAGCTCTGTTTAGCCTTAAGTCAATGTATAACTTAAGGCAAACTTTTTATAACAAAGGTGAGGTATTGAACCTCGGACGGTCTTAATGAAAATCAGACCACCTGGCTGACTGAGTTGAGTTGATAGTTGAGACATTCCAGCGTGACGTAACGACTTAGAAATTTTTAAAAACTTTATGAGTTGACATCATAGTTGTTTGTATCCATTTGTCACGTTTTTCTAAAACATTCGATTCCGGTTTCGGCTATGGAATCAAGTCACCCTAGGGATCAAGTTTCCTCATTCTCCCCTACGTGTTGCAACTAGTCCCTCGATTTAGACACCACGATAACTAATAACTAATCAAAGAACTCGCACGGTTTCAAACAACCTTGTTTGGGATAGCGTTTTGAAAGGGAATGCCAGGAATGTTCTTCACACCGCTAGCCGAAATCATTCGGTCGGAACTTTCTTCTCAACAAATAAAAAAAATCAATTTGCACTGTCATTGCCCCGAAAAACGAGGCGACTAAGGGCTGACTCATAGTTTCCCATCATGAAGTTTGGGGTCCACGAAAAGAATCTTAAGAAAGCTGAATCGAAAAAAGTCACTCCAATCAGCCGCGATATTCACCTTTTAGTGCCCCGGTGACCCGCGGCCGTCGTCGTGTATATATTTTGTAAACCCTCGAAAATTGCACCTTTTAGTCGGTCAAATTTCGGCCGCTAAATAGAGATGGAGATTGAAAGTCGGGACCAGAGGGACGGAAAAAATAAAAGCACTTCTGCCGGGACAATTTTGTTAAAAGTGAAAAAAAAAATAAAGTTAAACGTTTCGGAAAAAGGTGATATAAAACCTGTTTCTACACGCCAGCCGATGACCGTAGAACTTTTACGACTTTCACACATCCATAGGAAATTTCAAATATTTACCAACGCTTTTTGCCGCGTTTGGGTCGTTGGCTGGCCACAAGCAAAGATTTCACGCGCGACGCCTGGATCCAACTTGGTGGGGTAATGAGCTACTGAATTTAAAGTCAAATCAGAAGCCTGGACGAACGTCGCCGATCCGTGAGGCGCACCAGCTTTGGAATCGGTGGGTGTTGTTGGCGGATTTGTCTCCAAAACGACCGCGAGAAGACCCTGCGCGGCAGCCGCCTGATCCGAACCGATCCGGGGGAATAACTCTCAGAGACATGCATAAATTTAAGTCATTTAGCACCTTCCCGCTAAATGGGATAAAAGCTGGGATTCGCTTACTGCTGGCAAAGATTCACAAGAAGCGAACTGGTGAGGTGGCAAGCTCGCTTTGACTTTCGGTAGCAGTTCAGCTTTCGAAGGTATGTAGCTATCGTTTTTGCCTCGATTGGAACCGCTCAGACGATGACAAATGATAATTGAAAGTGGAAAACCTACATAACTGGGAATCTTAGCCTATAACCTAGGAGTAAGAAACTAAGAGATCGAGAACTTAAAATTTGTTGAATAAAATTTAAGTTAAGACTAGAGATCTACCGATGGGGATATTCGCCCAACAGACGAATATCAAATATTGACCTTTTCAACTATTCGGCCAAACGAATAATTGGTCGAATATTCTACTGAGTTTTCAATGAAAAAAAAAACAAAAGCGATCATTTCAATTACCTTCTATTCTTTCCATTTTAATGCCTCCCATGGGCGTTTACCACCAAAGAGATTGGGTTCCTGTGAAATTTGGGATAAAACATATCGAAACAGGTGCCAAGAAGTTTGAAAATGCTTATTTGATATCGAAATAGATAAAGGTCAAAATTTGAGCAAGATATCCTCTAAATAGTTGTTAAAAATAACGATGACGATGATCTTCAACCTTAAGCATACCACACTTTCTACCACACGTATCCACACGGTCGTGCAGTTTTGAATGATTTTGCAAAAATTAAAAAAAAAATAGGCAAATCTGAACAAACTCTAGGCATTTCATCATTTACCTGAGCAATCTGAAAACCTATAAAAAGGATAAAAAAATTCAATGTATTAAACATGGCATGTAGCCTATCCACATGGGAATTCTTGACAAAATATGGCATAAAGCCTATCCACATAGAGATTTTAAAGCGTTAAAGCTCATATGGGGTGCAGAGTGACAAAATGTTACTTTAGTTTAAATTCTTAGAATTAGATTCAACTATAACATGATAAAGGGTGATACGGTCAAAATTTGGTCAAGGGAAAACGCGTTTAAATCGGTGAAATCGTTTATTTAAAAAATCAAATTAAATTTCTTTTTCAAGTTTAATTAATATGAAATTCAAGAAAAATATTCAGTTAGGCTTCCGCTTTTCCAAATCCGAATTGCCGGGCCTTACGCTTAACCCCTGCCATCAGATTTTGTACAGCCACCTTATCCAACCTCTTCGCCGCAGAAAGCCAGTTTGCCTTGAACTGCTGCTCGTCTTTAACAGTTTTTTTGGTCTTCTTTAGGTTCCGCTTGACAATAGCCCAGTATTTCTTAATTGGGCGGAGCTCTGGCGTGTTGGAAGGGTTCTTGTGCTTGGGAACCACCTGCACGTTGTTGGCGGCGTACCACTCCATGGCCTTTTTACCGTAATGGCAAGATGCCAAATCCGGCCAAAACAGTACGGAACAACCGTGTTTCTTCAGGAAAGGCAGCAGACGTTTATTCAAACACTCTTTCACGTAAATTTCTTGGTTGACAGTCCCGGAAGCTATGAAAATGCTGCTTTTCAAGCCACAGGTACAGATGGCTTGCCAAACCAGATATTTCTTCGCGAACTTTGACAGTTTCATGTGCTTGAAAATATCTGCTACCTTTCCCCTTCCTTTTGCTGTATAAAACTCCTGTCCCGGAAGCTGCTTGTAGTCGGCTTTGACGTAGGTTTCGTCGTCCATTACCACGCAATCAAATTTCGTTAGCATCGTCGTGTACAGCCTACAGGATCGCGCTTTGGCCGTCGTATTTTGATTTTCATCGCGATTTGGAGTCACTACCTTCTTGTAAGTCAATAGTCCGGCTCGTTTTTTGGCTCGATGCACGATTGTAGACGATACACCCAGCTTATTCGCGGCATTGCGGAGAGAGAGGTTAGGGTTTCGCTTGAAACTACCGGCAACTCTCTTTGTCGTCTCAGCGGCTTCCGGTTTTCGATTTCCCCCCGATCCAGACTTCCAGACGGCAACTTTTAGCGATTTTGCCAGCTTTGCGTGCGAGTAGCTCGGATTTTCGCGATGCGCGAGCAAAATTTTGATACGCTGCTCTTCTTCCTTGGACGGCATTTTGACAACTGAAGAGTGTTTCCAAAATCAAAATAGAAGCAACATTCTACACACACACCTTCAAAATGAGGGGTGTTCAGGTATTTTAAATGCAAAATTGAAAGAAATACGTCAAGTTGATATTGACCAAATTTTGACCGTATCATCCTTTATAATTAGCTAATACTAAATAAGCTCATAAGACTTTGTCAGCCTCAGAAACTAAAGTTTAGCGTTTGAATTTTCACAATTTGTTTGCATATCACAACATAATTTAATGTGGGTGGGTTGAAACACTAAGTTTTATAATATCACTCCTTGACTTAAAAATAGGTTCAATTGCGTCTATCTGAGCGATCTACTTTGGGTTCACCGCCGCCGCCGGCCGGTTCCAAAATCGCAAATTGAAGCTTAATCTAGCCGACTATCAAGTGGGTGAACTAACAATTATCTAACTGGAGCAACGGTACAAACCACTAATAATCAGCGGCGTTTCAAGATGATTATCAACAACAACAACTGGCAACTATTACCGCAAGCTTTTGAGAGTGTTTGATTGACAAAACAAGTTTTTCCGCGCTCCAAACCACAGAGAATGACCACCGACCGGCAATAACATGTGTAAACATTGGCTTCGAGTCCTCCATTGCTTGGGAATATAGTAGAATCATGGAAGAAAAAGAAAGACCCAAAGGCTTCGTCCGCGCCGGCTGGCTTTGGCGGACTCTTCGAGACCCCCAAATCCACCTGAAGTATTTGCCGAACCTCCCTGACGATGCATGGGACGTTTCGCTGCAGCCTGCGATTCATCCCATGCTTCCTTCAATCCGCCTGAATCGGTTGAAGTAGAAGCCAAACAGCGTGACCCGAGGATGGCGCACTCTCAGCCGCTCGGTCGGTTTGAGTCGTTTCGATTCGCCATTCCGGCGGACGGATGATTGAATTACAGATACCGCCCGCGCCGCCACGCTTCGGCCTGAGAGTGAGAGCAGGATGGGGACACAAACAGACCGCCAAAGGCCGACCAAACCGTCTCGTGAGTCTTGCGCCAAGCGCAGGCGGCTTCGATCAAATTCTTGCGCGGCGATCATCCGGCGCATGATGGACGGGTACCAAGCGGGGAAATTATCTTCTTCTCCCCGTAAGTATATGATCATAATGCGATCACCACTTGATTGTTGTTGAGCGCGATTATGTTTTGAAGCCGAAAGCGGCCTTTTCGAGAAATCAAAATATTTATTACAAATCATTTCATTTGCGGCACTTTGAGTTGAAAAAACTATCAATAAGCCCGAATCGAGTGATACCGATGGCAGTTGTTTTGACACCTTGCGTGACACATTGCGGATCAAAATTTTGTAAATATTCAAAATTTTATGACAAATGCTATGGAATTTCGATTATTTGAAAAAAAAAACAAAAATTAAAATCACTGTTTCAAAACAGAGAAGCTTTACTGTTTTCCATTTAACAGAAAGAGTTTTACTGATAGAGGTGTCAAATTTCTTCTAAACACTCATGGGTAAGGTTGCCAGATTGCCCGTTTTTATCCGGGTTTGCCCGGATGTTTAATAGAAAATTTGGGAACATTCCGGCCCAGCAGGTTGCCCGGATTTAATTGAAAATGCCCGGAATTTGCCTGGATTTATTCACTTTATTTGGCAAATCAAACAAAAAAAAACATGTGTTGTAAATTATGTTTATTTGTGCCACAGAAACAAAATTTTTGGGCAAGTTTTATAAAAATAATCATGGAAGGTTTTTTGGAAGCCTTAAATACGATTTGAAATCTGTCGAGTGTCGATGAATTTTGATGAATTTTTTTTTTTTTCAGCTATAGTTTCTTGATTTTTGTTGAGTAATTTCTGGGTTTGGCTAAATTTGCCCGGGTATTGGCCGGAGTTTTGGTCGTCAATTATTAAATCAAATGCCGGATTTTGCCAGGTTTTTAGATAAAATTGCCAGGATTTTTCTGACCTGGATATGCACTGAAAAAATTCTGGCAACCTTACTCATGGGTAATCACTATTGAAGCTGCAGAAGAAATTTTGTACTTGCGTGAAAAGATAAACTTATAAAAAATCGGAGAATTTTGTCCATTTTTAATGCATACGTTACATCTAGTTTTCTAAACGTAATAACATACATCTTTGGCATTTTCTAGTAAAAACTACTAGGTGGTTATCTACACATCCAAATTTAAAGCTCGATGACCCAGCCTTTTTAAGATTGCTTATTAATGCCCCCTTTATAAAATTTTTGTTTGAAAATCACTTTGTTAAATCTTGGATTTATCAAAAAGAATCTTTTAAAAAAAGTAGTATCTAAATATCTATCAACATCATTTTATTTAGAAACCTCCATAAATTTTAAAGTCACCGTAAAGCACCGTAATTTTGCCGCCGCCCGTGGCCTATAGGATAGCCTTCAAGTCTTCTAAGCCAGGGGGTATGAGATCGAATCCCGGTCACGGCATACATAGTACACTTTCGGTGGGTTGGTGGTTTTAGCATTTGTAAGATGCTAGTCATGATATCCTCGAAAGATGTACGCTTAGAGTTAAGAAGAAGGAATCTCTTCGAGGAAACATCATGTTTCATTGAGATCCTGTATGTGTTTGTGATCGTTTTTATAAAGCAGGACTGTAGGAAGAACCGCCTCATGGGGGTGTTTTGGTGATCAATTTTTTACAATGCATGCATAATATAAATTAAAAATATTTTTTACATATTTCATTATTCATTTTCAAGTTCTTTTACATTAACAGTTTTTCGTATAGAAACTTTTGAAAATACTTCCTTAAATCTTTTAAATGGTAAGCTATATTTACACTGCCGACCAAAAGTTTGGGATCACCCGCTAAAAACATGCAAATTTTGATCGTTCATACCTCACCCATCTTAGGACACATTACAAATCTGCTGATCTCATTTGAAAGATAATGAGCATAGCTATTTCGGAGGTATTTTGCTTAGAATTAATATTTTAGTTTTGTACTTTAAACTTAAGCTAAAATTAGAACATTTTCAAAAAATCACACTCAATATTCAAAGCCGATCATCTCGGATAGGGTGGACCAAATTTCAAAATTTGAGTTGCATTAGAATCCTTATTTTTTACTTCTCAAAACACAATAACAAATATTGCTAAAATTCAAGAATGTACTTTTAATTAATAAAATATACACTTAAGTTATCGTCCAAAAGTTTGGGATCATTCCTTAGTATGGTGTATCGGCCAAAAGTTTGAGATTATTCTTTTAAAAACATACAAATTTATCTCATTCATATTTTTCTTATCTAACATCGTATTGCAGATCTGAAGGGTTCATTTTGATGCTAAAGAATTGTTGTTTTTTTTTTTCATAAATTCATTCAAAAATTGTATTTTAAAATGATAATCATAAAAAAATCAGAATCATAAGTGTGAACATTTATAAAACAATTAATTCCAGGTTAATTCTTAAGTACATTCTTAAATTTTAGCACAAAATTTTGTTATTGTGTTTTGAGAAGTAAAGAATGGATTCTAATACAACTCAAATTTTGAAAGTTGATCCACGCTATCCGAGATGATCGGCTTTTAATATTGAGTGCGATTTTTTTAAAAATGTTCTAATTTTAGCTTAAGTATAAGGTACAAAACTAAAACATTATCTCTGGGCACAATACCTCCGAAATAGCGATGCTCCTTATCGTTCAAATGAGATCATAAGATTTGCAATATGTTTTAAGACGGCTGAGATATGAACGATGAAAATTTGCATGTTTTTAGTAGATAATTCCAAACTTTTGGCCGGCAGTGTATATATATTGCAATGTATGGGAAATCGTCATTTATTTCATGGTCTCGCTGAATAACAATGCCCCTTTTTCATGATTATGTTCATTAAAACGGTGAAATGTATGGTCGAAAATAATAAATTTAAATTTTCATTCATGGTATCGAGGAAGATAATAAGCATTGTGTCTTCCATACAATTTAAGGTCTGTGAACATGGAATTTATTGTTTTTTTCATGGTGCAATTCTATTCGGGAACTCCTTCTATAAAAATTTACAAGTTACAACCACACGCTTGAGACAAATGAACAAAACGGAAGTGGATAATCACACTTAGACTTTAAGTGAAATGCATCTTTATACGTTGTGTTTTCTACACAGCAAAAAATTTCTAAAAGTACACGGAATCTATTTTTCCTGTGTGTAATTACGGAAAGATGTAATTTTAAACTCCTTTTGATGTAATATTAGTCTATTTTCAAAAATTGAATAGAAAAAAACTGTTTTGATTTAATTTTACATTGCGTCATGGAAATACCAACCGGTCAATGAAATTTATATCACAAACACTGTAAAATTATATCTGTTTGATTTAAAACTGAATGGAAATGTTTAAATTGTGTCATTTTATATTTCAAGTTGGTTTGCGCGTCAGGCACACAGTAAACAAGTCAGAAAATGATTCGGAAACGAGTCTTTCAACAGCGGTGCTACAGCAGCACTTTTATAAAGCCTTTTAAAGCAGTAAGTTTACCGAAAATTAAGAATGTGGTTGAAACTGATTAATTTTCTTTCCATTGCAGCAAGGTCAGATTTCATGCAGTGGATGATATCCGGACAGTGATTATCCGGAGAAACTTTTGGTGATGCTGACCGAAAAACCATGATGTTCCGGAACCATTAGAGGATATTGATGACGCTGATCTGTAAAAACATCTTCGTGCTGGGAATCATCGGATGCAACAACAATTCCAGCCTGACGCTTTCCGTGATGGTTTTTTATGTTCAGTTTAGGAAATAAATATTAGTTAAAAATGAAAGATGCGGCGTATTCATTCAAAGACAAAACCAAAAACCTGAATATTTAGCAAAAATATCAATATTTACGATAATAAATTTCAAAATTTACATCCCTGTGTATTTTTACACGACGGCTTTCGTGATCCGATCTCGTGCATTGGAAAAAAATACGCCGTGATAGAATTTTACATCAAAATCAATGTCCCGTTTTCGTGCATCGTTTTCGATCTAAATTTACACGAATTTTTCTTGCTGTGTACAAGACTCACGTATTTAGAATCGATATTACCTATACAAGAAAATTAAAGTTTACGTGAAAAATCCCGTAGAAATAATATCTAAATTATTTTGCGTGTGTGATCATTTCTATGCCACTGAGTTTTATGAAAAGTTCTATCGATGAGATAACAATTTGCACACGGTACAATATTTCAAAGTTGGAACAAAACATAAGATTTCTATAGAATTGATTTCCGAGAAAAAAATTTTGATCTCGGGAATTCCCAACTCCAATAAAAAAGACATCTTTTTCAATGTTTTGTATATTTCACATTTTCAATCATTTTATTTAAGGTTGTCAGAATTTTTCAGCACGTATCCGGGTCAAACAAATCCGGGCAATTTTATCTGCACACCTGACAAAATACGGGCAATTGATTTCAAAACCGACGACCAAGAATCCGGGCAATATCCGGACAAAATTTGTCAAAACCCAGAAATTACTCAACAAAAATCAAGAAAAAAAAATATTAATTATTGCATTCAAACTCATCGACAGATTTGAATCGTATTTTAGGCATCCAAAAAACTGTTCATGATTTTTTTATAAAACTTGATCAAACAATTTACTACACAATTTCAATTTTTTTTTGTTTGATTGACATTAGATTAGGTAAATAGACCCGGGAAAAACCGGGCATTTTTCCATGAAATCGAGGCAATCGGGCCGGGCTGGACTGTTCGCTTATTTTGTATTAAATATCCAGGCAATCCTTATTTTAAATGCATTTGTATTGAATTCAAAGCATCAACTTTTTTTTTAAATCATTCACCGAAAAACTGTTTACAGGTTGACTGTTTGTAAACACACAATTCAAGTACGTTCTTAACATGAAAGTGTGTTTTTGTTTTACATAGTTTGGCTACATAGAAGAGACTCTAGATCCGCTTTTTTGTTGAAAAGTTTTTTTGTGATTGATATTTCAGTAGCCTATTTTTTCCATAGCAGAAGCAGTTTTTTATTGATTAGATTTTATTATGACCTGAAAGTGTTAAAAATTATATCAACTTCTGTCATTTCACAAAGTGGAACAAGTGCCAACGCGTCTTTTAGCCATGAAATATCTACCTTTTAAGAATTTTATCTCCAAAATGGTCAAAAAGAGTATCCCGAGTGTTGAGTCCGAAGCGGATATTCAAAATTATTAAATGTCTTTGTTAACGACTGTCTTTTGGTTAAATAGTATTCAGTAAAGTTGAAGTCCGAAGCATTATTTTATTCTGGAGAAAAACTGCAGATATATCAATGAAAGTTGATAAAAAAGACAAACAGGAACAAGTATTAAATTCATTTTAAAGTATTTTTATACTGACACATCTGGAAAAGAGCTATGTGTTTTCACTTACACCAATAAACGATACAAATGTTTACTTGGATATTTCTTTTTGGAAGAATATGAAAGTTCAACTGTGATGATATCCGTTTGCACTTGCCCCGGTATTATTTTTTCAAATTACAATTTACAATAAAAAAAACATCTAATTTTTTTTAAGGTTTCGAGGTATGATTGTATGAAAATTTCCAGAAAATAGAATGAACTAATGAAATCATCGTAGCCTTAAAATATCACTTCTTTTCGATCTACATATTAAATTTTCTTGAAATCTGCTTTTCAATTCATTGTTATAGAATCTTGAAAATATCACTCAATCTTGAGTGAAATTTCAGATCACCTCCAACACCGTTTAGGTAATTATAAAATCAGAACACCCCAATGCTCCAGTTAGAATCTTCAAAAACAATGGGTTAAATTGGGTACATATGTCCCTTAGGATAAAAAAGAAAAAAAAATGTTGTGATTCGGTTGAAAAACAAAAAATCTAAACACATTTTGCCTCCTTTCTTAACAAATCGTTTCCTTGATTAATTGGGTTTGAATTCAAAGGAATTTAATTTGCATTTTTTTCTAGAACGAATAGAAAAAACGGCGAACCTTTTTTTGGACATTATTTTGGTGAAAATATGGATATTAATTAAAACTGTTTCGAAGGATGAGGATGGTGAACAAAAAGCTGTTTGAAAAAAATAGTTTATCAAATTTTTTTTTATTTCTTCAGCTCTATAAAATATACCATTCAAAGCTAATCGGGAGCTGAAAGTACTGCGTTACGCAGAATATTGGGCAAATACTCCAAAAATTGTCCCGATATTCGAAATTCTAATTCCTTAAAGCCTTATATGCAATAAATTCCAATTAATGGTAAATGGTATTCAATAAATGAAACATACACTCAGAAAAATACTATTATGTATACCATAAGATTTTCTTATGAAGTGGCGCCATAAGAAAAATCTATGAAATTCATAAGATTTTCTTATGAAGCGAATGAACTCTTCAGATGAACACCTGCTTCAATGAGAGGTTGTTGTTTTTCATAAGAGGGTCTCATGGAAACAGAAAATTTCACGTTTTATGAGAAAATATCAAGATAATTTATATAAAAAACTTTCAGTTTATTTTCTGGGTAATAAGTTTAGAATTACTTTATGATCACCATAAGCACGCATCAACGCCCGGTTCAACAGTCATTCTGCTGCACCCGGTCCATTGAACTTATCCTTTTCCCCGGTCAACATACTGAAAAGTTAACAATGAATTGTGTTTAAGTTAACATGTGATTTGAACATTCACAAAAAATAAACTAACCGTTTAGAATAACAAAATCACTTTTAACTTTAAAAAAACTAATGGCTTCACAACTGGTTAGTGCTTGGTATGACGATGAAAAATGATTGATAGAATGAATGTGTTCATTATTTTTTCACAATGCCGCTTCTTCTATTTTTCATAAGAACTTCGTATTCAATTTGGAAGAATTTCATAAGGCTCGTATGAAAATTTTTTTAGACGCAAAAAAGCGGTTCATAAGACGTATCTTATGAAATTTATAATAAGATTTCCTCTGAGTGTAGATATCATCAACATATAGTTACACTCAGCCGAAAAGGAAACTTTAAATTCACCTGGATTTTCACGTAGCCATTCATTACGTGAATTTCTGAATGATTTACGTGAATCACTTAAAAGCTAAAAAAATGGGCTTGTGATATAGCTCAGTGACAAGTCTGTTGTCTCCTGAGCCGATGTCCACGAGTTCGAGCCCAAGAGCAAACATCGAACACAGTTGTACCGGATAAGTTTTTCAATAACGATCCGCCAACTGCAACGTTGATAAAGTCGCGAATGCCATAAATATGGTAAAACGACTATAATCGAAACAAAAAAAAAAAAACTTAAAAGCTAATACAAATTCATTTCATCCGTACGTGAAAATCACATAGCCGTCTGTTGTCAAAACTAAGACACATTCGATTTACGTGAAAATACAGTGATCCGCCAAATACAAAGGGGTTTGGTGCATTCCATGTGATATTCACGTAACTCAGAAAAGAAAATTCACGTAGCATCTATGTGGATGAAAACATTTTTCAATATGTCGCCGGATCCAACAGTTGGTGCTGGAGCTGGAAGATAAAAAAAATTCTGAGGCACGCAAACGCTGATTTTTCGTAAGTACATAGTAATAATTTGATTGTGTCTTTGTTGTTTTAATCTTTTACTATTTACACAGGATTCGGAATCGGGGTCGATAGGACGGCCAGCAACGCGGCTTATCCTCAAAATCATTTCATCGACGGTGTTTTTGTGAATATGTGAAGTGTAAATGTGTAGTTAAAGTGTTATAAAATTAATTCGACATAATAAAACGACTCCCTGCAAATTAAAACATTTTTTTTATTTAATTGGCGAAATGAAACACCCGCTACGTTCATATCAATATAAAATCTACGTGAATTTCATGTAACAGAACGAATTGTTTTTATACTTACGCTTCAAGTGGAACTCACATGATAATTACGTGAATTCTGCTCGCTACGCGAGCTCTGTTTGCTACCTGAAATTCATGTAGATTCCACATGATTTTCAGGGTGGCAAAAATCCATGTACATTTTCACGTAGCGGTCATGTGAATAGTTTTTTCGGTGTATATATGGAACAAGTTACAAAAAGTAGATTTTCTTTAAGCAAAAAAATTTAATGGTTACGTTGAGTGCTGAAAAAAGCCAATTTGCTACGGGAAGCTGATAGCTGATACCATTCAGCAATATTCAAAACATCCGAATTAAAGAAAAGTAAATAACAAAGTATTCATGTAAGATGCATCTTAGATTTATTGAAGATATTTTTTTAATAATTAAAATAAAGACTCGTATAATTGAGTTGAAATTCTTAGGTTTGATTCCGATAGAATTAGTCTGGATAATTCGAGTAAACGGAAAGGAGGGAAATGTAAGAAAAACTATATAGGACATGTTCACGAAAGCGAGACGATTAACAACTCAACATTTGATGCTTTTTTAAAGCGAAGAAAAAAATGGAAAACGAACGCCATGTTTAAAATGGTAAAACAAAGTTTACCGGGTCTGCTAGTATTTCAATAAAATTCTTTTCAAAGTACACTTTACGAAAACGGCGATTTTATAAACCCGTTGAACATTAAAATAATTTGCTTACAAAAACCTTCTAGAGCCCCAAGTAGAGCGCATCTGTAGGTGTTCGTCAGTTGAAATAAGTATGCGTCCAGCTCTCGCTTAACCCATCAAATTGTGTTTACTTTCTGAGGAAACCCGAAGAAAGTCTGGCCCGAAACTTGACTTGTTTGTTTCAATTTGCATCTGAATTACGCAATTTAGCCTTTTCCGAAAGTCGTTCGGCATGTTTCCTCAGATGGTATTCAATACGTTGGTACCGAAAGGGAAAAAAATAAAGGAACGCAAGGCGATTGAGGTATAGAGAGTGCGCGGAAAAAAAAACCGGTAGCCGATTGTGGTGAGATGTTCGACAATGAAAGAATCTATTCAAAACGGCGCGCTGTCCGATCGCAGAATCCGACATAGCTCTGTGGTCACGTGGCGCTGCGGAGAGGGAGCGGGAAAGATGGCGAAGCGTTCGTCACACCTCGTGGAGGGAATGTTAAAAAGGCTCCAAAAAGTACCCGGTGGCGCCGCCGAAGAGTTTAGTGTGATGTCACAGCCACACTGAACCGACTTAGTCGGTAGGTATCGGAAATTTGTCATTGGGGACGCTTTTTGGAACTGGATTAAACAATCAATCTCAATAACAACACAAAAAATAACAACAACACCATGTCCGGATGAGTAAGCGAGGAAAGCTCAGACGAGCCTGCTCCTTTGACATGCAAATGTCACTGGCTTGCTCGCTGCTACCGGATGACCCATTCATGAATTTATCAATGGACTAGTGCGGGACGGTTCTTCACACACTTGGTTAAACACAGGCCGAGGAACCGAAACTAGCGACAGCCAATAACTACGATAAACATATTCGGAAGTTTATCTTAACTAAGGCGGATGCATTCTGAGAAGGCTAATCCATATTCAAATATAACGTCGATTGGCCCTCAAAGGAAGAGGATGAGGAAGAACTCAAAATTACCGGGTCCAATTAGGCGATCTTGCGCCCTATTTGCCCATAATTAGGCCATTTGTGGGTTCCGACGAGTGTTTGTTTAGGATACAGGTGCATTGTGAGTCCAGACCTAAGATAGCGATTTCCGTTTCGATCGCAGGAATCGGTGAGTTCCGTCGAGTGACGTATAGTCGTAGGCGGCTATGGTTCAAATTTTATGGTTTGGGAAAGATAAATATTTTCCCTGAACAAGTTTGTAAGTTGAAATGGTTTTAAGTCATGTTTGTTCCTAGTGTAAAATGTTTCAGTTGAGAATAAGCTTCTACAATAAAAAGTGCTAAATCTTGAAGTGACTTTATAGGTGCTTATAGCTTCTTTCTCATAGTTGAAAAAACCCTCTACATCGTATGCGGCTTTCATTTTTTTAGGTTAAAGTGATGGACCCCACACCGTACATCCTCCACAGATGCATAATTACCTCAACAAATCCTGACAACAAGTAGCTCTCACCTCGTAGATTCACGACTCCTCCAAGCTTTGATGATTTTTTCTGATAATTTTTCGAGAGCCGTCGCGTCGGTCAGCGCTCTTGTTTTCTTCTTCAGTGGACAGTTTCAATAGGCTGGCTGATCAAGACACGGTTGCTTGCCCACTTTGATCATCATTATCCTCTTGATGTTATGTGGAGAATTACGATTGGACCACCCAGCAATGGTTCAAATGTATGTATTGGCTGAAACTTTTGTCTGAATCGCGCTGGGTGGCTCTTAGTTTTTCGGATAAGGAACTTCCAGAATAATCCAAAACTAATTATTCCGCCAATTTTTCGAAGCGATTTTAATTTCTCCTTAATTTTAAGTGAGTTAGCAGATAAGAATGTTATGCTAACTAAAAAACGCTAAATCATTCAAGTGTTGATTCGCCTTACACGAAATCGATATTCATTTCATCATCATTCCAGTTCGAAACCTCATATCCGAACTTGTAGGAATGTTTTAAAGAATTATTTCTGAAAATAATGATCCAGCCAACATGAAATCGTAAAAGAAATTTTCGCCAAACTCGTATAATAGTACAACTAATATTGGATTCGTATATGCGTACACTTAACGTTCGACCATATGGTATATTCACATAGAAGGTGTTATTAAATCCTAATGAATTACGATTTAGTTACGATATGATACAGCCTAGACAACCAGAAGTCGTATTTTATTTTACAGATTATATAGTATAGAATGTTCTTTAAACTCATTTTGGTATATCTGCACCTACAATGTGCGGCCATGCATGCATGGGTGATACGGTCAAAATTTGGTCAATATCCACTTGACGTATTTCTTTCAATTTTGCATTTAAAAAACCTGAACACCCCTCATTTTGAAGGTGTGTGTGTGAAAAATATTGCTCCTATTTTGATTTTGGAATTCACTATTCAGTTGTCAAAATGCCGTCCAAGGAAGAAGAGCAGCGTATCAAAATTTTGCTCGCGCATCGCGAAAATCCGAGCTACTCGCACACAAAGCTGGCAAAATCGCTAAAAGTTGCCAAATCAACCGTTACAAATGTAATTAAAGTGTTTGGGGAACGTTTGTCGACAGTCAGGAAGTCTGAATCAGGGGGAAATCGAAAACCGGAAGCCGCTGAGACGAAAAGAGAGTTGCCGGAAGTTTCAAGCAAAACCCTAACCTCTCTCTCCGAGATGCCGCGAATAAGCTGGGTGTACGACGGCCAAAGCGCGATCCCGGAGGCTGTACACGACGATGCTGACGAAGTTTGACTGCATGGAAATGGACGACGAAACCTACGTCAAAGCCGACTACAAGCAGCTTCCAGGACAGGAGTTTTATACGGCAAAAGGAAGGGGAAAGGTAGCAGGTAGCACGTTTTTCAAGCACATGAAACTGCCAAAGTTGGCGAAGAAATATCTGGTTTGGCAAGCCATCTGTACCTGTGGCTTGAAAAGCAGCATTTTCATAGCTTCCGGGACTGTCAACCAAGAAATTTACGTGAAAGAGTGTTTTAATAAACGTCTGCTGCCTTTCCTGAAGAAACACGGTTGTTCCGTACTGTTTTGGCCGGATTTGGCATCTTGCCATTACGGTAAAAAGGCCATGGAGTGGTACGCCGCCAACAACGTGCAGGTGATTCCCAAGGACAAGAACCCTCCTAAGACGCCAGAGCTCCGCCCAATTGAGAAATACTGGGCTATTGTCAAGCGGAACCTAAAAAAGACCAAAAAAACTGCTAAGGACGAGCAGCAGTTCAAGGAAAACTGGCTTTCTGCAGCGAAGAAGGTGGACAAGGTGGCTGTACAAAATCTGATGGCAGGGGTTAAGCGTAAGGCCCGAAAATTCGGATTTGGAAAAGCGGAAGCCTAACTGAATATTTTTCCTGAATTTCATATTAATTAAACTTGAAAAAGAAATTTAATTTGATTGTTAAATAAACGATTTCACCGATTTAAACGCGTTTTCCCTTGACCAAATTTTGACCGTATCACCCTTTACAATTACAATTTTTAAATATTATCAAAATTATTTGCTATTGGACACATTATCTGTAAATTCCGTCAAACATTTTTCAATGTTTCCCAGTTGGGTTTTGGTGAATACATATAATTGGTATGAAGAGCATTCAATCAGACTCCTGTTTTAATATTGAGGAGTTTGGATATCCTCTAAAAAAATAGTAAGATCGTATTAAAATCGTTTAAAAATCGCAAAAAATCAACATCATAACTCAAATTATAATTTTACAACAACTTCAACCATCCGTAAGATGAATTCAATTTCAACAATTTTATTCATCCATCCAAATTTAATAACTTTTGCAAATTATGTAAAATATCGAAAGTTTGCTCTGTAAATTTTGCCATTTTGTTATTGGTTGCTAATTCATGAAAATTAAACCAAATCCAAATATATTTTAATTGGCATATTGCTCTGTATTTCTGAGCATCAATAATCAAAAACTACACATAATTTACAGTTGGATAGTAAAATTCAACTAAAATCGGTTTAATACTGACAAATCTATCAGAAGAACGATTATTTTAGCAATATTTTGACTTGAAAAAGGTACAATGATTAAAAAATTCGCTTGTCAAATTAAGATATTGAAAAATTTGGAAAAAGTTGGATTGAGTTGAGGTTGAGGTCCGTACTTTGAAAAATCAATGTTATACATGATATAACTAGAGTTCGTTATAAAAATTATTCTTTTAAATGTCAAAAGCTTGTGAACGCTTTTTTTTTCAACAATACCATTCTGTGTTTTTCTTCAAATTTGTCTACCAAATTTTTCTAAAGAAAACAAACGGTGAACTTGAAAATTTTGGAAAATGGGTGGTCATTTTCTTATATTTGGAGACCATCAAATTGTCCGATGAGATTTTAAATGCCTTAAAAAGATCGGCGTTGGAAAGCATAACTAATTTCGTATTGCGTATTATTTATACGTAAAATTGTAAAAATGTGCAATAAACAAAAACGACTTAGATGAATATATACTATACTATACTAAGGTCACCAGATTTTTTTAGGACGTATCCGGGCCGGAAAAATTCGGACTATATTTATTTTAAAACCTGGAAAAATTCGGGCATTTGATTTCAAAAATGTCGACTCGAAACTCGACTCGAAAACTCAATAGCAAAAAAAGCTTGAAAAAAAATGTCCATCGAAAGTTATCAGCAGATTTTAAATCGTATTTTAGGGTTCCACAAAACCTTTCATGATTATAAAAAAAGTTTACAATAAAATTAAATAAACAATTTTTTTACCTACTCACTGATCGGTGATTTAATCAGACCAATTTGACATTTAAGCGGGAGAACAATACCAGTTATTAGAAAGCTTGTCAATGCCGGTCCGGTTTAGAATCTTATACCGATATTTACACCTTCAAGGAAGTTCATTATTGGAGTAGAGTTTGATTTGTGGGTGTACAAAAATTGTATAACACTGTGTTATGTGTACCGGATACATAAATGTGTGTAACAAATGTTGATTTGTCAAATTTGATATCCTTGTTAAGAATTTAAAGATTATTTTTGCCAACGTGAAAATAGTTTAACAGAAACAGAACGAATTAACGTTTTTCATTATACCGATAATTTGTCATACGAGTTCTTCCGAAAGGCCAGCGCACTGCAAAAAGTGCAGCGGCTTGTCACTTTGTCTCGCGCAAATCATTTTAGTGCGCTGGTGCTAATTTACATAACAACGGCCAGTCGCAGATCTGCTCCTACATACATTGGTTGGACAACAACCTCCCGGTGACTAGTTTTGTCCCTCCTATCCTAGTAAAAGCTCAGCAGGTGCTACTTGACAGCCTAGTCAGCCAGCCGCCGCTGTTTCCATTCATGTCAATATTGACAGATTTGTTAGCGATTGTTTAGTTTTTTTTTTCTTCTTAGTCTAGCTACTGTTGCTAATAGGGAACATTGCCAACCGAGCATATCTCTCATGACTATTTATGATTTCGCATGGGATTTATTTTTTCGCTCCAAGCTACCGGTATGGACTGCTCTGTGGTCGTTGCTGCCAAAATATCCGCCATATTGTGCGGACACAACTGTCACGCAAGTCGGACCGGTTCCCATAGAAACCATTAACACGTGACCGACCATTGGCTTTTCTTCGGCCGGGGAGACAACAATGATGGCGGCACTTTTAAAGAAAACATCAAAAGCGAAACGAACCTACCGGTGAAAGAGAAACAGCAGCAGAAAAATCGACGCAGACGATGTGCTCCGAAAAATATGTCATCAAATAAAAGCAAATTAGCACGAAAATGGACGATGTTGGTACCTGCCTGGCTCGGGGCAGACTGGGGGTCATTTGCATTTTGGTCAGTTAGTTCGGGGCCCGGTGATTTTGAATATATCAACATGCGCAGCACACGTTTTAAAAACTTGAGTAAGCCATTGAAAAAGTTTAATTTACAACTGTCGCCCCCTCGATAGGGTTTCTGGAGAACTTTCACAACTTATGATTGTGTGAAAATATTCACATTAATTATTCTATATACCAATGGCGTTAATCGAAGGCACATAAAAAAAGAAAAAAATATATAAAAAAAAATCATTAGGCCGACCCAATCCTATGAGGTTAAACTGTTCTAACGGATTAAGTTCGACAGCATCAAACAATATAATTTAACTTACCTAATACTTCCGGGCAAATTTTCCGCCTAAGTAGTAGAGTTATTAATGTTTATATGAAAAATGTGAATTTTTAAACCCGTTTGGAGTTTACATCTAACATGTTCACCACATGTTAGACCAGCGATCTAACATGTTCACCACATGTTAGATGTAAGGATCAACCATATCTCATTGTATAGATTAATGTATCTATACAATCCTCTATCCCGGTCCGACTTCTGCGAGATGTTGCGGGATAAAGTATGGTTTACGTTGATAATTTTCCTCTTAAAATGCTCTTTCGCTCTTTTCGACATCAATAAAATCTCTTCTAACTTTTCTATCCATCTTTTCATGTTTCAATACTGATATTCTTTTTCCAAGAATATACTATTCTCCGATATGCCGGAATTCAAATTTCAGAATTTTGATTCAAATTTTATATTCCGAATTCAGATTCAGCTCTTAGGTGAGTTTGAATCATTATGGAAAAGATATCAAAATGCGATAGAGAACAAAACTCGAGATCACAGGCTTATTTTTTGAATTGAATCAGCATTTGATACGAAGCCATAACAAAATAACAAAAATAAAATTAAATCTATTGTTCATTTTTAGAATTTTACAAATGTATAAGCTCATCGACATGCTATGAAATAAGTTTTTCAATGTTAATTCTCTGTTTCGTGAAAATATATAAAACCAGCGAGTGAAAAATTTAGGTTTCAAGTTCTGTCCTGATTTATTTTATAATGTTTTAAATCTTTTTCAAAGCAAGTTAACTCAAAGTCAACTTATACTAAATTTCACAGTGGGTTTAAAGTAATCCCGTTTATAAGCCTCATTTTACTTAAGCCTTTGCAATAAAATAAAGCTTATAACTTTCAAAGAATTTTTTTTTCAAACATTTTCTCTGATCCCTATTTATATTTTGAGGTCTCATAACAAGAAAAACCAGCATAGTTTTCAAAATGCAATCCGAATTCAATTTTAAATAGCTCAAATCACCAATGCTAAATTTGAAAAAAGTCCAATCTGACCGATCGCCTAATTATTGAGGAAAAGAGTTGGAATCGTTAAACATCCAAATTTGTTGAACTCAATTATTTGTTTTAAGTCTAGAATACGAATGGAAAGTTGATAATTGACTTGGACCAAACCTAATTTTTCAAGGTATTCTATCAGATTTTCATTTGTTTTTATTTTTTTTTAAAGAGGCCAGAATAAAATATACAATTTTTCTTTGGTTACCCTCCCCTTTCGATTTTTCCGTAAATTCCGAAAGGGGAAATATATAAAGTTCAAAGTATTTTATTGAAAAGTTTGATAAATTTAAGTATGTTGCAGGCAAGCTTTTGTCCAATTTGTTCCAATTTATTCAAAACTAGCTAATTATTATAGTTTAAATGAGGTTGCCAAATTGCCGGTTTTATCCAGGTTTGCCCGGATATTTAATACAAAATTTGAAAAGTCCGGTCCGGCCCGGTTGCCCGGATATCTCTGAAAAAAAGCCCGGAGTCATTCAATATACCTGGATATCTGATTTTTGGTCGACAGTTTTGAAATCAAACGTGGAAACGTGCTATAAAAATTCTGGCAACCTTAAGTTAAAATATATTTCCTTTAAAAATAAATTTCAACTTTATTCAAAATCGAACTATTTTTCATATCGATTGTCTTGAGTCTCAACGTGACTTGATGGTTTGAAGGTTGAAGGAACCACCCTTTAGAAAAAAAAATAGGAGGGATCTTCAATACAATAAATAAAACCTTTAAATTATAAAACGCCCCTTTTTGGAGAGGGAGAAGTATTTAAATACAGGCAAATTTAGCTGAGCTTTGCTTAGTTTGATTATTGCTCACATCCATCTTAAGTATTTAAATACAGTCAAATTTGAACAATATTGAAAAGTGTGTCAAACTTTCCGAAAACACCAAGTTTTGTTAATACACTTGTTGAATACTAGCTGACCCGATCAGCTTTGCTACACCTTTCTAAATTTTCCAAAAATTATTATACTTTTTATTGTTTAAAGGGCATTATTTTAAATCAAATTACAACATAATTGAAAAGAAATCGCCATAAAATGACATCTGCAGCTGGAGTTTCGAAATGCAATACAAAGATGACTTAAACTAAGTTTTTGAAAGTTATAAATTGTAAATTTGTTTTCAGATCTGAAATTTTTAAACTGTTTAATAAGCTTCATAAGTGCTTTAATTATTTAATTGATATAAATTCTTCGACTTCCAAAGTAAGAAAGGGTTACAAACTATTTTAAATATCTGCAAAAAGGGCCATGGCACATTTGGAAAGAGTTTCCGACTAATGATCAAATAAAATATGACAAAGATCTGCGTTTTTCTTCCCGACAAATTCTCACGTTATGTAAAAAAAATGTATGGCAGCCCTTCTCTTCCCTTGCTATATTCCAATCTATTCATTCTACTGCAAAAATGGAATGGTTTCAAATAATCATTAAATATTTTTGGTATCGAAATATCATACCATGCCAAATTTGGTTCCATTTGCTTGGTTACTTCTCGAGTTATGCAAAAACTTGCGAGGGAGTCCTATCTCCCCATAAGATGGAGGGTTGAATTTGATGTTAAAAATTAAAGAATTTTTTAATTCTAACTAAATTTTCTTCGTTGAACAGTTTTGCATTTCAGTGTACAATCTTCTCTGGTCTTCGACCAAAGATAAAGTGCCTTTACTCGCTCTTGAAAATAAAAAAGAAAAGCGGAAGACATCAGTAGAACATGAAACCTTTCGAGTTCTGTTTATTTAAAAAACTTCATTCCTTTAATCTAAATTAATCTAAACCTTGAAAGTTCGCTTTAAATCATCAGCTTTCTATTCTTTATGTTATTGAATTTCATTTAAAATTAACTGAATCTCACCCGGGCGTATGTAAAAAAATGACTGAAACTTGTCACCGTCAGGCAATTTTTAATCTACAGCTACAGCTCACTTTGTTGAAGATGACTTTTTCTTTATTTAAGTAGTTATTTTATGTAAAAAACCTCAATTTCCTGCGTTCGAAATGCTCAAAGCCTCGTACAAAACGCAATGATAAATTCATAAAGCATGATTTGCCCTACTTTCGCAGATTTACTTCCAATCGCAGCACTCCGAAAAGTTTCCACAAACAAGCGCGCGTGGCCTTCATAGAAGTGATTTTAATGAAATAAACAAAAAGTTATCAATTACCAGAACTAAAAACAGAGATGAGATGGTTACACTTATTCAATGTTTTTGTTAGAAGAAAATAACTTTGAGTGAACCAATCCAATGACAATGTTTCGGAAAACCACCAGATGCACAAGAAAAATCTGAAATGTACAATCGATTTTCGATTGACTCTCGAAAACCGAAGATTCTAGAATTTATCCATAATCAGAAAACTTCTATGCGAAATCTTTCAAAAATCATCCCTTCACGTAAACGAATTAAACGTCTTGCAACGGACTCACCAAAAAATCTCTGGACCATGATAGTTGATGATGTTTTTCACTTGCATCTACTCTATGGGCCGGTTTCAGCTCTGTACAGCACATGTTAGGGAATCTTTGTTTGAATTATTCATCACGAACTCTCGATCTCGATCACTTGATCACACTTAACGATAAGTGACACATCCAGCAATTCGATACTTCAATAATTTTAACATTTTAAATCAGATTTTAAATCATACGACGGAGAAAAAATAAAACACGACCATTGCCGACAAATCATCGCCTACTTCCCTGGAGGGTTGAATATTCAAATTCATAGAAAATTTTGTCGTACTCAAATACCCTCGTATGCCAAGTTTGGTTTGGAATAGTTTTCTAGTTATGTGATAAAAATTGTATGGGAGCTCACCCTCCCCTTCCCTTCCTCCGCACTGGAAGAAGGGTAGTGTCTCAAATAACCATAGAAACGTTTCTCGTATTCAAATATCCTTACATGCCAAATCTGGTTCCATTTGCTAGATTAGTTCTCGAATTATGTAATTTGTAATTTGTCATTTATTAACTATAACGCAGCCTGTCGGTTACAATTAACTATTAGTTCAGGTTAAGGATTATGCAAAAAAATGTAAGAGATCCCTCCCCCCCCCCCTCCCTACTCCCTTCCTATCTTTCAACTGGAAAAAGGGAGGGGCACTAAACCATCATGGATGCATTGAAATGGGAAGCGTCTATCAATACAATCTTATTATGGCAAAACGATTTCGTTAATCAATTTTTAACAAAAAATCATTTGAGAATTGTAAAAATTTTGTTAATTTTTCGTTAATTTTGAATGGAGCTCCCCCTTTTTTGGATTTTGAGAAGTTTGAAAGTATTATATAAACGGTTTCTGGCCTTGAACAGGGCTACACATCAAATTTCACGTCGGTCGGTTCAGTAGTTTCCGGAAATTGTTCGAATCGGGTCATATTTTTATTAATTTTATATGGGAGCGCCTTTTCCTTTAAATCGGAGCAGTTTTAAAGGATGTCCGACCCCAAAAACTTATACAAAAAAAAACAACTTTTTTCGAAAAAAAAACCATATTTACCAAAAATACGTTTTTCATTAAACACTTTAGATAAGCTGAAAAATTCGGAAATTCTGAAACCCGTACGATAAAAATAAACTGATCGGTCTTAAACAAATTTCGAATCAACCAAAAAAGTCCGACTTATGAAAATTCGGTCGACACAATTTACCAGTTTCGGTTATGTTTATATGTCTTAAAACTTTTTACCGTTCATTCAAATTAGGTTTTCTGTTATTATCCGGACAATAACTTTCTAAACGAGCTGGAGTAAATCAGTGTAGTTGATTTTAGCTAGTTAATTTTATGAGAGCTTTGGAATGTTTATAACTGCGATGCTCCATCAACATATTTCACGAATTAATCGTGCGTGACACAGAAAAACATGATAGCAGACTAGACCGACTTAGAAAATAACGCTTGGTGCGTAGAAAGTCCCTAAATAGTCGCGATAAAACGCACACGCAAGGGCCATATTATTCGGCTATAACTGCGATTGGTGACGGGATATTATAATTTACGATGGAAGGGAAACCTTATGACGTTTGGTTTGTTGTAAACCAACAATATTATTTGATGAACTAGTCAAAACCTAGCCTAGAACGCTAAGTCACGACGCGTGATTATGATTCTCTTATTTTATTTTGACCGCGATCACTAAGCGCAGGTTCTAATACGATCAAGTGTATGCTTTTCGTCAAACGTCATTATGTTGCTGGCATAAACTCCGGGTTTCGAGACAAGTGGGATAGGGATAGGAAAGAAAAAAGTATCCACTTGAAATTGGATTCGTTCAGGGTACCACTTTTCTGTTTTCTACAACTTCATCTTCCGCGTACAGAGAGTCGACTCGACACAACAAGTGTTCAAACCTCTTGAATGGTGATATTTTTTCATGCCCTTTCTACGCATCCGTGGGTATCCGTTTGAAGACAGATGGGTTGCGATTATGTGACTTGTGACTGTGCGATAGGTCAATGATTCCAGTAACTTATCGAGATGCTTGATGAAAATGGCTATGGCTTTTTTTTAAACTTTTATTAATAAATTTTCTAAAAGTTTTAAATCATAATAATAATCAAAAAGCATTCGCATCCAGGGAACACGAGAAGCAAACTTCTAAGAACTCCCGAAAATCATTTCGTCTCTATCAGCGAGACGGATTCCAATCTTGGTGCAATCATCCGATAGTTCTACCAAGAAGAAGGCAACACTGTTTTCCGTCTGACAGCATCCAGCACGCATGGTTGCCAGCGGCATTTTCATCCTCCGTCTCCCCTTTTTTAAGTCGTTTGAAGTGTGTGGGGGATAGTTACGTCGCAAGCCACAAGCGAAGAAAACATAAGCGAGTAAGGTAAGGTATGAGGGGCGCTTCGATTCAGTTGAGTGACAATCAAATGTTTACGATTGCAATCGAAGCATTTCGACTCTTGGTCCATACAAAAACGACGGTGGCGACGACGCTCGCAAAACACTTAATTAGCGCACATTCTACGCGCATTTCTTCTAACGGCGACCTTAATGATGACACAGCATCGTCGCATCCCGCTTCAGTCGGCAGGTTCCCGATGACGATGATGGCCCAATTACGTGAAAATGGCGTTAGGAGGAGTATCGCTCTTATCTTTTTTTTTTTGTTCTGTCACTAAAATTTTACTTTTGAAAGACCAAGAAACAAATCGTCTGCCGTTCTGTACCTATCGCGAAAAGTTGCAACGAGTTCAGTTCAGTGTTTCGCAAAAACTGCCTAATTGCCAAGCCTCAACACCTTTCTGCGTGACGTGCGAGCGTGTCATTTCAACCGTAGCCCGAAAGTGTTTTCTCTCCCTCCCTTTGATTAGTGTTCTAAATAAATCATACGGATTTGTGGTCCACTGATTTCACTCTGGTGGTGTACGGGCTGCGAGATGTAAACAAATCTAAACACAGAAATTGTTACATCATATTTTACTCGTTTAAATGCGGTGTAAAATGACAGCTAAGTTTAGACACAGGAAATGTTTCGTGAAATCTGGCAGCACGGGTAAATAACAGTTCAAATTGATAAAAAAAATACATCTTTCAATCAATTAGGTTATTATTCTCCTGTTTTTTTTTTTTTTTAATATTTGAGTCAATCTAGAGTTGTCAATTTTCTGTTGCCGCTTCATTGAGGTTGTTAATATCCACGATTGCGTGGGAATTTTTCTCACACTAATTATTTACAAATATTTTTCTACTGTGAAGATGGGATAGCAGAGACAACGCCCTTCAGATAAGATCCAACTGAATATCATTTTTTTTCTATTTGTTTTTTTTTTTTTTTTTTTTTTGTTCATGCGGCTTAATTCAGGAAATGATTTCTCATTTTCAAGTGGATTTAACAATCCTGGGTGCCGAAGAAAAATGCACTTCAACGTGTTTTTTTTTCTTTCTATAACTCAAAAAACTACTGTTATTTATTTTTATTGCAGTAATGTTTGGTTTTATTCGAATTTAATTTTACAATTTTTCTGTCAAAATTGTTTTTAATGAAAAAACATAAGACACAGTCCACCGTGACGTGAAATCACTTTCCCGGACTTTCCTGAACTGTTATCATTCTAGAAGTCATCCAAATTACTTGAAAATGATAAAAAAAATAGCAGCAAACGGTCGCAAATTTAACTTTCTTCAAAATGAATATAATTTTGTCATTAAAAAAATTCAAGTTTTTTATGTTGTGATCAATTGTGAATTCACGCTTGAATTGACCATTTTTGACTTCACAATCATAAATTTTTAGTATCTTTCCTTAATTTTTTACTTATTATGACTGACACTTGGATAGCAACATATTGAGGAATCATAAGTTGGAATCACTACTATTTTTCACAGTCTTTATTTAAAAATTCACAAAAAAATGTTTAATTTTTTTTTTCATTTTTTTTATTTGAAAATAACGAACTCATTAAAAATCAACTAAATGATGTTCGATTTGTAATAATTCGACCATTTGGAGGGTCAAAACAGCTTTCAGAGCATATTTCCCTTATAAAATTTTACAAAAAAAACTAATTTTGTGACGTGAATTCGCTCATTCGCGCTGTTGTAAGTCAGCTGGATTCCAACCGAGCTCTATAAAATTTAGTGTTTTAGAATCGTCTAATCATTTTCAAAGAATGTCTCAATTTTTTTTGTTATAAAGTGTCAAAATTCACTCGTAAAATAAAAAAGTTTCCTTTTTTGTGACGAGAATTCACTCATTTGCGAGAGTTTTTGTTCGCGTATTAAAACAACCCCATTGGAGAAAAAATATTTTTTTTTTGGAGAATGAAACAGTATTTATTGACTTCAAAACGTATTGAAAAAAATTACAAAACTAATCAAGCCGTATATTTTAATTAATTATTTTTTAAAAGTTGTCAACATTTACACTTTTTCCAACAAAAAAATGGATTTTGAAAATTATATAAAACATGTTAACTAAAATTTTGTTCTCGTTTTCCGTTGATTGACAAGTTTGAGTTTTTTTTATACGAGAACGGATGTGAGCAGTACTTGTAAGCAGTACAAGCGCGTGGTATGTGTCATAAGCGTTCTGCATACATTTAGGGGTAAAAAATACTGCAAAAAAAACTATAGCTGAAATCATAAAAATGGATGTTTGTGATGGATGAAATTTTAAATTAACAAACGCGTGATACAAAAAAAAAATCTTATTCCAGCATATAGAAACGAGATTCAAAAAAGGTGAATCTTAGATTTGCATTTTGAGGCTTTTTAGCCCATACTGGTACCTGAGTTATGAAAATATTTATTTAAAAATAAAATGATGACTGTTTTACATTCATTCGAAGTTCAAAACTCAATTCTTTAAAATACCATTTAAATAAAGTTGAAAATTAGTTCTCATGCAAAATTCAAACATTATAAAGCATCAAAAATGCGATCCAGGATTGAAAACTGAGAATCAGGTTCATATTTTTTTAAATAATAGATTTATGTTTGAGAGTCTGAAACAAATTTCAATGCTTGGCTCGTAATGGAAATGCTAATTTGGAATCTAAGTTCTGAAATTGTTTTTTTGGTATATTGCAGAAATCGTATTAAAATTTGGAAACAGATCCAAAAATGGAATTCTGAGTTCAGTTGCAGAATTTAGATTAAGATTCGGCTCGTAAATGAGTTTCACAATCATGAGATAAAATTAACGAGATGACTATTTTGTAGGGGAGTTAAAATTTCAAGAGATTGCATTATTACAATTTTTGTTGTTAGTTCAATTTCGATCTAAATTTTTTTTCCAAGTCATTTTGAATACATTATTCATTCGAAAATTACACATTTTAAGTAGAATTTGAGTTTATTTTGTCATTTTTAATAAAAAAAACTTGATTTCTACAGGGTGCGCCATCAGGAAGTATCTGATTTTATCTTCGAATAAACTCCGTCATTTTCCTGCCGATTTTCAAAAATGAACGAGGTCTTTTAGAAAATGTTATGACATTTATTTCAAACCACATTTAGAATACAACAACGATAAAATGACCATCTCCATTTGATACACAAAAATCTGCTCTTTTGCAGGCATTTTGATTAACATTGACCAGCATTGTTTATTTATTTATTTATATATGTACCTATTAAAACAAACTTTGTAAACTGCAATAGGGTAAGTGTTCCTAATTTGGCATGTGTACACGCAGAGAAAACTTGGATTTTGGAACAAAACAAAACTGACTTTGATTCAAAAAAATCATTTTTTCAATTCAATCTCCTGTTTTCTTTGAATCAATGAATTATGGTTTTGTTTCAAATAAATAATTTTTGAAAAAAAGAATTAATTTTTTGAATTGAATTATTTTGGACTTTGATTTTAAACAAATTCTTTGATTCAAAAGACATTTGTTCAATTGCATTTTTATTTGGAAACAAAGTAAATTTTCTTTCGACCAAAGAAAAATGTATTCAATGTAAAGGAATAATTTCTTAAAATAAAAACTCAAACTCAGAAGGTTTTTTGCATTGAGTAAGAAGAATTTAAAACGGTTTGGCTGGTCGAGTGAAAATGTGGATCAGAGTTCGCTTAGTTAGGAGGATTCAGGATAAAGTATGGTAAGTTTATGTTAATTAAAGAATGAATATTGAATATTTTCAATAAGTGCTTGAAATTTTACAGAACCACGGCCGATAGATGGTTTTCCAAGTCCCTGGATGCCTCATCCGAGGTGACACCGCTCCTTTCCAGCGATCAGGTCCACGAAAATTTAAACCGGATGATTCGATTGAAGTGAACCAGTGTGTAACCCAGTGTTTCATTTATTTGTGAATAAAAATAAATTTTAAATTTGAAATCCTTTCTTTTTATAATTTGAAATTCCTAATAGGAATTTTCAAAACAACAGAAAATAATGCTTCCAATTGGAATAAATAGAAAATGGTTCAATGAATAAATGCTTTTAAATCTAAATTAAATTACCTTGTGGCAAAAGAAAGCAACTTTGAATCAAAAGAAACTGTTTTTTGTTTCAAAGTATCAATGTTTTGAATCAAAGATTTTTCAAAAGAAAAATTCTTTGAAACCAACGAAAATGCATTTGGAACAAAAAAATTTTTTTATTTATCCCAAAATCAAAGGAAATTTTCTTTTGTTTTCGCTGCACTTTCCTTTGAAATAAAAAAATCTTTTCGCTGCGTGTACCTAATTTTAACATACTGTTCGATTTTGCCTTCTTTGACTTTATTTTTCACTTACCACAGTTATCAAAAAAATGATAATGTAAAGGATCATGTGAACTTTCATTTTACAAAAAAATAGTTTTCTAACTCATAGGATTTTCCGCAAAATCCGGATTGTTTCAAAGTATGTCCAAATTGAATGGAATGGTTAGCAAATTTCTTAAAAAACACCTGTTTAGAAATAGAAGATTAAAGCTGAATTTGTTAACCGATTTTTTTGAAATTTTTCGTCGAATTGTTTTTTATCATGATTTAAGTAATAAGTATGTTAGAACCATGTTTTTTTTCGTGTAAAAACTAAAAAAGCATATGTCCACAATTAGGAACACTATTTTCAATGTGTTCCTAATTATAGACATAGTCAAAGTTTTCCAAACTGTATCAAAGTCATAGAATGTATTTGAAATAAATTTGATTGATAGAATTGTCTTTTAACTTAATTTTCAACGATCTGTTAAAATAAACTGTTTTGTGCTAATAAAACATGATTTTTTTTACTTCAGTATATCTCAAAGCTAAAAATGTTGAAAAAATATTTTCGCCAGGTTTTGTAAGGAACGCATCATTCGCGATAGAGAAGGAAACCATCAAGTTACACAGAGCTTCTTAACGAGAACAAATTCGAAAGGAAAAATAAAAACAAATCTCAACAAAATACGTTGTATACCGTCTTTTGGGGCATCATGGAACACCTTTCAACTTCAATGACTTCTAAAAACCTAATGTACACTGATAATCCTACCGTTTGTACATCAAAAGTTATAAGGTTAATAGGATATCAAATTAACGTGGTAAGAAAAATAATTGGATCCACCAGTTATTTTTAAATCTACAAAACATGCGATTTTCGCACTACTAGAAAAAAGGGGTATCCAAGTTGCAAAAACCTTCGTTTTTAATGAAAAATCAAACAAAAAAGTTTGAAAAGTTATAACTTTTGACATATTTGTGATGTCGTTATGCATAAAGCACGATCTGCAGTTATTTTTGATTTTGTTCGAATTAAAGTTTATATTTTTTCTGTCAAATATGTTTTTTTAAAGAAAGCATAAGGGTGCTGATACATTTAAGGATAAATAATACTACAAAAATTTTACATCATATTCTAGCATATGGAAACAAGATTTAAACTGTGAATCATTGATTTGCATGTCGATGCATTTTAGCCCAGACTGGAACGGAATTTTCAAAATGTTTATTTTAAAAAATTAAATGATTGTCGGAAAAATATTTATACACCAACAGTGTTGATGTAGGATAATAAGTTCCATATAAAGTTTGAAGGTAATATCACTAAGTCAATCCATCGCATTGTGTAAAGTTTTTTACGGCATCAAAAAAATGTAAAAATTTCGATGTTTCGAATTTTCTATGAGAATCAAAAACTTCATAAAACTCTCTCACGATGTGAGAAATATGATAATTTTATTACATTATATTATAATAAAAGTTAAATAAGTGTTGTGGTACACAAATGTTACATCGAACCATGCTCTTGCATGATGCTCTGTTTGACTATTCTTATTTGTCTCTATTTCAATGAATTTTCTACTTTTGAAATATAATAAATTTATCCATTGGAAAAGTAAAAGTTCGAATTTTAATAAGCTCAACATCCACTACTTTCTTCAAAACTAGCGTAAAGGAATATTGTGTAGGATTTATATAGTCCTTATTTCTCCATTCATATTCCAAAAACGTTGTAAAATTTATAAAAAGGTGAGTTTTGAGATTTTTCTCATTAAAGTATCAAAAAAACAGACCCATATGCAAAACTAGGAACAAATAGTGTAATATTGGGTACCCTGATACATTTTTCCTCATATGTTAAACATTAGGAACACCCATATGTTAACATTAGGAACAATTAGTGCCAAATTAGGAACATCGACACACTTTATTAAACATGATTTTTTTTTAGTGAATTAAGGCTTGAAATGATTATTTCAAACCAAAACAGAGTTCAGAAAAAAAATTTGGAACTTAGTTACCAAAAAATTGTATACCTAAGTATTCAAGATTCGGCGCAAAAATATTAAATCTAAAAACCTCTGACGAAATATAGCGAAATTAGACTCATTTACTCTGCTTAAAACTCCTTTAAACTCATGTAAGCTATTGTTTAGTTGTTGTATGAAGTTGTTTTTAAATGCCTTTTTAATGTTTTTTTTTTCATTGTTGCATCTATAACTTCACTCTGTGGCTGTGAATTGTGTGTGTGTGTGTGTGTGTGTGTGTGTGTGTGTGTGTGTGTGTGTGTGTGTGTGTGTGTGTGTGTGTGTGTGTGTGTGTGTGTGTGTCTGTGTGTGTGTGTGTGTGTGTGTGTGTGTGTGTGTGTGTGTGTGTGTGTGTGTGTGTGTGTGTGTGTGTGTTTGTGTGTGTGTGTGTGTGTGTGTGTGTGTGTGTGTGTGTGTGTGTGTGTGTGTGTGTGTGTGTGTGTGTGTGTTTGTGTGTGTGTGTGTGTGTGTGTGTGTGTGTGTGTGTGTGTGTGTGTGTGTGTGTTTGTGTGTTTGTGTGTGTGTGTGTGTGTGTGTGTGTGTGTGTATGTGTGTGTGTGTGTGTGTGTGTGTGTGTGTGTGTGTGTGTGTGTGTGTGTGTGTGTGTGTGTGTGTGTGTGTGTGTGTGTGTGTGTGTGTGTGTGTGTGTGTGTGTGTGTGTGTGTGTGTGTGTGTGTGTGTGTGTGTGTGTGTGTGTGTGTGTGTGTGTGTGTGTACATCATTTGATTGATGGGTTGATGTTTTGTCATAAAGATTAATGTAGAATACATGTTTGTTTCTCAATAGATTGTAGGGTGCATAAAAAATAAGTTTTGAAAGTAATTCGGGACTGTCTATTCTTTGTGTAACAAAATCGTTTACAAATGAAATTTGACAAAATTCCCTGCGTTTACTTAAAGCACTGATCACACTAACATGACACTTAGAGCAAAAATTCAACGATTTTCTGTCTATTTTTTTTTGTCAAATTTTGTAGGTTCGCGATACCGACGGCAGGTGGCGAACCTGAAAAATCTAACAGAAAATACCCTATAGGAAAAATATACCTGTTTAGCCCGATTTTATTGTAGAAATTGCTTTCTTTTTTTTAAAAGTCGGGTGGCATTTCCTAACTGGGATAGCATTTCTTCAAATCGATCGATGCGCGCTCTGAAATCGATATTGCGTATTGTTGGAAAAATTATCCAGAAAACGAATTCGAGTCTCCAGTCAGTATGGTCAGTGCTTAAAGGTTCTATGTTCTATGTAATTGCGGGCTTTTTAACGGCTACTTCAGCTCCTATATTAGGCTTAGGTTCGTCAATTTTCTGGCGCAAACTTGACTTTTCAAATATCCCCCCTACGGCCCCCAACAACCGCGAAGAGGGCTATAGGCTGGAGATGTTGTATATGATTTTTTTTTTAAGTTTCATTAGTGACACTTTACCATCCTTATGGCATTCGTGTGGTGTGATATGAAAATTTACAAAAGTTTGTAAATGTTTCATTTGAGTAGTGGACCTACATGTGATTCGTCGTTTTTTTTTTAATTTCAAAGACAGTTTCCTTGATGTTGTAGTTTTCGCGGAATTATTGTGTCCCCGGCAGTTATGATTTGCTGAGTTTTCAGCAAAATTTCCAGCATTTAGAATTGTTGGAAAAATCAGCAAACATTAATGCGGGATTCCAGCAATTCAAAATGCTGGAAATCAGCAATCCAGATTGCTGGAAACCAACTTTTTTTTTCAAAACATTCGGCTGTATTTTGTATCAAATTTATATTTCGATTCGAAATTAAACATTGAATACTGGTTGTGCCTATGATGAGCAATAAATAACAATTATTTTCTTCCATTTTTTTTTTTCAATTATAATATTTTTATTTCCAGAACTATATTTTTAATATACCAACACTGGCTCTGGGGTGGCAGCTTTGTGCCAAAGTGTTAATCATCCGCCACCAAAATAGAGTTTTGATTAGTATCTTGCATGGAATATCTACCTATCTAATAAAAACTCACCCTTGACTTGATGTCTAGTCTAGTAGAATATAGAGAAAATTAAGAATAATTATATGAATCTATTCAAAGTTCGTGAAACAAAGTATCTCCTTGCTTCGGCGAACGAAAACAAACAGACTCCAATTTGACAACTCGAATGAAAAGTCCAGCAAATGGATTGCTGGTATTTCAGCAAAAATGACAAGAACACAGGTATGAGCCGTTTAAAATCAACTAATTGTAAAAAAAAATATTTACGATAATAAATCTTAAAATCTACATCCCTGTGTATTTTACTCGACGGCTTTCGTCATGCGATTTCGATCCAAATTTACTCGCCTAAATATTACATTCTTGAAAAAATACATCATGGTAGAATTTTACATCAATATCGGTGTTCCGTTTTCGTGCATCGTTTTTGGTTTAAAATTGCACTATTTTTTTCCTGCTGTGTAGGTTTTCTTAGAAAAATATAGCTTACGATTTCAATGATTTCAGGATATATTTTCAAAAGTTTCTGTTTAAAACGAAAACTGTTAATTTAGAAGAGCTTAAAAATGAATATTCAAATAGTATTCAAAACCATTATTTTTTATTTGTATTATTTAAGCATTTTTTGAGCAAAAATATCATAGAAAAAAATGGGCATCAAAACAAAACACCCTCCCAAGATGCAGTTCTTCCTAGGGCCTTCAACCAATACTTTTTTCTGACACAACGCGTTCTTCAACAATTTGAATTATCATTTATATTACGATTTCATGTTAACTTGTTCCTTACGTAAAATTGCTATAAGCACGAAGAAAAAAGCATAGCAATACCAATTATAAACAATCCACTACATTCAATCACATTTCTTATAAGTTATTGACCAACTGTAAACTACATCCAACAATAAGTAAAGTGAATTCCACTAAAATAATATAATTGATTCAACTATGAAGGCATTTTTTGCTATCATTGTTTTTTTTGCTGCTGAGGATACATTACACAATGCTTAAAGTAAAGTAACGTACAATCGACCGCAGACAATGACACCAGCCGTGAGATCTGGCGGCGAGTTATCAGCGGAAGTCGTGACTCCACAAGCAACTGCGGTCGAAAAGAATTAACCTTTGAACGAACTCCACACATGTACACGACGCTCATCGGGCCGCTTGTCCTCTACGGGCACGAGACGTGGATATTGCTTGAGGAGGACCTGCGTACACTCGGATTATTCGAGCGACGAGTGTTAAGAACCATCTTTAGCGGCGTCCAGGAGTATGGAGGCGACTCTACGGCGTACAGATACATGTTGCGAATGTCCTGGCGCCGGATCGCCAACAGTTGAGAACTTTGATTTCGGCCCTATGAGTCGAAGATTCGGCGCTCGATTCTAAGGAAGGTAGGTTAATTTCAGCGGTCTACTACATAGATGAACAAGTTTCCATCGAGAAATGCGCATTAGGTATTGGCATCAATGGAAGCCCGTTCAGGTACTCCATATTCTGTGACTTCGACACTTTCTGTTGGACTGCTATAGGTACGACTGAAGTCATTTCGTTAAACTAAAATTAAACGATAATCCTACCTATTCTAGGTAGTTTAATTGTAAGTTCGGCGTTACTGGCCTTCCGACACAAGTAACCAGGTAGCTGACTTACGAAATTCAACTACCAAAGGGTCCATTTAAAAGCCCTGCCCAGTACCTCCATTACACATTCAACTTTCGAACTACTTACAGTAAGTAAGTACAGTGAGAATATCCCGCATCAAGTTTCATCATCATGGATTTCGGCCTAGCTACCATCGATTTGCTGAAAATAGCTGAACTGGATCAGCAGTACCTGGAAGACGCACTATCCACCATGGAGTATCCCGCTGAGATAGTATCACCAACGCCGATGGTTTGTTACCAGCAGACGCCCTTTACATCGATCAGTGCTGCAGCAAGTCCGGAACCGATCTACCAAGATATTAGCCAAGGGAGCTCAAACGATCATCAACTAATTTACCAGGAACTCTACGGTCGTCAGGAAGGTTTCGGAACGGCGGCGGTTTCTGACGGTCATCATTACGGGATCCACTACTACTCGGAACCTACCGAGGCTGGGACCTTCAACGAGCGATACAGCTATGGCTTCCCGGTTGCAGCTATCCCAAGTTTCGAGGCCACCAGCAACGAAGGGTCCACCATTATTGAGGAGCCGGTCAATGCTGAGGAGCCGCAGTCCAGTGGCAGGCAAACGATTCAACAGTACTTCTCCGGATTTTCTGATGGTGGCAACGACGAAGAGCCGACGCAAATGGAGCTAGAACCTTTGACGGTAGCCCGGACTCCAGCAACCATCGAAGATCTAGTCAAACAAAGTTCAACAGATGGGCCCACCATATCGTACGTCGAGGACGCAGAACTAGGCATGGTGCAGGTGATCGAGAATAGGAAGCCCACGTCTAAGCGAGGTCGTAAGCCAGTGGCCAAAATGGTGGTCCAAGTCACGGATAACAAATGTGGAGAGTGTGGGCGAATGTTCGTCAGCAAAGGTGGACTCCGGCAGCACATCAACCAGGTTCATGGGGTGCAGCGAAACTTTCGGTGCCCCACTTGTGGCAAATGGTACTCCAACGAAAAGCAACTGGAAGTTCATCAACGGCGTCACGATAAGGGCAAGAGTTTCCCCTGTACGGTTTGCAGCTCGGAGTTCAACTATTATTCTGATTTGGTGCGCCATGTCAACCATCGTCACGGAGAGGCCCGGTATCGGTGCAAACACTGTGACAAACCATTCGGACGCAAGGATCATCTGAAGAAACATGAGATCGGTCATGTTAACAATACGGTGAAGTGAGTTTGCTTCTTTGAACGAATGAGTTCCTTTGAGAACTTAGGAATAGTTTTAATAATTAAAATTAATTGTGAATTAGTGATTTTAAATTGTACAATAAACCTTATCGAAATCAATAATATTTTCTTCTTATTATTTTAAAATTTTCGATTAACGTCACTTGGAACTGTTGGAAAAATTGGAACAACTTGGACAAAAGTTTCATCATAACACAAAATCGAAAAACCGAGTTAAAATTAGAACGAAAATTTGAAGACAGAAAAATTACAGAGAAAGACAGGAAAAACCACAAATAGCCAGAAAAAAAGACAGGAAGAAGACCGAAAAAAGTCATTAAAAAGACATAAAAAAGACAGAAAAAGGCAGAAAAAGACAAAAAAATAGCCAGAAGAAGGACACAAAAAGACAGAAAAAAATATGAAAAAAAAAACGGAAAAAGGCAGATAAAATACAGAAAACAGACAAAAAATGACAGAAAAATAGAAAAATGGCAAAAAAATGTCCAAAAAAAAAGACAGAAAAAAGACAAAAAAACAAACAAAAGACAGAAAAAGGCAGATAAGAAAAAGACGGAAAAAGGTAGAAAAAATACAGAAAATAGACAAAAAAATGACAGAAAAATAGAAAAATGACAGAAAACGTCTGAAAAATGATAGAATAAAGATAGAAGAAAAACAGAAAAAAGACATAAAATCGACAGAAAGAAGACAAAAAAAAGAAAAAAAAAGAAAAAGACAGTTAAAAGTCAGAAGAAACAGAGGGCAGAAAAAGGCAGAAAAAATGCAGAAAAAGAACACAAAAAAAAAACAGAAACAGCCAGAAAAAAGACATAAATAGTAAGATAAAAGACAGAAAATAACAAAAAAAAGCAGAAAAAATACACAAAAAAGACAAAAAAAGACAGGAAGAAGACAGAGAAAAAACAGAAGAAAGACAGAAAAAATCAGAATAAAGACCGAAAACAGACAGAAAAAAAGAAAAAAGAAAGGAAAAATACAGAAAAAAAAGGAAAAAACCAAAAGTGACAGAAAAAAATGACAAAAATAGACAGGAAAAGTCAGTAAAAGACAGAAAAAAAGACAGAAAAAACAGAAAAAAAACAAAAAAAAAAAAGACAGAAGAAGGACGCAAAAAAGACAGAAAAAAGACGGGAAAAGGCAGATAAAATACAGAAAACCGACAAAAAAGACAGAAAAAGACAGAAAAATTGAAAAAATGACAGAAAAATGTCCGAAAAATGTCCGAAAAAAAGACAGAAAAATGACAAAAAAACAAAAAAAAGACAGCAAAAGGCAGAAGAAGGACACAAAAAAACAAAAAAAAAGACAGAAAAAGGCAGCAAAATACAGAAAATAGACAAAACAGATAGAAAAAGACAGCAAAAATAGAAAAAAATGACAGAAAACGTCTGAGAAATGACAGAAAAAATAGAATAAAGACAGAAAAAGACAAAACATAGACAGAAAGAAGACGGATAAAAGACAGAAAAAAGAAACAAAACAGAAAAAGACAGAAAAAAGAAACAAAACATAAAAAGACAGAAAAAAGACAGTTAAAAGTCTGAAAAATTAAAGAGCAGAAAAAGTCAGAAAACATGCAGAAAAAAAACAAAAAAAAATAGAAACAGGCAGAAAAATGACAAAAATAATCAGATAAAAGACAGAAAAAGACAAAAAAAAACAGAAAAAAGGCAGAAAAAAATACAGAAAAAAAAGAACAAAACAAAAAAGACAGCAAAAAGACAGAGAAAAAACAGAAGAAATACAAAAAAGAAATCAGGATAAAGACCGAAAACAGACAGGAAAAAAGACAGAAAAAAGACAGGAAAAATACAGAAAAAACAGAAAAAAAAGAAAAGCGACAGAAAAAATGACAGAAAAAAGACAGGAAAAGTCAGTAAAACACAGAAAAAAGACAGTAAGAAACAAAAAATAGACAGTAAAAAGACAGAAAAGACAAAAAAAGATAGAAAAAAGACAGGAAAAACACAGAAAAAAGAGAAAAAAAGACATCAAAAAGACTGAAAACAAACAGAAAAAGACAGAAAAAGATACTAAAAAGACAGACAGACACAAAAAAAACAGAAAAAAAGAAAGAAAAAGTCAGAAAAAGACAGAAAAAAGACAGAAAATACAGAAAATAGACAGAAAAAATTCAGAAAAATACAGAAAACAATCAGAAAAATTACAAAAAAAAAAACAGAAAAAGATAGAAAGGACAGAAAAAGACAGAAGAAAGACAGAAAAAAGAAAGAAAAATTCAGAAAAAGACTGAAAAAAGACACAAAATACAGCAAAAGTCAGAAAAAGGGCAGAAAAAGACAGAAAACAATCAGAAAAAAGACAGAAAAATTACATTAAAAAGATAGAAAAGGACAGGAAAAGGATAGAAAAAAGACAGAAAAAAGACAGAAAGACAGAAAAAATGGAGAAAAAGAACAAAAAAACACAGAAAAAAAGAATGAAAAAAGACAGAAAAAAGACAAAAAGACAGAAAAACGACACAAAAGAGAAAAAAAAACAAAAAGAAAAAGACAGAAAAAGGACAGTTAAAAGACAGAAAAAGACGAAAAAGACAGAAAAAGACAGAAAAAGGACAGAAAAAGACAAAAAGACAGAAAAAGACAGAAAAAAAGACAGAAAAAGAAATCAAACAAAATAAACGACAGATAAAGGATAGAAAAAACAGAAAAAACAGTAAAAAGACAGAAAAAACAGAGAAAAAACAAAAAAAAAACAAAAAAAAAAGACTGAAAAAAAGGAGAATGACAGAAAAAGAAAGAAAACAAACAGAGAAAGACAGAAAAGCGACAGGTAAAGGACAGAAAAGAGACCGAAAAAGTCAGAAAATAACAGAAAAAGACGGAAGAAATACAGAAAAAGTCAGAAAAAAACAGAAAGAAAACAGAAAAAAATACAGAAAAAAGACAGTAAAAAAGACAGAAAAAAAACAAAAAAAAGACAGAAAAAGACAGAAGAAATACACAAAATGACAATTAGCTATCGCTAATTAATACAGTTGTAATCTAATGACCTCATAGACGAAACATGAATAAAGATAACTCTATTCCACCACTGAAACCTGCGTTTTCAACAAAGACGAAAAAGACAGAAAAAAGACACAAAAGAGAAAGAAAACAAACAGAAAAAGACAGGAAAAGGACAGTTAAAAGCCAGAAAAAGACGAAAAAACAGAAAAAAAGAAAGAAGAAGACAGAAAAAGACAGAAAAAATACAGAAAACACAGAAAATAGACAGAAAAAAGGCAGAAAAAGACAGAAAACAATCAGAAAAAAGACAGAAAAAATTACAAAAAAAAGACAGAAAAAAGATAGAAAGGACAGAAAAAGACAGTAAATAGACAGAAAATAGACAGAAAAAAAGAAATAAAAAAGACAGAAAAAGACAGAAAAAAGACAGAAAAAGGACTGAAAAAACAGAAAAAAAACAGAAAACAAACAGAAAAAAAACAGAAGAAATACAGAAAATAGACAGTAAAAAGAAATAAAAAAAACAGAAAAAACTGAAAAAACAGAAAAAAAAACTGAAAAAGACAGAAAACAGACAGAAAAAAGACAGAATTAAAGACAGAAACACGACAGAAAAAAGACAGAAAAAAGAACAGAAAAAGACAGAATGAAGACAAAAAAAGACAGAAAAAAGACAAAAAATACAGAGAAAGAATGAAGATGAAGGTCAAAACTAAAACATTCAATGTTTCAATCATTTTTTAGAAAGAAAAAAGTCTAAATAAGCCATTTATCAAGGTAGTACAATCATTTTCCCTGTTGAATGTAACCCATTTTTTCTATTAAGGTCTTGTATTTTTTTTTGGAAATTTTGCTCTTTTTAATGGGTTCAGGAATTCCTCGGATTTTCAAACGTTTTCCGATACTCGGGAATTCCAGGTATATTTCCCGAAATCCAGGTATATTTCCCGAAATATGAACTAGATGTGAATATTTTAGTAAGTCTAGCGATCCGGCCCGGTTAGCCGAAAATCTTTTTAAAAAATCTAAGTTGTTGACAGATTTATTCACATTACTTGCAAAACCAAACGAAAAACTGAAGATGAGTAGAGAATTTTTGATTTTTTCGTCCAACTACATTGAGGTTGAGGCTTGTTTAGCAGTAAAGGTTCAAGCAGCATACGCAGCTTTGAGCTGAAAGATCTTAGGATCGTCTGAAGATAGAGATTTCGAGAGATTTTAATTTTAATATAAGTCGAAAAAACGAGTCATACCGTTTTCAGTAGTTTCACTGATTATGTTTTGACCTGATTAAGGCTAAAGTGAAAAAAGCTGTTTATAAAGAAACTGTAGGAAAAAAACAATTCAAATGAAAAATGTGTCATCTGAGTAATTTTACTTGTCCAAAAACACTCCAGATGTGACTTTAAAAACTGCCTCCTGGTCGATCGTTCTGCGATAAAACTTCCCATATGGAACTTTTCTCTGCTTGCCATCTTTTCTCTTCGTTGATATACATATGCAGGGGGAAAAATTGCCAACATAAACTATCCACAGCATCATTGAACCATTATGACAGAACGAGGTCTAGATGCAAAACATATGATCAATCTGGCCCATTATAAGCCTTCTTCTGCTACATACTCCGAATGGTTTTTTTCCTTGCATCTCTTCTCGTATCAAGAATGATCCCCAACTGGCGACATACTACTTTATAATCACCATCAGTCGTCCAGTCGACGGATTTGAAGATTCCTCTACGTTTTGATTCAAGGAATGTGCCATCTTCCAGCTTCTGCTCGGTCAGTAGTTGGCGGAATGAGTTTTTTTTTCGTTTGAAATACAATATTTATTCGCAACGTCAACAAGCCTTTTCCCCTTTCCTCAGAAATTTCCTCACTCAAAGCAGCTAAGAGGGAAGATCTTAATTACATTTTCGCTGCCGGGCCAATTCCAGTGACTAATGAGACCAGAGCAGCAGCTAATCATCAATCCACATTTCTGCAACTTAAACTTTTTTTTATTAATTCCATTCGTTATTTTTTTTCTCATTCTAGATCACCGACAGATAAGAAGAAAAACCACATCAAACGGCCGATGAACGCATTTATGGTGTGGGCCCAGGCCGCCCGCCGGGAAATGTCCAAACAGGAACCGAAGCTGCAGAACTCGGAGATCAGCAAGGATCTCGGCAAAATGTGGAAGTAAGTGTCTAGAGATTTAACTGAAATTGGAAGCTGGTTGAAAAAAAGAAACTTTTTAACAATTTTAATAACTCTGAATATCTTTGGACAACTTTGAACGACTTTCAGCTCAATTCAGAGTTTTTTTGTAAATTCGGAAAACTCTAATATGTGTTATGAGCCTACCTGGTTGAATCATTCTACTGAATCAAAGCAATCGAAAGATTTCCTTTAACTCAACATATCGTGACCAAGGTTTTTTGATACACTAGGTTCTCCGAATTTCACAGTAAGTAGGCGAGGAGTGAGCGGGGTTCTCAATGAGTTTGTTTATTTTTTGCTCAGCTTTTCTGTGGTTTGTTGGTAAACAAACTTCATGAGTTCCGCATAGTTGCATAGCCAAAATGGCTGATCGGTAACACCTCCTGAATATATACACACCTTGACCGTGACAATTTTGTCAATTTTGACAATTTTGAAAATTTTGACAATTTTGACAGTCTTAATAATTTAGATATTAATTTTGACACCTTCAACCATTACTGTTTGAAGCTGCACATCCGCCATAACTTTTTCTCTTCATTCACATTTCCTCTTACAATCTTATGTGAATGAAAACTGTTTGAATTCGCCATATCTTTTCATATTTATCGCCAGTCAGTGGACTTCATTTGCATTCTGTTTATCCAGGGGGGCAATAAAAATGACAGGGAAAAAAAACAAATGAAAAAACAACCACCAAAGTCGCTGTCCACTGGTTCTTTGATGCTAGCAGTGGTAATTCAAATTTTCATTTACTTCAGCGTCTTTTTAGCCGCCGGATGTTGAACATTAATATGCGAACAGTGGTTCTCGACCCATGATGAGAGCGTAAAAACTCCCAATCCGAACCAGAGCATCGCTTATCTTGGTTCCCAGGTCTGGCTGGTGCATCATATTTGAGATACGTTTTTTTTTTCGGAACGAATCAAACAAAACCACCAGAAGATGCACCCGGCGACGGCGGCAATAATACAGGCAGGATCACCGGCTTCCAAGTTGTTTTTTCCTCTGATACCGTGGAAAACTTTCCATTCGGAACAATCGGAACCATTGAGAAGCTTTTTTGGGTGCAGTTGCAACAAAGTAGAACACCGGGCGGGGGCCAGGAAAATTCGGCGCAACGGAGATTTTCGACCGCGAATTTGACAAAACCGTTTGCCTGCACTCTCTTTACTTACTTGTTTAAATTTTGGTTATCAAGTTCATGAACATATACTTACAGATTACACTATTTGGAAAGGTATTTGATGTTGATGGTCGCTTCCCGGCGACGGATGTTCGTTGTCAAGTTCAAGACCAAAGCTCTGGGGACCAAAAATTTAATCGGTCATGTTTGTTTTAATGTTCCGGCTGAGCGATGACAAAAAAATGATCAATAATTTGGATGATAACAGAAAAACATGCATCCAAGCAAATTGAATAATGATCGTCCTGATATGTTTGGCACGTCAGATTAATCAATCTTCTTCTACTTTTATCAACATAGCCAAAACTTGTAAAGCGGGCCACAGACTACACAACATTTGTACAAATGCGATGAAATTTTGCCGCTGTGAACACGATTTGCATCGTGTATGGCACTGCTTGAATGAGTGCCCAAACGGTTGGAGTAAAATCGGTCGGGATCAAAATATTTTGTACAAACCATCCTTCCAGCCGGGGTGGAGATGTTTCGCCAGCAATCGTTTGTGTTCGCGTGAAATATGTTTGTATCGTGTGTGGGCGAGCGCGTCCTGGAAAATGAAAGACTTGCGTCCTTCTTTCCTTTGTATCGCCAGGCTGACTCTGTTTAGATGTCGGAATCTACTGCAAACGAAGTTTCCGAAGCTGATTTTTTTTCATCGCATATCCTGTAGTTTTTTTTTTTTTTTTGCTAGAGGACTTCACAGTTTTGTTCAAGTTTGCAGTTATTTTAAATTGGATGCGATACTGGTTCTTCCTTATTTAAACTTTTTTCTTCCTCAATCAGAACGACTATTTCACAGAGCGAAAATTTTTCGACATCATGAGTCAACGCCAACTCGAACTCTGAAATATCCCAAATCTTCCAGATTTTTGAGCAATTCATTTTTTTTTTCTTTTTTATAGAAATTTAACCCATTAAGGCCATTCTTTCTCGATGTATGCGGAGTTTAGCCCTTTAGGGTCTTTTTTCTCGGTTGATTTTCATATCTTGTGGTATAAATCTGCTCTGCGAAGGAAGTCCAAGATGTTGGTCTTCTCCTGCGGGCAGTTTGAGAGCATTTTCCGCATGCTCTGCGGTGAGCAGCAAATCTGTCGTAGGTGATGATATTGTGGGCATATTGGAGGGATGTGTTTGATTGTTATAGCTGTGTCGCAGCATGGAAAGATGGGGGGGGTCAGTTTTAGCCATGAGATGCTCATGAGTGAGAAGAGTGTGCCCAATGCGGAGACGGGTGAGGGCCCTTAATTCGGTCGGATTGGGTCTATCGGACCATTTGTTTGTAGAGTTTTTTTTATTTCCCTTAGTTTTGGTTGATGATTCGATTCCTATTCTATGTCCCATGACCCCTGGAGGGCGTTTTTGATATAGAGTGAGGCGTCTTGTTGCGGGATGGCTAACTGTGGAGGGTCCAATAGTGTAGCTGCTGCAGCGAGTTTGTCCGCTGCTTCATTGCCGGGGATTCCAGCGTGGTCCGGTACCCAGCATAGTGTGATGTGTTTTTCGATGGCTGTTTTAGATATTGAGGGGAGCCAAGGGTGTTTGGTATTGCCATGTGTCAGGGCTGTGAGCACGCTGGCCAAGTCGCTAAATATGACTGTGCTAGGTTCTTGTATTTCGACCGCTTTCAGAATCGCGTAAGCTTCGGAGCTATACACAGAGCATTGTTTTGGAAGGGGGAGGATAAGATTGTTGGTTCGGTTGTATACTCCGCTGCCACCCGGCCGGAGTTAGTTTTTGATCCATATGTGTAGACTTGAGGGAGGTGTTCATATTTTTGTTCAAAGAGCTGTCGAAATTGGGATTGGATGAGATTTGGGGGATCGTTGGTTTTAATCCTTCGAAGCAAAGTTAGGTTTTACTTTTGGAGCTTTGTCGTTCCAGTATCGGATTTTGGGTTCTGGTCGCGAGCAGATGGGTGGTATTTCGTGTCCTGTTAATTCAGAGTAAAACCTGTTCGTTCTGATGACCATGAGTGAGTCTCTGGAACCATTGTTGGCGAGTAGTCTCAGGGCTTTGGAAGACAGGGGCTTTGCGATAATATACTTGAACGGCATTTGGCCGCTTTCTGCCATCAGGGAAGGAATTGGGCTGGAGCAGAAGGCGGAGCTTATTATTCGAACACAGCGGTTGTACAGAGGTTCCAGTTTACTGATAACTACCTCTATATCGGCACGACTTAGTAGGCCTAAGCCATGGAGAATCGATGATAAGAACCAGCCATGTAGAAAACGGAAAAGGGCGTCTCTGTGGACGTAGCTGATTTTGTTGGCGAGGATTTGCAGAATGGATATTTTGTCAATGGCCTTTTTTCTAATTTGATCCAGGTGGTACTTGAAGTTAAGGCGGTCATCCAACCATAGTCCCAGCAGACGGGTTTGGCGAGTCATAGATATTGTTTGGTTGTTGAGAGTAAGGCTGGGGAGCTTCCCAAGCCTTCTTCGGTTCGGGCCGATGTGAAGGAGGCTGGATATGCTTGGGGAAAAACTGAAAGCCAACAGAAGGGGCCCAGTTTGCTATCTCGTTTCTAGTGATTTTAGAGAAAGCGGAGGATGATATCAGGAGGATATCATCTGCATATACGAGCGTTTTGATGTTGTTTGGAACCTTTTCAAAGATGGAATTGACTGCTACAAGAAATAGAGTTGGTGCAATAACTGAGCCTTGGGGGACTCCGCCATGGATGGGTCTTGAGTGGGATCGTATTCCGTTGACAAGTACCTGGACATTTCTGTCATGGAGGAAGTCTGCTATGTAATTTAACATTCGGCCGCCAATACCCCAAATGCCTTAGATAGATCTAGAGAGAGGCATTCTGTGTGGTGATGTTTTGAGTCGGTGGATCGAGAGATGATTCTAGCATCTCGAAATAGTCGTCTGTTGAGCGACCGCTCCGGAAGGCGAACTGTTGGCAGTCTAGCAGCTGCTGTCTTTCGAGAATGACGTGCAGTCGACGATTGACCATCCGTTCTAATATTTTCCCAATGCAATCTAGAAGGGTTATAGGTCTGTAGTTGCCCAGGAGGTGAGGATTTTGTTTGGGTTTTGCAATGGGGATGACTAGGCCCAGTTTCTAGCCTTGTGGAAGTTTGCCGTTTGACCAGATTTGGTTGCAGATCTGGAGTAAGGTTCCTTTCCCAGCTGCGGACAAGTTTTTTAGTAGGGGATACCCTATTTCATCGGGACCGGCGGACAGGCCTTTGACCTTTCTAAGTGCCAATTCTGAAGTTTCTGTTGTAGTCTCTCTGGTTGTGGGATAGGTATGTTGGGAAGGGGAGCAATGGAGTATTGGAGGGAGGGGATATTGATGTGAAGTGGTCGCAGAAGGAATTGGCAAGGGCAAGAGTATATTGTTGGTTCAGAAGAAGATGGAAGGAATTTTTGCGGTTTTCTCCGTTAAGGACCTTTATCTTGTTCCACAGAACTTTGGTGGGGGTGGTGGGTTGGATTTCCTCTGTGAACTTTTGCCAACATTTGGATTTGGCCGTACGAACAACTGCTCTGGCTTGCGAACGAGCAGTTTTGAATTCTAAGAGAGCTTGATGCTTTCTGGTGTCGTCGTTGGGGATCCTTCTAAGCGACCTTAGGGCTTTGCGTCTTTGTTTTATGGCTTCTCGAACTTTGGGTCCCCACCAGGGAACAGCGGATTTACCTGGGGTGCCACTTGTCCGCGGAATGTTCCTTGTTCCAGCTTCCATTGCGATTTTAGTGAAAGAGGGAATGCATGAGGATTGAGTACGAGGAACCTATCTACTTCCATTTGGAAGCCGAACCAGTAGGCTTCGTCGTATTTCCAGCATGGTCTGGTTGCTGACTTTTGTGTAGGGTTTTCAAGTTTGATCAGTATGGGGAAATGGTCGCTCCCGAAGGAGTCTTCTATAACTTGCCAGTCAAATGTTGGTCCTAGTTTCCAAAAGATCATGGTGACGTCGAGAGCGGACATATTTCCGATCGCGGGGTCAATTCTCGTTGGTTGGGAATTGTTAAGTATGGTCAGGTTTCTATATATTCCCAGATTTTCTAGGTAGGTGCCTTTGTTATTGGTGTGAGCTAGTGGAGTGGGCGTTGAAGTCAGCCATGATGATGAAGGGATGAGGGAGTTGGGTAAGGGGGTCGTCGATTTGGCTGAAGGGGAAGTTAAGGGGGGATGTAAAGATAAACAACAGTTAGGTCGCTCGCGGTGTGTACCCTGGCACAGACGGTATTGGTTTTAATGGCTAATCCGGCACCTTTTCGACAAGATGGATCGGAGGTTGTATGTAGATTGTAGCCTTTGAGTATATTTGAGGAATATTTGTGTTAGTCAGGATGTCTTGTATGGCAAAGATAGTTGGGGAGATGTTTGACAGAAGAATTAGAATAAGTGGGATTTTTATAAGTGGGTCTACTATTAGACTCGGCTGTTGATTGTTGGTTGATTGTTGGTTGATTGTTGATACTATTTTGTTGGTTTGGTTGTGTGTCCATTTTTATTTAGTGGATGATGTAGATGGCAACTTTTGATTGTTTGACTTACCGGTCTGCTTGGAGGGAATTGATGTTGTTGCTTTACTTGGGTGGGTGGATTCGAGTGGAGAGCTATATGGTTGGATGGGCCTGGTTTTCTGGATTGCGTTGGCGTTTCTTTTTGGGTCATTTTTCTTTTTGTTTTTCGTCTTTGGGATCGCTTCCTGAGGGAGAATCTTTGGAGAATGACTTCCAGAAGCTTTAGGAGTCGCTAGGATGCTGACTGTAGAATTATCACTGGTCATGCTGGCGTCGCTGTCGGATGTGTCCAATTTTTTTCCTTTTCGCTGTTCCATTTTATTGACTTGTTCGGTGAGACTGGATACCTGGGCGGTGAGGAAAGCTATTAGCTTTCGAAGGCTGGTTATTTCGTTGTCCATTTCTGCAATTGTAGAGTTGGTGGCAGTTTGGGTCAGGCGTTGTTGAAGGGATGTTGTTTGTTTCTGGCGTTTTCGGTATCCCTTGATGGCATATATGTGGGATATTCCTAGGTCTAGGTCGGATAATCTACTGTTCTTCCTTGAAAGCCGGACAAGAACGACTGTTGCTGGGGTGGTTAATGCAGTTAATGCAGTTTGGGGGTTTCTGACAATTGTTGTGTACTCCTTTCTCTCCGCAGTTGATGCAGATGGTTTCACTCTTGCAGTGCTTTTTTGAGTGTCCGAGTGTTCCGCATTGAGAGCAAATCATGGGGCGGGAGTAACAGGGACGGGTTTGTGTTTGGATGAAGCCGAAGCGGATGTGGGTGGGTACTATGGTTCCTTGTATAGCTAGGACCAGCGTATTACTCCCTGGTTGGCAAGGTCCTGTGTCAGTTATTCATCGGTGGCTCCTGCAGCTTCGCGGCATGTTACCACGCACTTGCAAGTGTTCAGGGTTGGGTGAAGACTTATTGTGACGGGGGGATCTCTCTGGGATCTGACCTTGAGCAGGTAGGCCTGCCCCTGTTCACATGGATGTCCTCCAATGATTTGTCCGGCGGCGAGCTCGACAGATTTGAAGATAATGAACGGATATGTTGGGAGTTTGGCAAGAGAGTCGGGTTTGAGCAGAAGAAACTGGATTTGCCCTTGTTCGCCGTGTGGGTCCATCCATTCTGGAATCTGTCTTCTGTTTGAGCAGGAAGGTTGAGGGGTTTGGCCCCGTGGCGGGGGAATTTTCCCCTATTATTCAAGTTTCACACTGTTAATACGCGCTAGACTTCTCGATTTGAGAAAAAAGAATTCTTCGGGGATGCTAAGTCTATATCACAACGATCGGATGTCCGTGATAGAGTAGCACTGTTTTTTGCAGGTTAGCTCGAAAATTTTGCCGAATAAACGTCTGAATGCGACGGCGTCTCGATTTGAACTGGAGCAATTCAAAGATTTTAACCATCGATGAAAGTAAGTCTCTTTTTCGTTACTGAAGGTTTTATAAACATTAAACTTACCATTTGCAAATTTTTAAGGACTTATTTTCAAAAGTTATTATTTAATTTGAAAAACTAATAATGTAAAAGAACTTTAAAATGAATAATCAGATAAGAAGGTTTTATTTTTTTTTGGGTTCATGCATTGTTTGAGCAAAAATATCATAGACATAAATCAGTCATAAAGTCCGTTTTATAATATAGAATCAAAGACTTTAACTAAGTGAATACCGGATCAGGTAAAATAAATTGATTCTCAGTCTTCTGTACGACTTGTGTTAAAAAAAATCTTTTGCATTATTCGTAATAATCCTTTTTTCTCAGGTTTCGAATATAGAATCCATAAAATTTGATGCAGAAATTTGTTTAACCCTCCAAAGCCGTTCGGGTCAATATGACCCGAAGCGCACATTTCAAACATCTTTATCATCATTCCAATATACTGATGAACTGGTAGTTTTGACAGACCAAGTATGTTCTATGAAAATAATGATCAAATTAACGCCAAAAAACTAAAATTTGAGTTTTTAAAATCGGTTCATTGAGAAATGAAATACAGCTAAGCAAAGCCAAAACTGGATGTCGTTTTTTTAAAGTAAGACTTTTTTCTACCGGAAGATCTGTCATAGCGGTAAAAACTTTCATTGGACCCCAACATATCTATACATTATCGGATAGATGGATTCTTGACAATTTCAAACATCTATGAAATAATTAAATACAGAAAAGCTGTCAGAAGTTATGAGTATTTTAAAAATTTGATTTTTCGGACTTTTAACTTTCTGAACCAGTTTCTGAAAACCTGGTAATACATATCGATTTTATTTTGAAATGTTGAGTAATTAGAATAAATTACCTACACAATTAATATAATATCATCAATATCGGTTAACATTTACAGCCAGGAGAACGAAATCAAACTACAACTCATATTTCCCCAAAACGGATATTTAGCGAACGGCTTTGGAAGGTTAACACTAGAAAGACCGCACCAGTCAAAATGACTGGTGGGACACTTTGTTTGTTGAATATCTTTTAAACACTACGCTCTAAAAATTTGCAAAAAATACGACTTTTCATGAATTTTGAATCTCTACAAAACTGTGTATTTTTTATTCAACTAGCTCTTTTAATAAGCGAGAAAAATTTCGCCATGGACACTCGGACCGTGACCAGTCAAAATGACTGGTAAAATTCACAAACCTATAACTCAAACAAGATAAATTTTTTTCGCTTGCTTTTGGTTTTATTTGAAATCTACATTCAAGACAAAGAGCCTTAGTTGATTTATGGTGGGCAGGAGTGTGTCATTCGCTATGAAATTATTGATTTTCGATGCGAAGTCATGAAAATTTGTAGAAAAAGTTCTCGGATCGACCGCTGTTTGGCGCTTCAAGCATTTGACTCCCAATTTTTTTGGTCTGTTTTGTTGCTCAACTATAATCGAACTTTCTGTCAAAATTTGGCGAAATTTCAACAAGATTTGTAAAAGTTATATTAGTTTTAATACATGTCCATTCGAGTAATCGAGTAATTTTAGGTGATAAATATGTTTTATACTGAACTAGTATGAGTAAAATAATTATGAATTGTGTACTTATTTATTCAAATTTGAAGACCTTATGTCTATGAAACTGAACAATTTAAATGATTTTTTTTTATATTTGATTACTAGCTGACCCGGTGTGCTTTGCTACACCTTTCAAAAACAAATGATACTAAATTATAGAAATTTTATTGTTTTATTGGCATTATTTTGAATCAGCTTTTAACATAATTCCAAATCAATCGCTATGAAATGAGAGCTGCAGCTGGAGTTTCGAATTGCAATACAAAGATTACTTAAACTCTTTTTCTGAATCTTGATCTATAAGTTCTGATTTTTTATTTGTTTTTTTAAGCTTCGCCCCGAAAAAGGAGGGTCTCAAATTTATCTTACGCAAACAATCTAACTCATAAAATATGGTTGTTTTTGCTTGATATGTTCTGGATTTATGCTAAAAACTGATAAGAGAGCCCCCCTGTCCTTCTCATCATCCCCTGCTGAATGGAGGTCGTGGTCTTTAATAATCATACCCATTTTTTTCAAGCCCAAAAATCCTCTTATATCAAATATAGTTCCATTAATTGATAAGTTTTTAAAATTTACATTCTTCCTTTTTCCTTTTTTCCTTAATACCCCTCTCAACACTGTAAAGCGTAAGTGTCTATTACAATCGTAGAAACATATCTCGTAAGCAAGTAACTTTCCATGCAATATTTGTTTCCATTTGTTGGCTTCGTTACCATGAATTGAGAACTTATTTAAGCTATCCAAATTGTATTGTTCTCACCTCCCTTCTCCTATGTACCTACTCACTGGAAGGAGGATGGTGTGTCAGATAATCATTGAATCATACCAAAATGGGTTTCCATGTTAAGTTTTGTCCATTTCTCGGATTTTGTAAAAAAAAAGTAAAATATAAGCTTTCCTTTTCTTTTCCTATATTCCCAATTTTATCCTCCTACTGCAAGAAAGGAATTGTTTAACATAGAAATATTTCTCATATTTAAATACCATCCCATGCCAAATTTGGTTTTATTTGCGTAATAAATTCTTGAGTTATGTATAAAATTGAAAGAAAGAACCATCCCCCCGTTCTCCCCATTGAATGGAGTGAGAAGAACTTAATATTAATAAAAGTATTTTTCGTACTTAAATAAATTTGGTTTCATTTGCTCAATTAATTCTCGAGTTATGATAAAAATTTTTATGGAAGCCTCCTTTCCCCCCTTATATCTTTCCGCTGAAAAAAAGGTGGGGCTTCCATTTATAATAGAAACATTTCTCGTATCCAAATACCCTTACATGTCAAATATGTTTCCATTTGCTCGATCAGCTCTCCAGTTATACTGAAAATTGCAAGGGAGACCTCTCCTCCCTGTTTTCATCCACCTCTTTGAAGGAGTGAGGGATACCAAATATTCATAGAAGCATTTCTCGTACCCAAATATCGTTCCATGCCCAATTTGGTTCCATTTTCTCATAAAGTTCTCAATTTTGCAGTTAAAATTGTATGAAACTCCCTCCTTCTTTCATTTCTCCCCGCTGGAAGAAGGAAGGAGTCTAAAACAATCATTAGAATATAACACGTTCCCAAATTACCGCCCATGCCAAATTTGGTTCAATTTGCTAAATAAGTTTTTGAGTTATGTAAAAAAATATAAGAGAGGCTCCCTCCTCCCTTTATATCTCCTCACAGTAAAGAGGGAGGGGTCTCAAATAGTCAAAGAAATATTTTTCGTACCCAAATACCTTCCCATGCCAAATTTGGTTTCATTTGCTTTATTAGTTTTTGATTTATGTAAAAAATTATAAAAGAGGCTCCCTCCCCCTTCTTATTGGAAAGAGGGAGGGGCCTCAAATAAACATTGATATATTTTTCGTATCCATATATCACCCCATGCCAAATTTGGTTCCAATATCTTGATTAGTTTTCGAGATATATGAAAAATGGTAATGTAGACCCCTCCCTCCTTCCTATCACCCCACTGAGAGGAGGGAGGGGTACCAAATATTCGTAGAAACATTCCTCGTACCCAAATACCACCATATACCTAATTTTATATCATTTACTTGATTGGTTTTCGAGTTATGCAAAAAATTGCCTTTTGTTTGGGAGGCCCCTCCCCCCCCTTCATGTTAGGGGGAGGGGTCCCAACCCATAATAGGAACCTTCCCCTGCCTCCAATACCCCCATCTGCCAAGTTTCACGCAAATCGGTTCAATAGTTTCCGAGTCTATAGGGAACAGACAGACAGACAGACAGACAGACAGACAGACAGACAGAAATTCATTTTTATATATATAGATTCTTCATATGTTGGTTATCCACCATGGGTGCACGGATTCGCCGCAGTTTCTGCCCAAGTATGTATTCACATGCATTCTTAGATTATTAGGTTCGACAAATTTCCAATTCAAGTTCCCTTACAGGTATTCCGGCACCCGTGTATAAAGCTGGCAACTGATTGAACATTCTTATTGAACATTTTTATTATAAGAGGAAACACATCTTACCTATCTTACCTGTCGGCAACTTACGGGGTTTGAACCCTAGAGTTTTCTTGCCGATACCGGGAATCGAACCCAGTACACCTGGCATATCTAGACTAGACTCACGCCAGTCTATCTGATAGACCACATTGGCGCTAAGATTTTTCAACATGGGTGGGAATGGCTGTAAATTCGCCGTAGTTAATTATATAGAAATAATTAGTTTTCAACTTGCTTCAGAACACAAAATATTTTTGAGTTAGATATGATAGGCATTTGAAATGCAACATTAGTCAATCGAAAAACTTTTAAGGAAAAACAAATCAATGTGTACATTTGACATTGTTGATTCATTATTTTTATTTCCACTGTTTTCCGTCGCACAACATAACTTGATGCATATAATTCCTAAAATTCACTCGATCCATGATAACCGTTTTCCAATTTCTTGGATGTTGATCAGATCTTATCAGATAAATATACGATGGCAAAAACCTGTTTTTTAATAATAAATAAATAAATTTATTATTTCAAGATATAATTGAAATATTTCTTTTCCAGGAATAAAAAAACGGAGCTTAAAATAAAAAATCGTTATTTAAATAATGATGTCTCAACATGAAAGACATGATTTCGACTTTGGTTTAGTTAAGATTTGTAATAATGCTTTTTAAAAATTGCAAAAAGTCCAATATTTGATTAAAACGCGGTGAATCCGTGCACCCATAGTGAAAAACCATGTATATAACACAAAAAATTTCATTTGAATATTTAAAAGTCTTTATTGTTTACCTTTAACATGCAAAAAATTTGATTTTGGATGAATGGCGGTGAATCCGTGCACCCATGGTAAATTGCTCTACTTATATAAAAAATATGCTTCAAAACCTACAATATCAGGTATAATTTATAGGCATCGGGTTGAAAAACTTCAGAGCGATGGATGCTAGAAAACATCTACTTAAACAAAACTGAAGTGAAACCGTGCACCCAAGGTCAACAACCATAGCCATCTAACATGTTTTTATTATTAGATTGATAATGTGTTTCAATTTTTTGATAATTATTTGACATATTCATTTTATGACATACACGCATTCGTCAACTATGCCAAACTGAGGTGATTACGGGCACCCATGGTGAAAAAATATTTCAATTTTATAACAAAAATGTTATCGAACTAATAACAAAATAATTTCAAAAGAAAAAATTTAAAAATATTTTGATAGAAAAAATTTCCCCTTTACCAGTCATTTTGACTGGTCACGGTCCGAATAGGTATATTCAATTTGCCGGTCCTTCTAGTGTTAATAAACATTCAAATTCATGAAGCATTTTTCATTTTGCATTTATATCGCTCCTACGGCAGTTTTCTTTATTTATCCATTTTTATCGCATCCGTCCCCCAGTCAATATTTTATCGCCATAAATTATACAGTTGACCCAAAAGTTCACTGGAAAGGTTCCACTTCTTATCAGATTAGATCTATGCTAACATGCAGCTAATGATGACGAACTCTTAAGGAAAAAGAAACGTTAAGTCGTTTCCTGCGCACACGTGTGTAAACAAATTTTCTTCGTTGGGTTCTTTCGATATCTTGGAAGTTGGAATCGATAATAGAAAAAAACTTTATTTACCTATCATCGGCTTTGTGATTTGAAAGAGGGGAAACATACGGTCTTTACGGTATCAATAAATCAAAAATTGACAAAAAAAAAAAGTCGAAAAACCACAACTGCAACGCTTCTTATCAAACCGCCTCAACATGCAATTAAAGGTCGCAATTCGAATGATTAATTAGCGAATGTCAACGGCCAAACTGATTAGTGCCGGTTTGTTTACATTTTTTTTTGGGTTTGTTTCTCTCCTAATAATTTACAATTGCCAATCGAAGAGGGAGTGTTAACGCTTAGCGGACGAAATGAAGCCGGCCGACCTTGCTTTATCATCGGAGGAAGAGCTTCTTCAAAAGCGCAATCATCACGCTTTGAGATTGGCAGCCAATTCCGGTTAATTGTTATGTTGCCGCGGAGTTCAAAGCGGGCGGGCGCGCGACTCAAAATTAGATTGATAGTCATTTCCGACGAATTGCCGAGAGATCCGGAACGTCCTGCGAAATTTTACGATTCATTATCAATACATTGAGTTGGTGATTCAACTCCATACTTTAGAAAAAACATTTTTTTTTAATATTTGAAAATCCAAATTTTTGAACATTATGTATAGCATACCACTTCATGTGTCTTTTTTAAATTTAGGGAGTTTATAAAAAAAATTTTCTGTATTCTAAGTAGTTTTCTAATAGTGTATTATCTGTTTTTAGGAACCTTGCGGTCGAAGACAAGCAGCCATTCATCGAGCAAGCCGAGAAGCTGCGGATGACCCACAAGAAGCAGCACCCGGACTACAAGTACCAACCGCGGCGGAAGAAATCCAAAAAGTTCGGCAAACATGGAAAGCACTGCTGCGACGAGGAGTGCGATGAAACGAGTCAGAGTCCACCGCCGTCAGCCGCGGAGATAACACCGAAGCCTCGGATCCGGAAGACTCCCGTCAACAAGTCGGCCGCTAAAGGTGGATCTACAAATCAGGGAAAGAATGCGCCTTCCTCCAGTGTTCCGGTGGGAATAAGCTATGAAATCATCCAGGGTAGCCAAGGTTTGAAATTGGCTCAGGGATCGGATGTGCTGACTCCGGCTTCTTCGACGTCATCTTCGGTGGAACAAAACTTCGGATACGGTGCGATCAACAAACTGGATAATAGCGTTGGGGGAACTCGATTTTACGGAGGCATGTCCTGTGATATGAAGTCTCCGGGTAGCCCTCTGAGTCCGAGTGGAGCATCGGTTAATTCTTCGACGGAAGGTCAACCACTGACACCTCCTACTACGCCTTATACGGGTTTGACGAATGTCAAGTCCTTCTCACCACATTCTCGACTGTCCAACAACGATTCACCGGTTGGATATTACAGTCGCTCCGAATACGTAAATGGTCCTACAGTAGTTGATTATCGTAGCAGCGAAGCTCAGTGGAATACGTTGCACCTCAACAGCGCAAGCTACTCGAGTAATTCAGCTTTTTCCAGCCAGAATGGCATGAAGGAATTCTACCGATCATTCCCCAATCAAATACACCAAATCCACGATCCCAGCTCAAACTACCACCTTTCGACGCTGCAGCCGACTCTCTCCTCTTCACCGATTCCTAATCTACCGCCGGATTACACTAGCCTATCACCATCGATTCCCAACCAAAGTTATCTCGTTTCACCCTTGGATCAGGACCAAGTTGACATCGAGCAGTACCTCGACAGCCAAGCACTGGCCAAGAAAAATCTCTCTCTACCCGAATCTGTGCTTCAACATCAACACCTTCACTCGCACCATCAATCGTCCATCGAAATGGAATCGCTAGGCCCAGCGATCACCAACACCGGTTCTTCTCCACAGCTACACCACGATAGCACCGGAATTTACTACGAAAACATTCACCCTTCGACGAACCCACTTACAAACGGCTCGACCGAAGCAACCTCATCATCCATGGGATCTCCGGGATCATCGACCGTGCAGCTCCTGCATTCGCATCATCACTATCATCATCACCACGCTGCTGCTGCTCATCTGCACGCCCATCACAGTCTGACGCATTCGTCTTCTTCGACAGCGTCGCCACCACCAGCGTCTCATCACCTTCAACAACCCCATCAGCACCATTCGGCTATGAGTTCAGGAATTTCTAGTAATGGCAGCAGCACTTCCCATTTGCCGTCGTACTACAACAGCTGGGGTGCTACCACAGGGACGCACCATGGGACCTACGGTTCCGATTCGTGATTTGATCCTCACTATCGTTAATCATAGGTCACATGGGAAAAATAGGAGGATTTAAGTGAAGAAAGGATCTAATTTAGGCCGACTACATTTGGGTATAAGTTTCGACAAATTTATCGAAGAAGAAGAATGAAATTTAGTTCATGACACTAAAGTTTCTCAAAGTAAAAATCTAAAAGTTCAAGCTTCTTAAATACCAAGTAAGATATCAACCAGTGACAGCTACAGAATTTGCCGGGCAACCTGTTAAAAGATGCAAAGTAGGAATGAAATATTCATTTTTCTTTTAGTTCATAAGCAATCCAAATGAAGTTGTACAAAACACTCCTTGGGGAAAATTTATCCTGTTATTATAACTTTTTTTAGGTAATATTTCTAAGGGGTGCATAAGGCGATAATTTAATCAGTCAAATGAAAAAAAGTTTATAGGGAGATTAAATTAAAACTTTTTTGTACGACAATAATTTTTCAAGAAATAAAAAAAAGAGTAAATTATAGCCTAGGTGGGTACCTAGATGGCATTCGTAAAAGATTTTCAGTGTAGCTAGATGCTCTGTAATTTAAAAGTCTTCAAATTCTTATATATTCTAAGCTCAAATATAGTAAGTTGTCATGTTAAAACGAATGTGTAATTATTACGGTGAAATACAATCCACAGTACAAAGCCAAAGTCAGCTTTGATGAAATCACGAACGGTTATCTTCCTATGAACGCATCCACCGAATCAGAGTTGGCAGTTGTCGAGACGACTCTAGCTGCTGGACTATCTCAAATGTGCTCAAGAGAAAACGCAAACGGTAGAGTTCTTGACTTGATCTTTACAAACAGACCTGAGATAGCCGAGATTGTGGATCCCCCGAATTCTATCTTGCCAACTGACCGCCATCACCAACCGCATGTTGTTTTACTCGATTCCTTTGAAGAAAATGTTGTAATCGAGGACGAATATCATCTCGACCTCGATTTCAGAAGATGTAATTTTCGCCTCGTAATAGAAGCGCTAGCATCCATAGATTGGTCACAGCTTATTGGCAGCCTTTATCCCGATGAGGCTGTCTCGATCGTCTACGAACAGTTGCTAAGAATAGTTGCGCTTCACACTCCAAAGAAACGACCTTTCCAACATCAGTCGTACAAGCAATCTTGGTGGAACGCCGACCTTCGTCGTTTAAGAAACAGGCTACACAAGATACGCAAACGATACTTCTTGAATAAAACAGCAGCAAATAAAGCCGATCTAACATCAACGGAAGCTGATTACTCAGCGTTACGCAACACTCTTTTCAGGAGATACGTCAATGATATGGAGAGGGAAGTGAAAAGCAATCCTTCTGAATTCTGGAAATTTATCAAGTCTAGACGTCGTACCAGCAGCTTTCCATCGCGAATATCGTTTGACGGGCGCTCCTCCGAAACTGCCAACCTTTTTGCAGATTTTTTTAAGAGCGTTTATTCAACACAAATGCCACCTGCTATTAACGAAAACTTCGCAACATTGCCTGCATTTGACATCAACCTTCCTCAGCCGCTTCTAACCCATGTAACCTAAGGTTAAGTCACTACCCAGCACTGATAAGACTCTCCCAATTCTTGTCTCAGGGTCGGCTTTTCGAATTCAAGACTAAAGAAAACACTAAATAATTAAGCTTCGAGCTTTGCTCGCCCACTTTATTCCCCCTTAATTGGTGATATTGGCACTTGTCGACAGATCAATACTTTACCCCAGATAGCAGTAAGTATCTCCTACCTCAGTCGTCTGCTTCCGGATCCTTTCGCTCCGCGCGCACCTCCTCCTTGTGATGTTCCGGAGATGTCGTCGTGCTGCGTGATGAGCCTACTATGCGGGTTAAATGGGTTCGAACGCCTGCGTAGCTCGCAGCACGTTGTTGTTGCCTCACGACTCCGAAGTACAGGGTGCCGCCTGCCGTATTGGGCGGTCTCGTTGGAGGGTAAGCGGCCCTCACACGTCCGCTGGTTATGACGGTAGTTGGCGACGCCTTTCGATGGCGATCACGGTTCCGGCCACGTCGCGGGCGCAAGGCAGGATTTACGCTCAGGAAAGCTGCTTCGGGTACTCCTACCGGACTTTCAAAGGGTAAAATACGGGGTCCTAGGATAGAGGGAACAAAATGGCGGCATGGCGTTAGGTCGGGTACTTTGCTGGCATTCAGGGCCTTGGGTTACCTGGGAGTCCTCTACACACACACAATTGTTGTTTTCTCGCTAACTCACTACGGTCACCGTATCTTCCACGGTTTTTTTAAAATAGACACTTGGCCTTTAGAACGAACGATACTTTGGCGCTTTTCTTGCCGTAGTATTCGCTCCGAGTTGCGACGAAGAATGACCCTATTGTTACAGGTCCATGGCTCCCGTACCCGACCGTTGACCTCTCATGCCCCTCTATCCCTTCATACGGTTTCCCCTCAGCAGCTCAGCATCCATTTTCTGCTGCTATATCCAGCCCTGGACTCAGAAGCCTATCATGTGCTGCCATCTGTTGAAGCGTACCAACATCTCCAGACGTTTATGTTGGTTGGCTGCGTCCTAGGTTTTCTTTCGGGGTTCAAAAGCAGGTCCGCTCCACTCTACACTTAATCACCAGCACTTCCTTGACATTTACATTTACGCGATAAATCTTGACAATCTTGGTTAGAAACTTTCCCATGGTTACACTCAGCATGAAGTCTTGACAGCTCTGAAAACTATCGATCCGTCGAGAGGACCAGGCCCAGATGGCATTCCGCCGTGTCTTATACTGGGCATTGCGGAATCACTTGCCCAACCACTGCAAATCATCTGTAATCGGTCACTTAACGAAGGTATTTTCCCTTGCATTTGGAAGACGGCCGCTATAACACCAATACACAAATCGGGAAACAGTCATAGCGTGGAGAACTACAGACCTATTTCGATTCTCTGTTGCTTGTCAAAGATTTTTGAGTCAATTATCTACGAGAGACTTTACACCGCTGCTAAACCAATAATAACCGAACACCAACATGGTTTCATGAAAAAAAGGTCAACGGTCTCGAATCTGATGAGCTACTCTGCCACACTCCATAACGCTATCAGCAAAAAGCAACAAGTAGTTGCCATTTACATAGATTTCTCAAAAGCATTTGATGAAGTTCCACATGAAATCGCCATCAGGCAAATAGAACGCTACGGCTTTCCGTCATGGTCTACAAAATGGCTCTACTCCTACTTGACAAACCGACGAGCATTTGTGAATCTACGAGGAATCAGATCTCAGCCATTTGACGTCCCTTCCGGTGTTCCCCAGGGTAGCCACATAGGACCACTAATCTTTATCCTTTTTGTTAATGATCTTGCTTGTTTACTGCAATCCTCTAAATTGATGCAGTGAGCTTCGACTGTATAAGGGTATCAGTTCCCTCTTTACGCTGAACTACGAACTCTTCGTTCGAAAACTCTGTGTTTAGGCATAGAAATCGGTCCTCTTCAGCAACGAGCTAGGCAGCGCGACTTCGACGCGGCGCAATCACCGACAGCGCAAACACCGACGGCGCAACAATCGACGGCGCGTGAGGCGCCTGAAGCGCATGAAACTTTTCAACTTTATTGTTCTCCGGATTCCGCGAAACTCTTTGGCGGGAGACATAGCGTTCTATGCACCGCAAAAGATCGGCTTGGGCATATCTAACCGCCATCACATCTTCACTTACGATTGTTCCAGCACGACGAGAAGACGGCCAGGCCGCAAGTTCAAAGTTATAATTCTTGTTAAATGTTAAGTGTTTAGAATAATAAAATAAATGTGTAGTCAAATAATGCAATACATTGTTTAAATTGTGTACGAGTTGTGTCATCATTTGACCGCAAAGTGAATCAAGAAAACTTACCCGAAAATTTGGGAGGTGTCCGCATAAATTAATGTCTGGGAATCACCCACTGCAACCCTGAGCCCTCGACACTCTGTGTCCAATTTATTCGCTTTGCGCATCCGTTTAGCGAGTACAACATCCCCCTGTCGTATATCGCTTTCTTTTGCATGCCGTTTTCTGTCACTATACTCTCTCCCCTTTTCTTTGACGAGAGCATCTCTCTCGCGCACTTCTTCGTCTTCAGGAAAGTTTGAAATGGTCGGTAGTTTACTTTTGATCCAAACATCAACTCTCCTGGAGATTTTCCTGTGGTTGGATGCTTGGAGGAATGATATGTTAGTAAGTACAGCCGTAGCCTGTGCCTCAGGTAGTGAACCCGAAAAACCAAGCGCTAGAGTTTGCCAAGGGGATGTAGGAAGACGACTACGATCCATCGACTCTGGTGGTTCTGGTGCAGCAACTAATGCACAGCCTCTGAAGCGCTTGACGAATCGTTTCACTGCCTGGTCCATTTTGGACCACCACACGTTGGATTTCAGGTGACCCTTCATCATCACGATACCGGGATGGCCTTCGTGAGCTGTTGTTAGTAGTTTTTCTCTCAATGAAACAGTTATAACAATTCGGTCGCTTTGTTTTAGCACTCCTTGGAAGCTGCACAACTCATTGGTAACTACCCTATACTCTACAGGCAAGTTCTGTAGATTGCCATTTTTACCTACATTTTTTCAGAATATCTAAAACCTCAAGAATTTCGTTGTCGGCCTCTGAAGCCTTCAATATTTCGTTCCATGTAAGTGCTGCACAATTAGCTAATTGCATGGCTACTTCGCGAACGAATATTTCCTCCGCAGGATCGAAAGGTTTCGGCTCTTGGACAGCTAAACGAGACAGAGGATCAGCTATGTTTTTATCACCAGAGACGTGTACGATGTTGTAGTCGAATGTTTGCAGTCGCAGGACCCAGCGTTCTTGAGCGCTTAGAAAATAAAGTTCAAGAACCTTACAGTCAGTCATCATAATGTCAAACTTCTTTCCAAGTAGATAGTACTGGAAGCGTTCCACGCCCCAAACGACGGCTAACGCCTCCTTTTCAGTTTGACAGTACCGTCGTTCGGTTTCTGTCAAGGATTCGGATGCGAAGCTGTTGACGCGTTGCTTATTTTCATGGTCGAATTGGAGTAGAACAGCTCCTAGCCCAGAAGGGCTGGCATCGGCAATAACAGCTGTATGGTCTTCTACTCGATAGAATCCTAAGATACTTACGTTACTCACGTTACGTTACGTTTTGATTGATTGAAAAGAGTCGGCTTCTCTAGTACCTCATTCAAATTTAGTACTCTTGACCAAAAGTTTACGCAACGGTTTACCAATAGTAGCAAGGTGTGGAATAAATCTGTTCAGATAATTTGCTAAGCCGAGAAAGCTACGTACCTCTGCTTCATTCTGAGGCTCGCGGAATGACATTAGGGCTGCTACTTTCGCCTCGGAAAGCTAAATTCCCTGTTTGGAGATACGATACCCCAAGAACTCCAGTTCGTCCACGCGCAGTTGGCATTTTTTCCCATTTGAGTTCAACTTCCCTATCCTTCAATCTAGAAAGAACCTAGAAACAAAACACTTTCTAAGGCCCAGTTCAGCTTATTTTATATAAGAATTAAAAAAAATCAAGAAACTGAGCTTTATCAATAATCAGCAGATTAATGTACATTCTCAAGACGATTATCGTGTTCTTCGACGTCCTTTCCCTCGACGATGATGTCATCGAGGTACCAATAGGTGCCGCTACAGTCTGCCAACATCTCGTCCATCGCTTTTTGGAAAAGCTCCGGTGCCGTTGCCAAGCCGAACGGCAATCGCTTAAAGCGAAATAGTCCACGGTTAGTCATACGTCTCGATAATCTTCTGCTAGTTCGATTTGCAGAAACGCCTCACGAATATCTAGCTTGCTCCAAACAGTGGACAACCAGTGGAGATACCCAGCTGATGGGACCCTTTTAGACCTCGATGATATCACGCTTCAGTAATTCATCGATTTTCTTGGCGACAGCCTCCTCCAACGGCAAAGGGATCCGGCGCATAGGTTGAAATACCGGAACTGCTACGGGGTCCTTGTGAATGTAAGCCTTGATTCCCTTGATCTTTCCGAATGGACGCGCCGCAATCTCGACGCGATTAACGGGCAGTCGAACATGCAACACTCCAAGTTGCTTTGCCGTCGAGAAATTCAGCTTGAACGGTCTTAACACCCACTGATATGTCCGCGACGAAGGATCCCAAAATGGTCAAAGGACTGTTGCTTCCATACGCCCATACCATCGTGGAACAAGTGCAACAGTGGGACGTGATCGTGGTCTTTAAGATTCTTGAATACCGACTGCAAGGCAGAGCCGCCCAGGTGGAACAACTTCGCACGCATAACTTTTTGATCGGTTATGTCATAGGCAGCAAAGTAGCACTCAAGAGACTCCTTCCACGCTTTCCACTCCCCAGCAAGCTTTCCCGTTTCGATCCTATCGCAACGAGAGGGTGGAACAGCTCGCGATTCCTCCGTCAGGAATAACAAAAACAAACTTTACTCTCAACACATTCATTCAATTGTAAATGTGAATCTAACTCCGATTAATTCCAACGTGAATTAACCCCGAGTATGACGCCTGGTGGAAAAGAAAACATGCTTGGGCATATCATATCGACGCATATTTTTATCATGTTGTACCCCTGAACGGAGCAAAGTTTTCTTTGACATAACCTCACTCTTGAAAATCAAGCTTCGCGTCCCGTAATTCAATTTGAATCCTTCCGATTCTGAATCAACATCAGGGAAATCCCGAGATTTCCGCTTACTCCTTGAGAATTTCCACATTTTCTCGAACTTTGCCCCCAGGAGAATTCTAAGAAATTCTCGCTATTCATACAGGGGGAATCCTTATGATCTTTCAATGGCGTACCTGACCCCACCTTGGATTCTGAATCAAGTAACGATATAGGTCAAACCGACGGTGTAATGGCCCATACTTTCTTCAGTTCCTCGACTGTCTTCACTACCTTAGGTAGTTTAAGAAGGTGCCGCTTCATTCTCGATGGGGTGGAGCTCCGGAATGCGGGGAGGGTTGAACACTTTTGGCACGAAATTAACGTTATTGTACGCATACCACTTTAGCACGTCCTTGGAGTAGTGACATGAGACCAAATCCGGCCAGAAGGAAGGAAGCAGCCGCATCTGGAGGCACTCTTTCATGTGCTGTCCGTTCATCGTGTCCTGGATCACGAAAGGTGGACTCCGCTTCTCACACGTGCAGATGGCTTGCCCATCCAGGCAATTTATTCGCAAATTTGGACATCTTTTGAGTACGGACATGCTCCGGAACGCTGAACTTATCCTTGGCCGTGAAAAACAGTTTGCCGGGGATCTGAAGTCGACCTTCACATATCTTTCGTCGTCCATGATGCATTCAACTTTCGTCAACATGTTGAGGTACAACTTCCTGGTACGGGTTTTGGCGGACTTGTTCTGCTTCTCGTCGCGATAAGGCGCCTTTTGTCCCTTGAACGTTCGAACCCCAGTCTTAGCTTTGGCCTTCTGGACAAAACTTCGGCTTAGGTGCAACTTCTTAGCCACATCCCGAACGGAGGCGCTCTGGTTTCAGTTGAAGGCCCCAACTACGTGCTTGTGATTTTTGGTGTTGTACGGAATACTTTTTCCTTCACTTCTGGACTTCCGATCGGTTGTCAATCGTTCCCCGAACAGCTTAATCACTCGCGACACCGTGGAATTCACGATTCCCAACGTTTTAGCGATGGAACGATGCGAGAAATCCTTGTTCTTGTGATGAATGCGCTACGAGCCGTTCTTTCAACTCCATATCAGCGAGTTTTGATGACAGGACTTTAAAACTTGCAGGATGTAAACAATGCACTATGAACTAAATCCACCCAAATTTTTCTTAAATTCTACCCAACGGTTGAAAAGTAAGAGCAATTTCATAGTGAGGTAATTTCATCGTGGACACCCTTTACGTCCTACAAATGACGAGCAACGTTTACACATTTTAAGATTGTACGCATTGCAAGTTGAGTTTGAATATTTGCAAAATATGATAGGATGGCCAAAAGTTGATAGAAGTTCGACTTCTATCAACTTCAAAAAATCGAAAGGGAAAAATAAAAAACTATGAAGCATTCTAATCCCGGTTTCGGAGCAGTCACCTGTGTACCGCATCTAGACTGTTACTAAGCATTAAAATTTTAATTGATTTATTACCTAACGGTGGTACGACTTTGGATACTCGAAACGGGTCGCTATATAAATCGATTCTTAATGATTCACACGCCTCATTTAATCGATTGCTATCTGACCGGAAAAAGGTGTTTTTGGAAGTTTCTACCATGAATGCAGTCTGGATTAATTTGTTCGTTCTGGCATTGTCCGGGGTGAGTATTGAGATTGTTTACAGAACAAAATTCAAATTACTAAACAAACTTTATCGCCCTAGTTGGCTCAAGCTGGATACGAAACCCCAACATATGTTACAAATTCGGTAATCCCTGGAGGTAAAACCTCACGCATAGTCAACGGAAAGCTGGCCCAGCTTGGCCAATTTCCCTACCAAGTCTATATGATCCTGAGCGATCCGAACGGTTATTCCGTCGTCGGTGGAGGATCGATCATCTCGGATGAGTGGATACTCACGGCTGCCCATTGCATACATGGCGTTACGAAGGCGGATGTTTATATGGGAGCGGTCTACTGGTATTCGGCCGACAGAGTAATGATTCCAGCGAGGAGTTTCATCCAGCATCCTAGCTACGTGCCCACTGCCTTTACTCATGACATTGGCTTGATCCGGTTGAGTGCGAAAATTACCTTCAACAGTAAGCTGTTTTAACTCCCTATTTCAAGCTCATCTCTAACCGTAAAAAAACTATTTTTTAAACAGCCGTAATTAAACCGATTTCGTTGGCATCGGCTGAGGATGGTCCGTACGAATACCTGGATGATGCGCAAGTCTCCGGATTTGGGAAAACCAGTGACCTGGCGACGTATGCCTCCAGCTATCTCTACTACACCGATGTGATGACTATTTCGAATGACGAGTGTAAACAAACTTTCGCACATCACATCATCGATTCGACCATCTGTAGCAGATCACTGACCGCGAATCCGGTGTCGCACAGCTGTAGTGGAGATTCCGGTGGTCCGCTAGTCTACCGGGGGGTTCAGATCGGGGTGGTGTCCTTCGGAGCGTCCGGCGGTTGTGAGAAGAACTACCCGAAGGCATACGCCCGGGTTAGCGCGTTTCGTAACTGGATCCGTTGCGTGACTGGTGTTTAGATAACTGGAAACGGATCAGACAAGGTTTTGAGCTAGGTCTCAAATTTCAAAATGTAGGTTAGTTTGAAGAATAAATAAAACTGTTTAAAGGCGCCTGTAAGTGATATTTTTTTTTGATCCAGTCACTTCGCGTGACTGGATCAAAACTTTTGCTGCCGAATTTGGGAGATGGTTTTGCATGCGTGCAAGTGGGTTGCAGCTAAAATTTCACCCAACTTTTGACAGATCTTTCAGGTTTTTCTTAAGGAGAGAAAGAATAACTTTTCGCCCGTTATTTGTGTTACGACAAACAGCGTCGGAAAGTTCGATGCTCCATCACCAGGGTAACAGCCAAATAACCAGCAAAACACGTGTAGTAGAATTTATTTGTTGTGGTCGAGCGTACAAAAATAAATAATTTCTTTCCCGTACACAGCCAACTGTTATTTA